>NC_089046.1:24553125-25201250 GCF_034140825.1 Oryza sativa Japonica Group
CCAAATGTGTGCGTTCACCAGTTTTATTTGAAATATTAAATAAATCTGAAAAGTAAAGCATTAATGTTTAATTAGGTAGTACGGGTTGCAGTCTCAAGGAAAGGACAATATCCAGTTGGATTTGTCCACTTTGCCAGTCGTACAGTAAGTATTTGTACATGTTGTTTTAATCCTATTGAGTTTTATAGGTTGAACTCTCATACAAGTTGTTGTCATTATCTTTTTTTGTTGATGGAAGGAGCTCGACAATGCAATAAAAGAAATGGATGGTGAAACAGTGAGAGGACCTGACCGAGGGGCAACTTTCAGGATCCAGGCATGAATAAGAATGTTATTTCTGTGGAGCAACTTATAGATTCTTATTGCTTATTTTACTTTTGTACTATTGGATTTGACATCCCTGTTTATTGCAATAGGTCTCAGTTGCTCGGCCTGTGGTAGAGAACGATAAAAAGAGAATTCGTGAAGAAGTGAAAACTAGAAGATCAAACGTATCAACAGACAAGCCGGACCATTCTTATGGAAGACGTGGACATGATTCATATGATCGTCAAGCAAAAGCTCCAAGGCTATATAATGAGGTACTACATACGAATGATAAGCTCCTTCATTGTGCCCTGAAAGGGTCAAATCAGAGTTAACCATTTACTCTCGCACTTCAGTCCACTGTTTTATTAGTCTGTGATGTCACAAGGTTCATTCTGTAGTTTTTTATCAGTTTGTATAAACTAGACTATGTTTTAGTTTGTTCTGTAGGATTTGTTATTTGTACCGGTTTCTATGAACTCAACAATTTTTTTAGTTCACTTCAAAAGCATGGCACAACCTATTCCAGCTTCAAACAGTTGAATCAGCAATTTTTCTGTCCTTTGTAGTTCTGGATTTTATATGAATGCTTAGTCGAAGGAATAAATTGCATATAATTCAATAAGGAACGCCATGTTTGTTGACATGATAACCCTTTTCTGCCAATTTTCTTTTTTGCAGGTGTCTGATACGGACCCCTATGAAGCAGCTGTTGTTTCACTACCTTCAGCCGTCAAGGAACTCCTACTTCGTATTCTACGTCTTAGAATTGGCACTCGATATGATGTAAGTAATCTGTACATAAGGTCTCTACTTGTGCCTTTTTTGGGTGTGTAAAACATGGTCTGCCTGTCCATTTTACTTTTTCAGATAGACATTCATTGCATAAGGAGTCTTAATGAACTTCCTGAAAAGGCTGCAGTTGCTGTCCTTAATCAGGTATGGAGTTGTTTCATGCACATGATCTCTGACTCTGAGATCTGACCTGTTCTACCATATCATTATGCTTAGCTAAAAATGGCATTCATTATTCTGATGATTATTCCTGCTCGCAGTTTTTGATATCAGGTGCAGATAAACACAATAAAGGAGACTATTTCGCTTCATTAATTGCTAAGGTTTTTACTACCTACCTGATTCAATATTTCACCTTTTTAGTGTTTTTTTGATTGATGTGTACAATTTGTCCCCTTTTCATTTGCAGTACCAGGCTGAGACATTTAGCTCAGCACTAAGATTGCAGGGTTCTACTTATTTGCCAAGAAATCCTGAAATACAGAACAAGAGATTCCCACATCAAGATTACGAGTACACAGCATCCGGGTAAACTATTTTTTTTCTAGGACAATGAAAATTTTATTTTCAACTGTTCTACATCTGTGTAAACTTTGAGCCTGGCACCATTGATCTATGTTTTACTTGCAGGAGTAGTAGATACAGTTCCTTAGGTGATTATCCTTCCTCATCTTATGTGGATGATCCCGCATCATCTCAGTCAAGGAATAGAAGGTATGATGAATACAGACCTGATCTTGTAAGATATCCAGATTCAAGATCACGGCAAGAGGAAATAGTCCGCATTGAAAGATATCCAGAACCAAGATTTGCACATGAACCAAGACAGGATACTGGAAGGCATCTCGATCTAGGGTACGTACAAGAACGGAATTCGAATATTGAGAGATCAGCTCAAGTAGCTTTTTCATCTAGGGAAGGAGGATACTTATCTGCTTCAAGGTACAACACAAACATAGTCCCAGAATTCAGCTCCAGGTCATCTGCTGAATACTCTACTGCTCGCCAACAAGTAAGGTTTGATCCATTCACAGGGGAACCATACAAGTTTGATCCCTACACCGGTGAACCCATCAGGCCAGAATCGAACCCACGTCGCTCAGGAAGCTTATACTGACTTTGATTGATTGAAGCAACAGTTTGGATATGGTAGATTAGATTTACATCCCTGAACCAAAAGGACCATATACTGCTCTTGCATGTTGTAAACCTAGTGTATTTGATGTGCCTCAGCATTGTAATGTTAGAAATCCATTTTCATCCATGTCACTGGAAAACTATGGTTGAAACAACAGTAATAAGTTCTATCATTTATGATGGCATCTGATGATATGAATTAGGGAAAACTAAGCATTTGTTGGTCTGTTCTGATGGTCAGTGCTTCAGTGGCGTGTTTCTGCAGATGCTTCATACATTAGTATTCATCTTTTTTTTTGTGTATAAACTACAAACTAGAACTTGATTGGGACTTAACAGTGACTTCTTCAGTTCACTTTAAACGCTGACTAAGTTGCTTTCCCATACGTACTCATTCAATGTATTTACAAGCAAGATGACTGAATGATCAGCTGTCAAGGTAAGTGAATACCTTGAGTAATGTACTCTATACTCATACATAGAATATAATTTTGTGCATAATTCATTGCAAAAACGGACATACTATGTTATGAGCAGGAATTAAATTCCATATATTGTCAAAAAGAACTGATGGGAGTAGAATTGGAGTAATTGGAACATGATGGAGGTTTTAAGTGCTGATTGGTTCAAATGTACCATTGCAATGGAATAAAGACAACGGAGACATCTTTTCAATCACACCAATGAAAAGATTTAGATCAGTTAAATTTGCAAAGAAACAAAAAATTTTAGTCAATCAAACGGCTCATCATTTAATTGGATTTAATGGGTGCAAGCTGGATATGCATGGGTAGGGTAAACCCCTATCATTGGTCTAGTGCCTCACTTGACAATATCCTCATCACATATGGACTGATCTTTGTGATCATGTGCGAATTATGGAAGATTCTCTACAGTAAAACTCTGAAACTGTACATCCACCTCTATCCATATGCCACCATTCATTCACATAGTTCTTCTACAAGAACACATTCTTCTCATCTTACAAAAAAAAATGAAAGAAAAATTCTAAAAATTGAGTCTATCCTTCTTTATGTTTGATCAAAGCCAGTGAATTTTCACCAGTCAAAATCAAAGAAAAATTGAGTGGATCATCCAAAAAAAATGAATATTTGGTATTCATCTCAAGAAATAAATTAAGCCAATTATAGCAAGTTTGTTTTGACATAATCATAGCAAGTTTTTTTTTTGGTTTAAAGATAACAAACTCATGGCAAGTTGATGTGACCAACCAGACATGCTCAACAAACCAAGAAGCTGGTGAAGATGACCATTCCACATGAGAAGACATTGCTACATTGCTACCAATTGAGTAGAACAGTGAACAGTGCTGGAAGAAAGCATCAGCTCACCCCCCATGATCCATGGAATAAATCACAAGCAGGTGAGCAGTGTGATGCACAACAGCTATGCTTTACTAGTGTCTTAGTCCATGGTTATATATTTCATTATTCAGGGACCAAACCCTAATTAAACGGTGGTTATGCTGTCATCAGGGGCTAGTGGACCACCCAACACCGGTGCACACACTGGCACCATTTCTTATAGCCTTTTCCCATAATTTTGTCATTTCTTCAAACTAAACATCATGTATATAGTACTTCAGACTGTTGAATTTTGTCATGTTAAGACTGCAATTAGCGGCGCGGTCTGTCATGAGTAATTTTCACCATGTTTTGCAAAATTTCATGTGTGCTGCAAAATGTTCTTCAAAATGATATCTTCTCTTGCAAAAAAAAAAGAAGGAAAAAATGATATCTTGAAAATCTTTGAAGTGGCTCCTGGAATCGTATTAAAGTCTAAAATACGATGAGCTTCTCTCTCATTTTGGGATCAATCGACTTGAGACACAGAAATAGCCACGTTTCTAATGTGTATTTTTTTAAAGGAATTCAAAATGTTTTTCTTAACCAATATAAAACCACAATATGATTTAGATGCCCATATCCAAAAAGTCGCTATCCCGAAAAGTTTGTGACTCTGAATTTTCTGATATGTGCATCCTGGTATAACGATGTGATGTGAACGAATATAACAGAAGTGTAGCCATCTCAGCAACAAACGGAAGCTAGATTTATTACATATTTTATATTGTTTTTGTGCGAGAACTCAGAAAAGAAGTATGCAATTATGCTGGAGGATACAGAGATGCCAACAAACCTGAAAGATTTGGTGATGCCAACTGCTAATCTAATTTTCAGATCATCACCAGTAGATGACCGACAAATTAAAGCGATGATGAACATAATGGAACAGAAGCAATTTGCAACAAGAAAACCATGAAGCTAATAACTAAAAAGATTTTACTACTTCTTGATTAACTGAGATTAACATCTCTGATCCATGAGATGCTAAATTATCAGAGCTGAATCTGAGTTCCTTGTGAGAGCACGTGAGCTACCTATCTACCCGTGGTCCTTCCATTTTGGATGTTATATATGGTTGCGTGCATTCCGGGCTCCAAATTTCGTTAGTGTTGATTAATAAACATAGGTGGGCTAGCTCATGCCTTTGTCTCCTATGGCACTAGTTAGCAAGGAACATGTCTTTTTTTGGACAGTAGATTTGATTGGGGAATGTAGGCTTTTTAAGTACTTAGATCCACGCATACAAGCGGTCGAATTGCGAAATGGATTGCCCGATCGACGAATCGATGGCGGTTCGGATCAAGAATGTGGATAAGAGATGTTTTAATTATATATGAACATCAAGAATATGGAGAGAGTGATGTTATTATTGTAAAACTTTTTGACAGAGGAAGAAAGAAGTTGCTCCTGTGCAACATCCATTACTTGGGCAGCCTCTTGTCGAAGTTTGAACTCTGTAAATATGTACATATCCTTTTCTTAAGTAAATTTGGTCCGCCTGTCTTAGGCCGGCTCGGCTAAAAAAAGACAGAGGAAGAAAGAAGATGTTATGGTAAATTTGCATGCTTAATTTGGAATTTGGATCATCCTCCCTCCAAGCATAGAGTGGTCCATGTAAGTTTTTAGTTATTTGTCTTCTCTTTTGCTTGGTGAACACTACATTTCAAAATGGTAGTGGCAATTGGTAAAAAGAGAATGAAAACCACATAGATAGGTAAGCTGCTGGTTTATCAAGATGCCCTGGAAAACGACCTGAAATCAAGCACTTTTTATTGACTTAGCACTGTTAGAAACACCTAACTGATAATAGTAAGTTGGCAACCAAATAGATTTTTTATTAACATACAAAACCTTCTCCACAACCTTGTTGGCACTGAAAAAGTAATGACACAATTTTTAAAAGATAAGTAGGAACAACTAGTGAAGGAAACTAAGTTAATAAACAAAAATGAGAGGCCATTAGTTAATAATTAGTTAGTTTGCAGATATGCTTTTTCCACCAAATGAATTGACCTGTCACCAGTGGTCCTGTGGCCAACCTCTCTTTCCTGCCCCTTGGACCCAACCTAGCTTCCTTACTTTGGTACAAAACCAAAATGGCAGCAATGATGCACACACACACACATCAAGAACATCCACAAGATTGGCTTAACAATAATAATTGGGGTTCATCAGTTAGGTCAAACACAGCAAAGTGCATTAATCACCTTCTTTGAGTCCCAGCTCAACAAACTCTAGTGACTCAATTAGAGTGAGAGTGAGGGTGAAGTGAAGTGACATGCACAAAGTCAAAATTGGATCATGCAAACATGCATTGCAGAACAATTTTACCCCTGCAGAAACACATGCTGTACTACTTTGAGTGCAGAAGCTGCATTATTAGTGCATGTAACAAGCTGAACTCAAGTTGATCAAAACAGCCATTAACTGCATTTTTCTTGGCTGAATTATGTACAGGTTTTAGTTATCAGTGTCTGCATGTCTGGTGGATGCTGCTGCTACTAGCCTTTTTTCCATTTAGTCAGTACAACCACCAGCTAGCTCTCATTGGCTATGCCTAATTGCTGGCTGGCTGGATAATTTCCATTTAGATCCCTGCTTTTTTGGCTGGATAATTACATGGGAAAAGAACATGGCAACAAGAGACAATAAATGGTGATAGGATCTCACTGAACAAGAGAGATCTACCTTCCATCTCCACTAGCAGTACAATTCAGAGTCCGTGATGATATAGTACTAATATCTTTTGTATTAGAATTATTACGTTTCCTAATCCCAACCTAAAGAAGAGCTTAATGTTAATTAAGAAGTTGACCTACCTAATTCATGGGAGAGTTTAACTGTCTTCAGGTGAATTTACCGGTGTGTACCATGGATCACTTTTGGATAGGTAATAAATGATCACTTTGATATGCAACTAGAGGAGTGAATATGTAAGGAAGTAAAAGGTTTGTCAATGAAATGGGAGTTGTGTTAAGATTGTACCAAACTTTGTTACACCTGAACATATTAGGTAAACAGTTATTAACTTCTCTAAAAGATCATTTATCTGTTCTGGATAAAGTTAGTTCATTAAAATTTCACCCTTTCTGTATGCAGATAAGATCCTATTTTAAGCATTTGAGTCTTCGTACTTTACAAAACAATAAAGATCAATCAGAGATAAAGTATCCTTTTTGAAAAGAAAATAATAATGCAGAGAGAAAGGTTACATCTGTTATCTCCATTTGATCTAAAGTCAATAGCGTGATCTTGTTGACAGTACATAACAATTATCAACTACAAATAACGTTATTTTTTCTTGAGGGGGACAAATAAACGATAACAAAATCCTACATAGTGCCATGTGACTCTGAAGTAACTTCAATTCCAAGTGAAGCACATCGAAGCAACCAACAAACCAAATCTTGATAAACCTAGAAGTACTATCTTAACCATCAAATAAAGCTGAAAAGAATAAAAAATAAAAGAACAGCAAGAAGGTGCTCTGCCTTTTTTTTTACCCCTCCAACTGCTGATGAACAATTCAGAGTAACTGTCACTCGGACTGTCAGATGTTGGTTGGGCCGGTGAATTCGGTAGTGGACCTAATTTCACCCAACTGTGAAAGTGACAGTTTCTGACAGTCACCAACATTCCTATCTGAACTGCTTTTTTTTTGTTATCTTTTTTCTTCTTGGTTTTTTAATGCAGTGGCTTCAGTTCTTCCAACCATTCTGCGTTTCTGCCCAACTCCGTTGTCGTACGCTCGCCGTCCGAAAGCTGTATTTCTTCAGTTTCATAAATAGTTTTGACCTTTGAGTGGGATATGATCGAAGAAACCTCTTACATTTTGTCTATTTGATATGCATACAGCCTTGGATGCAACGTCACCTGCAATTGCATGTCATTTGTTACTTTTTGTATAGCTGGTGACAGAATTGAGTGCAGCCTCGGCCAGGGTTTTACATTTCAGGATGTTAAAAAAAAATGGTGCACCAAAATATCATACGAAATTTTGAGAAAGATTTTCGCTCAATTTGAACAGAAAATTTATAAATTCAAACAAACTCAAAAGTTTTATCTGGAAATGCTTCCTACTGGGATCCACCGGTAAATCTGAAATTTCAGAGATTTTGGATCGAAATTTCAAACCTTATTGACACGGTATTTATTGTATCTTTAGACTACCAGTTTCTGATGCAGTTCGTTGTCACAAATCATATATTTTTCCATGGCACAAAAACGCAAAGACATAAATAATTGCACTAATTCCATATGTTTAATGAAAATAATTTTCTCATAAATATCCAATCCAAGAATATTTTTTGACAATTGAAACATCACACATCCAAGTTAGGACTACCTACAATGACCATATTACCAAAGCAACATAAACTTAAAAAAAAAACATTTCTTTTTTTTAAATCAATGGTTAGTAATTGAAAATTCTTCTAAATTTTATAAATTTGTTTGCTTCTCCTCAACCTCTATTCCTTCACCTGCTTCTTCTCAACCTCCACCATATTAAGGTGGACATGAGATGAGATGAGATGAGTCCATTGCATCGCCCATTTCGCTCATGGATCAGTAGGTAGCCAATCATTCTAGCTTCCATCTCAAAAACCAGTAGCACATCATCATCATCATCATCATCTCAACCTCAATCTCAAGCTACAAAATCCTCCAAGAATTCCAAGAAACCAAAGGCTTGACACTATTGCATTGGATTGGCGGCATGAGGAGAGGAGGCTTCCATGGCGCGGCGGCGGCGTCGCCGACGACGGTGGCGAGGGCGGGGAGGGTGATGAGGGCGGCGGTGGCGGCGTTCTTCCATGGCTACCATTGCTACACCTCCGTGGCGGGGCTGCTGGTGCTGCCGTTCTCGGCCGCCGTGCTGGCGTCGGGCGCCATGGCGTCGCCGTCGTCGGGAGCGCTGGCGGCGGTGTCGGCGAGGATACGGCGCATGTTCGACGCCGCCGGGTTCCCGCCGTCGTCGTTCTTCGCGCTGTTCAACGCCAAGCTGTCGCAGACGGTGTTCACGTTCGCCGCCGCGCTGCCGTTCACGCTCACGTTCCTGCTCCTCGCCAAGGCGTGCGTCGCGGCGATGCTCCGGCCGGACGACGATGGCGAAGGCGTGGCGCGGCGAGGGCGCGGCGTGGCGAGGGCGACGCGGCTCCCGCCGTGCGGGAGCGTGGCGGGCGCGTACCCGGCGATGGTGGCGACGCACCTGTTCGGCGCGTTCGTGATGCTGTCCGCGAACGCCGCCGTGTTCTCCCTCATGTTCCTCGCCTTCAACGGCGCCGACCTCCTGGGCCTCACCACCACCTCCCACGCCGCGGCGACGCTCGCGCTGTCCGCCGCGGGCGCCATCGCCTACTCGGTGGCCGTGGGGATCGCCACCGTGGTCTGCAACCTCGCCGTGGTGGTGTCCGCCATGGAGCGCCGCGCGGGCCACGCCGCGGTGCTCAGGGCGTGCGTCGTCATCCGCGGCCGCGTGCCCACCGCGCTGGCGCTCGCGCTCCCGACCAACCTCGGCATGGCCGCCGCGGAGGCGCTGTTCCAGCTCCGCGTCGTGTCGCAGGCGCAACGCCACCGCCTCGCCGGCGCCGGCGACGGCAAGAGGCTCGCGGCGGGCGTCGCCGGCGAGGCGTTCTCCATCGCGTACATCCACGCGCTCTGCGTCGTGCTCGAGATCATCGTGAGCTGCATGTTCTACCGGAGTTGCAGGAGAAGCGAGGCCGACGAGCTCAGAGAGCTCGAGCCAGAGGAGAAGGGTGACCTCCAAGCTTGAGCTCAAGTGTAAAAGAAAGTGTTAAAAAAATTTTAAAAATGAATAGATGTAGCATTTGAAAATTTCAAATAGGTTTGAAATTATGATGAGCATATATGAATTGAGATAGAATTATTCTGGAAATTGTTTTTTTGTTTTGTTGGGAGTAAATTAATGGTATATTGGGGTTAATAAATAATGAATGGATGATTCTCTTGTACAGTAACAAACACACTCTTGAATAAACAAGCAGGGAAGTTTTGCATTCTTCAGTGCTGCAGATTTTTCACATTTCTGTTTTTATTTTCTTTTTATTGAGAATTTGAGACAGTGACATGATAACCTTGCAACTAATCTTTGTTTTAATTGAAATGGCTATACATTGATACATTTTTCATCAGTTGGTTATGAAACTTGGCTGTGAAATGGTAACACCAATCCTCTCCTATTGCTTCTGACCTTTTACATTCTTACCTTTTTCATAATTTGAGATAATTAACAACTAGAGACCTATTCTTCTTCTTTTTCTAGTACATATGTAAGAAGAAAAATCTAGTGAAATCTCTACGAACTAATTATAGGTTAGGATGATAACTGAAACATTCGTCAGTTGAAACGAAAATGTGCTTATGCACAATTGTGCTGTCCTGGTTTGCCTCCTTTTCAGCCTCATTTTGGGCTTTCTTCTTCTGATGCAAGGTCTGAAACCGGCTATAACGAGGATGCCCAAGACAAGGGCATGAGGGTTCTTTGGTTTTGTTGGTCTTTTACTCTGTTGTATGGTTTGGAAGAAGCGAAATGCACGCATTTTTAATCAGCAATCTCGCACTGCTAGCCGGCTCATTGGGGACATGAAAGAAGTCATAGGTAGTGTTTGACACTCATGAAGATGAAAATAAAGTTGGAGCACGTCAAACGAGATAGCTATTAGCACATACTTCCTCCGTCTCATAATATAGAAATCTAGGACCGGACAAGACACTTCATAGTACAACGAATCTGGACAGAAAGCATGTCTGGATTCGTTGTAATATGAAATATCCTGCTCGGTACTAGATTGCTATGTTATAGGACATAGGGAATAATTAACTAAGTTTTAATTATTACAAACTTGACAAATAGAAGAGGATAAGAGGGAGAGAAAAAAAAAGAGTAAAATTTGATAGTATTCGTTGCCACTTCGATTATGTTGACACTAAGTGACAATAATATGTGAGATCATCTAAGTTAATGACGGCAAGGTCGTAGCCCAATTTGTAGAGCATTAAAACAAATCAAATCTTCGGATAAAATGATTATTTGCCTGTTTCTTACTTCCTCCAATTTTTTTATTATATGACGTTGGTTAATTACTACTCCTTCCGTTTCAAAATATTTGACGCCGTTGACTTTTTTAAACATGTTTGACCGTTCGTCTTATTTAAAAAATTTAAGTAGTTATTACATCTTTTCCTATCATTTGATTCATGTTAAATATATTTTTATGTAGGCATATAATTTTACATATTTCATAAAAGTTTTTGAATAAGATGAACGGTTAAACATGTGCTGAAAAGTCAACGGTGTCAAACATTTCGAAACGAAGGGAGTAGTATTTTAGACTAACCAACTTCATTTAATAAACAGAGGGAGTATTACTGAATGAATGAATGGGCATACAACGCCACCCTTATGTGGATGTGATGAATAAACTTATATTTTAAGATTATAGAGATATTCTCTCTAATCAAAACAATTATCTTGCTTTGTTGTCCTTTGGGAGGTTGAATTCTGCTTTTTATATGGGCCCTAATGGGCTGAAGAAGAAACCAGCCCAGTTCCATTTTCTAAACCTTTGCTCTGAGCTCTAGACCCTTCCTTTTATTTTTTTTTATTTTGAGAAACACAGTACAAATATAAACGCTTACAACATACATATACTCACTCATACAAAGTATGAGCACATACACACATGTATCCTATCCCTATAAGCATCTCTAAAAGACCGGACTAATATATCTTGAGATTGATGAAGTCACCACGGACACCTCGCTATCGATGGGTATGCCATCTACCATTGAAAAAATAAATAGCTATAAATATAAGCAGTCATGTTAAGTCTAAGACTTATAATCATCACAAGGAACTTAACTATTTGAGCTACACTCACTTCGCACCCTCCCATTGATTCCAGCTTCTTGAATAATATTTTTTTTCCAAATTAATTGATCTCAAGCTCCACATATGTGAAAAAGGAAACATTTTTTTTAAAAAAAAATGACTGGTTTTGATGCATCACTAGGGTTTCTCTGGTTAAAAGAAAAAAAAAAGAAAATGAGAACTAGTTTCCTAAAATGGGCTGGTTCCACCCAGAATCTCCGTGGATTAGGCCCAACATATTACTCCGGGGTGAGGATAAAATATGTGGGCCTGTTGGGCTCGTTGGCCCTATAGAAATTTAGGCATGTTTTCGTTTGGAAAAAAAAAATCCTAGTACATTAAAGCGAGCCTTAGTTTTATGATAACGTTTCAAATATTGCCTTTGAAAACCCATCGTAGTATACTCCATCTGGTTTCAAAAATTTGTTACCGTTGACTAGTACAATTTTATCTTTGACCTTCAATAAATTTTGAATGGTTATAATTATATCATAATATACAGAAGTTTCATGACTATGTTTACAATGGAATGTATTTAATTAATATGGTTTATGCATCTTCTTTAAGCAAGACGAGCGGCCAAAGTTTGAAGATGAATACTTCCTCCGTTCCATATTATAAATTATTTTGAATTTTTTTTCTAGTCGGACTTTTTTAAGTTTAATCAAATTTATAAAAAGAATTAGCAACATATAAAACATCTAATTAGTTTCATTGAATCTAATATTTAATATATATTTTTTATAAATTTGATCACTTAAAGAAGTTCAACTAAACAATCAAAATAACTTATAATAATATGAGACAAATAGAGTAGTACCCATCTAAAAAGTACTTGAAGACAGATAGAGTAGTTTTTTTCCCCTCCTCCAGTTGTCCATCTATGATAGATGTTTCCTCGAAAAAATAACATCCGTCTCTATTGCCACCAGCCAAATCAGTGACACTTTTCCTAAGTGTTCTACTGGTTGGGAACACCCTCCTCCGGTACGGAAAACGGAGCAGTTCATTAGCGTGTGATTAATTAAGTACTCCCTCCGTCCTATAATATGAGGGATTTTGAGTTTTTGCTTGTAACGTTTGACCACTCGTCTTATTCAAAATTTTTTGAAATTATTATTTATTTTATTTGTGACTTGCTTTATTATCTACCGTACTTTAAGCACAACTTTTTGTTTTTTATATTTGTAAAAGAAATTTGAATAAGACGAGTGGTTAAACGTTACAAACAAAAACTCAAAATCCCTTATATCGTGGGACGGATGGAGCATTAGCTACTTTTTTTTTAAATGAATCAATATGATTTTTTTTAAACAACTTTCATATAGAAACTTTTCCAAAAAAAATGGACTGTTTGTAGTTTGAAAAGCGTGCGCGCGGAAAACGAGAGAGATGAGTTGGGAAAACCGTGATAAGAACACATTGTCAGTGACCCAGCTAACCGTCCTGAATAACAAGTAAAGTAGAGTACTGTCCTGCATCAGAATCGCTTTGATTAACAGAAGAAAAACTGTTGGTTATACGGAGCTTATAGGACACAAAACCTGCAATTGCTGCACAAGTGCACATGTGCTTTGGAAGAATTAATTTAAGCACACATAATTTTTTTAACATGATGAGAATTCTCTTGCACGTGAAGAAGATAGTTGGATGTAGTGTACTACTAGCTGATAGCTGCATTCAATGCAATGCAATTCAACTACCGCATTATATCTGAATATCATGGGGGTATCTGACTTGACTATTGACCTACCATAAGCAATAACATGCGTAGTATACAATGTTGCATCATATATAGAATCATAGTACAGATGCAACTTAATTAACTGAATTATAATTAAGCTAATAATGCGAAATTCAACCCATAGAATTGATTGTACTTGCGCACGAATAAATAGTTTTAATATTTGTTCATCTTAATTTTCAGGAACGACATGGCAAATGTATAATTTGCCTGTTATAATGCATGGGTATATCACTAGTTTTGGGAAAAATAAAGAAGAAATATATGTTACTAATCCAATTTCAATCATTGTCCAGTGCCTGATATAGCTACTAGCTAGAATGTTTTCAGGTTTGGTAGGAAATAGGAATTTGATAATACAGGAGTACAAAATAAATTTTACAGTATAATCCAATTATGTCCCGGTCTACCTACCAAATCACAACCAAAACAAGCTAGTAGATAGCCTATCACTTCACTCACAAAATTAAATAAAGGAAAAGTTGGAATTTGTTGGAGTGTGTTGTCATCCATGCATTGTGCTTGTCAAAACTCAAAAATATGAAAGATATATATAGAAATACTGTATTTTTCTAGATGGGCTAATTAGCTATGATTTAAAGTAAAAGTGATCATCTAGATTGAATTAATGGACCAGATCAATGGTTGGTCCATACACAAATCTTCACGATTTTAGGTAACATATATCTAGTATAGCTTTAACCTAGCTTGGATCAATATTAACGTGATGCATGATCCACAGTGCCACCTAGTCAGCACCATCTATGTCAGAAGGTGAAAATAATTAAAGGAAACTAACACATCTCAATTAATCTCAATCTTATTAGTCCATCCATAAATAATTTGAGAGTGACATATATATATAGCTGTATAACTATTTTTTTCCTGCGGGACATAATATAGTTTGTTTTAATGAATTAATATAGCTATATACTACTCCTAGGTTGTGAGAGATACCACAATAATTTGGCCTAGAGTACTATGGTGCATGTCTGCAAATAAGCCGCAATTATATGTTATCTCTACTAACGACAAACGGAGAGCACACACACAAAATGGGATTAATCATATAATGCAACATTCCCAATTATTAGCTGGGCAAAATCATTCGAAATCTCCAGTGGTTTAATTAATTAGATAGGGTGATTAGTGGGCTAATTAAGTGGGGATCGATCGAGCTTCACGGCTGCACGCCGTTTCGCCACATGCTGTCAGTTGCAGGCAGCTGGATGCCTGGATATGCAGGTCTGGCTGACTGACAGCCGGTTGCAGATCCTAATTAGTCAATAAATTAAACTAAATTAACAGGTTAATTACTACTCCTCTACCCAAAATAAATCAACTCATATATTTTAAACTATTTTGCAAAATAAATTAGGGGTGTTTAGATTCAGGGGTGTAAAGTTTTGGCGTGTCATGTCGGGTATTATATATGGTGTTGCATGGGGTGTTCGGGCAAAAAAAAAACAAATTATAGATTCCACTTGTAAACTCTGAGACGAATTTATTAAGCCTAATTAATCCATCATTAGCAAATGTTTACTGTAGGATCACATTGAGATCATGGAGCGATTAGGTTTAAAAGATTCATCTCGTAAATTAGTCGCAAACTATGCAATTAGTTTTTTAGCCTATATTTAATACTTCATGCAAATGTTCAAACGTTCGATTTGACAGGGTGAAAAATTTTGTGGCGGGATCTAAACAGGGCTTTAGTAATTGATAACTTCTTACCTGGTCCTCGAATGGAGAAGTTTTATCCTTCAATATCCATTACTTATCCAAATAAAGAATATTATTTTATTTTATTTTCTTAATGCGAGGGATTAATTTATTTTGAGACACATGGAGTAAATAATAAATACCCTAATAATAGTTAACTACTATATCCGTCCCAAAATATAAGCATTTTTAGCATAGTGTTAGGTCAAACATTTTTAACTTTGACTGTTAATATAAAAAAGTTAAAAAGATCAATCATATAATATTTATGTTACTAGATTTATCATGATTAAATTTCATAAAACTACATATACTTTGCACGATCTATCACAAAAGTACAGATTTAAGAACTTGTTTCACAAAACATTCAATGTCTTCGTTTATCACAAAACTGCAGGTACTTTGCACAATATATCACAAAACTACAGATTTAGGAACTTGTTTTACAAAACTACAGATTTAATATCTTCATTTATCACAAAACTACAAGTTTAGTATCTTCATTATCACAAATCTACAGGTTTTAGCATTATTAAAAAAATATAGTTTTGTGATAATGGAGACACTAAATATGTAGTTTTATGATAAATGAAGACACTAAATGTCTAGCTCTGTGATAAACGAATACACTAAATCTAGACATGGATGTGTGTTGTTTCTGATGACAAGGAATATGAGTTAAATTTTAACTTATTGTAAACTGGTACGAGTAGATGAAAAACTTTGAGAAATTAGGCGGTGATGGCGATGTGTGACGTAATTCACACTTTATTATTAGAATTTTATTGTTTTGATGCACATCTCCCCGGAAATTACGTCGATAGAAATTAACTAATGATTAATTCACCGGATAGAACTCAACTCCATGTCGCCGGATCCGTTGGTCCAGAAACTGCGAAATCATAGCGTGCATTGATTTGGCGTTAATTCCATAAGCTGCGAAATCATTTCATGCGATACATCCTGTTGTTGTGGTCCTGGTGGATAATGAACAGAGTCCTTGATCCGAAAATAATGCTTGTACACCTAAATTTAGTTTTCTCTCCACAGGGAACGGAATTTCTGTTTCTTTTAGGTATGGTCAGATTCAACTATAGTACATCATTTGGTTACTTTTACTGACAAATTACAAATAGTAAATATTTTACTCCAAACATTACATATAGTACTTTTTTAATTGTCAATATACTGATATGTAGATTGCAATTTTTTTGCAAGATGTCCGGATGCATCTAATCATATAGGAATCACATGTATTAGAAACTAATTACACACAAATAATGCAATAACACATCGGTGAGATCAAATAACAGGACAACGTCCAACCAAAATCAGGAAAAATAATTGATTGATTGTGTTGTTGATCCTAGCAGCTTTCTTCTCCTTCTGGATCCGTTGAATGGAAATAAAGGTGGCTCTCGGTGGTTTCCAGATTGAGAACGGAAACAACGGGCGGTGGCCACTCCTTCTGCCGGTGAAGAAGATGAAAATGGAAAACTCGGAGAGAGGCATGCTCGGTGCCGCCGTCTCCATGGATGCCCGCCGCTGCTCCATGGATGCCGGAGGACAAGCTCACCGCCGCGAAGGTTGCCGCCATCTTGCCTCCTGCCCATAGTCTTCACCCGTGCAGGATCCATGCGGGAGGAAGGGGGCGCCGGATCCGCGGACGCGCCGCCCGCAACCGCGCTGGATCCGCGCCGCTGTAGCTGGATCCATGTGCATGGGGCGCAGAGCGGCAGCCGGATCCACCGCCGCATCGCCTCTCGCCCACAGTCACCCGTCGATACCGCACCACTATCGCGCCCGTCCACGCACCTCAACGCCATCAGATCCGCCGCTCCTCCTTGATGCTGGTCCTCCTCATCCCCAAACTGCCACCGGTCCTCCTCGTCGCCAAGCCATCACCGGAACTGCCTCGCCGCCACTCCTCATCCCCTAATCGCCATCGCCGTTCCTCCTCTCTGCACAAGGAACCACAAGTCATCGTTGATCCGTAAAATATGGAGAGGAAGAGGAAAGAGTGGGTAGACGATTTCTAAGATGGGAATCCGTAATATATATACAAGATAGAGTCAGTATGTTGAGTTAAAATTTAACTGTGTGGTATGCACTAGATCGAGTACGCGTGGGTTGTGGGCAGCTGAGTTAAAATTTAACTGTGTGGTATGCACTAGATCGAGTGCGTGTGGGGGAAGGGTTGGGTTGTGGGTCGCTGAGTTAAAATTTAACTTGCGCGTGGGGGTGGGTGGTTGAGTTAACAGTTAACTGTGTAGCTTGCACCAAATCGAGTTCACGTGGGGGTGGCGGGGTGGTAGATCGCTGAGTTAAAAATTAACTACGTGGTCTGTTTAAATTGAATGTGCGTGGGGGGTGGGGCAGGGTGGTTAATTGTGTCAGGCGTCATCTAATACGTGGCGCCTGTAGCGCCATATATATATAGAACTACTATATGGCGCTACAGGCGCCACATATTAGATGGTGCCTGACACAGCCGCACCACCACCCTATCCCACCTTCCCCCCACCCACCACCACGTATTTGAGTTAAAATTTAACTCACGACACCCCACACCTGCGCCCTCCCCCACGCCCATAATCAACTTTTAGTGTATATATATATACCAGTGTTGTACATCCACCCTGTAACCAACCACATATCCAGATCCTATTTTTTCGGAGATGAGAGCAGCGAGCGGGCGTGGCGGCGGGCGGTGGTGGTGGCGGCATTGGGCGGATCTGGCACGGCACGGCTGGTGGCGCGACGTCGAGCGCCACCTCCACTGCGGAGCGGCGGCGAGCGCGACGTCGGCGGATCCGGTACGGCACGGCTGCAGGCGTGGAGGCGACGGTTGACGACGTGTAGGAGGCGACGAGGCGGCGCACCCGGCCGCCGATCTGCGCCCCACGCGCGCGGAACCGGCCATGGTAGGGCGTATCCGGCGCGATGACGGATCCGGGGATAATCCTGCACGGGAAGGCGTGGTGTCGGCGGATCCAACATGGCATGGCGAGGCGAGGGGGCGGCGCATCCGGCCGCCGCTCCGCGTCCCACGTACACGGATCCGGCTGCGGTGGTGCATGTCAGGCGTGGATGCGGGCGGCTCGACGGCGGATCCCGTGACAGAGCGACTGCGGGCGACAGCCGAGGCGGCGGCGGATCCGGCCGCCGCTCCGCGCCCCACGCACACGGTGGCGACCTCCGCGGCGGCGAGTTCGAACACCGAAGGACATGGAGGAGCAGCGGCGAACACCTCCATGACGCTCCGCCGTTGATGTCCGGAGCAAGTGCCGATAAAAATTTAACTTACGCTTATAGATTGTGAGGATGTATATGTTGAGTTAAAATCTTGTTGTACACAAGTTAAAATTTAACTCATACAAACTGAATTAACTCTACAACGATGTCTTGCAGTTTTGTATCGCGAGTTAATTTTTAACTCAGCATCGACCAGACTCAATCACATATAATCCAGAATTGAACAACAACAAGTAATTTTTTAACTACAAAAACTATGTCATCGCATCCCACCACCCAATTGTACGTAAGTTAAACTTTAACTCATATCAACTGAAACCATGTATAATATTAACTCCTCAACGACGTCATCGCACCCACCACCTATCTGTATCTAAGTTAAAATTTAACTCCGTTGGTTTTACCCCACCACCCAACTGTATCTAAGTTAAACTTTAACTCAGACCAACTGAATCATCGCATAATATTAACTCCTCAACGATATCACCGCACCACCACCACCAACTGTATCTAAGTTAAATTTTAACTCCGCAGGTGGGTTGGATGCCTCGTTGGTGGGATTTTGTCGGTGGTGGGCTGACCTCTCGTCGTTTGTGTCTGGCGCCATTTTGTTTCGTGGCGCGCAGCGCCTGTGGGTAGCGCCACCGATATATATATATATATATATATATATATATATATATATATATATATATATATATATATATATAGAGAGAGAGAGAGAGAGAGAGAACTACTATACAACACCCTAAGGTGCTACGTATTAAACAGCACCTGATACAGCCTCCAGCCCCACACACCCACGCTCCCCACCAGGTCCATAATAAGCAGTTAAAATTTAACTCACCGACGACCAATCTCCAATCCACCCCTAGCCGTAGTAGTAATTTTTTTACTTGCATTTTGCACTGCCTATATATGTATTTGTATCCAGCAATAAGCCCGTAACCATTCAAACCTCCAATTCCCGAAATTTTTGGATCCATCCCAGCACCCAGCCGTAGAATGCCCTACCGGCACCTCACCGCCACGCCGTCGTGATCGTCGTGTTCGCGGCGGGATCCGCAGTAGGCAACGTGCGACGAGATCCAAGCCGTGAGCGGTGATAAGTTGCGAGACTTGGTGGCGGATCGGTATCCGGCTCTACCCGTCGGCATTGCCGGTGTCAAATTGAATTGGTGCGGCGCCGGCAACAATGTTTTCCCAAGTGCTTGCCTCGATGGCGGGCCTACGGCGGCGGCCACAGGGATGGAGGCGGTTCAGGACTCGGGAGAATAGATGTGCCTCATCCTTCATCTTGGATCTACGCAGCAGTTGCGCGTACATGCATGGTCGGGGATGCTGAGGGTGCCATACATGGATCCCGGTGCTGAGGGGCATGGCGGCGAGCGCTGGCATTGTCTGTGAGTAGGCCGGGCTCTACGGCCGGATATGGCTTGTTTTTTGCGAAGCAACTAGCGAATGGTGCAGTCGACAATCGATCTGCGCAGCCCCTACCATCACTGGATGTCGCTCCCTAGGAGCGTGCCATGGAACTTCCATGAGCAGGAGGATCGATGAAGAGCGTCAGCCTTGGTGCCATGCCGGCCATCCTCTATGACATCGACGGTGCCCCCGCGGGCTGCGTGGCCTCGTTGCCTGCTGTAGTGGTTCCATGGATACAGTGCCATCATTAAGTGAGTAATAAAATATTTATTCAACAATCAATGAGTTATTAACTATAATAATGCAAAAAGGATGTAACAAAAATATTACTATTGTTAACACACGGAAACTGGTGTGAAAAATATACGGGGAGTAATATCGAGCCCCTAAGTTAACTAAGTTTAAATAGAGGGGAGTAAAATTTAACTAACTTGTGGGGAGTAAAATTTTAACTAAGTTTAAATAGAGGTGAGTAAAATTTAACTAACTTGTGGGGAGTAAAATTTTAACTAGGTAGATATACAGGTCTGATTTTGCTATGGAATTTTTTACTGGAATTAATACTACCGGATGTAAGTGGGAAAAAGATTAACAAAATAATTTTATTAGTGAGAATGGACCAACTGCAGTAAATATTTTACTTAACACAGGCTAGCATCTGGAGTGCTGCATGTGGAACGGATAAGTCGGAAGGAGGTGGGAGGAAAAAAAAGAAAAGAATAGCGGTACTGCGAAGGGAGTTAAAAACGGGAAAAGCGGAGGAGGAGAGGGAGGGGGGCGACTGTTACTCGCGTTACGAAACTCGATGGCGCGTACGGGCGCTACGTAGCATCACCGTATATATATATGTGTGTGTGTATGTGTGTGTGTGTGTGTATATATATATATATATATATATATATATATATATATATATATATGTATGTATGTATGTATGTATATATATATATATAATATTATATTTATATATGTTTCAATACATATACATGCATAATATATATGTATTTATACATATATATGTTATGCAAATGCATATGTGTGTGTGTATATGAAAGCACTTAACATTTTATGTGCACATATATATATGACCAAAATATATATTTACATTAAAGAAAATGTGTACATGCATATAGAAAAATAGACATGTATTAATTACAATCCATTATGATGTCCTAGCTAGCTACGATTTCGACGTAGTAGTAGTCGTTATCTCAGAAGCTAAGGACCTATGAATTGTATTTCCGTCGTAGTAGAATTCACCCTTGGGATCAAGGATTTGTTCGTTGATGAATCCCATGAGTTGTTCTTGAACTGCAGCGATAAATTCCTTGTGTGTGAGGTTATCCCTCATGCGAATAAACTATATGAATGTATGAAATTAATTAGTAATTAAACAACAAATCGATACGTACACAATGAAATTTTCAATTTATTTGTACGTACATCGAGCTCTCTTGTGGTGATGATTTGGTCTGCAAGGCAGTGGCAATACTCGCACACGTAGTAGCCGCACAAGTTAGTTCCCTGCTTTTGCTTTGCGCACTATAAATAAATGACAAACGGCGAGAGATCTAATTAATATACACTTGTATGTATTTGAATTGGAGATTCAATATAAATGTAGAGCATGTGTACTCACAGGAAAATTAAACTTCCACCTAAGTCTTTCTCTCCATTTACCGCGGACCAAATGACGGAACCGATACCAAGCCCTAGATGGAGTTTAAAGCTATGATTCGTAGTAGCAATTAATTATAACAAGATTCTTAATTAACATAGGAACTTATGACAGTACCTGTCTATAAGTTCGAAAATATTGTCAAACGTAGACTCTTTTTTATCCATTGAGTCATATACGTTGACGGTGCAGGCCTCCAAGTCGAAGAGTAAAAGGACCCAGTGGAATCTGCAATGTGCATCGGATGCATTACGTATGAAACACTTAGCATGTTCGTACGGGAATGAAATTTGGTATAGGAAGACAGTAAAAACTAACTCTGTGTTGTACGGCAATAGTACGAACGTCTTGTAATGATGCGCCTTCAGGAGATGGATGAGATTGTCCTCTGTGGCTTGCGGATACTGGTTGAGCATTGCGACATTTACTTTCCGAGGGTCGATGAATCCAGTATCGAAAACCCCCCGCCGTCGGGCCCTTTGAATATCCATTCTACAACAATAAAAGGAATTATATATTATATATAGTCTACTTATATACAAGGACCTAATTAATTGAAAGAAACGTAATAAGAAATCTAACTGAACGATACTTACAAAATCCAGCAACTCATAATAGAGACATCGAGGGCGTCCAGCTGGTATAGTTCGTAGATACCCTTGAAATTGATCCAGAGAATATCATCTCCTTGCAAGAAGTCCGTGTCCCTGATCCTCGCTCCGATCATCTCTCTACCGGTGGCGCTCATCTCCATGTACAGTTGATGGAATTTGTACATTTGTGTGGGTAGGGACTGCAGCTGCTCAGGCTTGACAAGCGGTTTACCAAGTTCGTACATGTATTTCACTTCCGCCTTTTCGATTGGTGCGCCTCGTAGCAATTGATTTGTAGTTAGCCCGGTGTCATTAATAAATTCTTGTATTCCAAAATCTTCACCGGTCACCAACGGCTCGATCTCCTGGTTTGGTTGCTCTCCAAGCTGAGGGACTGGTTTGGACTTTCCAGAAGATGCTTTCTTAAGTGTTCGCTCATAGTCCGATAGCTTTATGGCCTCCTTGGCAGGTGCAGACATACCCCTGAAGAAGTTCCTGACACTCGGGTCTATAGGAATATTCTTTTCTGGACTTCGAGGCTTCAATTGTCTCCTGACTTCTGATGCCACATAAGCGTCAAGCTCCTCTTGCGTGCAATCGTACCCCGGGTCCTTGTTTTTTGCGGCGTCAACTTTCGCCTTCTTCGTTGCCCTTGTGGGGGCAGGCGGTGGAGCTTGGGGGGCCCTTGACTTGGAAGGTGCCGGACGAGGAGCTTGCGGAGGAGTCGGTGTAGGAGCCTGAGGAGGAGTCGGTGCAGGAGCCTGAGGACACATTGATGTCGTTACCGCAACAGTTTAAGATCTTCGACCAGTGGTCTTAGGTACACATCGATGTCGTTACCAGGTTGCTTGGGGCCTTGAATAATAATCGGCATCATTATGTACTTCCTCTTCATGCATAGCCAAGGGGGGAGGTTGTAGATACACATCGTAACGGGCCAAGTGCTATGGCCGCTGCTCATCTCTCCAAAAGGATTCATGCCATCCGTACTTAAACCAAACCATATGTTTCGTGCATCCTTTCCAAAGTCTTTAAATTTTCTGTCGATGTTTCGCCACTGCGAACCATCGGCGGGGTGTCTCAGCATCCCGTCCTGTTGATGCTCTTCAGCGTGCCATCGCATCATTCTAGCATTCCCCTTGTTTCTAAACAAACGCCTTAGCCATGGTATTATAGGGAAATACCACATTACCTTAGCCGGAATTCTCTTCTTTGTTAGCTGCCCGTCAACTTCTCCTGGATCGTCTCGTCTAATCTTGTATCGTAGTGCTTTGCAAACAGGGCATGCTTCTAGGTTCTCGTACTCCTCACCGCAATATAGGATACAATCATTTGGACATGCGTGAATCTTCTGAACTTACAGTCCTAGAGGGCAGACTATCTTCTCAGCCTCGTACGTTGTCTCGGGCAATTTGTTTCTCTTCGGAAGAATGTTCTTGACGAGTCTCAATAAATCACCAAATGCCTTGTCACTAACACCATTTTTTGCCTTCCATTGCAAGAACTCCAGAGTGGCATCCAACTTTTTGTGCCCCTGCTCGCAACCTGGGTACAACGACGTTCTGTGGTCCTCTAACATCTTGTCCAATTTATGGGCCCCCTTTTCACTTTCGCAGTCCTCCTTAGCGTCCTGCAACATCTGACCAAGATCATCCACAACGTCGTTACCATCAGCATCCCTTTCGTCCTCGCCCGTTTGATTTCCTTCAAATCCAGCGTACTGAGCAAAGTCCGGAATATTGTCGTCTTCCACTTCATCTTCTTCCATTTCAACCCCTTACTCTCCGTGGGATATCCAACAGTTATGGCTTGGCATGAAGCCTGACTCAAATAAGTGGAAATGAATAGTCCTGGATACAGAATACTCCTTCTGATTCTTACACTTATTGCATGGACAACAAATAAAACCCTTATGCCTGTTAGCTTCGGCCACTCTCAAAAAATAATGCACGCCGTCAATAAACTCTTTGAACCGCTGGTCAGCGTACATCCATTGCCGATCCATCTACATGAGATGAAAAAAAAATTGTACACAAATAATTATTCATACAATAATGACAGTCATACAATAATTATAAAATAATTACAAACTCTTTCAACAGTCATACAATAATGACATATCATTATTCATACAAAAATTATAAAATATTACACCAAATAATTCGTATTTACTATTTCTAAAGTTTTAAACTAATATTAATGTGTTGTACTTCTTTTAATTTTTATTTTAGTTTGTTTTCTATTATTTAAGATTAACTTTCACTATTTTCCTTTTCAACTATTTTATAAAACCTTCTTTAGCAAATAAACTAAATTTCTATATATTCTTTCTTCCCCACACAAATTTTCTCTCTCATCAACTTACAACTAAATTTTGGAGATAAAAAAGTGTACAAAACATAGCTCCAAATGTAATATGACAAAAAAAAATATTGGAGGATGAAGTTGCTAACCTTTTATGCACCTCCGATTTGTATATAATCACCAAAATAAATTCACTAGAAATTTTGGCATGACCTCCCCTCTTTTTTGAAGAAATTTTGAAGCTTGCTCGGGCAGCTGGAGGAGGAAGAAAACATATATATATATATATATATATATATATATATATATATATATATATATATATATATATATATATATATATATATATAGGGGTGGGACTTTAGTCCCGGTTGGTGTTATGAACCGGGGCTAAAGTTACGATCTTTAGTCCTGGTTGGGGCCTGACAAGCCCTGACAGCATTTGAACCGAGACTAAAGATGATCTTTAGCCCCGGTTTTTATTGCAACCGGGACTATTGTGGAATTTGGCCGACCGACGAAAGATGGTTTCTCCACCAGTGAAATGCTTATATTTTAGGACGGAGGGAGTATATAATTGTGCTGTGAATGATGTTAAATCAGAGAGTAGGAAGATCTTAGGCTAAAAAAGCCATATATATTGTCTGCCAAAGTTATCGACAGGTGGGCCAGGTCAGGTTTGGGAGATAGAAAGTGAGCATGTATGCAATCATGCATGCCGACCGATCGGCTAAAGAAATTAATGGAGTTCTGTTTAGCTACCTCGCATGTGCGTTGATCAACTTATTTAGGACGAGTTTTGAGTGGTAGGAATCAACTTAGGCTGATCTTTAGAAACACTAGAATTTATTTGTTAGAGCGAAAAATGTAAATCCTCTAAAATTTTACAAAATATGCAATTATAATACAGTAGTGCAAAATTTCAGAAGTTGAAGGAGGCCTAACCCCTTCCCATCCCCGTGCCTCTAGATATGAGAGAGATATATTCAATGCCCTGGCCATGGATCGATGGCCATTGAGGAGATACACATGAATTGTGAATATATTATCAATGGTTTTCAAATTCAAATCTTAACTAATAATGCAAATTTTACGTAACAAATTAAACTACAATCCATTTCTATTATGCATCAAAGGCTTGGTGCTCCTTTGGAACAAAGAAAATATGAACAGAGGGTTTGAATCCTAAGGACAGAAATCCTATGAGGCCATTTGAAACAAAGAATGGATCCCTAAAGTTTCCTTTGAAAATCCTATGGAATGAGCCATTCCTTTGAAATTTTGGAGAAAAGCAAACATGAGGTCTTACCTCATGGTTTTCTCTTCTCATGTCTACAATACAATACCTATGTTTTTCTTATGTGACATCCAAACAATTGTTTTAAAGCATTCTTCTGTTTCTATTTTCCGGAAGAATTCGCAAGGCATGCATCTTAATTCTAAGTTTTTTATAACCCTGTGTTTTAAAATTTTGGCGTTACAAAGGAGCCCTTAATTCTAAGAACGAAACAAGTGTTGAAATATAATATCAGTTTAAGCTTTTAAATGAGTGATTTGTTCACATAACTCAAATGAAGCACTAAATAGTACTCTCTCCATCTTAAAATAAAATAACATATAATAGAATATAACATAAGTAAACAAATATGGACATTTTTCTATCTTTTGATTCGCTACTTGCATATGCATTAGGTTACGTTATATTTTATTTTGATTTTAAGACGAATGGACTATTTACGAAACACTTTTATTTTATGATAAATAAGAGGAAAGTAAGCATGCACAGTACTACATCATAATGCAATCAATGATATCACCAGTACAGGTCTTTTCATCATCATTCAAGACTTTATAGAGAGAAGGGAGCTCTCTTGAGAGGCCAGGTGGTATCAACTCTTGTGTAACTAGATCATACCCGTGCTTTGTTGTGAAATATATATGTTAGATATTGGAGAAATAATGAAATGATTTGGATTGAAATATTATGAAAATTATTTAAGAAAGATGATTTAGCATGTATATGTTTAGTTTTAGAATGAAATAAATTGTAGATATAATTACTATATGTTTTCATGTTGAGCTTTATATAGTTAGTGGGTTGATGTGGCATGCTTGCATGTAGATTTTGAAAGTGCTAATAAATACTATACTTGCAGGTTGAGCTTTAGGTGTTTAGTGGATATGAACCTTATAGAAAGAGGGAGCGTATTCTATGCACACAGGCCCTTGCGTGAACACACCGTGTACACCAACTAAAATTTATCACAAAAAATTCTATGAAAATTCATACATATACTTCAAATAGTATTACATCTATGTATAAAGTCGCATCTTCAAATTCATTCTGCATAGAGAGTAACAAAATGGACAAAATTCTAACACAATTACAACCTTAAAACTATCATTTTTTTTTGTTATAGCTAAAATATAATGAATTTGAGGTTAAGATTTTATCCCTAGGTGTAATACTATTGAAAGTACATGTATGAATTTTTTTTTCTAGATTTTGTTGTGACATTTGTTTTTTTAGTGTGTACGTGTGTACACGTAAGAGCTTATGTGTTGCAATAGAGAGAAGGGATCAGTCGCGCGGTTGCACTCGCTGCCTCAATTTATTTGTCCATGCACACGTGCATCTTGTCCACTTTCTTCTCTCCACCAACAAAAGGGAGGCCAGAAGTTATGCATGCATGAAAGGTGAACAAAGTGCACCACCCGGCTATTTTGTGCTCAATAGCTGAATATGAATAATTACTCGAGTGTACAAATGAATTAATTTACTATTATATTTATTAAAAAAGAGATTTAAATAGAATTCAAAATTCTATAAGTACAAATTTTTTATATAAAATTACACCATTTAAAAGTTTGAGAAGCATATGAGTATTTGTTCGTTCATCATTAGTTTTCATAAAGAAAGAAATGGTCTAGTATGAACTGAAGTTGGCGATGAGAATATCTATTTTTGTCCAAAATGTGAATGAGATAGCTCCACTAAGCCTATATTAATTCTTATAACGCGAAGATCTGTCCAACAGGTCCAATAAAATACAATGTAGACGGAATATGGAAGATGGACAACTTTTTTTTTTAATGTGATACAAACACAGGCACTCATATAAATGTAAAGCACAATCAACCTGTAGACCATGTCATGACTGAATAAAGCAAGGGAGTCTCTGCCCGATTCATTACGTTTTTCTCTTACTGATCTAGGATCAATGGCTCCCTTCTCGGTGTCTACCAATAAAAAAAACGACTTTAAAGGCTATATGCCGATCGTGTGTGTTCTCTCTTCCATCTCACTCTCCGCGCCTCCTCTTTACTCAGATTAGCATGTAGAGCATAGAACAAGTATATGCGAATCCGAGCAATGAGCTCATCTAGAAGATTGTTAACATTATCATCGCTACGTGCCTTCGCTACGCCCCTATTCATTTTATTTGTTTTCTGGGGATAGCTTTTCATTTCGAAATGCATATTCTCGTAAGTAGACAAGTCGATCTCGTGAGGAGGAATTATGCTCAGCTTTCTCTTCACTAGTCTGCTTACGCTGTCCTCCCACTTGCTATAAGCTTATAAAGCATGACTCTAGCAATTAGCGTACTACCTCGAAAAGTGGTACGACTATAAGCTTGCCTTTACTATAGTAATAGGCCATATCCTAGTCTACTTGACTTGAGAACTTCTCTATCCTTCTTCTCTGCCAAGCCTAGCTTGCTCTATGGGAATAAGAAAACCTTGCCTTATTAGTATCTCATGCCAAAAAGAGAAAGCTGTCCTTCCCTGGAAAATCGAGTTCTTTTTTGTTTCGTATTAGTAGAATTGCTAGAAAATGTAAGATTTCGTTGTAGAATTCTAAAAAAAAGGTAAGTACTTTTTTTAAGTACATGCCAATCTTTATGGACCTCTACATATCAAAGTCAATTTTCTTTTTTTTTCAAGATATTTAATGCAATGAAAAATTAAAGAACAATTCTCCACAGAGATATGTATATAAGGGGATCCATAGATAATAATGCTATTTGGACCTACATACATATGGATTAGGAATAAATCTATTGTCTTTTATTATGACATTAAATAGTATGTGCACACACAACTCTACCCCTATAAACACATCTAAAGACTAGACGGACATATCTTGAGATTGACAAAGTCAGCACAGGCATCTCGATATCGATGCATACATTGTCTACCACTACAAAGTAATTACTCATAAATACGAGCACCGGCGTGAAGTCTAGTATTTGAAACTAAGTGGGCAAGTTAAATTCACTCTAAGGAACTTAATAAGTTGAAGATGGACAACATTGCATATACACCATAACATATTTTCTCTGATTGTAAATATTAAATTAACCTACGGATAAGTTTATGGTGCAATAGTACCTTTTATGTAAATCTATGTATATAATTTATTTTGTTTTTAAGCTAAGTACGCGTATTTGGTAAATTGTTAATAGTTAAAATTTTAAAAGTTCGACTGAAATTTTGTCCTACGTCAAATATTTATGATTGGATGAAGTACGGATTGTAAATTTGTTTGTGGAAAAACAGTTGTATAAAAATTGAAATGATTACTCAGCTGTCCATGGTTGATCGTGGAAATATTGTAGCTACCTATACTACTCCTTCTGATTTTATTTGTTTGTTGTTTTATAGTTCATTTTTATCCAACCAACATCATATAAAAAGGGAAAGAGGGAGTATTACATGATTCCCGATAGATGGGACCTCGAGAAGATCAGATATGCATGTTTTTTTGCATGGACACTGAATCAGTTGCAGGAATGCGGGCTCTCCAATACTCCGTAGTTAATTTGGTTATTCTAGCACAGAGATCATGAACTTGTAATTATTTTATTTAACTTCCGGTGAGCGATCGACCAATGCTTCGTTAATTCTACAGCAAGAGTTTTCTAGAATGGTTACTTAAAATTCATTTTTTACTCCATAATTGTTAACGCATTTATCTATACCCTCGAATAATTAATACAAATCATTCAGCTTGGACGATGGATGCACTATGCGTGCGGCGAAATGAAGAAGGCAGTAAACGATGTATAATTTTCTTTAAAAAAAATTCTATACGAAAGTTATTTAAAAATATATATTGATATCTTTTAAGTTTAAAATAATTAATATTAATTAATCATACATTAATGTCTTAACTCATTTTCCATATATATCTTTTCAATCTTCGTCTTTAATTTCGGCCGAGTTTAGTTCTAATTTTTTTCTTCAAATTTTAAACTTTTCCATCACATCTAAACTTTTCTACACACATAAGCTTCTAACTTTTCCGTCACATCGTTTCAATTTTAACCAATGCCGTGTTTAGTTCACCCTCAACTATCCCCAACTTCCAACTTTCCATCACATCATATCACATCCAAAACTTTCCTACACACATAAACTTCCAACTTTTTTTTTCCAAACTTCCAACTTTTCCTAAACTTTCAACTTTTTTCATTAACTAAACACAGCCCAAACTTCTAATTTTGGTTTGAACTAACCACATTCTTCTTCTTTCAAACACTCGCTAGCGAGAAGATGTACGTTCATTCAGAGATCTTGCAGCAGGGTTGAATCGATCGCCTGATTGATTCAGCTTGCTTCGATTGCTCGGCCGGACAGTAAAAAAAAAAGAGAAAAAAACTTTGGTCAGGGATGAACGACTGAACATCTGACCATAGTCCAGAAGAAAAGGCATTAAAAGCGGGTAAATATTCTCAGAAGCAAAGTTGCATGCATCACACTCCTCTGGCTCTGAGATCAGGATTCATCACTAGCTAGATTTCATTTCAAAGGCCCTCGCGATAAAAAAAATTGGTATCACATCGGATATTTGACCGAATATCGAAAGGGGTTTTCGGACACGAATAAAAAAACTAATTTCATAACTCGTCTGGAAACCAGAGACGAATTTATTAAGCCTAATTAATCTGTCATTATCACATATAGGTTAATATAACATTTATAGCTAATCATGGACTAATTAGACTCAAGAAGGTCCGTCTCGCGATTTTAATGCAAACTATGTAATCAGTTTTTCTTTTTATCTATATTTAATGCTTTATGCATATGTATAAAGATTCGATGAGTAAAATTTTGCTCATGCTGCAGACAATGGTAAATGCTACTGTGTGGTTGAACTGTTGCACGGTGTCAGTTTACACACATTCAATGTGGAGCTAGCTAGTACTAGCTGGCTAATGTTGAGCTAGTGTTGGGCTAGATAGGTTTCTCTCGGTACTGTAATACTGTTCATGTAGTCGTAGTAAAACCTATAGTGGTGTACAGTTTTTGTATTGGAATGCATGTGATCAGGTGATTTTGAACTTTTACTTCCCCCGATTTTGTAATACATTTGACACTTAACTTTTATGCATAATGTTTCAAGATTCGTCGTATCGAAAATCTATCATTATATGCTAAAAGTCTATTAAATATCCTAAAAATGCTTTAAATCGTCACACGGTACTCTACAAATGCTTCTAAATCCTCACATGATGCTATAATATATTAGAGAAAGTCCTAAAAATCCTGATAAAAAAATCTAACCATTTTATCTCTCTCAAAAAAAAACATCCGGTATCTCCATCCCATGTACATACTCAGTATGCCCTCCACCCTTCGAATTAATCTCCTATCCTTTCCTATTTTCTAACTAACTTCTCATATTTTCTAGCTTAACACTTAATATATAAAAAGATAATAATTAGATAGATCATAACTCTCAAGTTACATGTCCTTTTCTCAATTTGTTTGGATTGTTGTGTTAATTATAATTAAATACATAATTCAAGATTCATATTGCCTATATTTACTACATACAAATTAGATTGTATGACTGTTCTGACTATAAATATTTGAGCAAAACTTGCTTCGGAAGCGATGAATGAATTGAAATATGTGAGTCCACAGTCTAGGCTCTATCACCATCAAGGAGCTTGGAACCGTGATGCATGCATACTCTGGGCTAGAATCGGGCACAGGCGGAGCTGTAGGAGGATATGACCATCGAGGTGGACTCCAACTGTAGCAGCAACATCGACTTCCATGAGTTCTGAGTAATGGCACGCAAGATGATAAGATGATTAGATGATCGACAAGGACCCCGGAGATGATTTGAGGGAGGCGTTCCGTGTCTTCGATAAGGACCAAAAGAGAGCTTCATCTCCGCCGTTGAGCCCCGCCATGTCATGGACAATGCATCGGGAGAGATTCACTGATAAGGAGGTCAGCAAGATGATCCGCGAGGCCGATAGTGGCAGGCAGATCAACTGCAAGTAATTTGTAAAAAAATTTCAAGAAAAAAAATAAAACAAGCAATTTGATTAAAACACATATTCAAAAAATAAAACAAAATTTTCTTTAAAAATAGAAATAAAAATATAACAAGAGTTCATGTAAAATTTAAATAAGTGTTAAAAGAAGAGTCCAAATAATACAATATAATATGAGATTAAGTACAATTTAAATTCCCTAAAAACACTTTAGAATAAAAATGATAAAACACCAATTTGATTTCAATACTATTTTGAAATTAAAATAACTCAATCACTAAGTTCACAACAAAATAAATAAGTTTTAAAGAAAATTTCTATCTTTATTGGTTCACATCCATAACAAATTGCATGTATATGAATCAAGTAAAAAGAGGGACGGGAGGATGGTACAAATAAAATATATTTATTGGCAATAAAAGTATCTCAAGATTTTTTAAGAAAAAAAAGAGAGGCAATGAACACTCAATTAAAAATAAAAATAACTAACTTTAATTTTAATTTTAAATTACCTGTCTCTAGTAAGGCAATGCATGGACTGCCTTACTAGTTTAATGTACATATTTAAAATATAAGTCACACTTAAAGGATCTTTAATAATATATACATCACAACAAAATAAATAGTATTTATAAAGTTTTTCTAAATAAGATGTATGGCTAAGCTTCATATAAAAATCACCTCTTTGTTTGAATCAATCCAATTAATACAATACATGCATCCAATAGAATTAAACATCTTGTGAGTGTATGATTTAAAAAATAATAATTTAGGAGAGAAGAGATGGTAATTAATTACCATACATGCATGCACACCTTATATTATGAAACACCTTTAAAAAGTAGTTGTGCCCTATATTTTGGAATGGAGGGAGTATTTGACATACTCATAGAAAAATGGTATGCTTCGTGAATTCCTGGATTGTATGTGCTATCTGTCGAGCGGATTGTGTAATAAGTGGTTGTAGCTTCATTGAAGCAAAGATCGGGATTTATTTCATTATCTTAAAAAAAATATATAGTATGCTTGTTTGCGTTCATATATATGAATGAGTGTGCACGGGTGTTTAATTATCTGTCTTTCGGAGAGGAACAAAGAGAGAAAGAAATGCAATGTGTGCTCTGAATTATCTGCAAGATTCACGAGCCACAATAATTATAATATAGAGTTCGATTAATTCGATAGTGACATACTAAGTGCGGTATACGCCATGCCCAACTAATCAATGATCAAATGAACCATCGTTTTCTCTCAACAAAATTAATTAAAGCATGCATTCTTTTGATGAATGCATTTGCGAAAGAGAAGCCATTTTTAATCATGTCCCTTTCCATTTAGGTACACATACATGGATGCTTAATTACATGCATGGGACCAGTGATTAGCTTGATTGATTGACTTAGCCCCCATGGCGCATCTTTGACCGTTTGGACCACATCGGACGGTCCCAATGGCACCTGGTGGACAGATGAATTACTGTTGAACTTGACTGGCACGGCTACACATTTTGCAGGGAACACCCTCTAGTTATATAGTTTAAATTTTAGCTTATTTTCTCTTCAAACAATTAATGTACTACTAATAATTGATCATCCATCTAGCTAGTTTCCATTGTTTAGAATAATGCAGTTCTGAATTTTAAAGATTGATTTTTTAGAATAATTTTAGATGAACTTTTCATTTGTGTTCTTATCAATCTTTTAAAGAGTTCTGGGCGGCTGGCCAATGAAAATGAAGAAGAAACCCCTCCCCCCTTCTTAAAATTAATAGTAAAACCAAATACTACAAATCCAAAATCAGTTATGGATTATAATCCACAAATGAGCCAAATGGGTTCCAATTGATGATTAATTAGTCAATGAGTATGATCATCTTAGTCTTAAAATCGGTCATTTCACTGCTAAGAAAACCATTTTCGCAGATGAGGGCAATCAATTTTTCTAGATGAGTAGGCCTCTCAGAGCCAAACATCTACCTACAAAAACGGCAACGAGAGGCAAGATCGTCCGCCTGTGAAGATGAATTTTTGCAGCGACATAAGGCTTTGTTTGGGACACGAGGAAACTTCCATCTCCATGAGAGCTATAAGGACACGTATGGTAATGTGAGATATAAAAGGAGATGAGAAGTTCTGTAAAAGATTAAATTTCAGGAGACTGCATATATTTTGTCAGAATTATCATTTTTGCTTCAACCTTAACTGATAATTTCAGAAAACAACGACAAAGTTAACGATCTTATCATAGAACTGCAACTTGGTTCATCTCATAGGTCCAGTCCCACATGTCATACACATGTACAGTACGCCAACTATTGCAAGTTGTCAATCGTTACGCATCAAACATTTCAGTTAAAATCATAGTTTCCCGATGAAAATATTTGCTATTGTCATAGTTTCGTAAAATGCTCCATTAAAGTTAAAGTAGAGTGGTACTCCCTCGGTCCAAAATATAAGATCCTGTTTAGATGGGATTATTTTAAGTCCCTATCACATCGGATGTTTGAACACTAATTATAAATATTAAACGTAGACTATTAATAAAACCCATCCATAATCTTGGACTAATTCGCAAGATGAATCTATTGAGCCTAATTAATCCATAATTAGCCTATGTGATGCTACAGTAAACATTCTCTAATTATGGATTAATTAGGCTTAAAATTTTTGTCTCGCAAATTAGCTTTTATTTATGTAATTATTTTTGTAAATAGTCTATATTTAATACTCTAAATTAGTGTCTAAATACAGAGACTAAAGTTAAGTCCCTCAATCCAAACACCACCTAATAAGGTTATTTTGTTGGATGTGATATATCCTAGTACTACAAGTCTGTTCAGATTTGTGCTATTAGGATATGTCACATCCAGTCAAAAATCTTATATTTTTGGACTGATGGAGTAGTAACTTTTAGTAGCACTACTTTAAATAGTTTACTTTTAAGTAATAAAATGATAGTGCAAATTCAACTGAATAGTTAAGCACGGGTACTTGTACTGTTGTACACACAGCTGGCAACAAAAGTGAACTGGTACACTCACAGTCACAGAGATCAAAAAAAGGACACAGTGTAGTGTACCTGGACCCTGGTGATGCATGCATGCCTATAAGCTTATGGGATTCAGTAAGATTTTTGTCATGATCGCGAGACACCTTCACCGGTGCGTGGTCTGCACGTTAAATGAAACCCTCTGTGTGTATCGGTAGCAGTAATAAATCCATCCCTCCATTATTTCATCCTCTCGAGCAATGAAATGAATTGCATCAGCCTAGCTGCGCACAAGCTTGAGCTACCGCCCGAGTTTATTGAACCATTGTCCATTTTCATATATTAATTATGCTACCTCTATAACATCGTTTGTTCTAATTTTTTAGACAGACGTTTAACAATTTATCTTATTTAAGAATTTACGTAATTATAAATTTTTTTCAGATGAATGATTAAATACGTGTCTAAAAGTTAACGGTGTCATCTATTAAAATAAGATAAAATATATAGGTTTATTTGGGGGGTTTTCTGGGCTGTTGATAAGAGGATCTAATTTCTATCCCAGCCTATTAATAAGATTGCTAGTTTGGCATAGGGTATGGGTACAACTGTGTGTTTTTAAGGCTGCTTTCGGGAGGAGGGGTTCCCAACCCCTCCTCCCCGGCACGCAAAACGAAGCACACGTTATTACATAATTAATTAAGTATTATGTATTTTTTTTAAAAAAGGATTAATTTAATTTTTTAAGCAACTTTCATATAGAAACTTTTTGTAAAAAAACGCACCGTTTAGCAGTTTGAAAAGCGTGCGCGCGGAAAACGAGGGAGGAGGGTTGGGAACTTGGAGATAAGAACAGATCCTTAATGTCTTTCCATTTCATAGGTTGAATTATTGGATGCAATTTATTCTTTCTATATGTGTCGCCATATTTTGCTGTATCGCGTTGTTACTTTCTCCGATCTCTGCCGGCCCTACGCACCAAGCAACTTCCAACGTCTCTATCGTGGTCTCTCCGCTCATAAGTCCTCTCCAACATCGCCTTGTGTCGTCTTTGTTGGTAAACGGGCGCGTCTCACCGCTTTACCATACCATCAACGCTTTCAAGCCGCTTGCCGGTGCCCTAACCGACTCCAGAGAGTTCGTCCTCTGCCTATCCTCTCCTTTTCTCCCTCTAAAAAAATATCATCTTGGATTCATTGTCTCCTAACTAATCTATTTGTGCATCACTATTTCTGTAATCTCATATCTTTTATCAAACCTATCATTTTAAATCCCAATATATAGTCTAAGACATCCCTTCAAATAAGTAAGTAGAAGTCTAGAGTAGTCGATTTATTATCTTTTTTAATAATAACTACTTGTGGTTTTTATTGGTGTATAAATCTAGTGAGACTAACATGGTGTTCTATAGTAATATCATATCAACCTAACAAACACCTTTCTATCATACCGCTATGTTCTCAACTACTTGTGAGTCACTATCATCACCCGTCTAATTCACATTCATCATCCCAAAGCAAATATGATCAAGGAGCACCCTTTTTTTTTGCCCCAAATGCTTAATTTCCTTCATCTCATCATAACCTTTAAACAATGAAAAAAACACACCAAATCAAGTGCTAAAATTGCATGCAAAGTTGCAATCAGTAGCCCCTAATATACTTGGTGGCAACTCCACTCCACCAAACTTTTGCCAAAACCACAACCAACCCACATTTAACATTTACACCTCCTGACCTGACCAAACCATGCATTGTCAGACTCAACCTCAAATTTCCCTCTCCACCCAAAATCCGAAGGCTCTCATTTGATGGCCTATTCAGTCAAAGAAAAAACCAAAATTTGAATTTTTAAACTTAATTTTGACATTGATTTTGAGATATTTTCAATGTAGTTTCTTTTTCAGCATTGGCTTTTAAGTCACCGAGAACACATATATAAAAATTTTATCTATAAATTTATTTTTATTCTCTAATAAGCCATTTTGGCTTATTAGAAAAAAAGTCAAACGATGGAGCCCGAACAAAACTCAGGTGGTGTTTAGATCCAGGGACTTAACTTTAGTCCCTGTCTTTAGACACTAATTTAGAGTATTAAATATAGACTACTTACAAAACTAATTACATAAATAAAAGCTAATTCACGAGACAAATTTTTTAAGCCTAATTAATCTATAATTAGAGAATGTTTACTGTAGCATCACATAGGCTAATCATGGATTAATTAGGCTCATTAGATTCGTCTCGCAAATTAGTCCAAGATTATGGATGGGTTTTATTAATAGTCTACGTTTAATATTTATAATTAATTTTCAAACATCCGATGTGATAGGGACTTAAAATTTTTAGTCCCATCTAAACAGGGCCTCAGATACTAGTACCATCAACAGTCCAAAATCCGTACAAATTTGAATCCGAAGTCGCTTTCAAAAAGCCAGAGAGAGAGAGAGAGAAAGATAGATAGAGAGAGAGAAGGGAAAGGGAAGAGAGAGAGAGAAGCAGATCAGCAGAGCTCCCCCATCTCTCGCTGTCTCCCCTCCTCCACGTGTAGACGTCGACGACGAGTTATATACGTTCGCACGCGCGCACGCTCGCTCGCTCGCTGCCACCGCCTCCTTCGCTGCCACCATCTCCTTCGCCGCCGGGCACCATCGCCGGCGGTGGCCGGGTTCATGTAATGCTATTGTTGCTCTTCTTCTTCTTCTTCTTCAGCTTCTTGTTTTGTACAGTAGTAAGAAGGGAGGAAGAAAGTGGTTGTTTTCCTTTCTTTTTTGTTCGTTTGTTTGGATGTTAACGAGTGGCGAGAAGTTGGAGTCGTCTTGTGTGCGAGAAAAAGCCTCGATTTCTCCGGGTGTTTTTGGATCTCTGAATCTCTGACGCTGATGCGTTTCTTGATGTGTCAGACTAAGACAGAGAGGCTTTGCTTGTTCTTCTGGCGCGTGTGCTTGGCTCAGCTCAAGCTGGGGATCTTCCTGTGGTGATTCTTTTTTCGTTTTTTTTCTTTTTTTTTGTGTTTTTGGGGAGGTGAGGTCGGCAGGTTCGGTTTTCTTGTGGTGAGGAGTATCTGTCAAAAGGCTGGATTTTTATATATTGCCAAAAAAAAATGTGTTCTTCAATTTTATTTGTGGCTGTCTTGCCAAATGATACTAGCTGGCTGTTTGGCTGAATAAAGTGAGAATTTGATGCAAATCCTTTGTTAGATTGTGTGTGCATTTGTGCTTCTGATTTCTGAGGCGGCTTCTTTGATGGAGTTAGTTGCAGGAAAATTGCCCCTGCTTTTGATTAGTTTGTTTTGGTTTACCTATTTGATGATCCAATTAGGATATTTTTTAAATATTTTTGGTGTTCTTCGTGTTTCATTTGAAAAGTTCTTGGCTAGGAGAATTGGAGCAAAGACTAAAGATCCAGGCCTTATGTTAGTAATTTCACTCCGACTATTTTAATCTCTGGTTCTTTGTTTTTCAATGTGGGTTTCTGTGTTCTTTGCCTCTGAGAAGCTTAAACTAGTTTTTGTTGTAGTGGCCATCAAGTCAACTTGGATGAGCCGAGTAGTTCAAGGAGCAATTAAACTTTTGCAGAATCTTCAGAATTATTTATTGGTTTATCTGGAGTGCTTGTTTTTTTGACCAAGTCCAAAGTACCTGTAATTCATTAGCTGCATTTATTTGTTTTCTTACAACTGTATTATGTGCAGACAACTGTTGGTTTGCTATTATGAGCTTTAATGGATGATGATTCTTGATGGTCAAAAAAATCGATTTGTGTGCAGGCTGTCCTGAAGGAGTGGAATGCTCGTCGGTGATTAGTAGGTCACCAGAATATCTTCTCTCCTAGCCTCCTGGGCTTGTTTACCCAATTTATCATCAGGTATTTCTAGCTCCATGTAATCAGCCAAAAACAAGTTGTTCTTCATTTGGTGGTCCCTTCCCTATGTTGGCATTGGTGCAGTAAGGAGATCTATGCTTTTGTTGCATCTTGTAAGCATTTTCCTCCAAGGTTATGCTTATTTTCGGTTGATAATCCAGTTTCTTTTTTTTACCATAAGTTCATCCTGGTTTCATATGCATGGATGCTTTTTTTTTCTCCTGCTATTTTTTTCGTAAAAAAAGAATGCATCTTTTTCCTGTTTCACTGGTTAAAAGTTCCATTCAAGTTCTGAGCATAATACACTGAAGATCTTCAGAAGGGAGAAAAATAAATTAGTTCTTCAGAAATAGATAGCCAGATTGTTATTATAACGCAAGAAGCATCACATGGATGTGCAACCAACATCTATCTAAAGACTGCAATCTAGGATACAGAATGAATTTATCTTCATATTCCGGAAAGCAGGTTTGTTAATTAATCTCTTTGGAATTTCTGTGGCTTGTAGCTTCCTGAAATCTGAAGAAAATAAATTCGGTTTTACTACCACCATGGGTGCCTGCGTGTCTTCAAGCAAAAAACGGAGATCACAGAAATTGTGCTGTATATACCGGCGTTACCGCGGAAAAGTTTTGAGCAATGCACCTATAGTACGCGCCAGTGATGCAGGGAGCCGTGCTGCTCCTGGAGAAGTTGTTCATGTGGAGGCTAAATCTGATGGCTCGAATGTAACATTTCATCTCACACAGTTGCAGTGGCATCATAGTGAGCTAGACTCAGAAAATGGAAATGGTAATTGGAATTTTTCTTGTTACTTGCATTTTTTTTTTGTCTCGGTTATCTGAGTTAAATCCTGAATTTTTGCCCTACTGGTCTAGTTGTGTGTCAAGAAGAAGCATGGTTCGACTCTCTCAGTATTTTAGGATCTGATTCTGATGAAGATTTCAGCAGTGTTAATGGAGGTTTGTATTACCTTTCAACCAATGTGATCTGCACTGTACATGTGAATTGATGCAGTATATTCAGGCTTGGTCTTTTCTTGCAGACCTCCCTGCAATGTCAAATTCAGCGGGTACACAATTAATGCACTGTGAAGATGCTTCAAGCATTGCTGATGCAATCCAGAAGTTTGAGAGGATTTTTGATGGTTCATGTGTTGCTCAAGCCATTGGACAATACCTGAAAAGAGACGCGAACAAAATGGATAGACCAAACCAAGCAGATATTCAAGAATCGGAGAAGCCTAAAATTCCAAGCCCAGAATCATGTGATGTATCTGATGTGAAGGTTGATGAAACAAAGACTAGAAATGAGGGTATAAAAATTCTGACAAAACTCAGAAGAGGCGAGGATGCATGTAATACGTTGAAATCTTCGAAAGAAGGAGACAAGGCTCATGAAAGTATCTTCAAAAGTTTGACACCAGTGTGCACGCCTCGCCATGCTAATAAGGTTCAGCCTTTGGCCGTAGCAAGTCCTCGGGGCCAAAAGAAGAAATCAGGAGTTGTCAGGCTCTCTTTCAAGAGGAAATCTTTTGATGGAGAACAAACTACTGAAATATGTGAGTTTTGTGCTCATATGTGTTCCACAGTTTCACCATTTATTTTTGCGTTCTACTGAGTTAAGTAAGATTAAAAAACATGGTTGTTGATGTTGAATGTTCTATATACATAGGCTCTTCTAGGAGGTACTTGATTCATCCAAGAGCTGGATTGTTGGTTCCTCAAGGCAGTGAGAAAATATCAGAAAGTTGTTGGTCCGTTCTTGAGCCATCGACCTTCAAACTACGTGGAGAAACCTTTTTTAAGTAAGGGTTGCTAAATGCATGCTCATTATGTTGTGTAATTAAGGGACTTAGTTTTTATTTATAGTTTGGAGTTACTTGCAGAGACAAAAAGAAGTTGCCTGCCCCAGGAAGTTCACCGTATACTCCGATTGGTGTGGACATGTTCATGTCCCCAAGGAAAATTCATCACATTGCGCAGCATATTGAGCTTCCATCTGCTGGGCCAAGCGAGAAAATTCCTTCCTTACTTATCGTTAATATTCAGGTATGATCACTAAGTCTTGCTATCTTCAGTTTTCAGCTATGCTAATTGCTCCAATGTACCAATGATTTTTGGGTTTCCTGCAGATGCCTACATATCCTACTGCTATGTTCCTTGGTGATAGTGATGGGGAAGGCATTAGTCTAGTGTTGTATTTCAAACTGAATGAGAACTATGAGAAGGAAATTTCTCCTCTGTTTCTTGATAGTATAAAGGTAAACTTCTCTTTGTTCACAGATAACCTTTGCCTACTAATTCTAAATTGAGCCCTCCTTAACCGTTGTCTTCTTGTTTATTTTCAGAGACTTGTAAATGATGAGATAGAAAAGGTTAAGGGGTTCCCATTAGATTCAACGGTTCCGTACCGAGAAAGATTGAAAATATTGGCAGGGTTAGTAAACCCTGATGATATGAATCTGAGTTCTGCAGAGAGGAAGCTTGTGCAGGCTTATAATGAAAAGCCAGTCCTTTCGCGACCTCAACACAATTTTTATGTGGTAAGTTACCTTCATGTGATAGAACTTTTTGTTGGTTTCTTTTTTTGTATCTTGACTTTTACATGACATGTGTTGGTGATGCAGGGACCAAATTACTTTGAGATAGACCTTGACGTGCACCGGTTTAGCTTCATCTCAAGGAAAGGGCTTGAAGCGTTTCGAGAAAGGTTGAAACATGGTGTCATTGATCTAGGTTTAACCATACAGGTAGAAATATGATCTTTTCTGATTTTTTTTATAGTTACGCCCTCTTGATATTTATCAATTCAGCATCCATTTCAGATATTACTGAAAGCAACTATAAGTCTGACAACAAAACTAATCTAGATTCAAGAGGCTACAACTGTTCATCATACAGCATTATCATATAAACACCTACTGCTAATGTTCCTGAATTTGAGAGAAAAAAATGTTATCTTTTCCTTAATAAATCATTCTAAAAGCTGTGGTAACAAATCCCCAATTTTCATTGGGTGTAACAGCAAGCTTATCTTAATAAATCATTCTAAACTGTGGTAACAAATCCCCAATTTTCATTGGGTATAAGAGCAAGCTTACGGTTTGCCGTGATGGCTGAAGAAACAAGGCTGTCTAATTTCATCAAGATTTGGAGAGAGTTACGATAAGTTACAATTTACATCGACAGTAGGCCAAGCTAAGGTTGACTTCTCCTTAACAGATTGTCTTGAAATATGATCACTGATGACAGCCTGTAAAACATAACTTGTCTAGACATGCTTATCTAAGCATAGCAAACAATGAAATGACTATGTTAAAGAAGTTTTGAATGACACGAGAATCTTTTCGACGCAAGATTATGTATTTAGTGACATTAGTTTCATCATGAACTGAAATTTTTGTTAATTTCATGCAGGCACAGAAGCAGGAAGAACTCCCTGAGAATGTCCTATGCTGTGTAAGGCTGAACAGAGTCGATTTCGTCGATCATGGGCAGATACCGACGCTCTTGCCTTGCGACGACGACTGACATTTTAACCGGCATGCTAATTTAACTGGATCTGATGCTTCAGTCAAGAGCAGTAGGCCAGTAGCAGGCGACCACAAGTTCTGTCCTGTGAAACTTGATGAACTCACCTTGGTTTTGGGAGGGTGAACATGGCATGGTTGCTTCTTCGCTCTGGTCCATGAGATCAACGGCTCTACTTCAGAGTTCTGTAAAAACCAGCGTACATAGTCATGCATGTTGTTTGGAAATCTGGTTTGTGGATGAATTCTATGGGAAATTTGTTCTGCAAATCAGGAATTGGCTGGTACCAATCAATCTATTCATTCAATTCATCTGTTCTCATTCCATATGTGATCATTTACATTCATGTTTCGATTTTGTGTATTGTGGAAGTTTAATCCTGTCACCAACATTACTTTGTTTGGATGACAAAAAAAAAACAGCAATTTTTTAAACTTACAATTTTCAACATCTGATAAAATCTAGTGGGGTTAACAAAACCAGGAAACCATTAAAAACAAAAAGCAGCAGTTTTCTGATGATCATAAACTATTGTTGCAGTTTTCTAAAATGTCTAATTGAGTTTGTAGTTATTATTAGTTTTGACAGAATAGTTGCAGTTTTCTGAAGTTCAAAATCTAGTGAGGGTGTTTTCAACAAAACTAGAAAGCCTTTGTCACAAAAGAAAAGTCAAAAGGTCCAATAAAACAGACAAAACCAGGAGCCTAAACCAGATTATCTCCCATATCAACAACAACAGCAACAGCAACAGTATAATCAGAAACAGGTGCCAGAGCAGAAAATGCAGCAATTGCTGTTTCCAGCCCATAACTAATGATGGAAGAAGCTAAGGCAGTGTTGCAGGTAAACTGACAGACAGCAGCATTATGAGTTTGCAAACTCTATACAATCTTTTGCTATACAGAAGTGCTTTGGACAGCATCATTTTCATCCTGGAGTTGTCCATCCATTAATCTTTTTATCTTGTTGAAGTTTTTTTTAGCACATCAAGTGTTACTCCAGATAATTCAGAAAAAATTCAGAGATGCTGACAGCAACACTGCACCACCAGTTTGTCTCCCCTGATCTGATGGCATCATGCTGCTGCAAGCCATGTCCTAACAAAAGCTTGGCTGCTTGTTCATCTTCTTCCTTGTGATGACAACAAGTACACTTGATGATGCTCCTCTTGTGCTCTTTGTGTTTGTGTGTGGTGTGTGATCATGCCATGTCTGTCTTCCTCATTGCTGCTCCTTCTTGCTGCCTGCCAAGAACAACAATGCATGAGATCCTGCTCCTTTTCGGCTACTTTATAAACACACAGTAATTTTATAGAATTTTCTTAGGAAGTTCCTCTAAAATTCCATTGAAATTTCTCCGTTCCAAATAGGCCCCAAACAAGTATAGTACGATTTTCCCGTGAACTTTTCATCAGCATTTCTTAGAAAATTATTTTATTTGTTTTCGAATTTTAATATTTAATTCATTTGATTGTGTTCTGAACTCGCGAATAATTTTCATAAAATCAGTTCCCTCCATCATATCCATCGGTCATGGCATTTCGGTTTCGGATTTAAAGAGGTCAGCAATGGCATGTGCCATGTTGTGTGGTGTAGAAATAGATCCTCTACAATACTGTTCTTTGACGTTGAGTGACTGACATGTGAACCCTTTACTCAGATGGTCCACATGTCAGGAACTTAAGTCAGAGGGCAGGGCAGTACTGCAGAGGAGACTCATCATCCGTGTGGTGTGTGGATCACCTTTGCGGAACCACGAGTGGCGGCCAGCTCGCCGGATCTGCTGCTCGTGGTTCTGGAGGAGCTCCTCGATGCGCCGCGGCTGCGACAGCAACGGCCCGGAGAATCCCACCCTGTGCAACCTCCCGCCGCCGACCTTGTGCTTCTGCCAATGGCGGGAAAATCGTCAGTGAGATGGCCGGTGAGGAAGGATTACGACAATGGTGGAAGTGATCGGAGGGAGACGAGACCTTGCTGCTCTTGACCTCCTTGGTGGCGGCGGCGGCGCCGGCGCCGGCGGTGGCCGTGGGCTCCTTGAACCGGTTGTTGTAGGATTCCGACGAGGTGAACGCGTCGGCGACCTGCGCCCACTGCTTCATCGCCTCCTGCTTCTCCGCCTCGTAGGCGCCGCCATTGCTGTTGGTTCTTGGCACCTTGGAGGAGCTCCGCTTCGCCGCCGCCGCCGCCGTCGTGGTGGAGTCTGGTCGTGGCATCTTGGCCCAGGCGAAGCCGGTGGAGGCGGTGAGCTGCACCGGCCCGGAGAGCGGGAGGCGGTCGCCGGCGTCGTCCTGGTAGCTCCGGGACATCGGCGGCGGAGGCGGCGGCGGCGTCGGGTCGTCGTGGCGCTTGCTGGCGATCACCGGCACGGGTTGCATGTCGACGAACAGCCTCGCCTCGCCGCCGTTGGCGCGGGGGAGCGACTCCTCGGCGTGGACGTGGCCGTGGCCGTGCCTCTGGCTGGCGACGACGGCGGCCGCGGTGGCGGCGGCGGTGGTGTCCTGCATGCTCTTGTGCCCCCGTGACAGCCGCTTCGTCGCCTCGCCGCCGCCGACGCCGCCGTGGTTCCTGCCGCCGACATTGACCCTCCTTCTAGAATCTTCTCGAAGCTTGGCGTCCATCTCCTTGTTGGGCGCGTACTTGGGCAAGCTCGATGGCTCGCAGGCGTACGGCTCCGTCCTGAAATACTGAGCAAATCGACACGAAAAAGAAAATTCAGCCACGAATGCCCACGGACGAACACCTTGGCGGCATGGTCACCTACCTCGGAGGCGAGGGCTTCGGTGGCGGTGCCACGGGCGGAGGGCTCGACGGAGAGGAGCTTGGAGAGGAGCGCGAACGCGTCGTCGCCCATCATGCCCCCGAACGTCTCCCTGAGCCGGCTCTCGTACGGCTGCTGCGGCCGGAACCCGGCGCCGCCGCCGCCGCCCGCCGCCGCGCGGCGCCAGTACGCGTCCCCCGGCGAGCCGCAGAGCTTGAAGATCCTGTGGATCTGCTCCACCTCCGTCCTCCCCTGCAGGATCGGCCGCCGCGCGTGCATCTCGGCGAACACGCACCCGGCGCTCCACAGGTCGACGCTGGCGTCGTACGCCGTGGCGCCCAGCAGCAGCTCCGGTGGCCGGTACCACAGCGTCACCACCCTGCTCGTCATCGCCGCCGCCGACGACGCGTCGAACACGTTGGCGAGCCCGAAGTCGGCGACCTTGAGCTCGCCGCCGCCGCTCACCAGCAGGTTCGCGCACTTGATGTCGCGGTGCATCACCCCCCTCGCATGGCAGTGCTCGAGCCCCAGCAGCAGCTGCCGCATGTAGCACTTGATCTGCACCGTCCACGTGTCGGTTAGAGCCCACGTGTCGCGATCTCAGCCGTTGAATGTGTTGGGGGGGTCGTCGTCTACCTCGGGAAGGGAGAAGGAGAGGGAGGGGTCGGAGGAGAGGCCGGCGAGGTCGTGGTCGGAGTAGTCGAAGACGAGGTAGAGGTTGGGGGAGGAGCGGGAGGTGATGAGGCCGTCGAGGGAGACGACGTTGGGGTGGCGGTGGAGGCGGCGAAGGATGAGGATCTCGCGCGCCATGAACCGCACGCTCTCCGGCTCGCCGCTGTCGAACCGCACCTTCTTCAGCGCCACCATCCTCCCCGTCTCCACGTTCCGCGCCCTGAACACGCTGCTGTACGTCCCCTGCCCAATCTGGATCATGGACGCGCCGCCATTGCCGCCGCCATTGATTGTTAGCTTAATTGAGAAGGAGAGGTGTTCGACGGTTTGAGTTCTTGCTTGCCTTGTCGAGCTTCTCGTAGTTGGCGGCCTTGAGGGGGACCCAGCCGTGGACGGCCTCGGCGGCAGCGGCGCTGAGCCACGACGGCCACCCGGCGGCGACCTGCTCCGCCTCGACGTACCTGTGGATGTTCCCGAGCCGCACGCCACCGCCGACGACGACGACGGACGAACACTCACCACCCCCACGCGCCGCCGCCTTCTTCTTCCCGTCGCCATCATCCTCGTACGCGTCGAGCCGCACCGGCCGGCTCCAAATCGACGCCACCTCCGCCGCCGCCGCGCCCGTCGACGCGCTCCTCGACACGCTGTACGCCGCCGACGCCGACGACGACGACGTCGTGGTCGCCTCGTACGCCGGCGACGCCACCGCCGCGCCCTTGGACGCCGCGCACCCCATCGCCGCCGCCGGGAACACAGGGGAGGAGCAAGAAACAGGGGATTGCCTCCTCTGTTTCCTCCTCCTCCACCACCACCACCACCTCCTCCTCTTCTTCTTCCAAAGCAATGGAAATGTAAGCTCGAGCTCCTCCTAAAGATAGCTAAGCTTAGCTGCTTCTGCTTCCTTTAATTGGCAGAAAAATATATATGTTTTTTTTTTACTTTTTTTTTGTTGTTGGCAAAATTTGTCCTTCCTTTTGCTTTAATTCTTGTGCTGGTATTGAGCTAGGGATTGGGCTGGATTAGATTAGCCAATAAAAGATTAGGGAGGAGTGTAGTGTAATTATGGGTTATGGCTTAATTGCTCTCCCTAATCACCTTCTAAAGATAGCCAAAAAGGTTGTTGATGTGCTCTGGTTAAGTGCAATGCAACTACCTCTACATAAGCTGAACAGGTGCAACTGATCCAGCAATGATCAGGCTATTTTGACGTGTTAATTTTTGGGGGTTTTTTAGTTGTTGTTTTGATGTAACTTTTTTTAGAAATTTGGGAGAAATTTAAAATATGTTTTGAAAAAGATTTGGATAGGAGAATATACTATTGATGTGTGCATTGGTCAAAGAATATTTGTTTTTGGAGAAAGTACATCAGAGGGAATTGATGTGCATGCAAGTATAGGAACATGGTGTCCGGGTTTTAGGCGGGAAAAATGTTCATGTGATTTTATTATGGCGCTAGAGGAGTACAAGTTTGTACTAGCCGTTCATATTTAAAATCCCTAGCCGCCTTGTGTGTGTGTCTCTCTCTCTCTCATTTATCCGTATATTTGTGCTGCATTTTGAATGCTTTGATTTGTTTATGGATAATGCATGGGTTTAGCAGCACTGTTTGCAATGATGTTGTTGATGCAAAGATGAGCAGATGAACAATGATGGTTTGTTTGGGAGAAACATGGCAACTACTATAAAGTTGCCAGTTAATTAGGAACAAGAAAGTGGTGATTAAGCACTTTAACTGGCCTTGTGTTTTTTTTTCTTCTCTTTTTTACTTTTCTCATGTCTGGAGAAAGGGATATATGCCCACTATGTTGCATGCTACCCCACAAATCAACTGCATGAGAAAGGGAAATGTGTGAGAGAGGGAATGTTTGACTATTGTAATACCTGTGGATATTTGGTGAGGGGATTTAAGATAGGGATTGTTCATTGTTTGTCCAATGCATAGTTAATTTCAGATCCAGTTTTGTTGGTAGAATTTGCTGTTTTAATGACTAGCAAATCTGTACTCCCTTTTATTCTCTTGTTCTGTTTGACTCTCTGTTTTCTACCATACCTCCTATTTATTTTTGTAAGGCCACGGGTTCTTTTAACTCCTATTTACTCATAATTTCTTCGACAACTCTAACATCGCTTCACAAATATTGACTTTAACAAGAGAAATACTATCTTCGTCTCATGAAGACTTTATTTCTAGTTACGAATTTGATAAATATTTGCCTAGATGTAGCTCTTTTTGGGAGGGAGGTAGTAACAATGTGAAAGGTTGTATGATGTTATAGGGCATGTGAAAATTTTTGAAATTTTGAGGAATCAAATGCAGCAAACTCCAATTTGGTGTGATTTATGACCTGCATTGCATGCATTGTGCTTTCATGGTTGGTTGGCTAGCCAATGCAGCAGCATGTTCATTCTTTCTGTAGAAAGGAATTTATGTTGGTGTTGACTATACCAATAACCATGCTGTCCCTATTCTCTGCCTCTTATAAAGACAGTACAATATAAATGGGCCCATTGACATAGAGAGGTGTGCAATGGACCACAGGATGACCCCATGGAAATTCATCACTTTCTTTTTGCATCCAAGGCAAAAAAGAAAAAATATGGCCAGAGAAGAGGAAAGAAAATACTAGCATAACAAAAGTCTACTCATTATATGAAGTGGTTGGCAGTTCTTTTGAGGAGGTAAGCTGTTGTTGCCTCTTTGCTTTTTGTAGTGTATCCTATGGCTGGATTATATTGTGTAAAATCAATCTTTCACTACAATTATATGTTTCCTAAAAAAATTCTTAAAAAGTTTATTACCACTGTAAAGTTTCATGATGGAACTCCATTGCATTTATGAGATTTTTTTTATGTAAAGAAGGACAAATGGTTACTGCAATTGTGTTGGAATAGTGTTTTCACTGTTGCACTAAGCATTTCATATTTGGCTAAAATTTTCTCTTGGTGGGACCTAGTTGCACGACTGTAAAAACAAAAAAGAACTTGCCTAAAGAAAAAACTCACACCAATGGGCACTAGTCTATGTGCATGCAGATCCATGGGCAAATGCAAGGAGATAGATAGGATCATAAGATGATCTTTTCCTGCTTTTTGCCTTGCTTTGGCACTCACATATTCCTTGCTACCTTTGATGGAAGATATGCTTCATCAACCATCATGCTGTTCTGATTTCTCTTGCAGCAAATTGAGCTCCCTATCAATAATTAGCCATTTTAATATCCATTTGCCAGGTTAAAACATTGTACTGTACCAAGAATCGGCTAGAGATCAACAGATATCATGTCATCAGCATGGCTGATCAGAGACCAGGTAGAAGCATCTCAATTGTTTAGACTGTCACTGGTCTCTCTGGAAAGTGTTGGTACTGGCTGTCATAGCACAGGTAAAAATGCTGGTGGTACTATTTGTCATAGCAGACCAGTCATAAGGCTAATGAGATCTAGCAGTAATAAAAATATGTTCTTTATAGGATCAAAAAGATTAACACATGCATTCAGATCCCAGATGCTTTGCTCTTCTCTTTTGCTATGCAAATGCAGTCTTTTTACTGACCAAAAACAAAACAAACATCACATAAGGCTTGATTGGCAAGACAGCAAGTCTTTATGCACGGCCTGGATTGATGTGTTGCATCTCTGTTCTCTTTACCTTTCACTGCTGGGTGGGCCCCCCAAAGTGTACCATCAGCTTAAAAATCTTAGTGAATCCTAAGCCGTGTAATGTTCATGAATGCTGCAGTTAAGACTGTTAGCAGAAGAGTGTGTGTATGTGCTTAGTAATTATTAACAGGGGCAAATGCTCTTCTATTACAACTGCATAATATTTAACAGCAGCATGTGGTTTGTGCACTGTGGCATTTACAGGCTTTATTACCACATGGTCTTTGATTGAGCCCATCCTCTCTCTTTTGACAAATTACATTGGAATGTTCTTTGGCATTGAGTGGCTTTCTTGTGAGGTTAATTTAAGTTAGCTTGATTATGATGTTTTGGGGGATAATTTGGCTAAGCCATATAGCTAATGGCACATGATCATTAGCCAAAAGAAATCATAGCTTCTAACTTTGATTTACTCTAGAATGGGCAATCTTCTCAACTAATCCAAACCAACCAAATGTCTTCTACTATAATTTTTGGGAACTAGTGGCCAGCCGAATGACTGAATGAGACATCATCTTTTAAACTAGAACAACAGTTTCTTGAACCAATCTTGGAAAAAACACAATGTTACCTAACGTGGAGTACAAAAGATTACAAGTTCAGATCTCATTAATTAATTAAACCTTGAGTCCTTGAGAAACCGAGCTTGCACTCTGAGTTTTTTTATTAAAAAAAATTTGAAAGGCTAAAGGCAGGTTACTTTACCCATGAAGCAGAATGGACAGAAAATATAGCGGCCAAAACACTGCAAATTTGACAAAATATGAAGAGCATAAAAATGTCAAGATTTGTTTTTAGGCTTATTCAGTTTGTTTCAAGTTGTTCAACAACTTCATGGGCAAAACATGGTTCCTAACAAGTAACCACAACCATCAAACTTATGAAATGTTTGATTATGAGAATTAAGTACTCAAAAAGTCAAAATGATCACTTGACATCATCAGTGAGCATTAGTAAATCTGCAGGTCACCCAGTTCCAGCAATTGTTTCAGTTATATTCTGAACTCAGAACATGACATCACAGACTGATATTCAAGGAGCTAAATCTAATTACAACTGATATTCCAGGTTTCACAAGGCCTGTTCTTCAGGTGCATTGCTATCTAGAATCAGAGTTTATACCGAAACAAAGAGATGTACACCATGTTTTTTTATCCAATGCAGGTTTCTGGAGCCCCAAATTAGGGGCTGAGCAGCATGTACAATGTTGATTGATTACTGTCAAGCTACCAAGGACACAAATTTCTCTGCAACTCCACCCAAAAATACAGTTTCAAGATCATTTCCCGTCAGCTAAGGCACCTAAAATTCTCTCTCAAGCTAGACGCAATGACGCATTGTTCGCCGGAGGGCATCTCGGTCGACGGCAGCGCCTGGTTGTTCTTCCCCACCCAGTTATGCCGAGAGCATTAGCGTCCAAGTCAGCTGGGGGAGGAGGTGGCGGCGCTGGAGCTGGAGGTGGGCTTACCTCAACTTCCTCAACAGCGATAGCCACGCTTCTTGCTCGGCGCCTCCCCCTGGACTGCGATCCGTTTCGACCTCCCCGCTTCGATGGCGTTGACCTTCCAAGGGTGTGAAGATCCTCTGACACCTCGTGCTTCGACAGCGAAGCGAGGTTTGGTAGAATGTCCTTCTGGAAATCTTTCTTCTGGGGACGCTTTCGTGCTCGGCCTCTTCGAGGTTTTGTCTGAAGCAGTGAGGCTGCAACAGAGCCATGGTCTTCATTGCTCTTATGCTCTACTGGTGTTTTCGGTGTTGAGTAGAGCTCATAGCCTTTGGTTTCTTCTAGCTGCAGTGTCAAAGCTTCAAATTCATCATCGCTGTCACTTTCGCTACTACAGACCACTGCATCCTCCTTCGATGCAATAGCGAGGTCAGCGAACCAATGCAAAATGTCAGCAAGGGGAGACCCTGCTTGAAAGACATCTTTACACAAGGCTACTAGGCTCTCTGCTGCAGTTCTAGCAAGAGAGTCCTCAGAAGGATCATCTGGTTGCTGAGGAACAGTGCCACCTTCTGACTGATGGACATCAATGTCTGGCTCATCCATGGAAGGCGCGGCATTGAGGTCAATGAGATTCCTCGCATTTGCATCATCTTTCTTGTGCATTTCCATGTCAGCTTCGCGCTTGATCAATGGTTCGGTGTTTCTTTCAGCGGCTGCATTGATAGGGAAACCGAGTACTCTTGTGCTACCTTCTGAATAAGCTGTGGAACCTAATGAAATCTGGGATTGGCCATTTGCACAACTTGGTTGCACTTGTGACTTCATCAGATCTACAGGGTCCTTCCTGAGCCAAGATATATCAACCGGTGAATTCTCACTTCCCTGTTCCTGAATAGCAGTGACATCTTGAGGGGTATCATTCAGATTCACACCATGGAGTGGGGAATGCTTTTGATATTGAGGTTCTCCTGGAAACTTTGAAGAACGTTGGTTATGATAATGATTAGTTGCCATTGGAGTATTGATAGAATCCACTGAGAAGCCGTTGAAGAAACCATTCTGAGCAAAGGGCGTGTAAACAGAACCATAGTAACCATTAGCAGTGTAACTTGTGTTGCTGCTTTGCCACGGAGACTTGACTGCAGCGTTGGAGCTGGTCGGTGCGTCGATTAGTTGATTGAAGGGATTACATCTAGGCAGGTAATGCGCAGCAGAGAAATTAATACCATTTGGCTCTTGTTTGAACCATCCCATGCTGACATTTTGATCTGGAAAAGAAGAGTAAAATATGCTCAGTGTGCATTTGATGGCTACATATTGATTCAAGGCATAAAGCTAAAAAAACAAGTTAGGAATCTTACAATCTGTTTTATTGTTGAATGAACTGTTACGCTTTACTTCCTCATTTGCACCAAAAAAGTTTGAACCAGATGCTTCACCAATACGCTTTTCTTTCATGGTGTCTTCCAAACTTAGGTGGTTCAGGTTCACCCTGCCCGATGAATAACGTTGGCTTTGAGAAGTGGAGGTTCCCACACCAAGGAAGTCTGGCATTTTCATGCTAGAAGACTCTTCCACTGCTTTATTTAAAACGTTTACTGTAGAGACATGTTGAGGATGTAAACCAGCGATCCAGCTCTTCTCCATGTGTGAAGAGCCCTCGCTATTTCCGACGTTGAGCTTAACAATCCCACCAACAACGGAGCCATTTATTCTTGGCAAAATCTTTGCAGGCTTCTCCTCTAGTATTTCCACATCATCATCATCGTCGTCGTCATCATCGGCATACGCATCAGCTGGAAGCTGAAGGTCCAACATTTTCTTTGTGGACCTGCCATTATTATTATTCATCAAAGGAGCTCCATTTCGAGCATACTCCGATCCCTTAGCAAAATTTATAGATGATTGCTTAATATCATTTCCAGATGTAGGAGGCATAACTTGCCAGACTCTTTTTACATCCCGTGATGTTGCCTGTGATGAATAAGACCTTGCTTGTAACATGTCTGCAGATCTAGGATATCCATTGCACTCTTCTCTTTGGAATTGTGCCATTAGGTCCTTCTGAGTTTTATACAATCGATGAAGCTCATATACCTGTACAGATGTTAGATAGTAAAGGAAATAAGAGATAATTTTAACTAGAGTATAGAAACGTAAAAAAAAAAAAAGCAAAATTTATATACTAAATCGATCCTGAAGCTCGTGGTATCATCAAAATTTACCTGTTTCCGGAATGTTGCTTCATGCACCAGCATTGTCCGCTTTAGCATTTCCTTATCATAATCTGGAGATGCATTCGCGGTTGTTATTGTGAAACTGTCACTAACATGCCCGCTGGGTTTGCTCTCCTCATGATACGACAACCAATTGCCGTTGGAATTTACACTAGAATCTGCCATGGTGAAGTATCCTGGAAGATAAGTCTTGCTTTCAACTTTCGTTCCCATCCCTGGCACATATAAACAACATTCTGGGTCACTGAGAGATCATTCACATCTACCACACTTACAAGGACATAAAAAAAATAAAAATCACACAAGCAGGGTTCTACTTGCAGGGTAGCTTGGTATGTATGATTTGATATACATACTGGATCATTACAGTCGATGAAACTAGACATCGCCCAACCAAGTCCCAATCAAACCAAACAGCGTAACCTTTCAACGTGTAGTGCTAAGTAGGCTTGCACCACACAGTAGCGATTTTGTGGAGAGATCATGACCATATTGTACAAAAAGATCAACTTATGCAGTAGTTATGCTTTGGAGCTCAATCTGAAAAAAGCGTCTATATGAACGAAAGCTGAAATGGCCAAACCGAATATTTAACTGAAATTACTACACAAAGCGCCCTAAAGCTATAAACGACATTACTATAATAATGCCGTTTCTGAAGTTTCATTAGCTAGAAGTCATTAAATGATCGTATTTTAACAGTTTTCTACAAAGAGTCAACATAGGAACCGAATAAGTAAAATATCATCATCAATTGGTGCAAGACAATCAATGTGGAACGTAAAAGGTACAATTCACGTTATGTTCTAATCTGAATTTTACTCAGGACCATAATTGTCATGTTCTGCAAACTCGCAAGTCTCAACTAATCCAATATTAATAGCTTCTTATTAAAATGTAGAACAGTAATCTCACAATTCAAATGAAGAACCTCACAGAATCAGTTTTCTCCATCCTATATATATGCAAATATCAGTTATAGTCGCTAGTTCTCTTCCTTATACTAATGAAAGGTGACTCAAATGGCATCTAAGTAAGTTAAGCACTTCAGCCAAATCCTCAGGTTGCACATACAGATAAAACAATTCCATAATTCACATCATCCAAATAAATTCTGAAGCACATGGAACAATCCCTATATTTAGAAGACCAGTACAAAGATTTTATTGTACTTACGAAATGTTCAGATGTAAACCAGTGCAGGAATCAGGATGACAATATCTGCAGACCAAGTCTCCCGTATTGCCAAACTTATCTGTTACGGCCAAGATGCTCCAAAAAAGAGGTCGCCACAACCTGGAAGAGACCTGAAAATTAGCAAATACGGAAATTATTCCCACATGGAAAACAAAAGAGGATTTCTTGGAAATTCTGGAAACCAATGTGGATAACCAGATTCAGAACAGGGAAGAAAAAAGATTGGAAGTTCCGAGGGGTTCGCGGATTTGCTGGGGACTAAAAAAAATCAAAATCTCACCAACCAAATGCATGAAAGAAGATGCAAGAAAACACGGTAGATTGAATCAAAAATCACAGAACAAAACACACATCTCAAGAATGCACATCCCTTTTGCTCCCAGATGCAAGAATTGAAAACATTATCCAGATGAACCCAGAAACAAATTCTGAAAACCAAACAGAGATATCTCCTATTACTACTACTTACGATTGTGAAGCGATGGTGGATGAGGAATTCTTCTTCTTCTTCTGCAGCTGCCAAGAAAATCGAAGTGTGACTGCCAAGCCGATTCAGTTCATCTTTATCTAACGCCAGAGGCAGAGGAGAAAGGCCACACACACACACACAGAGGTTGCGTCACCAACAAGAGACCTGGAAATTTGGCATTTGCTGCGAGTCAGGACACGGAGAAATGAACGAGAATACGAAATAAATGCCAGGGACCATGAACAAAAAAATATATATATACAAAAAAAAAAGCAGAGAGAAGATCAAGAAACCGCAAGAGACCGTGACGCAAACAAGGATCCCAAAGATCAAAATGCCAAAGAAACAAAAAGAAAACCACAGCTTTCCTCAACAATTCATCAAGAACATTCGACCAGGAATCGAAGCGAGAATCAGGAGGCCAGGATCGACAAGAAAGGAACATCTCGACGATCAAAAGCTCCCTCCTTTCCACCAACGGCAAACCAAAAAGAAAAACCATCCAAGAGAAGAAAAGAAAAAAGGAATATATTTATACAAAGAGAAAAGAATTACTAGTTAGTTTCACACAAGCAAAATCCAAGAACTGCAACAGAAGGGAGGGAGGAAACATCCAAGAACAAAGAGAACTCTGTGGACTCAAAGTACTCCTAAACTGAAAGTCTGAAACAAAACAGGAGGCACCACCAACAACAACAGCAGAAGCAGAAGCAGAAGCAGGAACAGCAGCATGAAGAAGCCAAGAACACAACAGGGAGAAGAAGAATTCTCACCTCAACCGTATCACCAGCTGGGCTGGGCTGGGGGGGAGAGAGCCTCCAAAATCCAAGAAAAGATTCCAACCTTTCCCCACTTCCTCAAGCCAGGAGACAAGGCCAACCAAACAGACACCAGCAGGACACATATACAATAATACTATATATATCCATTTTCACATGGACAACAACAACACAAACAATCCTTCCTTGCTTCCTTGTTAGAGCATGCAAGGAAGAAGAGAAGAAGAAGAGAGGTGAGATGAGAGGAGAAAACCCAGATGCAGATCAGAGAGAGACTAGATAAGGGAGAGCAAATCTCCCATCCTTTTCTTTCTCCCTCCTCCCTTGCAATAAACTCCTCCTATTCTCTCTCTCACTTTCTCTCTCTAGCACTAGCTGCAAAGAAGCCGAGGAGGAGAGGAGCAAAAGACCTTCTTAGAAGAGTGACAGGAAAAGTTTGTCAACTTCTGGTCTTTTTATTCTCTGCCTTCCCCCCTCTTCACCCCCCCCCCCCCCTTCTTGTTGTATTCCCTCTCACTCTCTCAAACTCAATACAACTTCTTGGGGTTTTTTTTTCTTCTCAGTTTGGTTTGGTGGTGGATGATAGGGAGGGAGGAAAAAACCATCACTTTGCATTGGATTTTGGGGGAAAAGCCTCAAATTTGGGGTTTCTCTGTACCTTTTTCCAATTCCTCTCTCTCTCTCTGTGAGTTCAGTCTATCGGACAATCAGACCTGGGAGATTCTCCTCTCTCTATATTGGCTTTCTCTCTCATCTCATTGTGCCTCTGGATTGGAGTATAAAGAAAGGAAAGGAAGGAAGAAAAGATCATAAATGTATCAGCCCCTCCTGCTACATGCACACCAAACCGCATCCTTGTCCATCGCTGACGGGTGACAAATGGAAGAAAAAACATATTTGCTCCGTCTCATAATATAATATAATATAATAGATTTTGAGTTTTTTTTATACTGTTTGACCATTCGTCTTATTGAAAAAAATTATGCAAATATAAAAAGCGAAAAGTTGTGCTTAGAGTACTTTGGATAATAAAGTAAGTCAAAAATAATAATAATAATTTTAAATTTTTTTGAATAAGACGAGTAGTTAAACAGTACAAATAAAAACTCAAAATCCCTTATATTATAGGACAGAGACAGTAATCAATGATGATAATCACACGCTGTTTTCTTCCAAAGCATTTTTTTTCTTCGAATGTTGTTGCTGCTGGTGCCGATGAAAGCGATGCTAGTGAGAGAGAGAGAGATTGAGAAAAAAATGTGATTTTTTTTTGGGTTTCAAGATAGGCATCTCTTGTTACTATTTGGATTGGAACAAGAAAATCTGAACAGGAGTCAAAGAGGCGGTTTCTTGTGAGATCATATTGCTATCGATTTCATTTTTGTTTAGTCTTGAAAAAAAAGATCATCCTTTTTTTGTTTCTAGTGCCTTGTAATCGGGGGGTGCTTTCATGAGGGCATTATGTCATTATTATTATTTAGGTGTGGTGTTGGATTTCAAGGATTTCAAAATGTACTTGTAGCACATTCAATTCTCTAACTGACAGCATGACTCAATTGATGTATTTATATACTATTATTTCTCATCTACTACTACTAATTTCTTTATTAGTCCTTGCACTGTCCCAGTCAATTTCTTCAAGCAAGGACAAAATGCATCTACTCCTAACAAGTATTATTACCACAATTGAATAGGGAGTACCATACTCTAAATTGGATCAAAAGTACCAAAATTCACATCCCAAATTTTCCATGGTGCACACACATTTGGTACTAATCTCTTTGCAAACTTTCAGTACTGTTCATAAAGCACATATATGTTTTCCTTGTACCAAAATAAATAATTGTGCTGATGATCATGTTCTTGTCAGGGGACTAGTAGCATTATGGTGTAGTAGTAGTCCCCCTTTTTATTTCTACTTGTGCATTTCTTAATTCTTATTTTGTTCCCTCTCAATGGATTTACAAAAAGGGCTTAAAAGATGGTTGGCAGAGGCACCAGTGGGCCTCACACCCTCTGATTTTTTTTTTTTGGCTGCTGCTGCTGCAATGGAACCATGGAAGGAAGGAAGTAGCTTGATGCTGTTGTTGTTGTTGTTGTGACACCATAGATGTACAGTTATTACTGCACTAGGAATGGCATGAGCCACCCCATGTGCTGTCTGCTCTCTCACAACCCTAGTAAAGTTCATATCTGAATCCTCAGCTCTCACAAAATTCAGACAAAAAGAAACTCTTTAAGAAAATAAGGCAAGGTTTTGATACAACAATAACAAGGATATAATACTATATTTATGCTTCATTTCAGATAATGAGATATATATGGGAGATGAATTGAACTGGTGATGCTTCATTTCTAAGCAACATGTGTGTGTCTCTGTGACTTGAAGAAAGCACTGTTGCAATTGCAAGGGTTGCAGAAAAGAGGGGCTGTGACTGACCAATGACCAGCAGGTTTAGCCAAAACATGGCAACAGAGTGAACAGATAGAGTACTAGTAGTAGTAGGGTTTGGAGTTTGGAGTACAAAGGTGCTCCAGTGGAGGCAAAGATTCCTAATTTCAGATTTTTTTTTCTGTGGCTGAATTTTTATATTGTTTTTTTTCCTGTGCCAAAGATACTCTTGTGGCAGACAGAAACAGGAGTATACTCCCTCCGTCCCGAAAAAAGGCAAACCCTGAATTTCCATGCCAATGTTTGACCGTCCATCTTATATGAAATGTTTTTATATTTAGTATTTTCATTGTTGTTAGATGATAAAACATGATTAATACTTTATACGCGACTTATCTTTTTAATTTTTTTCATAATTTTTTCAAATAAGACGGACGGTCAAACATTGGACACGGAAACCAGGGTTTGTCTTTTTTTTAGGACGGAGGGAGTAGTAGGGAGGAGAAAACATTGGAAAATGGTTTCATATTCTCATGGCCATCTCTTGTAAATCTACTAGTACTCCTGAATTTTAGAGAATCCATTTTTAATGGTGGAATTTAGGGCCCGTTTAGTTCGTGAAAAGGAATTTTTTTAGATGTCACATCGGACGTTTGACCGGATATCGGAAAGGGTTTTCGGACACGAATGAAAAAACTAATTTTATAACTTGCTTGGAAACCGCGAGACGAATCTTTTGAGCCTAATTAATCTGTCATTAGCACATGTGGATTACTGTAGCACTTATGGCTAATCATGGACTAATTAGGCTCAAAAGATTCGTCTCGCGATTTCCCCCCTAACTGTGCTATTAGTTTTTAAATTTATCTATATTTAATACTCCATGCATGTGTTCAAAGATTCGATGTGATGTTTTTGAGAAAAAATTGGGAACTAAGCAGGGCCTTACTAAGAGTATTACTACTATAAAACAATTAGGAAAGGGAGTGGAAAGATCTGAAATTTGACAAGTTCCCTGTTACCTTGCTATGGTCTAAAGCTATGAATAAAAATCTAGAACAATTTGAAATGAGAAGAAATAACAAGGAACAAGGACACAATTATTGACCATGTCCTAGTATTAGTCAACTACTGATAACCATTTTGGAAAAAGGTAACTAATGATCATCTTGTATTACTGGTTTGCATCACAGATCAATGGTCAGTGACAGTGGGCCTAGGTTCAATCCTCAACAATTGTATGATTACATAGCGTTAATCCCTAGATTTGTGCTATTTCAGTCGTTGAATTTCGGAATTGCCATTTGTAATGCATAGAATAGATTAATTAAACCAGATAACCATACAAATGGGCATATAACTGCATGACGTAAGGGGATTAAAAAAAAGTCAGATGTGTTTACTGCACTTTGTGAAAGCTGCAATGATGCTCGTCATAGGCCCTGGATCTAAAACCGTACCACTTTGTGACATTATTAATACTAGTTATTTTTACTTTGTGCTTTTTCTCTTGCTACTTTTTCATGTGGTTTTTTTTTTCTGCCACGCCCAGACAAACACAATTTCCATTTCCTTCTGATAAACAATTCAGTTGAAAAGATCCGCATTTTGTTAGTTGTTTTCTTGTTTAACTTTGGTCAGTGTTTGGTGAGTAGCAAAATAGCAACATATTTATGTAGTAAATGCATTTTAAGATAATGGGAATCCCGAGTTTTGCCTCAACAAAAACTACAATCAATTATATATTACAATGTTTGTACTGTACCATATAAGACTACGAATAAAACTTGAAAACATGACAAAATACACAATAAATTATAACACTAAGAGGCAACGTTTATTCAGGAACCTAGCCTATGTAATAAACCTTCATCCATGGTTGGCAAAAATTTGCTTCACCATAGTTTCTAAACTCTGGCATACGAGCTACTCCCTCCATCCTACCGAATATGATACATCCTAGCACTACGAATTTAGATATACTACCATCCAAATTCGTAATACTAGAATATGTCACGTCAGTTTTAAATTAGTATTTTATGGGACGGAGGGAATACAAATTAGCGAGGCAATAAGTCGATTAATTAGCAGACCCATGTCATGACTCTTCTATATCATCATTATTCATATCAGTGCTAACAACCCATATCACTTTGGACAAAGGCTACATTACATGTGTGTGTGCTTTTATTTTGAAATTGCATTTTTCAGATTGTACTTTTGTACTGAGGAATATTTGCTATACATCCAGCCGTGTGCGTTTATTAGATTAGCAAGGGAAATAAGAGCAGGAGCAAGAAATGGGTCCAGTACTGCTGGAAACCTCATAAGTCATAACAAAGGTATGATGTGCATTTAATCCAATGTGGGGTTTCAGAGCATTTGTAAGGTGAGTAGATGATGCCATTGCTTCCAATGTCTCCAATAATACAATCTCTCCAATTATAACCTTAATCACTAGGGAGAAAAACTGTCAAGAGATATTTAGGAGAATACATAATCAATCGCTCACCATCAATATTAATTGATTGTATTCAAGAACATGATCACAAAGGTGAATAATTAATCCAAAAATCTTCTTTTGTCACAGCTAGATTAACAAATACTCCAGTAACAACCAACAGGTTACTAGTTGTAGTACTAGTACTAGAGAATAAAAAATGGAAATAGGTAGGGGGTTGTACTGCAAATTGGGAATTTATTATGTGGGGCTACGTGGATGGGAAAGCACTATTTATGACTTTATTCTGCCCTCTGTGTGTGTACCTCAAAGTCCTTTTCAACTCTGAGCTCGCGATCTGTTGTTACTTGAGATGGCTCTCCTGTGGACCCACTCTCACTGACAGTGTGGCCCACAGCTCAGAAGCATCCAAGTAGGAGTATATTGTACTACTCCAAGTAATATGTGATGCCTAGAAACACCTGTCTTTTCATTTATTTTCTAGTGCTATATTAATTTGGTGCAAAATGAGGGGTTAACCAAAATATTTTGCGCATTAATGCTGAGCTCTGTTCATATAGGCCGTGTTTAGTTTCAAAATAATTCTTTAAACTTCTAACTTTTTCATTACATCAAAACTTTCCTGTACACGTAAACTTTCAACTTTTCCATCACATCGTTCCAATTTCAACCAAACTTTTAATTTTGATGTGAACTAAACACAGCCATAGTTTGAGTGTTAACTGGAGTAGTATAAATCAAATATAAAAAAAATGTTATAGAAGTATAATATCAATGCTATATATGTGTAGCATCATAACCTTTTCCGCATCTTTATACTCCATCCATTCGGAATGCTTTGTTATTGGGCACTATTCACATTTAAACATTGACTACCCATGCATGTTTCATTATATATCTATACATATAAACATACATGATGGTGTATAAGTGTATTGCATCCTAAATATAAGCATTAAAAGATGGTTTCATTTTAATTCAACCATTCACTCCCTCTGTCCTAAAATATAAGCATTTTTAGCATAGTGCCAAGTCAACCATGTTTAACTTTGACTATTAATAGAAAAAAATTAAAAAGATCAATCATGTAAAATTGATGTTATTAGATTTATCATTAATCAAACTATCATAATATGCAACTTTTTTATTTAAAACATTTTATTTTTATAGATATTGTTGGTCAAAGTAATATCTCGAATACTGTGCCGAAGTAAAAAAAATACTTATATTTTAGGACGGAGAGAGTAGAAAAATGTTGGTAGTCAAAGTTGAAACAGCGACGTATATAAATACAGGATGTGTATAAGTGTATTCATCCTAAATATAAGCTTAAAAGACGGTTTCATTTTAATTCAACCATTCACTCCCTCTGTCCTCAAATATAAGCATTTTTAGTATAGTGCCAAGTCAACCATGTTTAACTTTGACTATTAATAGCAAAAAAAATTAAAAAGATCAATCATGTAAAATTGATGTTATTATATTTATCATTAATCAAACTATCATAATATGCAACTCTTTTTATTTAATTTTTTTTTATTTTTATTGATATTGTTGGTTAAAGTAACATCTTGAATATTGTGCCGAAGTTAAAAATGCTTATATTTTAGAACGAAGAGAGTAGAAAAATGTTGGTAGTCAAAGTTGAAACATCGACGGACACCAATTACAAGTATTGGGAATAGAGTAGGTATATAAAAACAAGTTTGTTGGTTCGTAACAGTATACTCTAACCCATCATCTTAATTGGGGTGTGTGCATCTTAAACCTCAGGTGGAAAATATATGGGGTGTGTGTCCCACTTATCATAAGTAGTCCATTATTCAGCCAACAAATTTGTTTTAATCTAATTTTTAGCTAACAAAAGTTTAATAATAAGCTATAAATCAACTAAAAGATTATGTGAAGTATAGAGATAAAGGAAAATAAAAGATGTTAACTTTCATGCAAGAGCTAGCAATCACATGGTTTAAGATAAATACATTAATTATATATAGATGCGTGAAAGAGATGGGAGAAAAAATTTAAAGACAATCTTATAACTCTTTTATATTATATAAGTTAGCTCTAATATGAACTTATAGTTGATAGTTAACTCTACTATTCAACTTGCTCTAAAACAATGAAAATTATATCCAAGCACGTGCCTACTTCTTTTAATAATGGAATTCAACACAGATTTTGCTTCAAAGAAGCTATATATTCCAATTACTATAACTGTTACAGACAAACAATACTAGTATGTACTAAACAATGTGCATACCGTTCAACTTTCAACCTATTGCAAAAAAAAAAAGAAGAAAAACATGTATTTTATCCATGACAGAAAGAAAGCGAAAGTAATTAATCAAATCAGGAAGCTGGTGTATATTAATCACCATTATGCATGTCACAGTACAAGGTATACATGGACCTGCGTGGAATAGTCGCCGGGATTTATGAAGCAGATTACCAGTGTTTGATGGTAGACTTGTACTAGTCTATTACTCCTATCGAATGGAATTGATATATTCAACTCAAATGGATGTCTTTTTAAGAACGAAATGGGTGTTATTTTGTTTGTTTAAGCATGAACATCCTCTGAAAAAAAAACATGAACATCGAGCTGATTTGACATCCTCGGCCTAAATAATTAGGATTTAAATTAATTTGGAAAAAAACAAAGTACAACTAATTCATAGAAAAGTAATATTGATTCGTGGATATGCAATATGTATTGAACCGAAAGAATAGGTAAGAAGATAAAAAAACTTGTTTTAAGACAAATTTTAGAGGTTCGAGATAAACTTATTATGAAATGGAGGGAGTAATATTCATAAGAAATCATACAAAGTGTGCTAGTTATTTATGGTTAATTATATCTCTCTTGATGAAAATTATTTTTCTAAGTAAACTTGACTAGAAAACCCCTGTGTGTTCGATGAGTTATAGTGATGGGTTAGTGTGGTTTCAAGGGCTTGGATGAGTTCTATCGTAATCTTTTATGTTTATACTTATAAACTAAAATTTAATTTTAGAGTAAATTTTATGGTTTTCTCATCGTAGTTTATATTACAACATTTGTTTATTAATCGCTAAGGACATGTAAAAATAATTTCATACATATTTTTTCTGATAAACCATTCGGATAAACATAAGCAAACGAGTAAATTGCACCCATGGTACAACAACTTGGCATGTGTATGCGATATAGTGCAAGAACTTGAGAATTGAATGTCCGAGTGTAACAACTTCACAAGTGGGTGCGTTCTAGTATAAGAACTTGACAATTTAATATTTTGGTGCATCAAATTGGCTAAGCATATGCTAGCTGAGTTTTTTTCACGATGTAAATATGCCGTTACACAGTATTCCTATGGATATTACCTTATAATATTGAATTTAATCTTTAAGAATTATACTGCACATACAATTTACATCCAATTACCTTTAAGATTTTTTTTTATTTTCTTCACCTTCTTAAATATCAACCGAAATATAATAATTTCTACATCCAGTTTAATTGACTTTAAGTTATTAGTTATTAGGATAAAAAAAATAAATACGCTTATACAAATCCACGCTAGTATATTGTCAAAATAAGTACTTAAAAATTGAATTTATATAAAAAAAAGCTCCAAATAATTAAGTTGTCACGTACTTCTTAATTTATTGTATCAAAAATCGTGACTACCTTACAAGTTATTGTATTTATACGATCACTTATAATGTTTTTATACTAAATTGCACCTTCATGCTAAGTTATTGTATTAGAACGCTCATTTCTTAATTTATTGCACCAAATTACACCCACATATCAAGTTGTTACATCGTGGGTGCAATTTACTCTAAGTAAAATGATTGAGCTTTCCATTGCATGCTCTGAGAAAACGGTACAATGGAAAATTCTTAAACGGTACGTACATTTTCCAAACATGCTGAACATTAAAAAAAATCTTTTATGCTTGCATAAATGAACACACTTTCCAAACTCTTAAACTGTATGTTTTTTTTTTTAAAGATTCTACATCTGAATTTCTTATTACAGCGTTTGTCAGTTATAATGGTTAATTCATTAACTTGTAAATTCAGTTAATCATCATAAATCATTCGTCTATCCATCCTTTCAACCATTTCATCAGACAATTAAGGGGTGCTTTCGTTCCTGGGGGATTGGGTGAGAAAGCCCATCGTATTCCGCACGCACGCTTTCCAAATTACTAAACGGTGCATTTTTTGCAAAAATTTTCTATAGGAAAGTTGCTTTAAAAAATCATATTAATCCATTTTTAAAAATTAAAATAATTAATACTTAATTAATCATGCGCTAATTAATCCCCTTCTCCTAAACTCACTCTTAGCTGGGTTTCGAGAGAGAAGGGACAAGCAGCCAGTCCTAGCAAAAACATGAAGTCATGGTCTTCAGAGAGCATAGCATGCAGAGGCTGTCAAGAAGTCGATCATGACGTGACATCACAGCGAGCGATTCAACAATAATATCTCATGCAAATCAAATCAAACAAAAAATCTGTGTCGTTTGCCTCTGCTGACCGGAATTTACTCACACCGAACCTTCCCACCATAAATAAACGCCCGTATACGTGTCTCTCATTCGATTATTCAACCAGCTGTGGTTCAAAATTTTGACCCCCCCTGTATGGCTTTCGAACGGCCAAAATTTGAGCCCTATCAAACTCAAATTGAATATCGCACTGTTCGAATATCAGATTTGCTCGGAAGATGGAGTATATTTTTAGGATTGGATTCACAATCTGAAAATATTAATTATATGGTTGTTAGGGCATGTTTAGATTGTAGCCAAAATAATCCTTACCAAGTTTTAGCAATGCCAAAATTTTGGCAAGTTGGCACAAGAATTTTTTATGTATTGACCAAGTTTGACAACATACTAAACGTAAATATTTTTTTGGCAACTTAAAAAAAAAGGTATGGTTAAAAATGGCATCAAAATAAACAGGCCCTAAGATTTTTGTATTTCTATAGCTGCTTCATTTGGGGATTTTGGGAGGATACGGTTTCCTTGCGCCTTTCCCCCTTTGTCTAGGAGTAGCAGCTTCTAGTTTTATCTCTTTTTTTCAATCCCTACTGTCCCTTTCTTGTATGTTTGCAAGGGCCGGTCCGGGCCGTTGTGTTGTCTAAGTAAAACTTTATTTCTTCTAATATATTAGCGTGTATTCCTTTTGCGTGTTCGCGAAAAAAAGAAAAGATTTTTTATTTTTAGTGGTCCAAAAGGGCAAGATTAAGCAATGAAAGTGATAAAAAGAATACTCTTAAGTGCAAAAAGAATTTAAAGTTGCCGGCATGTATGCATGTGTTATTTGAAGTGTGGCTCATAAGTCATAAACCATACCAACTTTAAATTTTTGCACTTACGATCAATTGTTTTTTTCATTGTTGTAAGAGTTTTTTTCTTTTGCTGATTGTCGTAAGAGTTATAAATGTCGGTAACTAATTACTCCTACATTACTAACCGATTAACAAATCCTAGATCAACAGCCACTGTAGCAAAAGAGAATTGGTCGACTGCAAACTTTAGGCTGTTGATCAATCCATTTCGTAGAATTTGCACATCTTCAAACTTCCCAAATTTTGGATTAGTTCAAACTACAACGATGTTAACACTGTATTCTTGCTGGATAATACCACAGGAGAAAGCAGACAAAACAAAGGAATACCGGTACATATATATTTTTGACATTTTGTACTCTAGCTGCCTCACAGCCTTCACAGCTGTCTTAGGGAATGGCAGAATCGTAATAATCTATTTAACGAGGGGCAAATTGGGAGAGCGATGAGCACAAGAAATTCCCTGCGGCCCACCATCCCGAGGCGGATCGGTTCTACCGAGAATCTAGGATCCACCCGGTACACCTCCCCAAAATTACATATTTGCCCCTCGTTTCTGTACTTTTGTGTGTAACATTAGAGCATGTATAAACTGTAAGCCAACGATAGACACATGTTTAGAAGATGAAAGAGGAGATAGAAGAGCAGCGTATTACAAATTTATACTATCTCCGTTCCAAAATAATTGTATTTCTAGGATTCAAAATTCGTCCTAAAATAATTACAATTCTAGAGTACTAATTGCCCCATCAATCATCTCCCATTCAAATTTCTCCCTATTTTACTCTCAACCATCCTCCCACTCTCATATAAACACCATTTAATGAGGGGCATCATAGTCTTTCTTCTCAAACCTTAATATATGCTAATTATTTTGGGACGAAGGTACTAGCCAGCTGTAGCACAAACTCAGAGATGTAATGTGTGCATGACAGGATTAGGTATTAATAGTGTAGTATATTTTTATAGGTAACTATAGGAGTATATGAAAATTGACTATACATGATTTGGAGTTCGTAGTTGTCTACACTATTAAACTTGCTCCTACTCGTCAATTCCAATGGCCTCGAACATGTGAAGGAGGATGGCATTTTGTTCAATTTGCCGGCTGTATGATATGAATCGATTTTGAGGATGATAAGGATTTAATATGGATGTATAGTTAGCTGATTTTACATATGAGAAAAAAAAAAGAATGTTCCTACGACATGTTGTATTTTTTTTCTAAAAAATGGATAAATTTGAGATTGTGTGTTTAAAACCCTTTAGGTTCTCTATTTGCATGCTTTCTCTAAGATAAGAGTGGTAGTGATTTAGTTAAGTGATGGTTGTTGCTTGGGACTTGTGGGTATGCTTCGAGTTTGTCTTGGTCACCATATCTTTCTTTGTGTCGGTGGAATTGTATTATTAGTTGTTACTCTGAATTGTTGGTTTCTATATAGATAAATATATCTATTAAAGAAACCGGCAACACCTGCCTTTTTCTCCGCCAACTTCTTGCATCGGTTTCCCCTTCTTTTGTGTGCGGTGTTGACTCTATAAATGGATCCAGACGTACTAAAATGTCTTGATTATATTTCATCCATATGAAAGTGTGAAGATTTTAATTTTAGCAATTAAACTTAAATATGCGCCTTGTATAGAAAAAAGTAAATATGACAAAGAACATTGAATTTCATAAAGACAATACAAGCATCTAAACTCATGGTTCCAACCACCTCAATCTTTAGAATATGTTATCCATCACAATTTTGTAATTTACCACTAAAAGTAGGTGGTTGGTAACTAATGACTTAACAGAAGATGTTAAATATTTATATATATAATTTTTATATACGTGTCTTTAATAATAAAAAATGCTGTAAAATAAACCAATATAAAAAATCCACAAAATCAACTTTAAAATTAAGTTTATAAAATATAAAATAGTATCACAGTGACAGGAAGAGGTAAAACACTCAAAGATTCTCAATGTGACCATTCGATTGGATTAGTTAATTATGGTGTTAATTGGGTCGATGTGGATGGATTGAGGCGAGATGGTGGTTGGCGTTTGCGTTTGCGTGGGTCACGTGACGGATGGATGTCTCGATTTGTTTATATAGTTTGCATCTCACTTCACTCGCTAACGATGAGCTCAACTGATCGACGACCAAGCAAAGGAAAAGGACGGTCTCTAAGATCTGCTTCTCTGCCGTTTCTTCCTTTCTGATACCGACCACGGCCCCCCAGATCAGCATGGATCTTCTGTGCCCATTCGCTCCCGCGTGCCCGGTTTGAACCGGAAATGCGAGGCGAAAGGGGAAATGTGTATTCATCGGTTTTTCATTTTCATTTTCTTTAGGGACTAGGAGCATTCGAGCGGTTTACAATGATATGAATTTTGTGTCTATCTAGATTTGGTTGATGCCAGGGGCAGAGGCAAGATTTCATTGAGAGTAGGGATGAACCATGCTGTTTTAAAATTTTCACTGAAACTGTATCTAAAATTTGGTATTTTCGCATTGAAATTATTTGTCACGAGTGGGGGCTTAAGCCCAAGTTACCCCACACATGATTTTCGTCCCTGGTTGATGCTTCGTCATGCTAGAACAGAGAAGATATGCCGACCTTGGTTATTCAACCGTGTATGATAGCTCAGCGAGATTAGTGTGATGCATCACATTCGGATGATATATGTAGGTTTTTGAATTATAGGCTAAAGGCTAATATTAATGTGTAAGAGTCTTTTTATTGCCGTTAATTGGGTCCATTTGAATTTTCTATTTGGTTATGTATCTATAAATAATGAATTTTTGGAAAGATTAATATCTATAATATTAAGGAGCTGCAACTTTTTTTTGCTTGTCTATTTGTCATATAAATATAATCTTACGCTTTATGCCTAAAAAGTATACAGTTAAATATATGTTTGCTAAATTTTAATCAAATTCAAAGATAAGTTGCTTTAGACTTGATAGTCTGAAGACTCTGAACAAGAGGAGTGAAATATCCTCACAGAAGAAAATAGTAAAGTGGGGTAAAAAAAATAGTACAATCTCTACCAACTTCACAAGTAATCACCATTGAGTCTCAACTAATGCAGCACAAGGGGGTTACACAAGGCTTACGTTCATAAGATCCCCCAGATTGGATTCCTTGGCCTGAACAAATCTCGAAGCTTTAAAGGCAGAAGCTGGTGGGGTAATAAAGTCCAACAGTAAATAAATCAACGGTTCAAAAACATGGGGCAGACATCCCAAACTTTGCATGAAAAACAATTCACAATCAACTGTTTAAACAAACCATCTGAGTCATTTTTTCAGATAAACACAATTGTTCTGCTTCTTGCCTTGCAGATGCAGCTGATGCACTTGTCACCAAAAAAAAATTCTCATATCCTTTTCTGAGTAAAGAAAATGTTCTTCTCTTTTCTTCAAACTGACTAGACATCTGAAATATTCTTGTCTATAATAGTATATGAGTCCAGTATACCTTTTCAAGATTGTTTTTGATATCTTCTCTGTAAAGGAGAATATATAATGTTCCATAGAAGATATCTTTCTTTAGGGCCAATGGAACTGCCTCCTTAGGTATCTGATATACTGTTAATCCTTTGGTTTAGAATAATATCTCTGTTTATTTTCCAGGTGCAGAGTCAGCTTAGGGTCATGGACTCGTGGTATATTTTAAAAGCTTATTTGGATCTTGATTGTTGTGTAAACTTACTAGGATCATATTTAGACTGTTTCTGTTACTTTGAAGAAATATTAACCGGCCAGCACATTTTATTTGAGATCCTTGGAACATATTTTTAAGCCGCACATTTCGTTTTCTTTTCTTGATAGCATCGAAGTGACTTTTCTTTTTAAGAAAATGGCGAATCTTGGAACAGTCTGAACTTGGTTAACTGATTATTGGAGCTCCAAACATTCCACTCGATAACCTAAAATATTCAGGTTAGGTACATCTCCAGAGTCACAGATGCCAATGTTTTTTTTTCCCCTTTAGAACCAAATGATAATGATTGACCCAGCTTTCAAAAGTTGAGAAATACTATTGTGTTGAATACTTAGCATCACAGCAACATAAAATGTGATTCTTTACAATATACAAAAATTTGAATAGATGGTCTACATGTATTTATGTGAAATACCACAAATATGTTCTCAATGCATGAAGATATCTGCATTGAAATTTGATAGAACAATATATACTTCTTCATTCATACGTTCGTTTAGAAAAGGATGATACATGTAAAATATGAAGTCAAGAACTGTAAAACCTCCAAAATATACTATTCTTATGCGCTAACATTGTACTGTTGCAGTGGAAAGAGAAAAATGCTGCTCTGTTGAATCTTGAGTTCCTGTCTTCTGCTTTTTCAGAAGGCCCTAACCATAAACCTTTGTTTCGGTTTTGTCTAACCAGATGAAGTGAAGGCCCTAACCATGAACTATCCGACCATTGTCAGTGTTTTGTCAGTCACCCCCATCATCATCTGTCGTCATGGTAACAGTCATTAACAGAGCAAACCTGATGGCAGATGCGCAGAAGCTGATGAATGCCTCAAGCTTTCAACACATCCAAGGCTGTTCACTCAATCAAAGAAGCTTCTGTACCATGTCCTACCACCTTCTTGATTGCAGGCAGTACAAGGAATGGTGCTTCCTTTCTTCAGATCACATGATCTGCAAGGTTAATGACCAGGCAGAGGTTCCCAAATTTGCAATAGCCTATAAGCATGCATTGCCCTAATAAACGACTCACTGCACAAGCAGCTCATGGCCTGCTGGAACACAGCCAACATGCTTAACATGCGAGCTCAATCTGTCAACCATCTCAGATATCTGGTCTGAATCTTGGTGCTTTCTATCCCCCACGGTGAACTCATGGAACGTCTCATTGAGTTCGACCCAGCTTGATCCTGCTGTTTTCTGCGACCCAGTTCCTTTCATCTGCATCCTTGCCTTTGCCATGTCACTCCACTGCCCAGCCTCAGCATAGATGTTCGAGAGGACAGCATAGTTCCCTGCATTCGACGGCTGCAGCTTGCTCAACTCGTTCACTGCTATTTCTGCATACTCCACATTCTTATGCAGTCGGCATGCACTGAGAAGGGATCCCCATATAACCTCATTAGGCTCCCAAGGCATGCTTTTGATGAGGTCGACAGCTTCCTTGATGAGCCCTCCACGGCCAAGAAGGTCGATCATACAACCGTAATGCTCTATCTGAGGCATGATGCCATAATCCCTCTCCATGTTGGAGAAATGCCGGCGGCCCTCATCCACAAACCCCATGTGTGTGCATGCACTAAGAACATTGATCATTGTCACAGCATCAGGGTTAAATCCCTGTTGCTTCATTTGAGCAAAGAGCTCCAGTGCCTTGTCTCCATGCCCATGCATTGCAAAACCTCCAATGATGCTGTTCCATGACACCGAATCCTTCTGAACAGTCTCAGTGTCAAAGACATAATCCGCTCGGTTCACACACCCACATTTGCAAAACATGTCAATCAGTGCATTGCACACATGGGTTGATCTCCCTAGATTCCTCTTTCGCACGTATCGGTGAATCCTCTTTCCAAGTGAAAGAGAGCCTGACTCTGCACACGCAGCCAGGATACTCACAACCGCGGCAACATCAAGTTCCACGGAAGCCTCCTTCATCTGAGCAAACAACTTACCTGCCTCATCAACAAGCCCTTTCTGTGCACATGCCGAGACCATTATAGTCCATGTCACCAAGTTCTTGCTAGGCATCTTGTCAAAGATCACCCGAGCCATCTCCAGGTCACCCTTCTTGCAGTAACCAGAAACCATCGTCGACCACGACACGACATTCCTCTCCGGCATGCGCTGAAACAGCTCGAAAGCCGCCTCCACCTCCCCTGCCTTTGTGTAGCCATCCAGGATCGTGTTCCAGCTCACCGTGTCCTTCTCTGGCATCTCGTCAAACAACTTCCTCACGCCAGCCAGCTCCCCCTCCCGCACCATCGCCGCCATAGCCGTGTTCCAGGACACGACATCCCGCTCCGGCATTTCGTCGAACACCTTCCGGGCGTCCGAGAACCCGCCGTTCTTGGAGTAGGCGTCGATAAGCGCGTTCCCGACGAAGGTGTCCTCGACGGACCCGAGCTTGACGACGTGCGAGTGCACCGCGCGGACCGGGGCGACGCCCGCGGCGGAGAGCGCCTTGATGAGGAAGGAGTAGGTGAAGCTGTCCCTGCGCGGCATGGCGGAGAACGCGGCGAGCGCGTCGCGCGGCGCGCCCCCCAGCGCGTAGGCGCGGAGCATGGTGTTGGCGAGGAAGGCGTCGGCGTGCGGGTCCCGGATCGCGTCGAAGACGCGGCGGGAGGACGGGAGGAGGCGGAGGAGCGCGTAGGCGGACACCAGCCTCGCCGCGGCGCGCGGGTTGAGGTGGAGGCCCTGCTTGAGCACCTGCGCGTGGAGCTCCCGCACGTGGGCGGCCCGCGGGAGGCCGCGCGGCAGCGACGCCAGGTGCTGCTCCACCAGCCGCCTCTGCGACGGCGCCCCCCACGTCGGCGGCGGCCGGACCGCCGATGCCGACGACGACGCGGCCGTGGACATGGACATGGACCACTTCACGAATCCTCTTCGGCGGCGGCGGCGGCGGTCGCCGGAGAAGAGGCGTGGCGAGAGAGGCGTGGCCGGTGAGGAAGGGGAAGCTGGAGAAGGGGCTAAGGTTGTTGTCTCCGGGTGGCTGACAGGTGGGCCCGGGCAAAACCTCTTCCAGGTGGACTAGGATTAGACGTGTAGTGAGGCGTTTGGTTTGGTTGGGCCTGACTATATGTGGGCTGGCCCTATGCAACGATGCATTTAGCCTCGGAAAAAGTCCACTTAGACTCCCTTAATTGTTCACCGAATCTAATTCGTCACCCTTAACTGTAAAACCGGATAGGACGACTCCCTAAATTATTGAAACCAGTGTAATTTGACTCTTCCAGCGGTTTTGGAGGGTGGTTTTGCTCACGTGGCGCTGACGTGGTGAGCGGGAAGAAGCAGCCGCCGCAGGGGCTAGACCACCGGGTGATGGTGGCGCTGGTCAAGATGGTCGCCGCCAACTTGTTCCTGCCTCCGGGCAATGCCGCCGTCCGCCTACCCGTCGTCGCTCCCGCCGCCGTCCGACGTGCTCGACGACGAGGTCCCCGTGATGGTGCTGCTCCCGTCGATCGTGGCCGCACCTCCACCTCGTCTACGACGTGCTCACCGCCGCGGTCGCCGCCGCGGACACCAGGACGCTCCGCAACCACGTCGACCGGAGCTTCCTCGTTGGCCTCGTGGCGCTCTTCGCCTCCGAGGATCCGCGCGAGCGCGACCGCCTCAAGACCGTCTACCACCAGCTCTACTCCAAGCTCACCGTCGAGCGCGCGTTTATGCAACGCACCATGGCCGTCGCGCTGCTCCGGTTCGTCTACGGCACGTCCCCGGCGGAGCCCGAGCGCCATTGCGGCGTCGGCGAGCTGCTCGAGATCTGCGGCAGCATCATCAATGGCTTCGTCGTGCCGCTCAAGGAGGAGCACCGGGCGTTCATGGCGCGCATGCTGCTGCCGCTGCACCGGACGCGGTGGGTGCACACATGCCACCGCCAGCTCTCCTACTGCGGCAGCATCCGTCGTCCGGGACATCTTCCTCCGCCACTGGTCGGCGACCAACTGCCAGAAGGAGGTGCTGCTCATCGACGAGCTCGAGGAGATCGTCGAGATCCTCGACCAGCACCACTTCGACAAGCTCGTCGTCCCTGTCTGCTCCCGGATTGCCCGCTGCGTCAGCAGCTGCAGCTCACAGGTTTGTGTGCTTCTTCCTCCATTTTCACAATCGATTTCATTTCAGTAAAAAAAAATCGATTTCATCTACATTTCCACATTCAATTAAGTAGCACATGCATAATTACTGCTTGCTTCCAACATCCGGGTTCGCGCTGGATCCGAGCGCCGGCCGGGCCTAGAGGGGGAGCGGCGGTGGGACTGCTTGGAGACGGGGCAGGCGGTGGCGCGGCCGTCGCCGCTCCAGCCCTCGCCCGCACGCTGCCGTCGCCACTCCAGCCCCCGGCCGCCGCCGCCATCGATGCTTCCGAAGGGGGAAGAGAAAAGGGGGAGAGAGAAGAGAGAGAAGGGAGAGAGAGAGAGGGAGGAGGAAGAAGAAGGGAAGGAAAAAGGATGACACGTGGTCCATATGTAGGTGGGTCCCATGATATATTTTGTGTTTGAATGGCAGATGGGCCCCACATATATTTTTTTAATTCTAAATGCCACATAAGTGCCACGTGTAATGAAAACCGGGTTAGCACTGCCACATCAACGTCATGTTAGCAAAACCGCTCTCCAAAACCGCTGGAGGAGTCAAATTGCACTGGCTTCAATAATTCGGGGAGTCATCCTACCCGGTTTTACAGTTAAGGGTCACGAATTAGATTCGGTGAACAATTAAGAGAGTCTAAGTGGACTTTTTCCTTTAACCTCCGTCCCTCGCGCCACTCCCCAGTTCGCTCCCCGACCGTATCCCGCCGCTGCTGTGGGAGGAGGCGAATGGAAGCGGCACCGGCCCAAGGAGGAGCGGCGGCTTGGCCGTCCGCGTCGAGGCGCCGAAGTTAAGGCTGCGGCAGCCAGCGCCGCTTCCCATCTCACTCCCCGACCGCATCCCGCCGTCGCCGTAGGAGGAAGCGGAAGCGGTGCCGGCCCAAGGAGGAGCGGCAGCTGCGCCGTTAGCGTCGGGGCGCAGAAGCTAAGGCTGTGGCGGCCAGTTCCGTCCTACACCGACATCGCGCTGCTCCCCCCTCTCCCGACCACATTCCGCCGTCGCTGTGGGAGGAAGCGGATGGAAGTGGCATGAGGCAGAGGAGGCCGACGGCGATGGCTTTGTCAATTGGGCAAACGGGTCCTTCCCCGGGCTGCCGAACGTCGTCCCCACCGCCGGATGCCGACGCCGCCGACTGCCGCCCCTAGTTCCGCTGCGCCCCGATGCCGCCAGCCGCCGCTGCCAACGAGAAGAAAGAGAGAATATAGGAGGGAGTCATTGACAGGTGGGTCCCACTTTATTTTTAAAATTTATTTGATGACTGGAATGCCACGTAGGTGCCACGTCAGCGAAACCGCCCTTCAAAACCGTTGAGTGAGTCAAATTGTACTGGTTTTAAGAGTTTGAGGGTCGAGATATCTGGTTTTGTGGTTTAGGATCACGAATTAGATTTCGATCACTTTTGAGGGTCACGAAGTGAACTTATTCCTTCTTGATGGGTCTGACGGTTTGGGCCCGTTTGGTTATGGGCCTAGTTGAGCGATCATTTTGAGTTGGGCTTAGCATGGGCCGTCATTGTACTTGGGCTGCTAGAGCAAAAGCTATCATAAACATTTTTGTCATTTAGCAATTTTAGTACTCCTTTTCTTTTTTGAAACGGCAAGATAAATGTCATGAATGCGAGAAGATTAAAACGGCTAATGCCAGCTGCATGCCGGATTTCAAAGCCAGAAAAAAATTTGAACGAATACATGCTTTGGATTCCATCAATGTGTTTGTACACATGACCTTTTTTTTTTCATCAAATGAAAAGTTCAAAACAAATATGAAAAGTAGACGGAAGAAAACAAAAAGGAAAAAAAGAAAGGAAGAGATGCTCTGCTGCTCTGGTGGGACCCACCTCAGGGGAGGGGATCAGCTTGACTCACCCTGACACGTCCTGACTCGCCAACCGCCTCTGCCTCCAAGTGCGTGCTAATCCTAATCTCTCTCTCGTCATTAGCAGCGCTAATTAACCCAAAGTACATAAGATTAGCAGTAATCCGTAATTAGTGGAGTAATTAATCACCAAGCAATGGCGCTGGCTTGGCTTGGCTTGGCTTGGCCCGCGCGCGAAGAAGAAGATTCGTTCAACGATCGGACGGCCATCCGGAAAGCAAGGAGAAAAATGGAGGGACAGGATCGCTGCTTAATTAGCTGGCAATTGCTTTCTTCGCCGCTACGTATCATGCATGGACAATGCATGTGCTTGTGCTTCCCCTTGGTTTAATTCTCGCTTCGCTTTTTTACTCCTCCCTTTGGTTTACTCACAAACTTTTTTTCAAAAAAGAAAAATCTTGATGGTTAGGAGTATTTAAGATACTTGGTGATTTTTTTCATACATGGTATAATACTATAATTTGGATATGGAGAACTCATACACACTACGCTTTGTGCCAAATACAATAAAAATGAGACGATCTAGATCATGTTGTTTATAGTACGTAAATAGAAGAGATAGATATGTCAAGTTATGATGTTTGTATATAGAGGAGGAAAGTATATGATATATTTATCCTACACATTGTTTCCTTCTCGCTTTACACGTTAGTATTTTGGTTCGCTCGCACCTTTTTCTATCTTAATTATTACTTATCCACACATTGTCGACGTGGTTATGTATGTATACCGTTTATTAGAAAAGCATACCGACAATGTAGCGTTCTCGATATATTTTCCAGCATTGTTTCTTTCCGCCTTTTTACGTAAGGTATTTTCGAAAACAAATTATACACAATCAACAACATATGTGTCGTTTATCGCGATGGTAATGGATACGTTTAATCCTTTTTTAATTGCTTCCAAGTACCAATATAATCACACTCTTCACGACCCTCCCACATTTCTTACTCATCCTTACACCATCTCAGCCACCCAACGCACGATCCGACGGTCCACAATCCATCAACAGCACAAGGTGCGGTTCTACCACAGCCGCAGAGGCATACAAAGCTCATCACGGCCGTCCAGATCCGATCGGACGGTGGGGGATCGCTCCAACCCCAACCATTTCTCTCTATAAAAGCCGGCCATGGCGGCCACAAGCCAAGCTCACCGCCACCACTCCATTGCCATCTTCTTCCACCTCCAGCCTCCTCCTCCGCCTCCAATGGAGCTTCCCCTGGACAAGGCCGCGGCCCGCTCCACCCCACTCGCGCTCCCCGCCGCTGGGGCGGCGGCGGCGGCGAACCAGTCCCCGGCGTCTCTGCCACTGGGACCACCCGCGGCCGCCTCCGCCAAGCCCCTCGTCGCGGCCGCCAACCCGCCGCTGCTGCCGGTGGTGGCTCCGGCGGCGGCGGCGCCCAAGTCGTCGTCAGGGTGAGCTGTGTGTGGTGTGGGGTTTTGCTGTGTTCTTGTGTGTTCTTTGGTGGTTCTGAATTTGCTTGGTTTCTTGGAGGAAAAACTTGTGAGAAAATTGCACTGCGAGATGGGGGCAGGTTTGGATGTTTTGGTATCCAAAGCTGCACTCCTCTGTAGTTCGCAGTTAAAGTTGCAGCAGAATACTTTGCGTTTGCATTTCTTTTTCGCTGATCGAAACGATCTCATGTGTTCTTGGTTGTGCTTGCTCTTGATCATGCCGATGATCCTAGTGACATCCAGGGGTAGAGATCTATTTTGGCTTCCTCGAAAGCCCGGTTGATGATCTCTCGGTGTCTTGGAGAGGCAACCATGCTGCAGAGTACGTGTGTTCTTGGGTTTCTTTGGATGTTCTTGGAGGAGGAGAACTTGAGAAGTTGTTGCACTGTGAGATGGACAGCTTTGGGTGTTTTAATATCCAAAGCTGGACTCCTCTTTTCGCAGTTAAAGTTGCAGCGGCAGATGCTCTCTCTTCGTTTGCGTTTCTTCTGCGTTGAGATCTCGTGTTCTTGGTTGGGTAACGAAGCTGCATATATATGCTTTTCATGCCGATCCATGCATCGAACGGTAGAGATCTCTTGGGTTCATCGGAAGCCCGGTTGATGTGATGATCTCTCTCGGTTTCTTGGACGCAAACGCGTGCATGCAGCGTTGCAGTAGTACGTGTGATGTTCCAGGGTTTCTTTTGGTTGGTTTGAGTTGAGACTTGAGAACGATCGATCGACGACTAAAGGCTTGAACAGGTTGGATTTCTGCCGTCTTTTGGTTGCATGGAGGGTGTGGATGTTCTTGAACTTTTGGTGTTGGATCTTTGTTTTTCTTGGGAGGTTTTGGTTTGGCTTCTAGGTTTCTAGGTAAAGGTAACCATAGATCCAGAGTTGAGCTCAAAATGTTCGTCTCAAAGCTGCATGCAAGAGATCAATAGTTTTTGCACAGCTTGACGACGAGTTCGACGTACGTGCTAGCTTTTGCTTTTCTTGTTCGGACGATCAAAAGCCTGCATGCTTTCTTGGGTCTCGAATTGCTTTACTTTCTTTTCTGATCGTTTTATGCATGGCTGCTTTTAATTTGATCTTGTCTTCACTCCAGGGGTTCATGCCTTCTCATGCATGATCTACCCACTCACGTTCTTTCTCTTTTTCTTTTTTTTTGTCGTGCCATTTTTTTTTCCTTGATGACAAGCAATATTATTCGGTTCTTGGTTTCTTGAGTAGTATTTCTAGGTTTCTTGATAAGTATGTTTCAATGATTTTGGTTCAAGAGTTTCTGGGTTTTCTTTGGTGTTTTACTGCCAGGAGGGGTCAAAAGTTAAGCCCCTTTTGCTTTTTTTTTAGCTTCTTTGTTCTAGCTTTGTGTTTTTGGTGTTTTTTTTTTTGTCTTCTTCTTGTGGATGAATGCCTCGGTTCTTGTACTGATCTGCCGGTATTTTTGTTCAAGCTTTGGTCCCCCCTTACTCCATTTAGAGATTTCGGTTGTTTTATTTATGATTATTCATCGTGTGCAAGTTGATAACTATGGTACTTTGGATCACTTTGTGCTTCACCTTGATCTTGTTTTGTCACAACATGAACTAGTGCAAGGTGTTAGTCCCCCCTTTTTTAGCTTTCTTGAACATCTTGAAGCTTATTTCTGGTCATGCGGGTCAGGCTAAAGTTTCATCTTGAAGTTTGTCTGAAATCTTCAAGTATATTTGTATAATAATATACTGTGTAACATTAGTTCACTGTTCCCGTATTAATTGCACTGTTCAAGTATATTTTAAGTGTAACATTAGTTTTTAGCTGTGTTAAGAGTTCACTGTTCATTTATTGCATTATTCATCATTTAGTACTACATTAAACCTTGACATATACACAGTTGTACCAATTAAACCTACTGCATCGTTTGAAATTCCGTTTGGGTTAATTCTAACATCACACCGTCTATTAGATATGATCAGGTTTACTGCTTATTTAGCTTTGTTCAACACCCTGACTCTATTTATCTCTAATCATGTTGTTGTAGGGCCGTGGAAGAGAGCAAAGAGGGTGTGGAAGAGAGCAACAAGAGCAATGTGTTGACCATTGGCAGCATCAGGAGCACGCTGATGAAGCATGAGGACACCATCATCTTCGGCCTTCTGGAGAGGTCACAGTTCTGCTACAACCCGGACACCTACGACCCCAACGCTTCCAGGATCGTCCGGTTCAATGGCTCCCTGGTCGAGTTCATGGTTAAAAAGACCGAGAAGATGCATGCTAGAGTGAGTTCATTCATTTCTGCATTCTGAATTTGTGACAGGGACAGAATAATGTTGTGACATCCTTTCAGATGGGGAGGTACAAGAGCCCGGATGAGCATCCTTTCTTCCCTGAGAATTTGCTGGAGGTGGTGGAGCCATCTGTTGAGTATGAGAATGTAATATATATATCTCACTCCCCCAATTTTAGAGTCACTTTGTGATAATGTGATTTATGTGTTGACTGTTAAATCTGTCTGTGTTTTACTCTTTTTGTGCCATGCTGATGTGCTGTACTTTTTGACAATGTGATTTATATGTTTAAATCTGTCTGTCTTGCCATGCTGTTTACTAGCTCTGCAATTCCAGTTCTTTCGTGCACATGCTGATAATGATATTGGTATTAGGTTCTTATGATAATGTGATCATGTCACTGTTTCCTAATATAAATTTCTGAACTTACTACTTATGATTGGTGACATTTAAAATTAGAAGTTTCAGGTCAACATCTTAGTAACCATCTATATTCAGTCATCTGCTACTCTTTATTCAGAACAAATTGTCTGTTACTGTCTGTCTCCAAAATCATGTCATCAGCAAAAACTGTACTATTTGATACTGAACCTTACAAAATTGGCACTTGTGTACACACTACACAGGTTCTGCATCCAGCTGCTGCTAACATCAACATAAACAAAAGGATCTGGGATGTGTACTTTGGTGACCTTCTGCCAAGGCTTGTGAAGGAAGGAAGTGACGGTAACTGTGGATCGAGCGCATGCTGGGACATGTTAATTCTGCAGGTGATTTTGTTTGATAATCTGATCACCTCACATTTAAACTCATGTCACAACTTAGTCTTGAAACCTTGAATGTATTATGGGTAGTCCAAATGACAAGTGATTTCTTGTTGAAACAATATTATTGTGCTTATGATCCAATGTTGCAGTTTACACAGAATTTCTTAAACTCTTAATGTGGCACCCTGCTCAAAAAATGAAATTAGTATGTGAAACATGTTTTGGGCCTCATGAAAATTTGTGCAACCAGAAGTTCACTCCTTTTTTCTTTGGTTTGAACTGAACTTGGGAAACTCTTGCAATTGCAGGCACTCTCCAAGAGGATTCACTATGGCAAGTATGTGGCAGAGGCTAAGTTCCAGGGGGCACCTGACACGTACACGCCTGCAATCTTAAACAAGGCAAGGATACAGTTCTCTCTCTTTCTTTTTTTCTGAAATGGAACACAGTACAGTTCATCATCTCTACTTCATTGTACATTATCTGCTTGAGTTACTTACTAACCAGTAATCACACAATTAAGCACAACCATCTTAATCTCTAGTACTACATTGCAATCCTGATCTATCAGCATTGTACATCTCACTGATCAAACCTTTTTTTTTGGGTGTTTTCAGGACAGTGACAAGCTGATGGAATTGCTGACGTTCGCGAAGGTGGAGGATGACGTGAGGGCCCGCGTGATGAGCAAGGCCATGACCTTCGGCCAGGTGGTGAGTGAAGATCTGGAGAACGAAATTAAGCTCAAGATCGAGCCGGAGCTGGCCGTGGAGCTGTATGACAAGTGGATCATGCCACTGACCAAGGAAGTGCAAGTGCAGTACCTCCTCAAGAGGCTGGATTGAGTTTTGAGCCCCAACTATCCTTTGCCTGTCCATCTACAAGATGCTCTCTCTCTCCAGTTTCAGTTCTGAACTTGAATAATTAGGCCCTTATGTTTTGTTTTACCAGATACTGCTTTGAGTTCAGTTTTAGTTTCAGTAGTTTGCAGTTTAGTATCTTCATGTAATCCTGTAGTTGAAAGTTCAGTTCTCAGCAGAGCATTTGGTACTGAATTGCAACTTGAATGGAGGTTGTCTGAATTGAAAAGCCAAGATTTGAGCTATTTCTATGGTGAAACATGATCTTGTTGTCAAATGCTTATCTTTGATCTGCTCCTGTCTCTTTACTAGCTTGTCAAAACTATTTCTCTTTTCATTCTTTGCTTGGCCTTTGCCTGTCTTATCTCAAGATATTCACCAGTTTCAGTTCTGAACTGTGGACAGCAGCTTACAACTCAAATAATTAGGCCCTTGTTTTGTTTCTCAGGTTGTGTTGCAGTTCAGCTTTACTTTCAGTAATTGCAGTCTGGTACCTTCATGTAATCATGTAGTTGCAGTTCAGTTTTCAGTAGAACATCAAGTGATTGCAACTTTACTGAATTACAACCTGAACTGTGAGCATCTGAACTGAAACTCAAGATTTTAGCCCATGCTTTGTTTGATCTGCTACTAGTCTCCTTATACTTGATATTTTCATTGCTTTGTCAGTGTCAACATTTGGTCTACTTATACTTTATGTTTATGTCCTGGAACTCTGCTAAAACCTACTACTGGTTTAGGACATCTTAAACTTGGCCAGTTTATGTGAACAGAAAAGCCTAGAATTGGCAAAGGATTTCAGTAAAAATTTGTCTCACAATCCATTTTCTGACACTAGTTGCTTGTCCTGCCTTGTTAGGCAAAAACTACCACACTAGCAATCTAGCATTGTATACCTAACCCAGAATATTCCAAGAGAATGAACTCAGACAAAATATAAAATTTAGTAATGTGTTTTTGCATTTGAGACCTATTGCCATTGCCATCACTAGTTCAGTTGATCTTGGACATTAACATAATAACATGTGTGTGTGTGATCACTGATCAGTAAGTAGTAACATCTGTAATTTCTGTTAGAGTTTTCACAGGAGCATTAGGCAGCTAAATGACAAGCTCAATGAAAGCTCATTACTAATAATCAGGGTTGGATCCAACGTGGGTGCAAGAGTCCCCCCTACAACTACAAGACCCATGGATACCCTCGGAGCACCCCCTTCGATTTTTTCACCATAAATGATAACTAAAGGTTCTTAAATAGCTAGAGGTTGAAGAAACTGCGTAATTGAGCCCCCTAATTTTTTTTTGTTCCTGGATCCGCCCCTGCTAATAATTGGACTGATGGCTGCCACTCGCGGTATATGTCATGTGGGCCCTCATGTGTCTATGACATGTGGGTTCGGTGGTAAATTCTTAATTACTATTTGTAAGAGTGACAAATAGTTAAATATCTTGTTTAATTAAGCAGGTCGCTATCAGAGGCAGAAATGCATAAGCGGGTGCAGATAAACAAACACTAGGCTTGCATGCAAGAGCTGTTGGTCTTGTTGTGAGAATCACATGATGGTGACATGCCAAATTGTCAATGGGAGAGAGAGAGAGAGAGAGAGAGAGAGAGAGAGAGAGAGGAGTTGGGTTGGATGGAGGTCGGTGGTTTAGTTGAGCAGATGCCATCTAATTTTGCTTGTCAACCATATCAGAGATGGGGGCCCTTCAATTTTGCGTGGACCCGTTTCATGCACCATGGGAGGTGTAGAGTACTAAATCCCAACAAAATGACATGGTGTTGCCTTTGGTGAAAACGAAAGTGGCTTCAATATTTTGTAGGTTCGAAATGAAATCTCAAGTGATTATCTATTTCTACTTTTGGTCCAATAGTTATTGATGGATCAATCTTGTAAATTGATATATCAATTATGACAAAAAAAAATGTCTCTATGCCGATTGGACCCATTATCTAAAAATGTGTGACACGTCATAGTTGACAACAACCAAACAATAATTTTGGTCCCTAAAACATAATTAACAACAAATTATTAAATAAGAATAATATTAAACATACAAAATTCATTAACATGAAAACTAGTAGCTAGACTAGAAAACATAACCCATCCTAAAGTTGCATTGTAACTATGGTGTAGTCTTATTATCGCTCTTTTCTTTTTATTATTTTTTCATAAGTACGATTTCTGGTTGAGTAACAATGTGTTGGTAGTGTGGCATGACTTGGTTTCATTTGCACGGTAAAGGAAACGAACTTCTAGAGAAACCAATACTCCTATCAGTACTACCACTATATAGATGACAAACGCTAGCTAGATCAGCACACAAAACATGGATCGAGAAAGTCAGGTGCCAACGGAGAAAGCAAAGTCATGCGCGGATCTCAACGTAAATCCAACGAACATAACACCGACTACTTTTTTTTTAGCTAAAAATTTATTAAGAAAGCCGAAACTCTAACAAAGTTGGCAACAATTTTAGAAGGCAAAAACATAGAAGGGAAGCCATGGAAAAACCATCCTCGGTGGTCCATGGACCGGGTGCACCCCAAACCACCTCTGCATCTCCATTCTCCACCTTCCTCGGTTCCAAATTCCACCTGCATCGCTACTCCAACTCATCATCAGCAGCAGCAAAAGCCAGCCAGCGACCTCTCCATTCTCTCCAAATCTCTCTCGCTTTCCATCTCCATTTTCCTCGCAATCATTCCGTTCAGTTATATCTGCTCGTTGCTCGTTGATTCGCTCGCTTTCTGTCCCTGCGATCTGTCGCCGCCGTCGTTTTGCCGGCGAGAACGGCGGCTAGGGAGGCGGCGGCGGTGAGTCTTTGGGTTTCTTGCCCGCTGTGTGTGTGTTGTTCTTGTGTTCATCAAGTACTCAAAGTTTCGGGGGTTATTTTTTTCTTTTTACTGATGAGATGGTGTTGATATGATAGCACTGTTTGATCACGATTTGATTGAATCAATTAGTAATTGATTATTAGTTATCACTATGTTTTATGTATCCTGGAATCTTGGAATGGATCGCTTCGTTTTATTGATTACTGAGCGAGATTTATTATGTTTTGAGGACTGGATTTATCATGCCATTCACTCATTAATTATCTGATTAACTTGCATGTCCTGCTGATGAATTATGTGGCTCCTATTGTCATCAAGTAGGCAACCCAAACCTACTGTAGTGTTGCATATGCAGCAATACAATATAAATAGAAGATTAAAGTTCTGTATTTATCATGCTATGTATGTTCTGCGATCTCCACATTTTACATTGTTGTGTGCTTGTGTCGGATGTAAGTATGCTAGTTCTTCATGTGCTCACATGTGTGTCTGCATTGTGAAAAATTGCAGCATCTGTGCTCCTAAATGACAGAGGAAGTGGTCAAAGAGGTTATCATAGTCTCAACTCCCGAATCATCTAAATCGACAAGCGGCGATTTCCCGGTGAATTCTCTTGAAAATGTGGATGTCAGCAGTGTGCCATCTGACCTGAAGAGGAAGGAGAAGTCAGTGCCACATTACCTGAGAGCATCCACTGGTTCTTGCCATGACAGCTGCAAATTTGGGGCACATCATTCCCCTGAACCCAAGAAGTACTGGCCTGTTCGTCGCAGGCGACATCAGGACCGTGCCAATGCCGGGTGCGGAAAGCAAGGCCAGGATGAAATCCAGACACAAAAAGGCAGATCCAGAAACAAGGACCTGGAGCTGAAGATTTGTCTTGTGAAAGATGGTAATGTTCATGACAAGCCTGAATTCATCGAGGTGAAGAAGCCGCCTATTGAAATGGCATCTGACAACTCTGAAACCTCACCATGCGTGCAAGATCAGTTGTCATCAGCTGAAGAATCCAAACGTGTTGAGGATGGAGCTGATCTGCCATGTGGTGATGATAAATTCTTGATCCCTGATGGCAATGCTGCATGTTTTGTGGATGGAGAATCATCAGAGGGAGCTGTAAGCATTGAGCTGGAGATGCCGTTGGCCATCCAGGACAGTGACGCGTCTGACGATCATATCGCAGATGCCATTTCGCCTCCTGAATGTGTGTACAAAGCTGGTGAACAGTTACTTGTGGATGACATGTGTGATGATGGATCAGGAAATGAGTGTGCAGGTTCAGAGAAGAAGAGCACTCAGATTGTGATGGCCTCCGAGAAGCGTGAAAAATCTGGGCATGGAACTAAATCGAAGAGTTTGTATAATGTTTCAGTAAAACCGAAGGTGAAAGAGACATCGACTGCAACGCGAAGCAATGCGTCAAGCCAGAAAATTGTAAGAACATTGGATCGGAAAGCTTCAGGTACAACAATTGAAAGCTCCAATGGATCAAAGGTAGTGAGAGCCACCAAGTTCAATAGGGACAAGAAATTCAGATCTACCGTCGCATCGAATGTACCAAAAGTGAAGGAGATCAAAGTTACATCACCAGCTACTGTGATGGATCAATCTTCCAAACCTACTAGGCAATCAAAGCTGAAGTCCTTGGTTGCAAATGATGCTCCATCTCCATCAGTTAATTCAGAGAAACAAACTGACAGAAAGATGACAGTGATGAATGTTGCCAAGAATGCTCGTGTTTGGCAAAAGAAGGAAGAAGAGAAAATAAGTCCAGTGAAACTGTCTCGTTCTATAAACTTGTCATCCAAGTCCCTTTTGAGCATAAAGATGAGAGCAGTCAAGAAAGAAAAACCTGCTTCCCTAGTGAAGAGCAACAAGAAGGTGTATGGAGCAGAAAATGCTGTTGCTGACGTTAAGGAGAAAAACCTGAAGTCAGCTTCACCAAAAGTGAGAAAAGTAGAAGTTAGCAAGAAAGAAAGCCGTTCTCAGAAAGGTACTACATTTTGTTTGCCCCCCTGTCAACACCATGTTCAAAGATTTGCTTAATTTACATTCAACATTACTACAGATTTCACATGATAATCTGTCTGTTTATGTCATGATTGACAATAAGGTTTACCTTCTTTTCTCCCCATCCTAATTCAGTAATCTTGCATCCAACATTACTACAGACAATTTATGCAGAAAACACTTGTTTCTCAAGCAAACATTGACATGTGCTCATTCAAATTTAGCAGAAAATTCTGCCACTCCAAGAACTGAAAACACAAGGCAGCCAAAGTCCTCAACCATCCCAGCGCAGTCGCCTCGCAAGCTAACTTTCCGACGAGGAAAGGTACTGAACCTACAGAGCAATTCAGAGTCGAGCAGCACGCCGAGACGGCTCCGGTTCAGGCCTGCAAAGACTGTAGAAGACAGCAACAGGAGCAAAGAATCCACCAGAGGGAGAAGGAAGAGTGACAGTGCAGCCTCTTCCGGGTCAAAAGATTCAGGCTCTTCGAAACCTGAAGTTGTCATCCTGAGGCATCAGGATGTCAGGGACAAGAAGAAGAACGAGCAGGGATTGTTGAACAATGTGATCGAGGAGACAGCGAGCAAGCTTGTGAGACGAGGAAGAGCAAGGTGAAGGCCCTCGTCGGCGCCTTCGAGACAGTGATCTCGCTTCAAGAAAGTAAGGTGGCTCCAGTTACAGCTGCAGCTCTGAGCTGAATGATGTGTGTTTTCGTTTTGGAGCTTGTGAACTTCCTGTAAATTTTGGAGTCTTTGAAGTTTGCATGTTTGAGGTTTTTCTCATAGTCATAGGACTTGGTGCTTAATTAGTGAAATACAGGACCAGTACCTTTTGTGTTTGCGCAATAATTTACCAAATACAGAAAATATACAGTGATTATAAACTAGGAAAACTATATTCATCCCTTAAGGGGATATCCCCTCGTTTTTGTATGCCACTTAAAAATTATTAATTTTTTTTTAAAAAAATTAGTATGATAGATCAATATGTGATATATCACTTCACAAACATGCATATTCAAATTCAACTTATACAAATAAAAACAAAAATAACAAATTTGACTATGAAAAGAACGTGTAATTCACGGTCAAATTTGTTGTTTTTGTTTCGAATTGTATATGTCGAATTTTAATTTTCATGTTTGCGAAAAGATATATCATATATTGATCTATTTTTACAATTTATTTCAAACTTTTTGATAACTTTTTAAACACCATACACAAAACGAGGGGATGTCCCCTTAAGAGATAAAAATCCACTTCTTATAAACTATGCTGAAGTTCATTTCAGTGGCTTAATTCCTAAACTGTGTTAGAATCTGCCAATTTTGATTCTTTTTTTTTTGCTTCATTTCCTGTGCTTGCTTCCTACTTGCAGCAGGTTCAATGTAATTTACGTATGTTGAGTTCCAAGGACGATTTGATCATTCTTGGTGGCTTGACTGGAACGTTGACCATGGAGTCTAAGCTGAGGTGATTTAGTTGAGCAGGTCAAACCCATCAAAACCACCATTCATGTATGGATTCAGGGGGCTCCTGCAGTAGCATCAAAATTGAAAAGTATAAGATGTGACGCCCAAATCCAATTTGGGTTTATAAATTTCATTTGGCATATCAATTGGAATTCAGAGTCAACATTTGAGGGAAGAAGCGGCCAGAGAATTCCAACACGTAATCAGTCCAATGATTTGGACCAGTTTGTGACAATATGATACTATGATGACACAATGAACAACGGAAGCACCCAAAAGGATGTAGGATATAGATAAATATTATTTGAATATGAAAATGAAAAACAAAGTCTTGGTTTGAAGTAGTTGGATGAGCATGCCTTGTATGACATACTCTTCATCTAACCATTTCTAATATTATAATATTGGACTTTAGGACAAGAACGAATCATGCCATTTAAAAGGATACCACATTATCTAAAAAAAAAAACAAGGGTATCAATATCACTGAGTTTTTTTTTTATTTTGGGCAAGCAATTTTTCCAGTGCTCACCAGTTACTTCATGTTCCTGGCATCTCACAAATTTACCTCCAGCATTTGTGAATCATAATACGGTAGATTTGCAGCAGATAATTGGAAATAAAGATGTACAGCCAATTACTGATATTAACCAGTGCCATTTTCACAGGGCAGGCAGTTATGTCAAATTGTCAAGTGCTTTTACCCTCATTCATTCTAGAATCATAGGTAAATAGTATCAACTAATTGCATATTTGCATTAGGTGACCATTGACTACTGAGATCCTGATAGCAATAAAAAGGAATAGAGGATGATGATTGTGAGTTAGTAGTATCCCTCAGCACAATCATGATACAGTTGCAAACATTGATTTAATTAGGATAGGTTTTTGGATCAATACATTGGATGGAAAGGTTTGTTTGTCTAAGCCTACCCACTCAACAAGTGCAAGTTGCATCTCAGAGGAAAGTGGATAGAAGCAAGGTCACCTTTTTCTCTCCACTTTGTTTTTTTTTTGTCCTTTTGAAAACACGCAATTTGCATTGAAATTGTGATGTGGATTGGTTAATCTTTGACTTGCATCTCCCCAATCCTTTTCGTCCTGTAAATCAAAACTTAGTATTTGGACTTCTTGCTGAAAATCACATCAAGCCATAATTCCTTGCTCTTTCTTCAAGCCAAGAATTAACAGCCCTAATCACTTTCTCATGTGCCATTTCATTAACTTTGATGTTCTTTTGGCACCAAAAAAAAAGTATAACAGGTGTTTATCTTGGTAAAAAAATCGTTTTTTTTTCACAGAGACTCTTGCAGCTAATTGGAACATTGTCGTCAACTTATGCCCATACTTTACCCGGTCAACAGACAACAGCTATGATATGCCTGCTGCTGAGTAATGGGCCCCACATGTCTGCCATTCATCTCACACCAACTACACTACACTATTTCCAGATGAGAAAAATCCAACACGTAAATGACTCTATATCCTACATGTGAACAAAATATTTCTACAAAATCCAAGATACTCATAATTCTTTTACCCAGAAATCAAACTAAAATTCCTCAAATATCATGCAGGAATCAGGATGTAATAAAAAAGTTGTTATTTTTATCAAGCAGGAATCAGGATGTAATAATAAAAATGCAGGAATCAGGATATTATTTTTAATACAACCTGGAGTCAGAATTTTTTTTTTGTTTTATCATGTCTCCTCTGTTGCGGCTGTTGCCTTCAGATTTATTAGACCAGTTCATCTCAACCCAGAAAAGAAAACAACTGAGGCAGTAACTTTCCAGAAGCACATGTAAAGAACAAAAACATCACTGTTTAAAGGTTAGTAGGAGCATTAGTACTTATTTTTTAAAAAAGATAATACAGTATTAGTACTCTAAATCTAATTAGGAGCACATAGCTTTCTGTACTATAGCAAGGGAAGAGTGAGAGTAGCTTCCAAGGGAGACATAAAAGAGAGGCAGCAACTACCACCAATACTTCTACTTCCTCAAGAATCTCTCCTCTTCTTTTCTATCCAAGAACCGCTCAAAAGCTCGAACCTTGCGCAATCTTTTTAAATCCTCCCGACCATTTCCTCCGGGTTTGATTCTGGGCAGAGATTGCGAGGGGAAAGATACGAGCTTTTCTTGGCTTCTTTCCCCTGCATTGGGAAAGATACGAGCTGTTGCTGTTCTTGGGAAGAACAGCTTGGGACATTCTTGGGTTGGGGTTTGATTCCCAGGTAATGGAACTCTTCTTGGTTTCTCTTGGATTCCGTGCAGTATTTCTGCTGTTTTTAGTATATAAATCTGTGGCAAATTACGCTGCGCCTGTGTTGGCTTTGGTTGTGGTTGCTTCATTTGGTTTCAGTTTGTTCGAGCCTTCGAGGATTTGATTCTGTTTAGGTGCAGTTTTGGAGGAAGTTGGGTTAGCGTGTTCCATCAGCCAGTTTGAGAAGTTTTTGTTAATTCGATGTTCAGATTCTGCTGGGTTTATTTTGGGTTTTGCTGAACTTTATTCTATGTCAGAGAAACTTTGATCTTCAGCTTTCTCGAATTTGAGCAGAAATGGCGTGCTCAGGTCGATCGTTTGCATGTTGAAAAGGATTCCTTTCTTCAAGTTTCAGGGTCCTCTTTGCAGTTTGGGATGATTTTGCCAACTGCAGAATTTCACCCTGCTCAACTGATAAACTTTCCCCTTTCTTCAATGAAATATCCTTTCTTTCTTTCTTTCTTTTTTTTTTTTGCATTTTGTTGTTTAGTGCTAGTTCATGGATGATTTCCTCAAATGTTAAAAGAATTATATTTCTCTGGATACTGCATTTGGAGATGCCTAAGTTGCTCCAATAATTGAGATAGTAACATAGTTGTTTACTTGCATGGAAACAAAGTTTAAACTGTTCGTTTGTAATTGATTTGACCTGTTAAACATGTAAATATAGGACATATAGAAGATGATGATAGGGCAGGTGTCACTTTCATCCATGTTGATAAAATTAAAACTTAAGGCCTTCTCCTTAGTCCTTACCAACTAGTAGTTGCCTTATTTAATTAGCACAATAAATCTGAGACATTTCTGGTTGTCTTTTGGGTTGGGTGGACAACACCATTTGCAGGGGAAGAAAGCATGAGGCTATGGTTTCTCATACCTCTTCTTCTCTGTTTCCCTACATTGATTCGATCCGAGGATTACTCGGATGTGACCATCGTCGTTCGGGGTGCTGAGACGATCGCTTCGACCAGCAACGAGTTCATTTGCGCCACCATTGATTGGTGGCCTCCAGAGAAGTGCAATTATGACCAGTGTCCATGGGGGCAAGCTTCTATCTTAAATTTGGTAAATTGCTAATTTCCCAAGAATGTGTGTGTTTTATCATGTTGTAATTGATATTTTTGCAAAGAACTAATTTTGATCCTTTTGTGAATTTCCCAGGACTTGACTAATCCTTTGCTAGCTAAAGCTATCCAAGGTGAATATTATACCTATTTTCTGCGAACAATTTTCTACTGTAACTAAAAAAAATGGACAACAGTAGGGAATTTCCATACTAAATTGCAAATAGGATTAAAGTTACAAAGTCAAAGACTCAAAGAATTCTTGTCAAAGATTTATCTGTTCCTTTGCAACTACATATGCCAGCAACTGTGATCAATTTCATTCTACCGTGTGGAGGTTTACTTGTTACACTGACTAATATAAGATATTAGAGGGTAAATCCCGTTTTAAGAAACATATTGACATTTGTGGTTCATTCTGTACCTTTATTTATTAAGCTTGGAATTTGTTTAGAGCTACTTTCCACAAAATGTATTTGCCTTCTTATGGTTTTCTACACTTTCCCATGATTCATGGACTTTTTTTCCCATTTATTTGTTTTTGTAGCCTTTAGCCCTCTACGTATCAGACTTGGAGGTTCCTTACAAGATCAGGTGGTGTATGGCACGCCGAATTTAGGATCTCCATGCACCCCATTTTCAAAGAGTTCAAGTGGCCTGTTTGGATTTTCTCAAGGATGCATAACCATGGAAAGATGGGATGCTATTAATAAGATCTTTATGGATACAGGGTAAGGCCTTCCTTCTCCAGTAGTTTCTGATGTGCATTCTTTTTTCTGTAGTGAATTCTGATATATTATAAGATAAATTGTTGACCACATCACAAATCGGAACCTATCATATACCTTCATTAAGTGTGTTTCCTGACCCATTTTTTCATTTAATCCCTTCAGTGCAGTTGTTACATTCGGCCTTAACGCGCTTCAAGGGCGACAGCAGATGGGCAGAGGTGTTTGGGGAGGTGCTTGGAATTCCAGTAATGCTCGGGAGTTCATGGAGTACACTGTTTCGATGAACTACCCTATAGACTCATGGGAATTTGGTATGAATTATAAAAACTAAAACCTTCATTTGCTGCCTACAATGAGTCAGAAGCATCGGTCATTTGTGTAATCCTTACATCAGTAGTTGTGCTTATGTACTAGGTAATGAGTTGAGTGGAAGTGGAATTGGTGCAAGTGTTGGAGCTGAACAATATGGAAAAGATATAATTGAGCTCAAGAACATCATCAGCCAGTTATATGGAAACTCTAGGAAACCATTGGTGGTTGCCCCAGGAGGATTCTATGACCAAAAATGGTATGCTCAGCTTCTTGATATCTCTGGTCCAAATGTTCTCGACACAATGACTCATCATATTTACAATCTTGGTGCTGGTAAGTACTTCCTAGATATAATGTTAGAACCACTCCTTAATTCATCTTTGTTTTTAGGTTGTACTACACATTTAAGATGACTGACATAAACCAAATTTTATTAGGTAACGATCCGCAAGTTGCAAATAGGATCTTGAATCCGCAGTATTTGAGCCAGAGCTCTGATACATTCAGAGATCTCCAAATGACGATACAGCGGCATGGACCATGGTCTGCTCCCTGGGTTGGGGAAGCTGGTGGTGCATATAACAGTGGCAGCCGAAAAGTGTCTAATACTTTCCTGAATAGCTTCTGGTAATTACTTGCCAGTTCAACAGATAATTATTCCAACCATGGGGATTTTTCTTGTTTTGTTCGTAAACTTGCTGTTTCAACTAGGTATCTTGATCAGCTTGGTCAGTCAGCAAAGTATGACACAAAGGTTTACTGCAGACAGACTTTGATTGGAGGCAACTATGGCCTTCTTGATACCGAAACTTTTGTTCCAAACCCTGATTACTACAGGCAAGTATTCCTATACTTTGCTCTGCCACAATCATGCTTTACTACCCTATATACCTTTTGTACTAAACCGCGGTATATGTTCAGTGCCTTGCTGTGGCATCGGCTCATGGGGAAGGGAGTTATTTCCTTAGACACCAGCGGTTCTTCGTACTTGCGTGCCTATGCGCATTGCGGAAAGCAAAAGGTATGAACCATGATGAGTCCAAAGAAAGAATTCGGTTACCTACCCATTTACTTCCAGATACCTGAAACAACCTAAGATGAAACTGTAATGCTGCCATGTTATCTTTTTGGTAACACAAGCATAGTACTACAGTGTTCTAGCATCATATATTCATGTGGTTGATTAAACTGAAAGTGAAGATAGGCTGACCTATATGCTCTCGAAATGGTTTTTCCGTGCTACAGGGCGGCGTCGCGCTCCTCATGCTCAACCTGAACAAGAACATGGGATTCATGGTCTCAGTCAGAAATGACCTCAACATTAATTTCAGAGAAATGGCAGGGATAAAGAGGGACAACTCCTTTGTCCATGGCCTGAAGAGGACAGTCTCCTGGGTTGGGAGCAAAGCCTCGGATGGGCTGGAGAAGAGGGAGGAGTACCATCTGACTCCACAGGATGGCAACCCTTTTGCCAGGACAGTGCTGCTCAATGGAGCTCCTCTTCAGCTCACTGGAGATGGTGACATCCCTTCACTGCCACCAGTGATGGTCTCAGTCAATTCCCCAATCTATGTCGCCCCGCTGTCGATCGCGTTCGTCGTCTTCCCAGATTTCGAGGCTGAAGGTTGCGAACGATGATTTCGAGTTTAGATAGAAATATCATGAGGTTTTTCTTTTCTGATGTGATGATATAGGTGTTCTCAGGGTTACATCCACTGTAAAGATTTTTCTGTGTTTCTAGTTTTTTCCCCAATTGGGCTATATATAGAATAACTTGATTCCAGTGTTTACTGATCAGTATGTAGCAAGCCTGCAGTTCCATTCCCTTCTATGTTTGGTTGGGTCACAATGAAGCACATTTGATGTAGTGATATCATGCTCATGTTCCGCATACTATATAAAAAATGTACATGTGAAAGAAAAATGTCGTCCTTGATGTTTTATGCTGGTATGAGTGAATTATGAAAAATAAAGAATTACATGCAGATTAAAAGAAGAAAAAGAACACCCTCTTAAGAAATAATTAGAACTCAAACTAGTCCAACCAGTATTGTTTTAGGAGTACCTGCTAACCATAACCAATATCCACTGAAGTTCGTCTAAAGAAATTCATTTAAGTTCTTATTTCTTGTAAACAATGTACAATAAAATGATCAATACACACTGATGTATGTACTAAACTTGAAAAGGTTATAGATAGTCAAAGACCAAATATGACAGGAGTTACAAATTTACAGTAAGTATAATAATCCAATTCTGATGACACCAGTGACACCAGAGTATCATACCAGATGACCACAAAAAGATAAAGAAAACAGGAAGCAAATGTACAGGGCTTGCTTTGCAAAATCAAAATCTGGCCCATGTTGTTCATGTGGTGAACTGGATACCCAACAATTACAATAACGATGGGCCTACCATCAATCCCGCCAAATCAGGCAATTTATATTGCTCCAATAAATACAAAAGAACCATCCTAAACAATACTGTAATTTCATGAGCTATGATACAAATGGAATAAATAAAGGGAAAGAGATCCTAGTGTATAGGAAGAAAATATTTCCTTTGTGTTCATTAAATATTCTCCATCCGCTCGTGTACCAGCTCCGGGTTACTGTTCAGAGAGCATTTCGTGGGTATCCTTCTGGACTATCTGGTATTGGTCTCCAAAATAATGAATTTAATTCCATAATTTACGCCAATATTTATAGAATGGTTTATCTAGCCAATCTATAACTGGGGCTCCATTATATGACAGTTTCTTATGAACTCATTCGAGTAGTTCACATGTCTTGTCCAAAATGGCTGGAGATGCTTAAAACCAATATCCAGCCATGGTTTACTTTGCCCATTGTAATGTATGACTGCTGCTTTCTGAACACTGGGGATATCTGTCTTTTCCTGATACCCCAAGCCTAAAAGATGCCATGATGGATCAATAGGATGAACATGACCTCTAAATGCTATAAGGCCAGGTGGTAATGTTCCAAGCCTCCAAAGTGTGAAGTTTGAGCTCAGATTCTGCAGGGAAAGAAGGTAGCATGAGTAAGGTAGGTAGCTCAAACTCATCAGAGCTTATTTAGAACGTTAAAATTTGGACCAAGCATTGGTCAAATATATGATCATTAAAAATAGTGTCCAGCATATTTCCATATGCCTTTTGAAGTGATCAAGAGAAATTCCCTAGTTTTTAACATATCAGCAGCTCTGCATTAATTTTATATAGTTGCTTTTAGAACGTTGCCACAAACAAAAAGAGCGTTATGTTTAAACAAGGAGCCTGTTAGACTTCCAAATTCCAATATCAGAAAATATTCACTTAGTTACTATAAAATGGAAAAAAATGTGTAGAACACAACTGGGGGTGTGCAGATGAAAAGGTAGTGGCATCGATGTTTTACCTCCCTGACCCAATGGTGGTATTTATCTTTAATGGATGTCTTTCTCCATGCACTCAGGTCAAATATATTCATGCCATATGCCCATGCACACTCCGAAGGGTCGAAGTTATTGGCAATGAGGGGATGGGAGAAATTGAAATAATTTCTGAACCTCTTGGACATCACCCAAGTATCTCCACCTCTGCAGGTCTCAACAGCTCCATTTACCTTCCCACCTAGATCAATATCCCAAAGTGATGACAAGTCCCGCTGGACAACAACGTCATCATCAAGAAATACAACTTTGTTGAGGTTTGGGAACAACTGCATTTCACAAAGTGCAAGTTAGAATAAATTTGCACAACTACAAATCTTTCAGGAAAAAAATGAGGTAGATTGAAAAAATAAATGATGCAGTTAGAATATATTTGCACAACTACAGATGGGAAAGTCCAACTAACTACAGAACATTATAAATTGTTGCACAATACAGATTTCTGCAAGAAAAAAAATTATGCAGAGTATATACATATATATTATTTACATTTAAAACAAGGAAAGAAACTTCAAATCTGTTGTATTTCGATTGCTTAAACTCAGGTTTCTATTACATATGACAACACATGCTTAATTGTTTATCAATTATGCCAAAGCTGATGAAACTGTACTGAAAATAAGTTAGAAAAAATTATTGTACCTCAGGCAAGTATATTCGAATATGATTGAGCACTGAAGTATATGTTGGACTCCCTGCCTGCAGCTTGGCAGCAAAAACCCTTGGGCTATCACCTGCACTATTTCTTGCAAGGTGATTTCCATGGAAACGACTTCTGACAGTGTGCTGAGTTTCTATAGCTTCAAGAACTGGCACGTTTTCTCTTGTTAACCAATCAAATTGGTGAACACCTTTCACCTCAACAATGGCAGGAGAAAGAGTATTCAAAGCAAACCATGAGTGCATAGCAGGATAGGTCTTCTTGTCAGTGATGACATGGAAAACTATCCTGCCAGGTTTTAATGATGACCTAATAGTTGAACTGACCACAACTGAGGCTGCAAGGATGTTATCTGATGCTAAAACAAAATGGAGATAGGAATTGTCAGAAAGACGAGGGATCAACTCAGGTGGAGGGAGTTGTTTCCTTGCAAGAGCATTGGATGAGTATTCATCAGTTAGACGCAAGGAAAGGCAATGAAGGCCTTTGGGAATAGCAATTGCTGCGTAGTGTTTGTTTAACTGCTCTGATAACCTTGATGTTCTCAATTCCCTGTCCATGCTCTCCATCTGCGTAATGTTATGCAGGCAATGAAAATATTAGTGCTTGCTGAACAATAGAAGCATATTAGCATGATGTTAGGGACCTTCAAGTCCATTAGTGTTCTGCTTGGCAACTTTAGAAGGATGAGAATCATTAAATACTACCTGTTGTATACATGTGGTGTAAACAAGATATTTATTTATTTTCATCACTACTATAGTGAGCCTTGATATTTAGAGTTTAGCTATGTAGAAGCTACCAGTTTAGCATGTAACGCTTGTAAATAATGGCAAGAAAATAACAGTTTTATGTACAAGATAGCTTGTCCATCACCATCCAACACAATAACATAACTGCTATAAAATAATATTACCCAAGAAGTGACACAAGCTTTACAGTGGATTCCAAAGTAAAAACACACTCAAAGGAATCATGACGTTCATTCTCAAGCACAAGTCACCACCAACATAACCTACTGAGAAACTTTGCAATTCACATGCTTGGACAGAAATAGAAAATATGGACAGTACTTCAAAACAGGGAAAGAAACTTACTGTTGCCTTCAGCCTAAAAGCAAATGACCTTAAATCATAATCATTATTCTTCATGTCCCAGATGAATTCATCAAAAGAGTCTGGGACCTTCAAATCAACAGGTACTTCTTCAGAATTTATTTCGTCAAGCATCCTATACAAATCCCTCATGACCCTCTGCGCATTAGAATATAGAAATTAAATAAGGAACTAAGCAAATCCACAAAATTGAAAGGAGAAGGGTAATATCAGAGGAGATGTGAGTACCATGGAGCCATCGTTGCCCCTACCAAGAAGCCGTGGACCTAACCGTCTGCCTAGACAATCTGATAGTAACAACTCATGAATTAGTAGCAAGTCATTGACCACACAAATTTCAACTATGAACAAATTTGAACATGTATAAATTATGATGGATCAGGCAGCACAACAAAGAGAAAGATAAGTACATAAAGTATCATCGACAAAAGATAGGATAACAACATAGGCACCAACTAAAGTAGAGTTAAGGCGAAAGTCCAGATAACCCCCCTGAGCTTTAGAACAATGTCTGCTTAACCCCTAAGATTCCATTTGAGAAAAATAAAACTAAAGCTTCTACTAAATGCTGTTACACATTTAGAACTGATAAGATCAGCAGTCTCTTTTCTCCAGACAGGGGAATTACCACTATTTACATTTTTATGATCAAAGACAAACATAGTCTGCTGCAACCTTGAATCCAACATATGAACATAGGGCAAGATTTCAGGTCCATGTACAGAAAAACAACCAAGGGGGGTGCATGTAACAGATTATTTAGCAGGATCATGATGTAATAGCAAATTAAGTGGATTAGATGATAGGGAAATGGGCCTTGTTTATAAATGTGTACATTATGATTAGTAACGTAACTTATGGATTGGAATTTGTCTGAGGATAGTTTAGGCTAAAGTAATGACTTATTCGAACAAAATAAAAGCATTCGAGGGGCACACTTTGGTATTCTGGCTGGTTCAGTATGAGCCTTCATAGTAGCTCCAACTCACCAAGTATGAAGTATCGGAAGTAACAATGGAGAAAAGTTGTTTCATTTTCTAACATACGGAGTAGAAAACAAGTGATGTTACATATATTTCACATTCATAGTTTACTTACGGAAGTGTTGGTCTACCGTGTCAATGTGATGTGCCTAATTTCTCAATGAACCATCAAGATATCATTATCATGAACACCTTAACATCTAAGAGTGATAGAAGCAGCCATTAAGTTGCCACATAAGTGGTAAGCAAAGCAACCCCATTTGTACTAACCCTTTCTATAGGAGGCCAAAACGAGCAGTTTTGGAACATCAGGTGAACCAAGAAAGCAATTAAAGCAGCCAACTAAGCAAATAGTATGCAACAAAAAAAAAACAATGCCACTATCATTATCATGCCCAAATAAGCCCCTATAATCTAGTGACGGCAAGTGATCATAGCACCAAAGCAGGCGTGTAGTACATTTCATGAGTTTCGGTTAAAACACAAGAAAATTATGAGCATCCCAGCGGTTGTTATCTACCGAAACGTGTAATTCACGCCGCCGCGGCATGCACATTGCACATCCCTGGTCTGGTATACCACCAGTAAGCTACATAAACTACTCCTGAAGAACTAGCTGTGCAGGGGCACAGTAACACCATTTCAAGACCATTTGAAGAGCATTTCATGAAGAGGGCGGCAAGGTACCTAGGGAGGAGCACTTGTTGAAGCCCTCGAGGGTGACGAGGGCGGTGAGGATGAAGACGAAGGGGAGGAGGAAGGCGAGGATGAGGACGGTGTGGAAGACGGTGCGGTAGGAGAAGTGGCGGGCGGCGGCCTTGAGCTTCATGAGGTCTAGCAGCCCGCTCCCCACGCCGCCGCCGCCGCCTCCGCCGCCGCCATTGCCGCCGCCGATGCCGATGCCGCTACTGGAGATGGTGATGCTCCTCATGCTCGGCGACAGCCGGATCTGCATCGTCGCCGCCGCCCCCCTCCCTCTCCCCACTCCTCCTCCTCAAACCGTCTAGACCCGACGAGCATTCACACGCGCCGACGACGCGGCTCACAGACGCCGCAGCCATGGCAGCCCGGCCGGATCCGGCATTGCCGCCGGCCAAACCAGCAATCAAGAAGGGGGGGGGGGTCGATCCTGCTGCTGCTGATTGATTGCTTCCACTACGGCACTACCCCGTGGTTTCTTGGACTCCGGATCAAGAGAATCCGGGGTGGTTTCTCCTCCTCCGCCTCGTCCTGAGCTCGATTGGATTCGGTTCCTCGCGGTAGCTAGCTAGCTGCGTGCGCGCGCGAGGGAGAAGAAGGGGGGAGGGGGTAGGTGGATCGTGCGGGGGTGGAAGGGGAGGGAGGGTTTGATCTGGGTTTCGAGGTGGTGGGGGATTAGGCGGCGACGAGACGGAGACGGAGACGGAGACGAAGAAGAAGAGGAGGGATTTGACCCGACGCGATGAACACGAAGAGGAGGAGAAGGGTCGGGTCGGGTCGGGGTCGGGTCGGAGTCCAGCGTGGCATGGTTGGGTCAAACCAAACCAAACCGCTGGCTGGCCGGTTGCTTCCTCCAGGAAGCAGAAGACACAACACAAGCATCCCAGCCCACTGCCCACGTGTGGTATTATTGCTACTCCTACCCTAGCCTTGCTAGATTTTTTTTTACTCTTTTTTTAAAATATTAGTATAAGTCATTTTGATTTTTTTTCTCTCCTTGTTAAACTTGTTTGAGTTTGAAAGTCTAGAGAAAAAATTTAGCAGCATCTAGAATATAAAATTAGTCTAACTAAAACTAACATATAATATAATTTGATAATATGTTTGTTTTCTGTTAAATATATTGCTATATTTTTGTATAAACGTGGTCAAACTTTAGAATGTTTGATTAGGGAAAAATATCAAAACGACTAAGACGGAGGGAATATTTTGTTCTGGTTAACATGCACCGTTGTATTAATTACTACTGATTGCTAATTTTGATGAATGTGATAGCACAGGGGTTCGCCTTTTCCAATTTAGTGTTGGCTCCCCCGATCCTTGGTAGTAGTATGACAGTTCTCGACAAATTTTTGATTTAATTTTCTATTTAAATTTTGAATTCCTGTACCGTTTGAAATTTTACTCTCCATCTACTTTCGTCGTGCGTCGAAACCTCCAAATTTCGCGATTTTTTATCGGTTCTCGTGGAAAGTAAACCCAATGGTAAAAAATAGCTCCATGAACGTCATGATCGGAAATAAACGTGATACTCTTTCTAGTCATAAATATTTGGCTGGAAGTTTTAAAATTTGTCGGAGTCTCTTGCTCAAAACGTTACATAAAGCCCCATTGTTTAGCGTATTCATATACTTATCCAAAACACTTATTACCAAAAAAAATTGTGAGTAAAACTTTTATAAATGTATCATTAGCGACTCAAGAGCAAATGTTGTAAAATAAAGTAGAATGAAAAAAACCAAGAAATCAAATTCAAAATTAAGTTCTAAAATTTAATTTTGGGTTATAAGCATAAGCATAAGCCAAACAATTAGCCCTTTTTTCACCAGAGGGCGCACTTTTTATATATGAGTCGTCGAATGAAGGATTCTTTTTTTGGAGCATTATGTGTTGTGTTCTAGTGCAAACTCATATACCGACTCATGATATTTTGTTTATTTTTTTAAGGGAAATATTTTGAGAAATTCAGGACGATGGATGGCATAGAGCCACACTCATGTTCCTAGAGGACCCATCCAACACCAATCATGGAATTGTAGGATTAGGTGTTTTGAATGATGCACTCACAAAATCTGACTCGTTTTCAATTGGGATCCCCTAGAATTGAGTCATTGGCCCATGGTGATGATCTATTCTCTGGATTGACCAGTAACTTATTGACCTCAGAATTTTTCTTTTAAAGAAAAATGTCAGATGTATGTAATATTTGACATATATTCCTTTAGGGGGGAAAAATTATCACATGGCACATGTGAAGTTCTAACTTAATGCAAAGTAATTAGTTTGGAACCTCCTTCTGGCCTAACTTCAGAGAACATCATTACTTGGAGCAATCCAGCACATGCTGAGAGCATCAGCTCTTCCTTTTCTGCTTACACTCTGGCAAGTCAGCATCAATTTATTTCTGTATCTGGGTAGAAAGCAACCATATGCACTCCCTGCAAAACTGCATTTGCATTTGACAGGCAAACAGAAATATTTGATTCTAAGAGTGGTGGAAGAGGATGGAAAAGGCATTCCATTTTGATCTAATTTTCATCTTTCATTTAATTCTGTCAAATACAGTATTAGGATGATTACTGCATACAGGGTTGTTCCTTAAAAAAAAGACAAAAATATTTCTGACTTCAGTTCTGTTCTTCTCTTTCTAGAAGGTAGGATTACAACTTGAAATGAGCTTATCTCAACTAATTGAGTGCCTTGGTAACTAATGAAGTTTGACAAGAAAGCACCTAAGAGGAAAAGGGACCTACTGCAGAGACATTATCATGATAAGCATACAAAGTGCCCCCAAATTAAGCTCTCAGCACAAGTGCCTTTCAGAACCGACGTAGCAGAAAAATATGGCCAGCTTTTTTTTTTTGAAAGAAGAAAATACGACCAGCTTTTAATGAGGCCAAAATCACATCATAATTACTGGATATTACTAATTGGTAAGTATATACATTACCAACTGCACAAATTGGACCTAAACTCCCAATTTGAAAGCATAGTACTAACTGTAGGTATAAGCAAAGCTACAAATGGATTCATTTCCATTTTCCGCAAGAAACACCAAAGTGCAAAAGAACCAGAAATCTGCACCAATTTTAACTGGCACCGAATATATTTACCCAACAATCATTTCAAGATATATCAGCATATACAGAACATGAAAAGAAAATGCTAAGGAAAAGTGATTTTCAAAAACTGAACAAGACTGCTCCAGCATGCATCCGAGCAATACATTCAAATTCAGAACCATGGCCTTTCAACATCCAAACAAAGAAAAAAAAAGGAACATCACATTCATAGATCAATACATGACATGGAAACCATGGAGTCATCAAAGCTGTCTTAATCCAAGCAACAACCAAATTACACAAACATTAACTAGCATCATTTTGCGCAGGAACCGTGTCATTACTATATCACCATTTACAGAAACGGAGAAGTGTAAAGCCAAAGTAAAATGCATTAGAACTCCACATCATTAGTAGTAAAATGTTCATCACTTGCATCTATGTGAACAACACAGCTTCACTATGGAAGCAAGTGTGGAAAGAATACAGGAACTATATGGACTTTGCCATTCATAAAAGGTATGTACATTTGTTGCTTACGAAACAAAAAGATAGTATGAGTATTATAGCCTGTAACTATATACCAGTAGACAAAAATCATGTCTTTCACCTCAGACCGATGAATATGAAGACCAATGAATCAAAAAACCATCATCAGTTAGACAAAACACAAAACGTAGGCGCACACTGAACCACCCTTCATTGCTGCAGTTCAGAATTCACCCTCAGGTTTCACTTCAAGAGTTTGATCAGAAACACTAGGCCTGCACCTCCTTTTTCACCGCAACAAGGACTCCACTACTACTCTTGTGCAGGACAGTGGCCTAACCTGTCTGCTACATTTGAGTTTGTATCCTTATCTGAGCTTGTATCAGTGGGAATCAGGGAGTTGAGATCATCGGTAGAGCTAACACTGAGGATTGGTACCTCATGACCTGAACTGTCATTGCGAGGCAGCAGATTGAGACCAAGCTTCTCGTTTTGCATCCGCGTCACTGAAGATTCTCTCTGCTCAGGAATATTGATATCAATACCAACATTGACAGTCTCCGTCTCCTTATCTGAGTTTGTATCAGTGGAAACCAGGCCATCGGGATCATCCATAGAGCTGACACTAAGGGTTGGTACCTCGTGATCTGAACTGTTCTTGTGAGGCAGTAGATCAAGACTAAGCTCATTTTTTTGCATCTGCATCACAGAAGGATGTCCTTGGTCATGAATATTGGTATCAGCCTTCATGTTTTGCTGTTTCATCTCAACAAGGTCCCTGAGATCGGCAACGCTAAGATCAGGCTTCCTTTTTTGCTTTTGAATCACATCAGACTCATCAACACAATCGGTGACCCCTCGACAACCAACATTTGGGCTGAGATCATCCTCCTCCACCCCCGCAATGGCGCACGCACCGACCCTCCTCTCATCACCTCCATAACATTCCACAGGAGATGAACCCTTGTCAGAGCACATCTTCAGCACCTGATCTGGATTATTACTAGCAGCTGGTTCATCGTCTACATTACCAGCACCCGGTTCATCATCAGAAAATGTCTCTTCTCCAGGATAGGCAGGTTGCTCCCTGAGAAGCAAGAGAGCCTCTAAAACATCAGTCTCTTCTTCGGGATCCCAATCCACTTTCACTTCACTTGTTGCACCATTGATGCCACCCTGAGCATAATCAGAAGCTGGGAATGCGGGAACTGTTCGCTTTTGCCTTGGTATATGAAATCCCAAAATATCCTTGCGAGCCTGAGCATCTCCTGAAGATTCTGTTTGCGGATGCACATCCGAAATGTACTTGCAAGTCAACTCATGATTTAGCAGATCACCTCTTCTCTTGAAGTTCTTGCCACAAAACTGGCATGGTGAGTCCCACTCAGAAGCCATTTTTTCTGGATCACAGCAAGGTCGCATTGCAGTAAGCAAACACACATCATGGAGAAGGATAATTAAACAAGCAAGCCACTCTTTCATCAAGCAATAACTTGCAAATGCGAACATTACCATGTGCTCAATTAAGAAAGACAAGAACTAGCATGTTTGCTCCAGAAACAAGAATAAAGAAATGGATCAGCAAGAACTCACAGAACCAAGACAAATTCTTGGCTGATGGCAAAAATATTCTTGCCATCGACAGAATAACTGAAGAATTGAAACGCCACCACAGAATCATTTGTTAAAGGGTAGTATATCTAGGGGCATTTAGATATTTCCCGTCTCTCTCTTTGAGCGTAATCAAAGAGTTGATTCCCCAAATTCTCCAAATTGCGACATCATTAACTAACTAAGAGCAACAGACTTTTAATCAGGAGTTCCTCTCGCTAATTGTTGCTTTATCTCAAGCATTCAGCCAAACACGGAGACACCATTTGATCACAGAATCAAGAAAAGGCAAGACATAGTCACATAGCCACTGCAATGTGGATTGAATTTACACGGAACAGACTAGAGCTTTGGGCACGGAATCTGTACCTCTGAATGCGTGAGGGTTTCAGAACGCGGGAAGGCGATCAAATTCGTCAGGGAAGGCGAAATTCTTGCAGGTCGAACCGCTGAAACAATGAATGCAACCAATTCATTAGCATGAAATCATCGAATCAGGCAAACAAACCAAGAACCCAGAGACGAATCTCGCATCAGATTCTCGGCGGGAAGACCAAACCAAGAACTGTGGAACCGAACCACACCATGAACAGCACAACCAAGAACTCAAGAAACCTGAAGTCCTGAACCCACGTCAGATCGGTACACGTCCAGGTCGTCGTGGGGAGCGATTCCTTCACGAGCAGCGAGGAATCGAGCTTCTTGTTAATCCCCCGTTCCCCACTCGCTTCTTGCTCTTCTTGGAGGTCGGTCTCTCTCGGTGGACGCCGCGTGTAAACTGAACCGAGCGCGGGGGGGGTGCTCGTGCTCTTATAGGCCGCGCCATTCTACGAATCTGGACTCTTCAGCGTACTAGGTTCATCGCGCGGCGTTGCGCGCGGCGCCGGCGAGCAGTGGAAGCGGGGGGGTTTTGGGTTGCGGTGGTGGGAGAGGAAGAGTAGAAGGAGAGAGGGTTTCTTGCTGGGCTACAGGATGACGACACGTGTCATGATCGGACGGCTATGGTGTTGCCGCGAGGAGAACCTGTCACTGCAGCCACATTATAATAAGAGGTCCACATAATGCAAGTAATCATAGTTTGGTACTCCTTACGTTTGACGTTTCAGACTACAAGTCGAAACTACTTTAAATTTAATTAAGTTTGTAGAGAAATGCAGCAACATTTTTAACACAAGACAAATATATTATAAAAATATATTCAATTATAAATTTAATGAAAATAATTTTGTGTTATAAATATTACTATATTTGTCTACAAACTTGATTAAACTTGAAATAGTTTAACTTTGACCAAACTCAAAATAACTTATAATCTGAAACTTAGGGAGTAATTCTTTATTATGGGCATAACTTGACAAAAGCAGAAATACTTGAGGAATCTATGCACATATCAGGCTGAGCATAAGAGCATCAGTTTTTTTTTTCTGCTGAACTCTGAAAAAATGAGCATCGATTTCTTTCTGCAAATGCCACTCCTTGCAAAAACTGTATTTGCAGTGTAAATTTGATTCTGACAGTGGTGGATGCAAAAAGGCAGTGTTGTTAATTAAAAGACACAATTACTGGACTGACTTCAGGTTGTATCAAAGCTTCATTTATGTTCTTGTCTTTCTTGAAGGTAGAATTTTCAACTTTAAATAAGCTTATAGTATGTATCAACAGGTTGAGAAGTGAACCTTGGCAAAACTAATGAAATCTGACAAGGCAGCAGTGACTCCATGAGGAGAAGAGAGCAACTGCAGATTGGCACCAAATTAAGTTCACAGAAACTGATCTCAGAAAAATGAATGACATTTTCTTAAAGAACAAATGTGACTAACTTTTAATGAGGCCAAAATCACATCATACTTACCACTAACTGGTCAGAATATACAGTACCAACTGCACAAAATGGGAATAACCTCAAGTTGTGCACATGCTACTAACCGGTAAGTATAACTGTATAAGCAAGCACAACTGGCCACCAGGCTCAGTTTCACATCAAGCCATATTTCGCAAGAAACACCCAAGAGCAAAAGGGCCAGTGCACTACTGTCTGCACCAATTTAACTAGCATTTATTTACCCAGAAATCATTTCAAGATATATCAGCTATATATAATGGAACAGTACATTGCAGGAACTGAGCAAAACTGCTCTAGCACACACATCCAAGCCATGGCCTTTCAATATTAAAAAAAAAAACAGCAATAACACACTCATAGATCAGTATGGCATCACATCAAGGCTGCCATAATCTAGGCAACAACCAAATTACACAAACATTAACCAGAATCTTTTTACACAGCAATCATGTCGTTACTCATTAGTATATCCATATTTACTGAAACAGAGAAGTGTATGCATTAGAACATATTGTTAGTAGTAAAATGTTCATCCATTGCATGTAACTGAATAACACTGCTTCACTATCGAAGCAAGAGTGCAAAGAATACAGAAGTATGGACTTTGCCATTCAGAAGAGGTTTGTACACTTGTTGCTTCTGAAACAGAAAGTCGTATGAGTATCATAGCCTGTAACTATCTACCAGTAGACGAAAATCAAGTCTTTCATTTCAGACTAATGAATCTGAACTGTCATTGCGAGGCGGAAGATTGAAATCAAGCTTGTTTTTCGTCTGCATCGCAGAAGGATCACTGTGGTCAGGAATATTGGTATCAACACCACCATTGCCGGTGTTCGTCTCCTTATCTGAATTGGTATCAGTGGGAGCCAGAGTTTTGAGATCATCCATAGAGCTGGAACTGTCGTCGTGAGGTGGCAGATTGAGATCAAGCTTGATTTGCATCTGCATCCTAGAAGGATCTTTGTGGTCAGGAATATTGGTATCAGCAACACCAGTGATGGTATTTTTCTTCTTGTCTGAATTTGTATCAATTGTACTGAGATCATTGATAGAGCTGAAATTGTCGGCCTGTTCCTCCTGATCTGAACTGTCACTGTGAGGTTGCAGATTGAGATCAAGCTTCTTCTTTTGTTTCTGCATCACAGAAGGATCTTTGTTGTCAGGAATAGTGATATCAGGAGCATTGACAGCAGAATCCACTTTCACTTCACTTGTTGTTGGCTTCGGTGGAGTCTCTGGTGCATCACTGGTGCCACCCTGAGCATAATCAGAAGCTGGCTTCTTCAGATGTTGTTCTGGCAGCGGCTGATTTCTGGCTGTTCGCTTTCGCCTTGGTACATGAACATCCAAGCTGCCTATGCCACCCTGAGCATTGCCTGAAGGTTCTGTTTGCGAATGCACGTCGGGATTGTTCTTGCACTGCAGCTCATGCTCTGCACAAGAACTTCTACCCTCGAAGTCCTTGTGACAAAAACTGCACTGACAGTTCTCTTGAGGACCATCAGAAGCCATTTCTGGATCACAGCAAGTCGCAGTAAGTAAACACACATCATAGAGAATCAGAACTTAGCAAGCAAGCCACTATTTCAAGTAAATAGTTGCAAAAAGCAAACACTAATACCATGTGATCAATTAAGAAAGACAAGAATTAATCAGATTCTTAATGGTAACTACTAACAGCTTACTCCTAGAAGAAAAGAACAAAAAGATGGATAAGTAAGAACTTGCGGAATTATCATAAGAATCATTAAGGCAGACACAGGGTTCGGCCAAATTCTTGGCAAATGGCAAAAATTCTTGCCATCAACAGAACAATTGAAGAACTGAAACACCACTGCAGAATCATGAACTAACCCATAACTGGAGAGTTTTGTCTTAGGATGATTATTACTCTTGCTAACTTCTGGTTTATTTCAAGCATTTAGGGAAATAAAGGGACATCATTTGATCACAGAACTAAGAATAGCCACTGCAATGTGAATTGAATTTACACGGTAAAGACTAGAGCTTCAGATCATAGGATGGGCACAGAATCTGCACCTGAATGCGTCGCTCTTCTAGCAGATGTTGGTATCGAACTTGCGGACAAATTCTGTCGCGTAAGCGCATCCGGATTGTACATGCAACGCTGCTGATGCTTCCTTAAACTTCTTGGCCTTAAGTAGGTGTCACAAAAATGACATTGCACGTAACCTTGAGGAACATCAGAAGCCATTTCTGGATCACAGCAAGGTCATATCGCAGTAAGTAAACACGCGGCATGGAGAAGGAACAAAGCAAGCCACTCTTTCAACTTTCAAGCAATAACTTAGAAAACGTAAAAATTACCACGCGATCAATTAAGGAAGACAAGAACTAATCAGATTTCTCAAGGTAACAATCAACAGGTTTGCTCCGGAAACAAGAAAAAGTAGTAGTAGTAGAAGAAATTGAGATCACTGTACTGAGATCATTGATAGAACTGAAACGCCATCAGAAGCCATTTCTGGATCACAGCAAGTCGCAGTAAGTAAACACACATCATAGAGAATCAGAACTTAGCAAGCAAGCCACTATTTCAAGTAAATAGTTGCAAAATGCAAACACTAATACCATGTGATCAATTAAGAAAGACAAGAATTAGTCAGATTCTTAATGGTAACTACTAACAACTTGCTCCTAGAAAAAAAGATCAAAAGGATGGATAAGTAAGAACTTGTGGAATTATCGTAAGAATCATTAAGGCAGACACAGGGTGCGGCCAAATTCTTAGCAAATGGCAAAAATTCTTGCCATCAACAGAACAATTGAAGAACTGAAACACCACTGCAGAACCATTAACTAACAAATAACTGGAGAGTTTTGTCTTGGGATGATTCCTCTTGCTAACTTCTGGTTTATTTCAAGCATTTAGGGAAATAAAGGGACACCATTTGATCACAAAACTAAGAATAGCCACTGCAATGTGAATTGAATTTACACAGTAAAGACTAGAGCTTCAGATCATAGGATGGGCACAGAATCTGCACCTGAATGCGTCGCTCTTGTAGCAGATGTTGGTATCGAACTTGCGGACAAATTCTGTCGCGTAAGCGCATCCGGATTGTACTTGCAACGCTGCTGATGCTTCCTAAAACTTCTTGGCCTTAAGTAGGTGCCACAAAAATGGCATTGCACGTCATCTTGAGGAACATCAGAAGCCATTTCTGGATCACAGCAAGGTCATATCGCAGTAAGTAAACATGCAGCATGGAGAAGGAACAAAGCAAGCCACTCTTTCAACTTTTAAGCAATAACTTACAAAACGTAAACATTACCACGCGATCAATTAAGGAAGACAAGAACTAATCAGATTTCTCAAGGTAACAATCAACAGGTTGCTCCAGAAACAAGAAAAAGAAGAAGAAGAAGAAATGAATCAGCAAGAAGCCTCAGAATTCTTGGCTGGTGACAAAACAACTCAAGAACTGAAGAAACGCCATCATAGAATCGTTTACTAACCAAGAGCTAGAGATTTTTAATCATGAGGAATTCCTCTCGCTATTTGTTTTGCTTCATTTCGAGCATTTAACCAAACAAGGACACACCAGAATTTACACGGTGCAATGCGCAACGAATTTACACGGTAAAGACCAGAGAGCTTCAGATTGTAGGATGGGCACGGAATCTGCACCTGAAGGCTTCTAGCGAATGTGGGTAGCGAACTCGCGATCAAATTCGTGAGGGAAAGGCGAAAATCATGCAGGTTGAACCGCTGAAACAAACAACACAGGAAATGCACTCATCGAATCAGGCAAACGAAACCAAGAGCCCATATTCTTGGTGGAAGACCAAATCAAGAACTGGAAAAACCCGACCATGGACAACAAACCAAGAACCCCAAGAACCTGAAACCCACCTCAGATTGTTCCAGGCCCGGGGTCCTAGCCTCCTAGGCCGCTAAGCAACGGTTCTTGGGGGGGCCAATTGACCAATGCCTTCACGGGCGGCGAGGAATCGAGCTTCCTAAACCCATCCCACCAATTCCGATTCTTGGAGCTCGATCTCTCGGTGGACGGCGCTTGTAAACTGACCGCCGCGCGTGCGAGCCGCGCGGGTGCTCTTATAGGGCGCCGCATCGTATGAACCTGGACTGTACCGCGTCCTAGGTTCATCCTGCGCGGCCGCGCCAGCGCCGCGGCGAGCTGTGGAGGTTTTGGTTGCGGAAGCGGAGAGAGGAGGGGAGAGAGAGACGCATCGGGGAAGAAGAGGGGGTTCGTGGTGAGGCGCAGGATGAGGACACGTGTCATGATCGGACGGCTGTGATGTTGTCAAGAAGAACTTGTCACATTACTATCATGAGAAAAAAAAACATCATATACTGGTTTTGCTTGAAAAATTGAGACTGTAGTTTAATATTGACTGATTAGTAGAATATATATCAAAATTTAGAATTTAGTGTACAAATTAAAATCACCTCATTCTGACCACCATTTCTTTCAGCAGACAAGCATTTACAGAAACACAGAAGTGTAGAGCAAAGTAAAATTGATCTACAGATCGTCAGTACAAAAGAAAATTTGAAAAGCTCCTATCACTCAAGTGAAGAGAACTACTCCTATCTCACTTCTCTTTTTCTTGAAAAAAAATGTCACTGTACTTTAATATTGACTGATCAGTGCATACAATGAGGATATCACCATTTAGTACAAAAATTCACCTCATTCTGACCAGCATTCCTTTCAAGAATCAAGGTACAGACATTTACAGAAAGCAAAGCAAAACTGATTTTACAGATTGTTGGTACAAAAAAAAAATGACAAGCTCGTCCATTGCATTGCATGCAACATGGAAATCAGCTTCACTGTTCAGTAACCAAGCTATCACTCAAGATCCTGGCCTTTGCTATCCATGGAAGTTTGTCAGTCAAGAGAACTACTCCTATCAGTATTGTGAGCTTGTGACTATCTATCGGAAGACAACATGGGTTTTTTTTGCTTCCTGGCTGATGAACTACCTACAGTCTACAGACAGCTCAAGGAACTGTACCAGTTTCAGACAACACCCCAGATTTCACCAAAAGAACAGAGAGTTTCAGACCACATCGAGCACCGGATTGGTTCACTGAAGATTGCTCGTGACACACCACAGCTGAGGTTCAGGCTTCACACCCACAGAAATGCAGCAGTCTCCATCAGTGAGAGCTGGAAGTGTGACATCAAACAAGATGGGGTCCAATCTAAGCTTCAGCTTTTGCACTTTCATAAGAACAGAACCAGCGTGGTCAGCAACCCCCCGTTGACGATTGCACTTCCGAACATAATGACGTCGCATGTGGCCTCCCAGTGCCTGCCCTGATCCAAATGACTTTCCGCAGGTATTGCAACGGTGGCTGTTGTCCTTCATAGCAGCAGCTGGAAGATCACCAAACTTCATCTCCTCATCTGAATTGTCGGTTCTTGGTTTCCTGAGAGCAGCATCTCTAACCAGCTCATGATCAAAATCATTTGGATCCATCTCCTCCTTGGGAACGATCAAACAGTTTTCCTTGTCACTTTGTCCATAGCAATCCTTGTAACCTGAGTTATTATCATTTATTGGCTCCTTGGAGCCAACAGATCGAACCGAACAACGATCCACGGCATTCATGTTAACCTCTGTCAGCACAATGGATCTCAAGCTACTGTCTTCTATATCTCCCAGATAGCAATCCTCATAAGCTGAAGTCTTGTCAAAGCACCCTGAAAGCAGTAGGAGAGCATCTGCAGCCTCTATCTCCTCCAAACTGAGTGCTGGTGTCTGCCTCTTTGATCGGAATGATCGCTTACGCTTCACTGAAGAAAACACCATTACATCTTGCATGCTATCAGCAATGCCCAGTGCTTCAATCAGCCCGGCAGCTTCTTCCTCAGCCTTGACCACCACCTTCTCCCCACCGTGCATCATCATGTGCTCCCTCAGCGATCCGGAGGTGGAGAACACCTTTGAGCACATCTGGCATTGTGTTTCTGGGGGCAAAAGCAAAAGATTATCATCACAGGAACTCAGCAGTGGCATGTGCAGATCAACAACAGTGGGTGGGCTTGACGTGCTCTTTGGCTGATTACCAACACTCCTGTGGCAGGACATGTGGCCTCCAAGAGCATTCCCTGAACGGAAGCTCTTGTCGCACTTGTTGCAACAATGCTTCCAAGGCTTTCCTCTTGGTGCCATATCTGTATCATTGGAAAGTTACACTAAGTTAGAACATAGCATAAGGAAGAAAACATGGATTCACTAATTGCTGCATCATACGCATTTTATTGTCAGATAATTTTAAAGCTTACTGAGTATGTACAATATGAATGTCAAAACAGAAATTTTCACCAAGATATATTTATATTAACAACACAAAACACAATATTAGTAAGAACTAGCATCACAGGCGCATATAGTACTAGTGACAAAAGAAAAACTACATAACTGCTCTGCCATGGAAACAAACAATGTATCCAGAACCATGGCCTTCACCACTCAGGGGAAATCAATCGTCAGTTTTCTTTATAAAACCGCAGAATCACTATCTACTGTAAGCAAAATGGATACTGTATTTAACACCGTAAAACAAAGCAACAAGAACTCAGATATTGTTGCTTCCTTGAAGCACGTTTGCAACCACTAAGTTAGCATTTGAAGGAAAATTTCAGGAAGTACAATAATAACATACAGCAACGAGTCAACAACCTTACAACCAGTGAAGAAGTTATGGCTTCAGCCATATCTGGATGGCAAGAACACAGTGTGACACAAGATGAAGCAAGCATGAACTTAAACCACTAATTTCCTGCTCCTTTGAAGCATTTGCGTGAACACAGAGATGGCATTTCATCAGATAGTACAGGGACAACAGAAAGGGCCCTAATGGTTGCAACAGCAAGTGAGGTGAGCATGGCGTTCTTTACCTGGATGCTTCTTGCTTCTTGTCTCGACGATCCGTGTGGAGAAGAGGAAGCAGAATAGGTGGGGCACTCCGGGTTGCTCAGGGAAAGATGACGACTCAATCGCTGAAAAAAGAATGCGTGAAGTGAATTAGCCCTCAAAGCAGGTGCAAGCGATCAAGAAAGCTCATTAAACTGCTCCAATTCTCAACCCAGAGGTAAAATTCAGAACCACATAGGATAAGTGACTGAACAAACTACAGAACTGCTCTGCCATGGAAGCAAACCAAGTAATGCATCAAGAACCATGGCCTTCACCACCAAGGGAAAAAAAAAAGATCTGCAGCTTGCTGTATGGAAAAGCAGAATCACTTTCTACAGTGGCCAAACTGGATATTCTATGAACATTGTAAGATAAAGCAAACATGAACTCGGCTATTGTTTCTTCAGCTTGCTGTATATAAAACAAAGGCAGAATCACTATCTACAGTGGCAAAAAAAATTGGAAAAGCAAATATGAACTCAGCTAATGTTGCTTCTTTGAAGCATGTTTGCAATCACCAAGTTAGCAATTGAAGGAGTAGTTCAGGAAAGACAATAATAAACATAAAAAGCAACAACTCAACAACAAGTGAAATGGCTATGGCTTGTGTTATAGTAGCTGGAATTCCAGAAAACTGCAAGGTCGGCAAGAACGTTTGTGAGACGCAAGATGAAGCACACATGAACTGAAACCACTAATTCCTGCTCCTTTGAAGCATTTGCGCGAACACACAGATGGCGTTCGATCAGATAGTCCAGGAACGACAGAAGGGGCCATAATGGTTGCAACAACAAGTGAAGTGAGTCTGGTGTTCTTTACCTGGGTGCTTCCTGATTCTTGTCTCGCCGATCCGCGTGGAGAAGATGGAAGCAGAACAGGCGGGGGGCGCGTGCGTCCGGATTGCTCAGGGGAAGACGACGACGACTCGATCGCTGAAACGACAACCAACAACTCGAATTAGCCCTCAAAGCAAGACGCGGATGATCCAAGAACACTCACCAAAACACTCAAATCCTCACTCGAGAGGAAGCAAAACTCAACCGAAACCGGAAGCAACACCGAGAAATTAGCCACGAACAGCACCAAACCAACCAACCAAGAACAGAGACGCGAACACCAAAGAACCAAAAACCGCATTGCCCGATCAAAAACCAAGAACCCCCCGCAATCCCCACCCCAAGAAACCCACCTCGATTCCCTCACAATATCCAGCTCCCGCGGAGGAATTAATCCGGAGGTGCCTCTCCTTCCCACCCTCTCTTGCTCCTCTCCTCTCCGCCGACGCCTACCGGTGGCCGTTTATCCTGCTTGCAACCGCAATCCTCGGAGAGAGAGAGAGCGTGCCCCGCGAGTGTACTTATAGGTCGGCGCGGCCTATGAATCTGGACGCGACACTGCGCCAGGTTCATCCTGCCTCGCCGGCTGCTGCTCGCCGCGCCGCTTGGGTGGAAGAGGAAGGAAGGCGAAGGCTTTGAGGGGGAAGGAGGGGGGGGGGGGGGGGGGGGGGAGTTGGTGGAAGGGTTTAGGCCGCTGGGATCGCGCCACGTGTCGTAATCGGACGGTGGGAATGGAACCGCCTCGCTCAACCGCAGTTCGGTTGACCTTGGTCAAAGAGAAACGGCAAAATAATGAAGTGAAAACTGAAAACCCAATGAAACTTTAGTGCTCCTGGTCAAACTTCGCCAATTTATATGTTTTCACTAGCATATGTAAGTAAATCACAGCACTGCAAACAAGCTGAGTAAATCATCACAATTAAATTATCAGCTGACAAACGAGTAATCATCTATGAACACTTTCTCGAGTTCTATCTTCATCATCAAAAGCTCGGAGATTGTAGCCAGCTTCTGAGAATCTGGAAAAACTGAGTTTTTCAATTTTTGGTTCTATTTTATTTTCTGGATTTTACGACTATATCTTCTCGGAATCTGAATAAAAAAATGAAATGTTTGAGGGAGCTTCTAATTCTGGGAGAAGCTGCAGCAGCTAGAAGCTCTCTCCAAACAGGTCCTTAGTCTCAGCTCTCGTCGTTATTCATCATATCAGCTTCAAATTTCAGATCTGCAATGCTCGTAGCAGTGACCAACATGTGGATACATGCCAACACACAATTCTCGATTCTAATCCACCACACAACTCAATTGTAATCACAACAATTCCAAAAAAATAAATGTAATGCCAGATAAAAAAAATTAGTATGCAATTGCAATTCCAAAATATAAGATTTAACATGCAATTACTTCCAGTAGACCATACAGTAATAGGGTAAGAGACTGCTAGATGCATATTATACCACATATGCTGGGTGAGAGACGAAACATGCAAACTTTGGCATAATTTGTTCCTAAAAAAGGATCAGCTGCAAACTAAAGCATAATTCTGTTCCTACAGCAGTATCATCCCAGTTCCAATTTAGTCTCGATTAGATTACTTGAGGAATTTGCTACAAACTAAAGTATAATTTGTTCCTACAGAAATGATAATATCTCAGCTGCAATACTAGGCTATAGATTAGACTAATTGAAGAATAACACATATGCGGGCAATGTCAGTCGCCATTAATTTCATCTCAACTTCTCCAGCCATAGTAAGTACTCTAATTGAATAGAGGATAGCAGATGGATATCTCTCTTCATCGCCATTGTTGTTGACCTTTTCTCTTTCAATGAGGAACTTGGCGAAGATGTCGACGGCAGCCTTGGATGTTGATGGTATGTTGATCATGCAGTTCTGGAGGATCTTCCATCTCATGTGCGCTACCATCACCGAGAGTAACTTGTATCTTTCCATCCTCCATCGGAAAGCTGAAAAGGCATACATTGATACATAGATCAATTTGCCACCAACATAGTATAAGACAACCACGACTATGTTACCTAGATACGGGGATACATATATGGATATGCTATACGGGGATACGAGGATACGGCATTTTCTGAAAAACACCGATACGGGGATATGTCTATATATATTTAAAAAAAATAAAAAACATAGAAGAAAAACATAAATAATTACAACACTATAAATAGAGAAAAAAGATATAGCATTACATGGCATGAACTAGTCAGGGTATCAAATTCGACTCAATGGCTGAATAAGTTTAATTGGTGTTAGCATCATTGACAGTGCTATATCATCTAGCAGGTCTAATGCACCAAAAATCTTTTAGCGCTATCACAGGAAATCTTGCCCATCAGGTAGATCCCATGGATAATGTGTTGTATGTAGGAGAGAAGTAGTTGAGCTTCCAATTCCAAATTTCACGGGATCTAAGAAAAGAGATAGCACTTGCAGTCTTGCACTAAGAAATTGAGAAGGGAAAACACATACAGTAACAAAACTCAAATCAGATCGAGACTTAGCGGTGGTGACGGGCTTGGAGGCCGGCGGAGACGCTTCGCCCAATGGTTGTGATGCAGAGACCGCCGACCAGCAGAGGCCCTCCGCCGGGGAGCGGCAACAACGACGCCTAGATGCCGGTGGACATCCTGTAGCTCAGATGGCGAGACGCGGCGGAACCCAACAGCCGGCTAGTGGAGGCCCTGCGCGGCTGCGCCTGCCTCGGACTGCTTCGGGGATGAGTGAGATAGCAGGCGGTGAGGCAGCGCATTCCCGGCGCCGCGGGTGGATTGGGTCGACGCTTCCGTCCGTGTGATGCGGAGCAGCATTGCTGCGTTGGTTTGGCCGTATCAGGACGGGATACGCACGTATATGAGAAGTATCCGAACTACTTTCTTTTCTTTAAAATCACAGTAATCAGGATGGCGTATCCGATACGGATACGTCACCCATCAGCCGTATCTGGGCATCCTAGAACCACGATATAAAAAGACATTGTCAAAAGACAGCACATTGGGCATCCCACATCACCAATCATGAAACAATTATTGGCATAGTAACAGAGGGTAATCGGTGACACCAGAAAAATATATACCTATATTCCAATCACCACACAATTTGGCATAGTTACAGAGGTTAAACAACGACACAACAAAAAAAATGAACCATATTCCATTCACCAAACAATTATGTCGGCATAGTTACATAGTTTAATGTACTTGGGGACTTCGACCTCATTAACATCACTTCAAGAAAAACAACCCCGGCCCTTTGATCACTCATAGGCAAACAAATTCAATGATACTCTTCACTCGCTAGCTATTTTCGAAATTCCCCTGATTTACAGCCTATACATTAAACCCTACCCTAACCCGGATCGATCAATCGTCTTCTTCAACACTCCATGGAACTCTATCCTACCAAACTCAGCACTTCAAAGCCTAACTCATACAACTTCAGACCATGTTCCCCTCCTTGTTACCGTCTCCCAAAAGCTTTTTTTTCTCCGCTTCGAGAACTCCCGCATTTCAAACCCAGACCTCCTCACATACATCACAACAAGCCGCATGAAAAAAACACAAATGTTACTGATGTTGCAGGCTTCCTAGCAGTCAAACCTAAAAGGAACAAGGCTAGTTGCAAGAAGAAATGGAAACCCCTAGAAATCCAAAAAGATTGGGAGCTCATCATTGACCTAATGGATATCATAGAAGAAGAGATGCACCTCACTCCAGTGGAACAATGCTTACATGAACTAATTCGGAGTAAGCTGAACACAATCCTTCATAAACAAGAACTCTACTACTGGAACCATAGAGGAAAATTTAGACGAATTAACTACACATGGCCAAGAACATCTTTAATATGTATATTCAAATCAACAATTAGCATTAACCTAAAGATTGGTATATCAGATAAGAATCTGCAGCAAGTCAAAAGGCAAACTTGGTTTCATAACGTTGAAAGATATCAACTTTAGAATTATATCACCCGAACATCCTGATAAATGCATCCAGACCTATCTTGTCGTCCATAGACACAAAGAAAAATATACTATGAACAATTTTACAGAAGAAGTAAGCAATGGCCAAGAAATAGATGCCTCACCTCCAACTCCCTTTTCCCTTCAGCAGTATGCAGCACGGTTGATCCACAGAAGTCGAGATACTCCGATACATCGGAGCAGTGGTCGATAATCTCCAGCCGAAACATAGAGGAGCGACCACAGCCGTGGGCGTGTGCGGCTTCTCCGTATAGGCAATTCTTCGAGCACCTCGGCTACATGGCATGACCGAGCAGCAGCCTAAAGATTCTGCACGAAGACGAGCGGGGTCCCTGACTCCCCCTGTCCATGAGCCCCTGCACGAAACTTGTAGAACAGCAGGCTCCGGGCTACCATCGCGGCGACGAAACGTGCATCATCATCCAGAGCACCTTGAGACGGCGGATTCGGCGGAAAGAGGTTGGTTGAGGTGTAATAGCTGCGGGGCTATGTCGTAGTGGTCGTCCGCCATCAAACAATCAAGACTCAAGAGGCTTCCAGCTGGTGCCCGGTCCTTCCACTTTGTGCCAAGCTTGACCGACAGCCCATCGGGTCGAGCGCATCGGCATGGAGGGAGGTGGATGGATTGGAGAGGGGAGGCACGGAAGCAGACGGGTTGTGGCCGACGAAGAGGTGGCTTGAGAATCGCCGGAGGAAGTCGACGGAAAGGGCGGTGGGCTGGATTTGCACCGCCGTCTGAGATCGTCGCCACCACCGAGCTCCTTGTCCCCATCCAGCGACGACGAGGAAGGGACGACATCGGACAGGGCGGTAGGGACTAGGCACTTTTGCAAAAAGGACCCTTAAATTTCACATATTACAACACGATCCACCACCATCGATCCCTCACCGTAGAATAGGAGAAAATGGACATTATGCCATCGTCAAAATGAAGCTTCGCTATAATACCATTATACAATTTGGATTCACCCAAATACTACTCTCAACTAGAACCAACCAACCCTCTCTAATTCACCCACATCATTTTTCACTAAATTAGAAGAATTTTAGTCATATTTTTCAGTAGACTTGACAAAATTACCGCTGGAATCCTATTCATCCGATTTTAGTCTCACGAACTGCTGGGAGGCTAGGGTTCCCGGCGGCTCCCCTTGCGCCACCGCGCCGCGGCCGTCTTCTCGCCGCCGACGCTGAGACAGGCCGCGCCGCCGCTCCTCTCCACGCGCCGGTCCGGTCCGGTCCGTCGCCGTTCGGTGCTCCGAGCTCGCTCAACCAGCGGCGATGGCGGGCGGCGACAGGGAGAGGGATGTCGAGGAGGAGACGAGGAACCAGATGATGCAGAATCTCTTCGGCGACCAGTCGGAGGAGGAGGAGGAGGACGACGACGAGGCCGTCGATTTCGTCGACGAGGACGACCACCCGCATCCGCATCAGCAGCAGCAGCAGCTTCGCCACCAGGTGGTGGATGACGACGACGACGACGACGCCCACGCCCGCTCCGGCTACCACTCGGTAAACAATATACAATCCGAACCTCAATCTCCCCTCCCCTGCTTCCTGGGGCTGGCTAGGGCTTAGGTTTAATCTCGCGATTGGGATACAGCAGTTTGATGAACCAGTAGATTTGTGCTTCGTTGATCCCCAATCACCTGTTTGAAATTTCTGAGAGATAACCTTGCTAGTAGAAAATTCTACTTTGTAGACCAAAAGTAGTATTGAAGTTTTTAGTGGGCAGCTGTAGCAAGTGATTTGGAGACATTTTGGACCTATCACGGTGTAAAAATCCAACCATTCCTTGCCATAGAGTTTAGCTCTTGTAGGTTTTTCTTGTGCCCGAGTTCTTCGCCAATGCATGCTGTATACTTCTGCTGCAGCTGTCTGATGTGATGCTTGCTGCTTGATTTGCTTGTCCAGGAAGAAGTGGAAGGTGAGGCTGATAATGGAGGGGAAGGTGAAGCGGAAGGAGAAGGTGAAAGTGAGGGGCAAGTTGGGATGGAAGAAGAAAGTGAAGCTGAAGCTCATCGTGCTGATCTTGATCAAGGAGAAAGTGATGGGGAAAAGGTCCAGAGCTCCCCAGGAGAACTTAGTGACCGGGTGATGCAAAATGATGCAGCAGGCATGGATAGTGAAGATGAAGCCTATCAACAGCGGCCAGTAGCTAGCAGAAGAAGAGGAGTTGTTGCCTCTGAATCTGAGGGGTCTGAAGATGACTATTATGCTGGTCGAGCTCATGAAGATGAGGAACCTCGTCAAACAAGGAAAGCATCAAGGTTAAGGGGGAAATAAAACCAGGATCCTATTTATTATCTGTGCATTATATGCTTTCCAGATCTGACATTACGACATAACAATCTATCCACTGATTGATTGACTGTCTTAGTATTTTGCTAGTGACTCAATATGCATTCTTTGCCTATGTATATCCTCCCTACCTTTGTAGTAAGTAGTAACTCGTAAGAACCATAATCTTATGCAGCTCGCCAGTTGAGGAGGAGAGAGATCAGGAAGTTGTCCGTGATGTATTTGGTGAAAGCGATGAAGATGAACCTGCTCCATATCGTGATCAACAAGAAATTGATGAAGATTCCCATGTGAGATTTTTATGCTCAAATTACCTACCATTCTAGGTTTAAAGTAGGAATATCTTTCGTCAGGCTTAAAGAAAACCAGCAAAGATTTTCACGGAAGTTCTAAACAGAGCCATTTTTTTAATACATTCTGCACTGAGCAAGTACAGTATGCTATCGATGACTTGGTGGCATGTTGTTTAAACTGAATATCAGCACAAGTATTCATGTAATTCAATACTTAGATAATTTTGTGTTTCATCTTCTTTTAAATTCAGAGTTACCATTTGATGCTTAACTATGTAACAAATTTATTAATGCAGGTAGCATCTTTGGCTCTTTGCTAATTGTGTATTTATCTAAAAATCTTTCTCCCTATTCATTTCTTGTATGTACCCTGCATGAATATTGATTTGTGCTCCAGTCAGTATTGATCAACTTTCACACCTATTACCTGTTAACTTTTTCTGGATGCAATAGGTACTCAAATTTCCCTCCTTTTCTTTTTCAGAGATCACCCATGGAAGATGAAGGTCACTATGAGAAGGATTTGCAGCCCGACGATGTAGTGGCTGATGAAGATATGAGATATGAATCAGATGAAAATCGTGAACTGAAACCAAAAGAGAAACCAGTTGGTCCACCGCTGAACCTGGTGGTTCCACTTAAGCAGCCACCAGCTCAACCCGAGAGAGTGAGTTGACTACCCCTTTTTAACCATCTATCTTTCAGTCTTTGACCATACAGCACTGTTATCTTTTCTGCCAAGATGATTATATATTGGCAGACATCAGTTATCTTTGATGGATATTTATTGCGTTGCTGCATATGCACCAGATTTTTTATTATTAATTCTTTGTATCTGTTACTGTTTAATTGCTGATGTTCTGTGCTTGTGCGTAAATGTTGTTGTGCAGAACTGCACAATTGACTGGTACAGCACAATGTAAGAAATAAAGAACCTGTGTTGCTATTAACTCTTATGTGACATTGGCACTTTGGTAGTTGAAATTTCTTTTTATGCCATGGTATTATTGAAGAGAATTTTGCTGTCTTGTTCTGTAGGCTTTACTAGGAATGTTATGATCGATGCTTAAATGTTTTTGTGCTTTTGCAGCTATTCATATGGTTATTTGTTACTGACTAATTTCTTAACTTGTAGATGAATGTGATCAAGGTATCAAATATTATGGGGATTGACCCAAAGCCTTTTGATCCTAAAACATATGTGGAGGAGGATGTATTTGTTACAGATGAATCTGGGACCAAAAAAAGGATACGACTGGAGGACAATATTGTGCGGTGGAGAACCGTTAAGAATGCTAATGGCACTACATCTGTAAGTGGAATGTTTTTCAAGTAGCATTTTGAAATTCTTTAGCATTGCAGACTCAGTTATGCTACGTTGCCATCTTCTAAATTCCCCTCCCTGAAGATGCTGTGGGAAGCTTCTTAACTTTCTTACTATAATCTAGTTTGTAAACTAGCCCTTGGTGATGCTTGCACTGAGTCTTCTCTCATACTAGTCAACTTGCCCAACTGTTATGTATTTCCCTGCAAAAAAAATGCCATTATATATACCATAAGATGCTTGCTCCGTTTCTTCTTCCTCCTTTTTTTCTGTCATTGTCTTTTAAGTAGTTTGTGACAACAGGTGGTTGGTGCACTATGTGGCTATCCATATGATATATGAGCATTGTTGCAGTGTGAAAGTAATGCGCGCATTGTAAAATGGAAAGATGGGACCATGCAGCTGCTGATTGGCAATGAAGTTCTTGATATATCTGTTCATGAAGCACATCATGATCAGTCCCATCTGTTTCTGAGGAATGGGAAGGTAAAGTACTTCTTATCTGCAATTCAACAATGTTTGCTACCACCTCTGTTCATTCATGCTCTTACTGCATAGGTGTCACTAACCTGATATAATTTTGAATTATAATGCAGGGAGTCCTTCAATCACAAGGAAGGCTCTTACGGAAAATGAGATTCATGCCATCTTCCTTGTCTTCGAAATCACATCGTTTATTAACTGCTCTTGTTGATTCTCAGAATAAGAAAACGGTTAAGATGCAAAAATGGATCGAATCTAAGGATCCAGAGAGAGTGAAGCAGGAAAAAGAAAGGGTAACGAAAAACTCCATTTCTTAATACATTGGATGTATATGCAACACTGAATGACATGTGCATGACTTACATTTGCCCCAATGCTGCTTCTCAAAAACAACATGATTTCTGTTGTGTTATATTCTCACTTTCCATTTTGTTTCTATAGGGGCCATTGGGCTTGACAAAATATGTACATTTATATTTTTTTTCACCTATTTCTTTAGATTATAGGAGTTGGATGCATGTAATACTTAATAGAGTAGAGTAATCAGTAAAATAGTCAGAATGCAAACTTCAAATTAAGTAAATATAATTTCGTATCTGACCATGAGAGATTTGAGCAGACACTGAATTTGCACCAGATAACTGACAAATAAGTAAATAGGAGCATAACTGGTAAGCTAGTACCATTAAGGAAATGCTACTAAAGTTCTAATGTTGCAAACTACAAGAATGGTCTTCTTCATGGAAATATGAGCTTCAAATTTGGTTATTCTTGGGCGCATAGCTAGTCAGGATCACTATTTAAAATGATTGAGAGGACAGTTGATGCTTTTAGAGCATGATAATCAGCAAGCAAATTTAGAGCATGGCAATCAGCAAACAAATTGTTTTTCTTGGAGTACAAACATGTAATAACATTTTTAGCTATATAGTGGGGGTAAATAGATGATTCTCTAAAAACATTATGTGCAAATCTTGGCATGTTGATTGTAAATCTCTTGAACGGTAAAGTGCAAGATTTTCACCATATTTATCCTAAAAATAAAGATGTAATCATTATGAAGTCATTTGTATGAGTTACACGATCTTGCTGCTTTCTCTGTTTTTTTTTTCCTTTCATGATGAGAGTATGAGTTCTAAGATTAAGAAATTTATGTTGTCAAACCAACAAATATCAATGTGATATCAGAGGTCCCATTATCCAACAAGACTGCAATTTGTATTCAGAAAATTCTCTTGTTTGTGTGTTTTCTGTTTATCCTGCATGTTTTTCTCCAGTGCATAAGCAAGCATTAATTAGCATGTTGTTTATGGATTTTAAACTTAATTTTTGTGGCAGTTAAACACACATTCTAGATCCCGTGAATTTCAGCTTTGATCTGCGGGTCTAAAAGTTATTGTAACATGATTTGTTCTTAGTGCTACGCTGTATAACATTTATTGTGGCTTGCTCCAGTGAACTTTTCACAAAAAATAAATCACATAGGGTGAAGTTTCCTTTTATGAAGGTGCAATAACCAAATAGTTGACATACTGATTTAATAAATGCATTTAATCCTGTTCGTGCTTTGCTGTATTTCCTTTCTGTTCTAAACTTGTTATATATGCATTTTGAATGAAGTTTGTCCCTTTTCACTATGCAGGCCTTGGGCCAAAATATTCGAGCCCATTCAATTCTTCAACGCAAAAGAGAAAAGGTTAGCCGCAAGTACACACAGCCCGCCAGGCAAAGAAGGCAGCTTTCTCCCGGATTTTTGGAAGATGCATTAGATGAGGTGGGTTTCTTGTCATTTCTCTTATTTCTTCCGCTTAAGGTCATTGATACAATTAGTTATTGTTGTTCATACTGTTATAGTATTAGTGATAAATGATATTTAGTCCAGACGCATCCTATTAAATCTCACTAGTAAATGCCATTTGAATGTTTGCCAGTCTTTGGGGCCACTTTTGGCTGCAATATAATGCTGGTCAAGTGCAAGACCCTCCACACCTTTTTCTTTTCTCGAACACGCAGGAGATCTGCGTAGGGGCGGCGCAGCACAGGGGAGTTTAGAAAAAAACCCACTCTGTAAACACCGTCATGTCTTACAAAAGAACCAAACAAACCGAATGACCTAGTTAAGCCGCAAGGGCTATCGACCTAGCAAACAGTTTTCGAAGCTTTGAAACCCCAGCCAAACACCAAAGTTCACCTTCATTTGCTACTGATTGGATCACCGCTGCCACATACAGAGTAGAGTTGCACAGTGCCACAAACAGTCGTTCTATGCTTCCAAATTTCCCTCCACATCTTATTAACACTGCATCACTGCCCACTCCTTATTTGATTTTAGCAACTGATTTGAGTTCAATTTCACTCTCCGACCTAAAGCTGTTGCATGGTAAAAACTTTGTTCAGTGAAAACTGAAATCCTCTTCAGCCCTACATGTTATTTACGCGATGATATCCAAAATTTTCTTGTCTGGTTAATTTTATTTCCTTTTTTGAAACCATGTAGGCTGCTATCGTATGCACATGGCACATACACATAAATTGTTTATCTGTAAATTCATAGGGGCAATATGGACTTGTTTAAGTTTACTGTAAATGACTCAGATATATAGATCATTATGTTTTTTTTTTTGACAGTTATAGATCATTATGTTGGCAGTTTATTTCTGTGTTTTTTGAGACAGTTTATTTCTGTGTGAGATTTTATTCTGCTGTTGTAGCTCATGATGTTTTTTCCTTGGATTTAGATGCACATGTTCAATAGCTGTTTTTGTAGTTGTAAAATGTGCTGTAATGATTTGCAACTTGTCCTTTTGGTGCGTTCTGGCGGGAGATTGGATTCGGCGTGACAATTAATAAGACGTATAGTACTGGTTATGCCCAATGATTTATTCAATGCCATATTTTGGCAGGATGAGGAACCTGACCATCAATATGGTTCTCGCCGAATGCCAGCACGTAGTCGTTTTGGGGATGAACTGGAGGCTGAAGCACTAGCTGAGAGGCGCATAGTTAGTGCAAAGAAGGTGAGCAACTCATCAGCATGTAACCCTTGTTATTTTTATCCAATATATTGCTGTTTATACATAATCTGTATTGTTTGCACATTTTCAGTCAAGTATGGGCAGAAACATTCCTCGCAAACCATCCTTTCCTGCTCGTCCGCCTAGACGACAGGAAAATGAATATTCTGAGAGTGAAAGGGAGGAGTCAGAGTATGAAACTGAAGGAGAGGATATTGAGCACTCACCAACCCAGGGGAGGGAAGATGAGCTTGATGAAGAGGATGAATATGAGGAAGATGTGGAAGAAGAAGCAGCTATGTCAGATGAAGAAATCGAGGTAAGACCGATGGCATGGCCTGAAAACTCTTGGTTTTCTTTTTCACAAGTTAGCAATGTGAATATGTGATACGAATGAACATTGTCGTAAGGTTCCAAATTTGCAAGTCAGGTTCTTTCTTGGATATGCCCAGTAAAGAGATTAATGAATTAAATACTTTTGCAGCATATGTGAGGGCAAGATGTTCAAGAATCTTGACAGTAACCACTAGGAATATATGATTAAATTTGATATTTTAGTTTACAATGCTGGCATTATGTAGATAGGTAAGTTTAAGTTCAGTAGTTCTGCAAAAGAGTAACTAACAGGTCAGCGGGCAGGCTTGCTGCCTTGTAAATGTTGAAGTGAAACAAAAGGAAACAGAAAAAAATGTATTCGGTTTATGTTTGACTACTTGTGCATACTTAGTTAGCATATAGCTGAAAGGAATCTATGATTGGTTTTTTGTTGTAGTTAATATATAGCAAACTTGAAAGAAAAACATGATGAGGTTAGCTGTATATAAATCGAAACTGAAACTGAAGCCTCTGCTGCAGGAACCAAAACGGAGGAGAGAATCTGGGGGTGCCAGTGCCAGCCAAAGGCGCAAGGAGATCGACTCGGATGATGATTCTCCTCCAAGAAAACAACAGGCAGTTCATCGTCGGAAGGCAGTCGTTTTTGACAGTGATGACGAATGATGAGAAGAAAAAGGTTGCAAACACCAATATTTGCTTGAGGATTGTTGTTTAGAAATAACAAAAAAAAATGTTGTCAATTGTTAATGTATTCGGGATGCTGTCTTGAAATCAAATGTTAGCTGTGCTACCAGTTTTCCTACACTAATATAGATGATATAGTAGTATTATTTTCTAAAAAAAAATACAGATGATCTGGTAAACCATCACCAGTGCGTGCTGTTTTGATGCTTATTCCCTTGCAAATATCTAGGTTGAAAATAGCCAAGAATATGATAGCTTAAGGGCGCAATGTACTGGATTACCGTTTTTCTTTCTTTCTCTGTTCTGTTCTTTTTGAAAAAGCGAGAAAAGAAGAGTTGAAAGCATGTGTTGCGAGCAGAACAACTCAACAACTCTAAACGTTCGGGCCTCGTTTAGAGTTGTTCTGCTCACAACATACTTTCAACTCTTATTTTCTTGCGTATTAATTACGAGTACTTGACTTGGGTCAAGTGATAGATACTATATTAAGACAATGTTTGGCAAATGAGAAAGGGAAATAATTTTCCACTCATCTTTAAATCTTAACCATTCATTCTCCACATCGTCCATTTAATTCTAACATTTCATTCATTTCCCAATCCCAATCCTAATCTCATCCCCCATTTCCCATTATCCAAACACACCCTAAGTCCAGCATCCCACAATCATGCGTCTTTTTCTTCAACCACGCATAGCACATTTTATGTTTTGAACCAAGCCGTTGCTTTCCATCCTTACATATTTGGTGCCAGCCTAGCTATGCTCCCAAACATGTACCTCGCTGCTGTCCCTCGCCACCACCGTAGGCCCAGGCGGCCCGGGAGGCAACGGCTTGTTTGGGTTCTTATCCGTTCTTTGCTTTGCCAAAATTTTGACAATGAAAAAAAATTAACATTGTAAAAAGAAATTATTTTGGCAAAAGTTGGTAGGGCTTTAATCTGTTTGTAAAATTTGATGATTTGACAAATTTTTTTTTGCTGTTTTGATTGTATTGATATTTTCTATTCTGACATGTGGGATCATTTGAGTCTATGACGGTGGGTTATTTGGATGTCAATTGTCAAATGAGTATTAAAAAAATAATCAAACTTCTCCTTTATTTTCCTTACTAATATTGTGTTTTGGCTATGACCCCAATTGAAACAAGACAAATATTTTGGCAATGCCAATTTTTTTGCCACAAACCAAATGGGTGACTAATTTTTGAATGCCCATTTTCCTTTTTTGTTTGGTTGAGTTTAGCTATAAACCAAACAAACATTACATTCATTTTTATATGTCCTGACACGAGCTTATAATATTTTTCCAGGAAGATTTCCCTTTGAATTCTTTCAAGGTTATGGTATTCTAGTTCTAAGCTTCGAACCATTGAGAATTAAACTTCATAATAGGCCACTCGATTCACAACACTTTCAACTTTTGCCACTTAATTTGTAACACCTTCAAAAAAAAAATGTCGTCAAAAACACGAATGGTTTCATTCCGTGTCACTCCGTCCATCCAAAGCCGCATTCGTCAATGCAAGGATATACATTTTTTCGGTGTATAAACCAAAACGGAAAAGAAAAAAACACGATGAGAAAAGAAAAACAAAATCGCGGACGAATATATATATAGCCCAATCACTGTAAAAGCCCTCGATCGATTAGTTGCCCGGTGATCTGGTGTAATGTTGTGGTCGGATGGTGATCCGGTAGATGGATGCTAGTAGGTGAAACTAACATCCAAGAGGTCGATGGATCATGCGTTGGGCCTCAAGACTTTTGAGGAACGCACTGTCCGAACATAGGAACATGCCAAATAACGCCAGACAAATTTATATATGCAATCAACTTTTTGAGCCTCGCTCCAAAATCGATGCCGTGAATCTTGCACCTAACATGTATATTGCTCTAATTTGAAGACTACAAACTTATTAATCAACCAATTAATCTGCAGCATATATACATGGTAGCATATGTATATATATATATGCTGTGTGCACCTGGATCCTCATGTATGTGAAATAATGAGGATTCACTCATTCACAACATCCGACGGTACTCCTGCTATTGGCGGCCGCCCATTATAGGATAATTGGTACCCTTTCTTTCTGTTTCATATTATAAGTCGTTGGATTTTTTTTTCAAACTTCTTTAACTTTACCAAATTTATAGAAAAAATATAATATAGTATTTTCAACCCAAAACATACATATTATTAAAATATATATTCAGTGTTTGATTTAAGGGGCAATTTCGTTTTTGCCCCCACTTTCATCTCTAATATTGAGTTTGCCCCTACTTTTTAGAGTTTTCGTTTTTGCCCCCACTTTTTTGAACTGAAAGATGCTTTTGCCCCTCCTTTGGATGGAAGAGTTAACGGTGTTAAATATGACATTTATGCCCTCTCCCAAATCTATTTATTAATTGTGTTTTTGCCACTATTATGCAATGGATTTGATTTTTTTTTCTGGTGAATATGTTTAAAACTAAATGACAGATTTGGACATTACAATTTGGACAAAATTTGAATTTGAAGAAATTTTGGCAAAATTTCGGCAGCATTTTAACAGAAATTGAACAAAATTTCAACAACATTTTACACAATCATATGAAGTCAAATTGTACCTCACAAGTATCACAAAGCATGACAACATAATAACCAACACCAAAATAGCAAAGTTTAGTTCATAACAAGCACCAAAATAGCCAAGTTCACATCATAACCAACATAATATCACATATTACAGGTTCAAATCATAGCCAACATAGTAAGAAGTAATTGTCCAGATCATGCATTGAAACAAAAGCACCAATAGAGCTATTACATATGAGGTCCAAACCATTGAGCTAGCCTCCCTCCTCTTCCTCCCCTTCCCCTCCCACCACCACCACCACCACCTCCACCTCCACCAGGGGCAGCAGCAGCACCTGCTCTTCCCCTCCCACCACCACCAGCAGCACCACCTCCACCTCCACCTCCATCTCCATTACTATTAGGGGCAGCAGCAGCACCCACACCTGCACCTCCTCACTGAAGGATGATACCTACGTTTTGTGGGTGAAAATTGCAATGGACCATCAAAATCAATTATTTGGGCATCAATGCATACATCCCCCTTCTCTAGGTTCAACTGAAACCAATCTAGCAATTGTTCGTCTGATGTAATCTCAACAGAGTCACCATCCATAGAACACCACAAAGTCATGTATTGCTTAGAACCCCATATGAAGTGTTCAGCTATGAAATTTACTAATTCTAGCAAGTCATAGTTATGCATGTCAACAAGTTGGGTTGGCAATGTTTTACCCTCCATATAGGTCTTTGGCCCTTCATCTGGCAAGCTGAAAAATGACCCAACTCTAACAACTAATTTCAACTCACTGTGATTTGTCCTACAAATCATAGCAACAAAAATATACATTTAGCTAATTGTTGCATGTTACCAATAGCCACAAAAATACAATTCCAAATATATAAGTTTGTTTGAGGGGGAGGTTTAGAGATTTCAACATTGCAAACAACATTGGTAAATTATCTCAACCAAGTCAGCACAAACAACATTCACATTTTGTATTACTAACAGAACAAGGATGATCTCAACCACATTGGCACATTGGTAAATTATCTCAACCACATTGAATTGTATTACTACTAGCTAATTCGTTGTACAAACCAAACTGAGAACAACTACACTCACAAAATTAGCACAAAGGTATGAAGTACTACAGTCACAAGAATAGCACAAAGGGGTTACCTGTTAACCTCTTCCATGAAAATCTCCTCCATTTGCAAGATTTCCTCCGTGATTCACCAATAGCTCACATCACAGGGCCGACGCCAGCCGCATCCGAGGCCCTGCTGTTCGACACCGCCCAGCCACCTCCCCCACTGCCTACCCCCTCCCCCGCCGCCTACCCCTCTCCCCGCCGCCACCTAGGGCGCCACTTGGCCGACGCCCTCTCCCCGACCGCTCTCCTTGACGTGCCGGGAGGAGCGGCCCCTGGCCGACGCCGCGACCGCCCGCTCGCCGCCGCCTTGGGCGCCGCTGGGCCGCCGCTAGGGCCCCTGGATGACGCCGCGCCACCCTCTCCCCGGCCGCTCTCCTGCACGCGCCGGGAGAAGCGGAGCCTGGGCGACGCCCGCTCTCATCCGCCGCCGCCGCCCGCCGCTTGTTTCTCGCGGTCACAGCGTGCTCGCGGTCTGGAGTAGTATCGCCGCCGCCGAGAGGAGTAGTATCCCTGTTCTGTATGGTTAACATTTCACAGGGGTAAAAAGGTAATTCAATAAATCGAAAATTCTTTATTTTCTTCCAAAAATTCGGTCCCACTAACCTCCATCCAAAACAGGGGCAAACACCTCTTTCAGTTCAAAAAAGTGGGGGCAAAAACGAAAACCCTAAAAAGTAGGGGCAAAATCAATATTAGAGATGAAAATGGGGGCAAAAATGAAATTATCCCTTGATTTAATGAAACTAATTTGACATTTTAGATGTTACTTTTTTTATAAATTTTGTCAAACTTAAAAAAAATAACTAGGAAAAATAATTCAAATAACTTATAATATGAAACGGGATGGAGTAATAATTAATAATGAGCCTACTCAGCTTGGCTCGTTAACTTTAAAGAAGCTAAAAGCCTTTCTCGAGCCCGGTTTATGACGGGCTCGGTAATTAGTTCCGTCTCATTTATATCACTTAACTACAAATTATAACATTTACTAATTACTTACTTCCTCCATTCCATTTTAATCATCACATAAACAAAGAGCGCAAAGACCAAGGACAACTAAACATTCATTATACTGTAATTAATTCTTACCGGTTAAGCTACTACTCTCTCCGGTTCTATAATAATTGACGTTTTCGATAAGGTTGAGGTCAAACTTTTATAACTTTAATCATCAATAACTTTAAAAATATTTAGTATAAATAAACTAGAACAACATATATAGATTTGTCTTTCAAAGCACTATAATAAAAGTAAACATACATTTATTTATTATATATATTATAGTAGAAAAATAAGGTCAAAGATATATTTTGTAGACCGTGTCATTATCCAAAACGTCAATTAAAATGAAACCGGAGGGAGTACGTTACTTCGTATCTCATGGATTGCATCAAGTTTTAAATATTGCACGTAGTTATACCAATAGAAATTAATCTTAGTTGAGTGCATGCATCGCATTTAATGATGCTCATTTACTCTCTACACAAATAAATAAAGAATACTCTCTGCACAAATAAATAAAGAAGCACTTGTTAGGGCACCCATAATGGTTATCTATATGCTCTCTACAAAAGATCCATGTCAGTATATTTTCCTACTTGGAAGATATTAAATGAAGAGATAGAGCAAAGCTATCTACTAACTTAGAGATAGTCTATAGAGAAAAATGAGGCAATACATGAGAGAGCTATAGATACCCATGTAGACATACTATTGAGGTGGTTTACTATTAATCTAGTCTATTGCTGAGATGTACATGTTTTATAGAGAGCACCTTACTTTACCATTGCGGGTGCTCTTAGAGAATGATCATTTTAGGTAGACCTAAAAAATCTTAGATGATTATCAAACTGGATAGAGAGAGTATATATTAACATAATTATAAACATGAACTACTCATTAATTGCAAATAGTTTAATTTGGAATTTCGTTAAGTCCTAGTTAAGAAACTCTGAATATAAAAAGATATGAACACATATGGTCACATTCTAACTAATATTAGCGGGGAACGTATTTTCTACACCGGGCTTCATTGTTAAGTGAACGAGCTAAAAGTCTAATCTGGCTCTGCTCGTTATTACTACGATGTCAAACAGCTCAATACGAATCGATCCGAGCAACGAGCTTTGAGCTTTCCTATACCACCCCATGGCTGCAAATTACATATGCTCACTAGGTTTGGATTTCCCTTTTTCATGATGGACGATGTTTAATTAATTTCCTATCATCAACTTGTTGTAGTAGAGCTGAAATAACACTGGTGGAGAATTGGTTTTTACTCCCGGTTCGTAACCCCTGTACGAATCCGGGACTAAAGATCGCTATCTTTAGTCCCGGGTGAAATAACCGGGACTAAAAATGATTAAAGATTGAGCATTTTTAATCCTGGTTAGTGTTACCAACCGGGACTAAAGAAGCTAGATCCGGTTGCTTCTTTATCCTTTTTTTTCTTCATTGTTTTTAATATTTTGATTTCACTCCATCCCGTCCCCAAAATCTCAAATCAATCATCCTCAAATTGCCTCCAAATCCACAAATCGATCATCTCAAATACATCACAAAATCTTAAAAAAATTACATCGCAACTTCTACAAATTTCATCACATATTCACATCACACACAAATAAAATACATCACACACCAATTTTAGATCCGAATCACAAGTTATCAAAAAAGAAAGAAAGAAAGAAAAAAATGCCGGCGCAGGCCGTCGCCTCGCCGCGCGGCGCACCGCCACCGCGACGGCCGGCCCTCCGCGCGCCCCGCCGCCGCCCCGCCGGCCGACCATCCCTCCGCGCCTCGCCGCCCTCACGCCGGCCGCCAGGCCGGCCCTCCGCGCCCCGCCGCTGCAGTAGAGAGGAGGGAGAGGAGAAGGAGAGGAATAGAGAGGAGGGAGAGGAGAAGGAGAGGGATAGATAAGGAAAGGAACAGATAAGGTTGAGGAGAGGAGGAGAAGAGTTAAAGGAGAGGAAGAGATACCTCGATCCGATCGCGCACGCCTCTCCGATCTCCGCGCCGATCTTTTTTCTCGGTTGGTGTTACCAACCGGGACTACAAATAGATCTTTGTTACCAACTGGTACTAAAGATTGAAAAGTACCCTGGAGCTTTTAAACCGGGACTAAAGATGTTTTTAGTCCTGGTTTTTAATACAGCTGGGACTATTATGAAATCTGGTCGATCGACCAAAGATGGTTTCTCCACCAGTGTAACTGATCAAATTATTACTCCTTCCTTTTCACTTTCATTAGTATTTTGATTTTTGGAAAATCAAACTTGAAAGAGTTTAACCAGTAATTAATTAATATACAAATGCATTTAGCACATAAAATTTATACCATGAGAGTCGTCATACTTCAAAATACTTTCACATAATATTTGGTTTAGTACCTATACAAAATAAATTTTATAAGAAATTAATGGTCAAAATTTAGTATTAAATAATTATTTGTACTAGTCCATGCATGACTTGCTTGGTAGGAGTTTGCGACGTATGCTATAAATACAAATACAGTTATACAGTAATCAATTGCACTACTGTACTAGTAGCAGCCAACCCCTAGAACCACACGCTTCAAACATACTTTCTCCGTTTCAGGCTATAATAATTTCTAGCATTGTCCATATTAAATATATAGATGTTAATAAATCTAGACACAAATGTCTAGATTCATTAATATTTATAGGAATGTGAATAATGCTAGAAAGTCTTATAATATGAAACGGAGGAAGTAGCGTAAGAATAAAAATTAGAAATTATACAACTCTAAATTTGTCATCATCTCAAATACATTACTAACATACATTATATTTCACCTTCAATATAGCATCAGCTTAAAAGCTTAAAAGCTTTTGACCTTAGGAACATTCTCGTCTTTTCAAAGAATTTCTCTCTCCAACCGAGTTGAAATTGCCCTTCAGCAAATTACCAGTTTTTTATACATTTTTACGATGTCTACCAACAAACTACACAAATTTTGAGTGTTCTGTAGCAAATTTTGCCAAGTAAGACATACGGATGCATATATAACAGAAGTTTATTTTTCCCCTCTATCCAGCTTATATATAAAAAAAACATAAAAAAATTAATAATCTACCACTACATATTTAAAAGAGTAAAATCCATCACCGGTCCCTAAACTTATACCGCTGTGTCATCCCGGTCCCTAAACTTGCAGATCACTCGTTTAGGTCCTTCAATTTGTTCAGTTGTATCACCCTGGTCCCTAAACAGGACGGTCTAAAAACTTTATATCAAAAAATAATTCATAATTTTTTCATGTGAACTCTAATGAAGACAAATTTTATATCAAAATTGTAGCCCTCGACGCGACCTACAACTTTGTAGTTGAAAAGTTTTTGAATTAAAACTGTTTAGGGTCCCATAATATTGTTGCATGTTTATAGATTTTGAAATTTTAATTTTAAAATTACATTTTGGGACAAAAAATGACTTAAAATAAAAACAAATTCAACTACAAAGTTGTAGATCGCGTTGAGGGCTACAAGTTTGATATAAAGTTTGTCTTCATTAGAGCTCACATGAAAAAGTTATAAATTATTTTTAAATATAAAATATTTAAACCGTCCTATTTGACCAAGACGATATTCAAATCCAAGTTTAAGGACCGGAGTGACACAACTGAACAAGTTGGAGGACCTAAACGAGTGATCTGCAAGTTTAGGAACCGGGATGACACAGTCGAACAAGTTTGTAGCGCCCGTTCCGTCGTGGCGCCTAGCGGGAAAATTATCTCCGAAAAACCCTAATTGCGAAATCTGTTTCTTTGATTGTTGTCTAGTGTCCGTGCCATCTCAAGATCTCAATCCCCGATCTATCGTCGAGTTCAACCCCGAATCCAATTCCTTCCAAATCGAATCCCTCCGCAAAAGTCTAGTTTGCCTCCCCAGGTTCGATGGGCCGAATTCCGCTCGGCCCATCTCTTCCCCGGCCCCCTCTCTCCCGGGCGTCTCCCCCCCTCTCTCTCTCTCTCGCTCCCTCCCCACCCCGGCGCGTTCCCCCCCCGCTCGCTGCTCGCGCGTGCGAGAGCCGCGCCGAGCGCCCCCATCTCTTGCGCGAGCTCCCCGCTCGCAAAGCCGGCCCCGCGCGCCGTTGCTCGCGCGCGCGCCCGCGCGGTTTCCTGCCCGAGCCGCGTCGTCTGCGCCGTCCGCGTCACCCGGTCCCGCTGCCCAGCCGCGCCGCCCGTTGCTTCCCACGCGCGCGTGCCGAGTGGCCGACCGCCTGGTCACCGCCGCCGTCACCCTCTGTTGCGCCAGCCCGCGCCTGTCGCTAGTGTCGTCGCGCCGCTCCAAACCATCCCACCGTCATCGCCGTCGTCATCGCTCGGCCCCCGCCACTCCGCGCGCTAGCCTCCAAGGGACGGAGGCAGAGAGCCCCTCTCCCTCTGCCGAGTCGCCCCGCTCCCTCCTCCTTTTCCTGAATCGGCAAAGGGGCGAGCCCCCTTTCTCTCCCTCCTTTTCCTCTTTTTCTCCCCTTTTTTCCCCTCTCGCCGGCGTCACCTCCTGTCGCCGCTTTGGACGCTAGCCGGAGCGCCAGCTCGCCGGCTTGACCGCCCATGTCGGTTCCCCTCTCTCAAACCGACATTGCCGCCCATTTAAACCCGTCTTCCCCCTCCCTTCCTTTCCTCTCCCATTCGCCTCCTCACCGTTGCCGCCGCTCCCGTGCTCTGCCTCGCCTCCGCCGTCCATCGCCAAGCGCCGGGAGAGCCGGTGCGTTCGTGGACGCGGAAGGGGACTCCGGGCGCGCCCTCTTCTTCCTCTTCCTCAGCCCGAGGCCGGAGAGATCACTCCCGCGCCGTCGGCCTCTCGTCACTGCGCCCCGTCCCGCACGGTAGTGTCTCTCTCCGTTCTTCCTCCTCGCTCCATCTCCTCCCCCTAGCTTTCGGTAGTAGCTTGAGTAGACTCCCCGTAGTTAGCCGGCGCCGCCCCGACCGTTGCCGTCGCTCGCCGTGTGCTCGCCGCCGTCGCCGCCCGAGCTCCGTAGCACCCGCTCGTCGCCGGCCTCGCTCGGCGTAGTTCCACCCAATCCGACGCTAGCGTCGAGTTCCCGAAGCCGCGTAGATGCTCTCACCGCCGGGAATCGACCTCTCGTGACCTCGTCGCCGTTTCCCTCTTCTCCCGCCGCCGGTTGCCGCCGCCGCAATCCGCCGCCGTCGAGCAACCTCCGGCGAATCCGAGCCGATGGCTTGCCTTCCCTTGTCACGTGCAACCGCCCGGTGTGCTCGCTGTTGCCCGTATCGCCGTGGTTCGCTCCGCCGCTCGCCGCCACCGCCCGCCGTCCATTCGAGGCCGGGTCGTCGTCTACCTCCCGCCGGCCCGCGTGGCAGCCACGTAGGCGCCACGTCGGCGCCAGCTCAGCCAGACCGGGTCGGGCCGACCCCGGTCGGTCCCTCCGCGTGCGCGCGATCCACCGCGAGCCGTGAGGCTGCGCGTGGGCCCGCCGCACCTGCGTCCACCGCGGACCGCGCGCATGCACCGCGTCCCGTCCCCGCCCACGCGCGTGCGTCGCATGCTCCCTCCGCACGGTGAGCCGAGCCGCTGACAAGCGGGTCCCACCCGGGACCGCGCGTGGTGAGCCCGGTCCACCGGCTCTCTCTCTCCTCCCTCCCGCGCGCGCGCGAGTTTGGGCCGCCTTGGGCCGGCCGGCCCATTTAGCTCGGCCGGACCGCTCCATTTCTCTTGGGCCGCGCCCTAGCTGTCCAAGAAAAGTCTATATTTCCTCCCTCCCTTCTTTTCTTTTTCTTTTCCAAAAAGGATTTAATTAAATCCTTTACCTTTAGATCAAAAATTCAATAATCTTAGAAATTCAATATCTTCCCAACCGTAAATCCGTTTGACTCCGTTCAACTTCTAAAATTCCCCAAATCTCGAGATCTATCTTATGGCACGCATAGAGGTCGTTAATAGGGCTTTATTTTCGCCGTTTGTTGAGTTGTCCCGTTTCGCGTGTAGTTTCGGAGCCCGAAGACCCGCAGTGCGAGGATTTCGAGGATCAAGCTCCAGATCTCGAGCAAGGCAAGCCACCTTTGAACATCTTGAGCCTATATTTGAAATTTAATTATGTTGCTTGCAAAATATTATGCATTGATAGGATCGCACTTAATCTGTTTGTCCCGTCTGCAAGGCAGATTGGCGGACCTACCTAATTTGTCGCATTTGATCCTTCCTTTGTTAATTGCTATACCATGTCCCCTTGTAACCACCCAGTTGCGCCTCGATACTCGCGCACTCTGTGCGAGTATCGACGGTCGCCTTCAAATTTAAAATCTGAGTAACAACTTGGGTAAAACTGGAGTTTTACAAAAGACTTGGAAAAACCCGACACCTGGGTCGGTGCTTGCGAACTAAATGAATTTCCAAAACCGCGGACCGGGGAACGTACCGGGTGTACGGTTTCCCGCTCTTGCACCTAAGGACCGTTTCCTTGGAATTTCATCCGAACATAAGACAAGGACGACCACACGGGTGGAATGGGACACCCCTGGCTGAGTAACTAGCTTATCAGGGGAGCCTTGATGCCGAGAGACATGTGGATTCGCCGGGGTGGTGTCGGGGAGGACCCCTGGGCTTCCTGGCACAGTATGGTCTGGGACCTAATCTGTTGTTGGTCTGGGACCCCTCTCGTCGGCATATGGTAAACCTGTGTCGGCTTTCGAAATGCCTTGTCATGAAAGCTTGGAGGTCTCCTGACGTGGCTGATCCCCACGGGCTGGGTGACCCGGGTTAGTAATGTCGTGTGGGTAAAGTGTACCCCCCCCTCTGCAGAGGTCATTGAACTGTTCGAACAGCCGTGCCCACGGTCAAGGGCGGATGTGAGGTGATTCCTAGCGTAGTTTTGTTTGACTACTGCTTGTGAAATTGCTGTTGTGAAAAGGGGTTCGATGTTTGAAAAATCTGTAGCTGATGGGATCAGCTAGGCCCGGGTGGCCGTTTGAAAAGTTGTTGGCCCGGGTGGCCGTTTGAAAAGTTGTTGGCCCGGGTGGCCGTTTGAAAAGCTGTTGGCCGGGTGCCAACCTTGTTGCAATCCTAAAGACTGATACATTGCACATACTCCGACCGGACGAGACGCACTGTCCCATCCGTGTTGTTTGAGAAGCACTCACCTAGTCGTTTTAGAAAAAGAGTTCAAATAAAACCAATTGCAAAAACAACAGCCTTCCCTTGAAGCCTGCATTAAACACTTATTTCCCCTGGCTTGCTGAGTACTCCCGTACTCACCCTTGCTCTATATAAATATCCCCCCCAGTTGCTGAAGAAGATGAAGCGGATCCTGCTGATGAGGAGTTCTTCCAGGAGCAAGCCGGCTACGATGAGTTTTAGGGTTTCGGCCTAGTTCCCAAGTCGCGCCTGTGATGAATGGTCCAAGTCCTGGCTTCCGTTTTCCTTTTGTAATGCAGTTGTGAGCTCGGGATCTGTCCGCAGCCCAACATGACTGTACTCCTACTCTATAATAAAGAGACCTCTGTTGCTGTGATATTCTGTCTCCCTGTGATACCAGCACTGTTTCCTGGGACTGGTATCGATTAACAGGTTAAATTGGAGCGTCACGGGCTAGTCCCGGTCGGGACTAGTTCGGGGCGTGACAAAGTTTGAGGACCTGAACGGTCGATTTGCGAGTTTAGAGACCGGGATGACACAACGGTACAAGTTTAGGGACCGGTGATGGACTTTACTCTATTTAAAACATAAATGCGCGCGTTTATAGAATCTGCGGAGGGACTGCACGCAACATACACAGTGTGTGATTTGTATGTAGCCATGTACCTAGCTAGCAACATTTTGAAACGGAGAAAGTAGTAGAAGCTTGTTTATATTAATTAACTTAATTAATTAATAATTAAGGCCCGCTTCCACTATGATCATGAACTAGCTGAGCAGTGGATCGACGACGCAAACGCATCAATTTAAAGGAGTATATAGTCTGGGGGTGCCCAGGCCCGTCGTCCAACTAACTGAGATGTGATGTGAATTACTGTACTAACACTGGTGTTAATTTGTCAGTTTATCGATCGATTGATCGATCGGGCCGGGCCACCCGATCGATAGATCCTATAATATTTAGCTATTGCATGCAACAAGTCATCGATATATGAAACAAATTATAAATGTCCGATATTTGTTCATAAATTAAGTGCCACTGCCATGCCAACACACTAACATATATAGCTAGATCTATCGAGGTAGCTAGAGAAGCTGATCGTGATATCGAGAGCTAATTAAGCTAGCTGAACCAATCAATGGAAGGCCTCGCCGGCCATGGCGACCTCCCGACAGCCGCCGCCGGCGGCGGCATGCTGGCAGTTGATCTCCTTGGCCCAGCTGCAGGTATTGTATACACTCTAGCTAGCTATAACATGTCTGTTGGTGTCATAGTATACTAATTATATTTAGATCATGGTGTTATAATATATGAATAAGTAGTTTCGCTATAAATTTTATCAAAAGTCGTCGGTACGGTGTCGACACCGGTCATTACACTGTAGATCCGTCTTGGGCATGACTACGTAATACTCTCTCCACCTAAAAAAAAGAAAATCAACTTTCTGAGAATGAATTTGGATAGACGACAATAATTTATCCATATTCATTTTTAACAGTTGATTTTTTTTTGGAGAAAGTAAAATCGTTCATTTTAGAACGGAAGGACTACGTTACTTAATGTGTGATCTATATATCGCATGCACGCAGATGCAGGAACAGTAACAGAGGAGGGCTACTTCGTCTTCGTGCAGCAGCTGGTAGTGCGCATCACCGGCGGCGGCGCCGCCGCCGCCGCCGGCATTTCGTTGCCAACGTCGTCGTCAATGCAGGAAGAAGCATCTGCAGTAGTAGACGTTACAATTGATGGATTAGCATCAGCTACTACCCACGGCAATGCCATTGTTGCCGACGACGACGCGGGCGATGACGGGAATGTGCGTCGTCCGCCATCGTCGTCGTCGAGAGGAGGAGGAGGAGGAGGAGGAGGAACAATAAGGACATCAAGATCAAGAAGAAGAAGAAGGAGATCGGTGGTATGGGAGCACATGGAGGTGGATCCGTCGGGGAACGAGGCGTCATGCAGGTACTGCACCAAGACGCTGTCGGCTAATTCCAGAGGCGGCACGTCTCATCTCAGGAGGCACGTCAACCGATGTGCCCTGCGACAATTGGCACGTGCGTTGGACATATGATGAAGAAGAAGAACATAGGTGCATCAGTGCATGATGATCGATCGTGTTCCCTTTCAATGCTGTCTATATATAATTCCACCCATTCACAAATTAAACACACAGAAGTTTAAGGTTAATGTGAAGTTATTACTTTGATGCTATTTGTAGAGTTTAAGGAATTAAAGATCACGTCTAGTGATATAACTGCTATTAGCTAGTATTAAGAACAGTTAGCAGACTATAAACCAATTATAACCAAATATTGAGGAGATAAATAAAAAGAGATAAGAGCAGCGAGCTACAGATTTGTAACCAGCTACAGCACATACTACAAGAAGCAATGTGTGTATGACAGTCAGGGGCGAAGGCAAGCCTAGGGCAACTAGGGCTTGATCCCTAGGCTTGCCTCCAAAATCATGTATAAATTATGTTAAATCACCAAGTAATTTTAGAGAAAAATCAACAACTTATTAGTTGAGCCCAAGGTTAGCCCTACTATTCAGTAATTTCTAGCTCCGCCACTGATGACAGGTGAGACCAAGTATTACTTGTGTATTATATATGTTTATAGGTAACTATTGTATAAATTAGCTACTAAATTAACGATTTGGAGCTAATGGTTCACTATACTATTAAACTTTCTCTAATAAGTAATAAATATATATAGTGATGATCAGCTAGATAGACTAAAAGTACTCTAAAACCGATTATACTTATATATAAATTTGAAGTTAAAATTGTTCGTTTATATTTACGGACCGAGAGAGTAGCGATAAGAGTACTGCATAATTTGAAAGTGATCGATCGAACAAGCGATATATAGCATACGTACGGAGCACGTACGTAATGCATGCTTCAGTTCTTTTTTCATGCACATATATATAGGTTACTACTAATTAATTAGGTGCTCCTATATGTTGGGGTTTTGTTCATTATTGTATGTGTGCTAGCTTGCGTGTTTGTGATGCATGGTGACGATATATATTAATTGCTGCGGATATATTGTACTCCAGTACTCATGCTATATATATATTCGATCAAATGAAACAAAAGTCAGCTAAAATTTCTGTTGATGTTGAAGTCGATACGATGGGTCGAATTCGATCCAAGATGAGCTTTTTGGGTGCCGATCGATGGTGCAGGTCACCAGCATATATGTCGTCCTGAACCTCACGTGGCGGCGAAACTGCACCATCCGCTGCCTTTTTTTTTTTTTCCGGTGCCAAAGGCGCAGAAGTACTACTTATATAGTGTGTGTGTGAGATATATAGGAGAAATATATAGCCCTCAACGATTCCAAACCGTATAAAAAAAGACCCCAAGGCATTATGGACAAATTTAACCCTGGTTTCATTGACATGCACTACTGGAGAAGTGATCTTTGATGGGTGATGTAAAAACCACATTAGTCCCGGTTTGGATAGGGACCGGGACTAAAAAGACACGACGTATTTAATGCCTCGCACTTATCCTCTAGCAAACTCCTCCTTAGCACAAACTCCTCATCCCTTATCCTCCTTGTCATTTTAACTTCTTCCTCCCTTTTCTTATCCTGTCTCTCTTATCTTCTCCTTTTGTTGCAGCGAGCAAGCCGGCCGAGGGCTGTGCGGCGGCCTATGCCGCGGCGGGCAGCGCGGATGTCTGTGGATTTGTTGACTTATACATGATGTATGTGGATCTGTAAATTTGTGATGTAAATCTGTGAATTTGTGGATGATTTTCTAATGTTTTTGTTAATGTGGATGATTTTGTTTTTGAGTACGTTCAATTTGAAATCAATATGCAAACAGTAAAAAAAACAATGATAAAAAAAAACCTCTAATACCGGTTGGTATCCTTAGTCCCGATTATTTTACCCAGAACTAAATATACCCATCTTCAACCCTGGATTTGGGGTTCCGGTTTGAAACTCGGGACTAAAGGGGTTGTAAACCGGGGCTACAAAGGGTTTCCCCAGTAGTGATGGCATACAACGGGCCCCACATGTCAGTGTGCCGTTGAGGCGTTATTACATGGAGTCATCATCATCTCTCTCGCTGGGCTGGCGACGCCGCGGCGGAGGTGGATTCGCCGCTGCTGTTCCTCAACGGCGCACAACATCATGACACCGTGGTTCCCGTTCAAGCAGTCCAGCATCAGGCCCGCCTTCGACGTGGCCACCGGCGAGCACAAGGTCGATCGTCAGGCCCTTCAAGAAACCGAGCGGCGAGGCGAGCTACGAGCTGAGGTGTACATGCGAGGGGGGAGCAGATGGTTGGCACGCGCCGGCCAAGTGATGCTGCGCGTCGCCAGCTTCCTCGTCGGCTTGCCGGCTAGCTTGCCGCCGGTGTCCCGGCCTCGACAGATTTCTTTAGGTCTTGTTCGGTTACACCCGAATGCAATCCGGACTGGGAATGACAAATATAGTAAGAAACTTATGATAATACAATGAGAGGCCGGGATTTATTCAGGGCTGGTAACCAATTTACTTATGATAGGGACAATAAGAGACCGGAATCGATCCATGTAACATCCTGAAAATTCCTGACAATAAAAATTGCTAAAATTTTGAACTTTTTAAAACTTTTGCATCATGCTGGATGTTATGGTTGTTATTACTTGCCAAACTGTAAATCGTCTCAATAGAAAAATCAAATTAAAAGATGCACATCTAAGTAATAACTAAAGTTTACGACAATATATTGTTAACCCTATAAGTATTTATGCACAAGAACACAAGCCAAATAAAACACAAGTCAATTATTAATTTCTATAATGTAAATTACAAATTGTATGTTAAATACTTGAACCATGTCGACAAGTGTCATGACATCTAAGTAACCACGAAATAGTCGCCACTACAATGATTCTATATATATAGGAGTGTTGCACTGGAATAACTAGATTAATATTTATAATGTTCATCAAGTCTCTCAGGGGATAAATTCACTCATGTAAAATAATTTGTCATGTAAATAAATTGAGTTCTATGTATAAAAAGAGCTTATGGGAGTATTCGATTCAATGTTTAAGACCAATATTGCACCAAATCTCATAATACCTTTATAGAATAAAACTTAAATAAATTAAACATATGTATGTAAAATATATTGCTATACAAATAAATTCGACCAATATGCCATTGTATTAGTAGGGACAAGTTGGAATATTTAATTCAATCATATTCTATAAGTCTCCAAAATATATAAGTTCACCTTGAGTCAAAATCCAAGTTAATCAAAACAATTCAATTGTGAGAAATACATAAATATTCAAATCAAACATTTGAATTCTCAAAGCCCAAAATGTATAGATTATATTTCAATTCAATTCCAATCCCATTCACTTTTGCAGTTTAGCCCCTCCCTCTTCCTCTTTTTCCTTTTCTTCCTTCTCTCTCTTTTTCTGTCTGTCACTGTTCATGGGCCATCATCTATTCGATCCGGTCCCATGACCGCGCCCGCGTCCTACCCGCATGCCGCACGCCGCGCCTCCCTTCCCTCACGTCGCATCCATCCGCTTCCAGGCCGTGCGCCGCTTGTGGGCCATGCGCCGCATCCCTCCGCATCCGCGCTCGCGCCCGGACGCCGCGCACGCGATCGACCGCGCCACCTCCGCATCTCGCGTCGCCCCCGTGCACCGCATCGTGCCGCGCCCTAACTCCGTGTCGCGCCAAGTCCGTCCTTCCGCCGCGAATCCCGGCATCCGTCAGCGCCACGCTAGGTGGGCCCGCGACTCGACCCCGGTCAAGCCGCCATCTCCTTCAGCCGTCACTCCAAGAGATGAGGAACGAAGCCGATTGGATAAGCGCGTCGCCATTGCCACGTCCGCCAAATTATCCAGACGCATGACGTCCCGTCGCCCCTCCATGCACCCGCTGGACAAAACGATGCGCACCCTCTCAAGCTAGCGCCGAGGTTCACAGGCTAGGAGCTGTAGGGTGATGATTAAGCCACAGAGACTTAATGGAGAAGAGGATGGAAACCTTAGGGCACCCACAATGGTTATCTATAGGCTCTCTACAAGAGATCCATGTCAGCATATTTTCCTACTTGGAAGAGATTAAATGAAGAGAGAGAGTAAAGCTATCTACTAACCTGGAGATAGTCTATAGAGAAAAACGAGGCAATGCATTAGAGAGCTATAGATACCCATGTAGACATACCATTAAAGTGGTTTACTATTAATCTAGTCTATTGCTGAGATGTACATGTTTTATAGATAGCACCTTACTTTACCATTGCGGGTGCTCTTAGCCGCGTCAACCTCCCTAACCTAGGCCGTAGACAGCCATCGAGTGCGCCTGTCATCGACCTCATCCTCCACGCCATCCTGGCTTATCCCCAAGCCAAGCCCCCATAAAAACCCCAATCCCCTCTGCCTCTCCCTCGGATACACATTTCGTCGAACACCTAGCATGCGTGCCGGCATCGTCTTCTCTACTCCACCACCGTGATATCAAGCATCGCCATTCTGCATTCTCTTGGTAATTCCTCGCTCCTGAGCTCCTATTAATCCCCTAGGAACTAACTTCCCCATCAATGTCGCCGATCATGGCCATAACCATGCCGAGTCCGAGCTCCAAAGCTCCACCCATGGAGGTCACCGTGGACATGCTATCCCGGGGGATCTCCCTTCTATTTTACTGGAAAAACGGAACCCTCATGCGCCATAGATGCTCACGCCCTCACCAATATGGTCGCAAACCATCCCGTTCGCCGTAGCTGCTTGCAGCCGAGCTCGGCCATGGCGTTGCCGTGCCGCAACGCTCGCCCCTGCTCCGCCATGCACCGCCGCCGCCGGTGGAGGGCTGCTAGAGCTCCTCCGCAAACCCCCCTGTCCGCCGCCGTGCCGCCCCGGCCCCGTGCCCGTCGCGCCCAGCCGTGTCCTGGTGCTGCCTCCCAATGGCTGGAGGTAGAAGACGACGGGAGGAAGAAAGAACGACAGAAGAGAGAGAGAAACCGTGTGGGACCCACATGTGATTAGCGCACAGTAATCCTATCCCTAACGGTGATTAGCCCACTCAATGGCAGGTGGGGTCCCTATAGTTAAAATATAAGAAAACACAATTATATATTTTGTTCCTATGACAGGCGGGACCCACTGGTAATTAAACAAGCAGGTTTGACCCTAAGTCAACCAGGGCCGGTCCCACATGTCAACCACAGTGGGTTTTGGATAATGTTTCCGATTAAAGATAAATCATTTATGAACAGTACATTTTTACAATTTCTCGGATTAACTCAAATTTGAATCTTTAAACTAGCATAACTTATTCATTTTAGCTCCGATTTGAGTGAAACTTGAACCTAAATTCGTCTAAATTCATAATCTTCCCAATGGTATATAACTCACTATTTAATAAAATATATTTATAATTATTAAATAATAAATATCAAATGATTAGATAATGATTAAACTAAAAATGTGCTAGCAAATAAAAATTATCATTGTACAGTGAACTAGGTAGAGGAATATTTGTTGTTAACATGTTCTGTCACTATGGGAACCATGTGTAGCTATATGTATTAGTTCAGTTTAAAGCAAAGATAGGAGATATTAGTATCATTTACTATTCCATGATTATATATAGTCAAGTTCATGATTCAGTCATTGTCTAAATAGAGGATTAACTTAATGAGTTTATAACTGAAAATCTAAGTACACACATAACAGTCCTTAGTTTGTCTATGAGGTATAATGACAGAGCTGGGTGTGATGGAATCAATCGAATGATAGATTTAACCGGTGCAATATCCTATATATATATATATATATATATATATATATATATATATATATATATATATATATATATATATATATATATATATATATATATATATATATATATATATATATATATATATATATATATATATAATTTGGTTGACACCTATTATTTAACAGAACAACAAATAACTCATGTTCGGTAAATAATCCAATTAACATATTATTGAACTTGCATGTACAGTACATCCATTTAACACATACACAGTAAGTCAATCACCTACTGTTGCACCTATTAAACTATGAATTGTTTGATAAACATCAAAGTTAGATAAAACACTAATTATAAATCTTGACCTCGTTACGAGACCACACAGACAAATAATCTGTACCTATGACCTCACCGATCTAACATATAGAGCGTGTATGATTATTAACCCTTTTATAATTTATAATGACAAGTAAAATATGATCGTAATTAAAATAATGCCCCATTGGTAAAATAATAATATAAATGATTCCCTGTGATTGCTTGTTGATCCTAATTAAATTAATCCATCCAACAACAGAACCTTTAGTATAAGACCATTTATCTGAATAGATGCATGCGTAGTCATATAACCCTCCCATAACCCTGTAGGTAGACTAAACCACATATTAGCAAAATGTGTATATCATATATTGTGCTAGTTAGTACCAGTAGAGCCATAATGATTATATAAAATACTAAGAAACCTTAGCCCATAAGCTTTCTTGTCTCATCAGCTTCTTATCTCATCAGCTACTTGCATGCTATGTAATTTAGAGCCTAAGCTACCTCCATTTTCCTTACCTATATAAACAGTGCAGCCATAGTAGAGACTTCGTAGCACCTTACAATCCATTAGCAAACACAGTAATGTGAGCAGCCGTAGGTTCAACCCCAACATTTATATTTTGTTTGTGCATATGTGACTGTTGTTTGAACATTGATTTTTCTCGCGTATTATAGTATTGGTGTATCGATTAGTCGTGAGGCAACGTATGCAGCTTCCAGGAGGTGAAGGTTGATCAAGATTATATCAAGAATAAGAACTATCCTGAGCAGGCAAGTCATCACCCCATTCCTTGAGCATGTTGATCCCAATTATGAAATTGTTTTGTTTATAAATAAAATTGCATGTAGTGATAAATGTCCTACTTGTTATTATGCCATGCCTTTGATTATTGGTTATCTAATTATTCCCTTGTACCCATAATTACGTATGAGTCCCTAGTCACTTATGACAAATGCTTAGTACTGCTAATTTAGATCTATGCATTCTCATATTTATCAAATGCTTTATGTTTGGGTAACTACCTTGGGGAAGGTAGTTGAGATACGGCATGTGGAGATATGAGCGCCACATTGCCATGACATTGATGAGATGATTTGTGAAAGAAAGTTAAAACTAAAGAAATGTTTTCGACTGGGGCGGCTGGAGGACTTGGGTGGTGTCCGGTAAAGGCTAGTGCCGTCCCTGGTCAATTAAGGACCGAGCCATGAAGCTAAGCATGAAACGACTCCAGTACAACCGTACTTCTCGTATGGGTATAGACCTAGCGGAGTAAATAGCCGAGCGGAGGCAGTATCTCTGCATAGTGGTTTTCTTGATGTGTGTGAGGCAGGGCCTACGGTGGGGCAGCCATTGGTAGGACCGCGAGGGGCGGGTGCCTACAGTGGTGTCGCCATCGGTAGGACTGCCATGTGTAAACCTAAACTTAACTATAACTTAATGCATGTGTGAGTCTTCCCTTCCCGGGAGCGCCAGAACTCCTCTCACTGCTAGAAACCGTGTACGCCTAGAGTGCATGAGGACTCAAGTTCATGGAGCGGGTACTGCCAAAGTGAGGTTATTGAAAGGCTTTGCCATGGCAAGTCTCATCCGTTGGGACGTAGGCTCATGTGTTGGGCAAGTCGCGGAGTAAGGGTAAAGTGTACATCCACTGCAGTGTGAGTAAACCAAATCTATTCGAATAGCCGTGCTCGCGGTTATTGAGCACCGGGACATGTATTACACTTGGCTAGACTCTAAATTCTTAAAATGATGGGTGGGATGTTGCATGATGATTTTGTACTGGTGGATCAACTTCTCGAGAGGCGAGAAGGGGTAGACCCTAGAAAACCATGACGACCAGTGGCGGGAAGCTATCCTTGGGAACACAATGGATGGTGGACAGAACCGTCGCTGTTTAATGAACAATGGAATTAAAACTTGACCAGTTTATGCTAGGTCTTAGGTTTGTGAAATGATATTTGAAAACTCAGCTTTACGCAAAGTAACCATAGCCACTCCTTGTATTATCCTGTACATTACTGCATTTTGTGTGGTGGCTTGCTGAGTACTTTTGTACTCATTGTTGCTCTATATATATTTTTTAGCAGAGTGTTGAAGAGAAGCCATTGTTAGTACGCTTGCGTACTTAACAAGATGATCGGAGTGCGATTCCATTCTAGATCTCGTTCCCCAGTCGACTGCTTGTGGCATGTCAACCGGGCCCTTGTATTATTTTGTCTTCCGCTGTTGTTCTCTGATAGTTGTTGGCCTGCCTGGCCCTAATGTAAGCATTTAACTCTCTTAGCCTGAATTCATTCGTGATATGTTGTGATTCGGCTATGTATGTGTGTACCAACTACTGATCCAGGGATTGGTACTGATAAACACAGAAGATTTCCGATTTCCAAAATCGGGGGTCGACAATCCACTAGTCAAGAGGTGTGGAACCAATCCGAATGTTTTGTTGTCCTTATCATGAGTAAATTGGTTTCCGGTCTGGAATAAATCCTGGTCTCTTATTATATATATTATAAATTTCTTACTGTGCTTGTCATTCTCGGTCCGGATTAAATCCGGACGTAACCGAACAAGGCCTTACTGGTTGCGCAGCTCGCTCAGCTACACGGAGGTGGTGGGGAGCCCATCCTGTCGTTCAACGTCATGCCAGCACAAGTGTTACAAATAATCTTGTGTCGATCTGCTTTGTGTTTCGTTTTTCTGGTAGTTTTTGACCAGCTACGCATCTGGCTTTGCTCAAAATTAATTATGTCTTTCCATCATATGGTTCACCGGTTGTATATCGATCTCCATATTGCAGTCCACTACAATACAATACATGGAAGGAAACGAATACAAATTAATATGATTGATGAAATGATATATAATACTGTGTAATGGAGTAATAGTACTGATACATAATGTAACTCAGTAACTTCTACATATTTACATATATTAATATAGCGCAGTGGGAGCCTCTCCTGCTCTTTAAATATCAAAAAAAATTAGAGTAATACTGAATTTCTTTTTATTAGGTACCTAGAGACAGTGAGGACGACGTACGATTATCGAGCTGATTATGATGGGGATGGACCAAGTGTAAACCAATCGGTGACTAGGAGTAGCCCACGGTGTGTTTGCGAGGACATGGACACATGAATACTACATGCTGTATGCATGCGGGGGTGACCGTTGACCCAGAGTTTTTATTTCTCTCTTTTTTTTTAGAACGACCGGACATTGTCAATGTTGGGCCGCCGGCAGCCTCAGCCGGTTGATCAAATTTAGCCCAGCCCATCTAACAAAAATGGCCCGAAGCCATATCTATAATTACTACTTACTACTCTATCCATCTTTAAAAATATAGTAGCACTTATAAATTTAATAGTTCGGCCCCTTCTCGCTGCTTGGAGTTTGTGTTTAGCTGTCGTAGTTTTTTAAGCTTCAGCTTCTTAGTTTGCTTTTTCTCCCTTCTCCTGGCATAAACCGGTCTGTCTGATCGCGTTGCGTAACTATAACTCTTTTCTTCTAATATATTGACGTGCAATCCTTTTGCACATTCGCGGAAAAAAAACTTATAAATTTAATAGTAGAAAACAATTTCTCAACCAGTGGTGACGTGACAAGAGGCAGCTATGGCAGGACAGCACTATCATGCTAGCTACACGTGACGTGATAGAGTTATTTGGCCACGCCAGGCGAACTGGTGTGGCCAAAAGGTTTAGATTTGAAAGTACTTTTGAAAATGGTCTATTAATAAAATTAAAACATAAAAAAGTCAAAAAAAAATCTTTCATCTCTTATCCCTAGCTCGGCTCTTTTAGAACCAATTCCATCTTTCTACTGACAGCTGTGAAGTCCAAAGTAGTACATGTTGTAAAACCAACGTAAGTCCAAAGGAATTTAATTTCCTTTTTCGCTCCAATGGGAAATGTTTGGTCTACGAATTATACTAGCTGCCCTGCTTTCGCTACTCTTTGGGCTAAAGAGTCCGAAGGTGGATAAAATTTCTTAGTTTCAACAAGTAAAATTGGAATAATTAAGTTGCTTTTCTTTCATTAAAAAAAACTGTTCAAAAACATCCCCTTTTACCATATGGATGACCAATAACAAATCCACCTGTATGGTATGCCTGGGCTCATGGTCATGAACCGTGTAAAGCCCCAGGTCCAAAATGGTTATAGGTCAACTCAATTTGCAGAGAAAATCCTTTCTATACCAATGAAATTATAGCTAATTCTTTTTATGTTTATGAATTTTGCTTACTTTCTTGTATATCTAAAAATGATTTTGATCCCTTCCATGCTTCTCCGTTGACCATTAGTATCAGTGGTTCTCCCCGGCGTCGATCGGGAATGAAGACGTCGATGTAAAATTAGGGTGCGCACGGCGTGCAGCACAAACAGTAGGGTGGGTGTAATTTTCGTCGGATTGATATGGGAAAAATCTAATCCATATATATAGCAAACTAGCAACGTCTAAAAAAAATCGCATGTTTTAGAGGATAAAACATTCAAATGATGTTTGGACAGTAAAAAGAGAAGAATAAGACTAATATAACAACAACTGAGAAGAAAATAAAATCAGCCAAAAAAAATCAAATCATCTCGTAAAATAAAATAAAAGAAAAGAAAAGAAAGAGAGCAAATGATCCATTAAACAACGACGCACCGTGGAGTGATGTCCAAGAGGTAATAGCCTCTCCTGCGTCGTCGACCTCCAGACGGCTAGCTCCTCCCCGGCCGCCGTTGAGCTTGGAGGTACCGCATGCAGCTAGCTTTCCTGACGGCCGGCGCCGCTGGTCACCGGCGCACGGCAGCTGCATGCGCCTGCGACAAAGGCCAACAGATATCTCTCAGTTCACCACCCGCTGGACGTAATTAAGGGAGGCATCTCTCAGTAGGGCGAGGATCAGATCTCTCAGTGCATTATCGCCATTAGCAGTAGAGAAATTAAGGGGGGAAGAGATACCTTAACGACGAAGGAAGAATTAGCTAGCTGCTTCTTATATATCTCCGCTGGTGGAGACTCAATCCACACACGGCTCCCGTGTAGTTCTCACTTACAAAGCAATCATATTAATTAAGCGAGAGAGAGGGTTTGTACGTAACTATCCATAAGGTGTAGATTGGTTTAACCAAACTACTCCATGGTTAAACCCGACTAGCTCTTTGCGTCATTTAAATGTGACGTCATGTCTGAATTTAAAATCTCTCCGGTCCTCTCACTTTTATCGTAGTTTTATTTATACCTTTCGCGCTTGTCTAGCTAGATATGATTTTGTCTGCCTTTTCCCATAGCAACGCACTGGCACTTTGCTAGTTAGGGGGTGTTCTAGATCCCACCCCCAAAATTTTGCACCCTTTTAGATCGAACGTTTAAACACCTACATAAAGTATTAAATATAGGCTAAAAAAATAACTAATTACACAAATTACGACTAATTTGCGAGATGGATATTTTAAGCCTAATTGCTCCATGATTTGACAATGCTGTGCTACAGTAAATATTTGTTAATGACGGATTAATTAGGCTTAATAAATTCATATCGCAATTTACAGGTGGATTTTATAATTTGTTTTGTTATTAGGCTACGTTAAATACTTCAAACGTATATCCGATGTGACACGGCAAAAATTTTTACCGCTAGCTAGCTGGATCTAAACACAGCGTTAACCATATAAAATTCCACAAAACTCCTACCCCCCCCCCCCCCCCCGCGTTCTACTAATCGCAGTCGCATCCAAAGGTTTGAAACCCCTCGCGCCAAATGCGAAAAAGGCACCCCGCATATCCCCACGTGCGCTTTCTCCTCCTCTCCGCTTGAGCCCTAGCTCCTCCCTGAGCTCCCTCCCCCGCGCGAATTGAAAACCCTAGCTCCGATCTCTCTCATCCACTTCGACGCGGAGGCCAACGATCGTAAGCAGCTTGGTGAGCAGGGGCTAGCTAGCTACGACGAGCAGCCTCTGGATGTACGAGAGCGCGCGCGTGGTCTCAGATCGTCGACTGAGGGCCTCGATCGTGATGGCTAGGGCGCCGCGCGGTAGCGAAGGCGAGGGCGGCGGCGAACTGGGAGCGCCTGGTGCGTGCGGTGCTGCGGGGAGAGCGGTTGGCAGGAGGCGCGCCGCCGGGAATGCGCCGCCGTCTCTCAACAGCAACGTCCACATCGACGAGGCGCTTCCCGCCGCCGACGAGAACCAGCTGGACGAGGACCCTACCGTCGCCAGGATTCGTAAGTTTCGTCACCATTTTTCGCTCCGTTAGGCTATTGACCTGCTGTATGGCCGGGTCGCCGCGGCTCAGGATTGCCCTACCCATGAAGTTATTAGTGGTGTTTTTCCTAGTATTTTATGCAGTTAGTATCGGCTACACGAATTGACTATGCTAGTTCATTAGGAGTACTTTTGCTTTTTTTTTTCTTACAGCCTTCTGTACTACTAAATTTAGTCAACAGTTACATGATCAGGCTAATAATATCTTTCATAACACACTCATAAATAATATTTATGATAATTTATTTTTAGATATGAGATAAAAATAAAATTTATTTATTACTTATTAAAAATTATTTATTTACCATATAAATAGATTTATCTTAAAAATATTATTTTTTTGTTATATCTAAAAATAAATTTGTCATACATAAAATTTTGTTTTGCCTTCGCGGGGGCGGAAATAAAATATTATTTTTGTTAAATAATATATCACAAAATAAACTACATCAGTATACTTAATAAATTTATATTTTTCTTGATATCAAAGGACAAAATGGATTTTACGATAGGAATTTAACGGTCATCTAACGAAAGAGGTATAGAAGGGATGCAAACTGAAATTTAGGGGTATGAAAAGGAATAAACAAATCTCAGGAATATAAAAAGGATTGGGTGAACTTTCAAGGTACACATGGAATTTTCTCAATAAAATTTGATTATACCACTCACTAACAATCTGGACCACTAGTTAATGACCAAATTGCCGACTGGGTGGGGCCCATGAGGTAAATTAATTATGTTGGGGAAAAGGGGAGAAGAGAGGAGGAAGAAAGTTTTGGCCTTGGTCCATTTTTATTTCTTATTCTGGCCCGGCTAAATCCTAGTGGGTGGTATCCAGGCACATAGGCCTTCTGGCCTGCCGGCTACATGTTCCTTTTGTTTATTTTCAAATTCGTGTGTGTATAATTTTTTTTTAAAGTTTACTTATGCATCCAAGGTTTATACACCAACAGTTATGTGTCTTATTTGTATTTGGATTTGAATTTCAAATTATTATACATAATGTTGTTGCTATATTAAAAGTTTCTATACAAATTAAGTGTTTGTGTATAAACTTTTATGTACTATTAATGTTTGTTTATATTTTTTAGTGAAAGTTTTAAACAGATTTTTTAATTGGGCTGAATTGGTGTATGCATGTAGGCTAAGGACCCGTGTACACTGGCTGAAACTTACTAGCTTCAATAGCTTCAATCAACTTTTAGCTAATGTTGATGCGCCTGTTTTAGACAAGCTAGTGGCCATAACTCGAGCTTGAATCATCCAATCAGTTATCCATTTTAATTACAAGTGAGTGTGCGTGGATCTTAATTTAACCCTAAGTTTACTCCCAGGATCCACCTAAGAAAGAGTCAGTAGCTAGAATTTATTATTGTGCCATGGAGTTACAAAAACTAATGTGTAACTTTAATTAGTGAGTGAGAAGAGAGGAAAGACGTGAGCCACATACAAAGCGAACACAAGTACTGACCAAATCCAAGACGGTTAGACAGAGCACTCGTGAATATCGAGTACTAATAAACCAACAAATAGTTAAGCAAATTAATTAAGTCTCATCGCCGATGACAAAAGATCGTCGATCGATCGGGTCGGGTGCCCCGCCCCTGAGCTTAGCTAGCTAGCTCGATTAATTGAAGCTTGCACTGGTGGAGAAACCATCTTTCGTCGGTCGGCCGATTTCCACAATAGTCCCGGATGCAATAAAAACCGGGGCTAAAGATGATCTTTAGTCCCGGTTCAAAAGGGTAACGGGCATATTTGATCTTTAGTCCCGGTTTGTGTTACAAACCGGGACTAAAGATCATCTTTAGTCCCGGTTCGAATGCTGTCGGGGCCTGTCAGGCCCCCCCGGGATCTTTAGTCCCGGTTGGTAACTTTAGAAAAGATACGAGAGGCTGCGCGACGACTAACAAATGCAGTGGAAGCCTCCTCTCAGGGCACGTTCCGACCAGACAGAGATAGGGACGAGCTGACACTCGCCCTGCAGACTCCAAAGCATCCAGGACGAACACGAGGGAAAGGGGTGATTCCTTGGAAGATTGGTTTCAAGGAGGACATCCACACGTACAGGAGTCGGATGAGGAGCAAGAGAGATACCGAGGCGAAGATTGCAGACCTAGAGTTCCGGGTATCGAGCTACGAACTCAACATGCAAGAGGAGGTGGCAAGGAAGGTTGATGAACGCATGGCCGCACATCGGTCCCATGATCCCCAGCCGACCATTCCTCCTGCAATGGTGAACCCGTCAGGAAACCGTAGCAGCTGCGCCTCAACGGGGCAGGTAGGATCACAGAGCATGGACGCCATGCAAACACAGGACGAAATACGAATCGACCTGTCCCGTTGATGACATCACTCAGCGGACACCATGTGAGCTGCATATTCCTTTCAAGAACTTATCAATAAAGGTAAGATTTAGCCATTCCGCTAGTTGCTGCTTATATATGTTGATTACTAATAAATAATCTCTCACAACATGAAGGTGGCGTCGGGCATGGCCATCCCAACGGACCCTTCAGGTACTTACCACTGCAGGCCGATTCCAGCAGGATACTCGAAGGTCGAAGTTGAGTTGGTCGAAGGCGCGTACGAGGACCTCGAGCTGGATTACCCTGGAGGAGACGGTGAGACGCATCTACGAGACACAAGCCATGCCATTATTCTATGGCGCAGGCGGTACATCATCCTCCCTGGGCGACAAGCGGCGTCTCGTGCACCATCTCCTCCGGCTCCGCCATCTCCTCCTCAGGATCCTGCACCGTCTCCTCCTCATGCTCCGCCAGCACCGTCTCCACCTCAGGCTCCAGCACCGACTCCTCCTCAGGATCCTGCACCGACTCCTCCTCGGGCTCCTACACCTACTCCTCCGCAAGCTCCTCTTCCGGCACCTTCAAAGTCAAGGGCCCCCCCAGCTCCATCGCCTGCCCACACAAGGGCAACGAAGAAGGCGAAAGTTGACGCCGCCAAGAACAAGGACCCGGGGTACGATTGCACGCAAGAGGAGCTTGACGCTTACGTTGCATCAGAAGTCAAGAGACAATTCAAGCCTCGAAATCCAGAAAAGAAGATTCCTATAGACCCCAGTGTCAGGAACTTCTTCAGGGGTATGTCTGCATCTGTCAAGGAGGCCATCAAGCTATCGGACTATGAGCGAACGCTGAAGAAAGCATCTTCTGGAAAGTCCAAACCAGTCCCTCAGCTTGGAGAGCAACCAAACCAGGAGATCGAGCCATTGGTGACCGGTAAAGAAATGACGATAGAATAATTTATTACTGACACCGGTCTAACTACGGATCAATTGCTAGGAGTCGCACCAATCGAAAAGGCGGAAGTGAAATACATGTACGAACTCGGTAAACCGCTTGTCAAGCCTGAGCTGCTGCAGTCCCTACCCACACAAATGTACAAGTTCCATCAGCTGTACATGGAGATGAGCGCCACCGGTAGAGAGATGATCGGAGCGAGGATCAGGGACACGGACTTCTTGCAAGGAGATGACATTCTCTGGATCAATTTCAGGGGAATCTACGAACTATACCAGCTGGACGCCCTCGACGTCTCTATTATGAGTTGCTGGATTTTGTAAGTATATCGTTCAGTTAGATTTCTTACTATACGTCTCATTTAATTAATTAGGTCCTTGTATATAAGTAGACTATAGAAAATAATATACTCCCTTTTATCGTTGTAGAATGGAGATTCAAAGGGCCCGACGGCGGAGGGTTTTCGATACTGGATTCATCGACCCTCGGAAAGTAAACGTCGCAATGCTCGACTAATATCCACAAGAAACAGAGGACAATCTCGTCCATCTCCTGAAGGCGCAGCATTACAAGACGTTCATACTGTTGCCGTACAACACAGAGTTAGTTTAATTTTACTGTCTTCCTACATACCAAATTTCATTCCCGTACGAACTTGCTAAGTGTTTCATATGTAATGCATCCCACGCACATTGCAGATTCCACTGGGTGCTTTTACTCTTCGACCTGGAGGCCTGCACCGTCAACGTCTATGACTCAATGGATAAAAAAGAGTCTACGTTTGACAAGGTTTTCGAACTTATAGACAGGTACCGTCATAAGTTCCTTTGTTAATTAAGAAAATCTTGTTATGTTAATTGCTACTACGAATCATAGCTTTAGACTCCATGTAGGGCTTGGTATCGGTTCCGTCATTTGGTCCGCGGCAAATGGAGAGAAAGACTTAGGCGGAAGTTCAAATTTCCTGTGAGTACACATGCTCTACATTTATATTTCTCCGATTCAAATACACATACAAGTGTATATTAATTAGATCTCTCGTTGTTTGTCATTTATTTGTAGTGCGCAAAGCAAAAGCAGGGAACTAACTTGTGCGGCTATTACATGTGTGAGTATTGCCACTGCCTTGCAGACCAAATCATCACCACAAGAGAGCTCGATGTACGTACAAATAAATTCAAAATTTCATTACGTAGCGATTTCTTGTTTAATTACTAATCAATTTCATACATTCATATAGTTTATTCGCATGAGGGATAACCTGACCACACACAAGGAATTTATCGCGGCGGTTCAAGAACAACTCATGGGATTCATCAACGAAGAAATCCTTGATCCCAAGGGTGAATTCTACTACGACGGAAACACAATTCACCGGTCCTTAGCTTCTGAGCTAGCAGCGAGTACTACTACGTCGAAATCGTAGCTAGCTAGGACATATAATGGATTGTAATTAATACATGACTACATATGTTTCTATATGCATGTGTACACATTTTCTATAATGTAAATATATTTTGGTCATATATATATCTATATACATATGCATTTGCATAACATATATATGTATAAATACATATATATTATGCATGTATATACATATAATATAATATAATATATATATATACATATATATATGTATGCATATATATGTATTGAAACATATATATGCATGGTTTATATATATATATATATATATATATATATATATATATATATATATATATATATATATATATATATATATATATATATATATATATATATATATATATATATATATATATATATATATATATATATATATATATATATCTACTACTTAAAAAATAAGAGGTGCTTCCATCGTCCGTCAAAAAAACCGTGTAAAAAAACCGGGCAGAAAAAACCAGGTTTATCCGATAAAAAAACCGGAACGGAAAAAGAAGTCCGATCCAGAAAAAAAAAAGGGGGCGAAAAAAACCAAAAAGCAAAACGGACGGAGTCCGATCCAGGAAAAAAAAAGGCAAAAAAAAACCAAAAAAAACCGGACAGAGTCCGATCCAAAAAAAAGCCGAAAAAACCGACAAAACAAGGGACGGAAAAAGCCATGTTTGTCTGATAAAAAAACAAAAAAAATAAGTCTGACTCCTATATCCTTAACAGTAAAAAAAAAAAGTTCGACTCCTATATCAACCAAAAAAAAATCTGACTCAGATTGGTGAAATAAATTGATGTGCCGGATTGAAGATCTGTTTGCAAAAACGGAATCTACATGTCGAGAGCATTCCATTTTTATATGATTTTAATTTTTGGATTTGTAATTTTATATTTGAGTCCCTGTAATTTTTATATTTGCATTTGAGTCCCTATAATTTTGCAACAAGCTACTTGAGGTTGTTTTTGTTAAAAAAAATAAAAGAGAAAGAGAACAAAGGCAGAAAGGTGCATAAAAAGAAAAAGAAAAGCCAAAAAAAAGTCTGACTCAGATTGGTGAAAAAAATTGATGTGCCGGATTGAAGATCGGTTTGCAAAAACGGAATCTACATGTCTGAGAGCATTTCATTTTTATATGATTTTAATTTTTAGATTTGTACTTTTATATTTGAGTCCCTGTATTTTTTATATTTGTCGTATATTCTCCTGTATTAGAAAAAAAGCAAAAAAGAACCTTCGAAAAAAACAAGCAAAAAAACGTGTGAGAAAACAAGAAAAAACACACGAGAAAAGAAAAGCAAAAAAAGGAGAAAAATATGGTTTTCTTCGTAAGTGAAAAAAGCGAAAAAAAAAACATGGTAGGAGAAAACTGTTAGAAAGAAATGCGCCTTTTCAAAAAATGGTTTGAGAAAATCGCGCAAGAAAAAAAACATTGTTTATAAAAAAACAAGCCGCTCATTAAAATAGAAACATTGTCATTGACATGATTATGCATGAAAAACGTATATTATTATTAGAATTTTTTTACCCGTTGCAACGCACGGGCATTTTTGCTAGTATATATATATATATATATATATATATATATATATATATATATATATATATATATATATATATATATATATATATATATATATATATATATATATATATATATATATATATATATATATATATATATATATATATATATATATATATATATATATATATATATATATATATATATATATATATATATATATATATATATACTTATATGGTACTAGTATTAATATATATACTTATATGGTACTAGTATTAATTAATTTCTTGCACTGCAAACATGCATGTGCATTCGATCATGCACGTGTACGTAGAACAAGCGGACTCCACGATGTCGGTGTTAGCTGGGTTACTAGCTCAAGATCAGGATGGTGATGATCAAGAGGTTACTAGTCATGCAGCAGCTGCCTCCACGCAGGGGGACGCGAACTTCACCGGCGGCCTCGACGGCGTCGATGATGCAGCCAGCCTTTGGGTGCAGCCGAAGGCGAAGAACCCTCTTGTTGATGACCCCGACTTGATACGCTTTGCTGACGACCTCCTCAACTTAACCGGTACGTACAGCTACGGATGTTTCTCCTCACCGTCATTGGTGATCCGCGCAGACAGCATCATTATATTTTTTTATATAATAGCATATATGTTTTCGTAGTATATTATTAAAATATATTAAAATAATAATTTATTTTCTCATATAATATAATGAGACTCTCCCGCTGGCCTAGTATGGATTTCACCGGTGCGTACAAACGAGCTTGCTACGTACTCTCTCCGTCCCAAAAAAAAGATAAACTTTAGGTTTTCGTGTCCAATGTTTGACTGTCCGTCTTATATGAATTTTTTGTATAATTAATATTTTCATTGTTGTTGGATGATAAAACATGATTAATACTTTATGCGTGACTTATCTTTTTAATTTTTTCATAATTTTTTCAAATAAGACGGACGGTCAAACGTTGTATACGGAAACCCAGGGTTTGTCTTTTTTTTTTGGGACGGAGGGAGTAATGAATAAGCATCATCATTGTGAATTGATGATGATTATATATCACATGTGCGATGATGTTGTTACTATACATGTGTTAAAAAATATGATGTGCATCCCCTCCATGCAGCAGCTGCCATCGGCGCCGCCAGTGTCGAATATGATGTGCATCCAAACGGAGGCCAGGGAAGAAGAAGGTCAACAATAAGAAGAAGAAGAAGAAGAAGAAGAAGATCAGTGGTATGGAAATACATGACATTAGATCCGTCGGGAAACGAGGCATCGTGCACCTACTGCACCAAGAAGCTGTCGGCTAATTCCAAAGGCGGCACAAGTCATCTCAGGAGACACGTCAACAAATGTGCGTTGCGACGACTGCAGGCACTCCTCATGGACATCTGAACGCGTACGCAACGTCTACCATGGACTGCCGTTGCTGCTAAATTGATCGATCGATCTCATGTTTGTTTTCATGCATGCATGTATAGCTCAGATCGATCTGTAGTACTACTTGTAATTAGCATATGCGTGCTAAATTTGTGTTGTGTGTGCGTGTGCTCGTTTGTACGTGATACATCGGTACTGTACTCCTTTTTTATTCCCCTAATTGATTGTGCTATGAAATACTCCCTCCATATTTTAATGTATGGCGCTGTTGACTTTTCGACCAACGTTTGACCATTTATTTTATTCAAAAATTTTATGCAAATATGAAAATATTTATATCATACTTAAAGAACATTGGATGACGAATCAAATCACAATAAAATAAATGATAATTACATGAATTTTTTGAATAAGACGAATGGTCAAACGTTGGATAAAAAGTTAACAGCGTCATACATTGAAATATGGAGGTAGTAATTATTTATTCACGCTTGATTAAATAAAGAAAGAACATGTGTAATGTACTCCTTTTTTATTCCCATATTCGATTGTGCTATGAAATAATTATTTATTCATGTAATTTCCCCCTTTTTCTTAAAGCCTGATTGATCGAGCATCATGTTAAGCGGGATGAGGCGTACGCGAAGGTTGCTGATCGATGCAATATGGCTACACACACGCACTTTTTTTTTTTGACTAAAGGGCTTTTAGTTGAAAGCCAAATGGCAAGGTCCGCTGGGGATCCCAGCTACATTGTCAGCTTACAAACAAGCAGCAGGTTAAGCATGAAAAACTTTAAACATAGAAAGAGGCAGACACAAAAGCTACCAGCACCAACATCTACCACAAACTGCCCTTAGGGCTTGTTTGGGAGAGTTTAATATTCTGAGAAGCAGATAGTTGGTAGACAGCTTCTGAGAATCTAGAAAAACCGGGTTTCTCAGCTTCTGGCTTCTAGTTCATTTTCTGGATTTTAAACTACAACTTCTTAGAACCTAGATCAAAAGCTGGACTGTTTGGGGGAGTTTATGATTCTGGGAGAAGCTGTAGCAGTTATAACCTCCCCCGAACAGGCCCTTAACATCACAGCTACCAAAACACAGGAAAACAACACTATCAAAGCTAGCCCACGCCAGCCCTTGGAGGTGTCAAACTTGTCACCAGCATCCTCAACTTCTCTACCAACGCTTCCAGCTTGTGTTCTTCCTCAGGTCGAAACAGTTTCCTCCACTGTAAAAGATTGGAAATGATTTGAAAAGGAATAGTTAGTGGAGAATAAACCAGATTCGCTCTAAGCACCATATTATTGTGAGTGAGCCAAAGATTCCAATAGATTGCAGCTAAAAGACTCAAAGTGACTCTAAAAGAAGTATGGTCAGAAATCCCTTTGCACAACAAGAAGAAATCTTTGAAGTTTCCGGGCAAGGTAATCCAATTAAGAGCATCGGCCTACAAATACACCAAATCAGCCTCACCATGTCACAGGTAAAAAGGATATGATTAGTTGATTCCAGAGCTCCACACAGTTGACAGAATTTTGAACCCTCCCAACCTTTTTTCTTCAGTTGTTCAGCAGCCTGAAATCCTATCTCTAAAAGCCAACCATAAAAAATGTTTAATATTCATGGACAAGGACAAGTTCACAACTCAATGTTAACCTCCCTAATCCCTCTAAAGGTTAATTAAGGCTCTGTAGAGAGATCTAGTTGTATATTTTTTGTTAACTGTCAAACCCCATACCAATTTGTCACTAGAGTCCGAGCTCTCTATATTCTCTATGACACGCACAGATTGGGCGGTCACGGTCGCCCGATGACAGAGTCAAGTTACAGCCCATTGCCACATCACTGTATGATGCGGCCCAGCCCATCGATTTCACTGGTATACGGGCCACACTAGCCGATAGGCTACGATATGAGCCTTGGCAGCCGAGTACACTCTAGAGATGGGATTCTTCGTGTGATGACGCATAAAGCGAGTGTAACTGGATTCTCAGCCTTCTTCTTCCTCCTCTCTCCCCATCTCCCCTCTCTTCATCTCTCTCCTCTCTCCAGGCGCCGGGGAGGTGTCCTGGGCATGCGGCGGCGGCGGCGGCGCTGTCTCGGAAGGGGAGCGCAGATTTGGCGCTGCTGCTACTGCGGTGGTGGCAGGCGTCGGCTCCGGATCCGCAAGCTCCCTGCCTCGCCGGTGACCTCCTCCTTTGGCCACCTCCACCGCCGCTCCGCTCGCCCCTCTGCTTTGCCGGCGACCTGCCGACTCCCCGCCCCCTCCCTCCCCAAGCACTCCCGCTGTCGCTGCCGTATCGCCGGCCAGACGACCTCCCTAGCCCCTGGAGAGAGGAGAGGGGAGAGAGAAGTGAAGAGAGGGGTGAGGGGAGATGGGGAGAAAGGAGGAAGAAGAAGGCTGAGAGTGATATTTTTTTAATTAATTCTTTTAGTGCAACTGACAAGTGGGGTCACTGTTTTTATTAATTTTCAAATCAAATTGCCACGTTAGATGAAAGCCGGGTCAATTTAGCCACGTAGGCGCCACGTAAGCTAAAACCACCGTCTTATTCGCCATGGAACCTATATTGCACCGGTTTTAACAGTTGAGGGACCTGTTGTATCTGGTTGAAAGACGAAAATCGGATTCGTTGACAAGATAAGGGACCTCAGATGAACTTGTTCCTAGCCATGGCTGCGAACTGGTTGAGAGGCCAGTTTACTTGTTAGATCGGTGGGCTGGGCCATATCATATGGTGGTGTGGTGATGGGCAATGAACTAAGAGTTTTCGTTTTATGAAAACTAAATCATTTTTTTATAAAAGCAAAATTATTCTGGCAAAGTCAAATTAACTAAATTAAGGGACATGCACCTCAGCCTAAGGTTTTCCGCACCAAACTTAATTTACCACACGTGTTTGCCATGCTTCTCTATTCTGCTTTTTTGATCTATCGATCACTCGACAAATATGTTGTGTAGGATCGAAACACAATAACTATTTAAGCCTACCGCGGGTTGTTCAATGGTAGAAACGCCCAGAACCAAAACTTTAAGTGGCACTAAAAGCTACCCTCAAAATCCGATGGAGATTGGTCTGATCGACCTGATTACTCCAGCCTGACCGCACCAATACCTTTGGTCTGAATAGTGTAGATGCCCTATTCCAACTGCCCTTCACTCTACTGTCGATTGATGCCATTGCTGGTCTAATTGGAGTGAAGCCATCGGTCTGACCACGCAGTTGCTGCCGGTCTGAGTACTGCTATCTAGTTGGTGTGACCACCAAACCCAAGCAAATACAAATTGAAGAATTCTTGAAAGTAGATCAAACTTCCTTACCTTAATTCATGTTTACAAAATGCAACAACAACACTTTTCTCTCAAAATTCGACTAAATTCAAAACCCTAACTTTTATCTCAACTCAACTCTCACAACCCCTCTTGTATTTATACCTAGAGGTAAGAGCCTAAAGCCACGAATCCAACCTATACAAGTCTATCTAATCCACTAGGAAACCTTCATGTACAAGTATCCAACTTATCTTATTATAATTCAGACTCCAATCTTCCCAAATTTGGTCTCCTTCCAAATTCGATTTTGCCTTTTCATACGCACACACTCTCCAATATCGTATGCCGCATGAAATCTTCACCAACCACGTAAATTGTTCTTTAGGATAAGCATCCCTCATGTATCCCGATCGTCCAGATGTCATCATATCCCAAGTTGACCCTCGATTATCATCGACAACACTCTCCCGGGGTATCAAGACATACCTACACATGAATCAAACAAGAAACCATATCCGAGCACAAGTTTTTTCCCAACTTAACTAAACATTAGAACACAAACAATATCTCATAGTATATATAGAAATCATCTAGAAGTCATAATCACGAGATAATCACAAGTATCCAAATAAACAACCTGAAACCGACTTCAATCAGGAATCAGTAGGTTAGACTGCCAGGCTAGTCGGTCTGATCGCATGCTACACGTTGGTCTGACTGACCTTCTCCACCTGGTCTGACCGGTCCCACGTAATCCACACCACTTAACTAATTATTCACCAAATATATATCAAAACCAATTATCTCATATGCCTATTGTTCATCACAAAATATCTATGTTAATAGAAAACACTTTGATTTCACATATGCTGCTGAAAAAAATTATAGAGTAAATTCCATATTAGGCCAAATGTTTAAACCAACATTTCACGATAGATTTGGGCTTAGCTCACCTTTTCACTTATATAACACCATATGTCTTTGCATTTGTTAGCGATTTGGACTAGGGTTGAGTAAAAAAAAATGGCATATGGGCCGGAGAGAAAATATAGTTCAAATCACATAAAACATTTTTTAATCTAATAAGAAAACGGTTCTTTTAGCAAATCACAAAAATTGGAGATGATGCGAAATATGTTCATATGTAAAAAGGGCACAAGTATTGATCCGCACAACAAAGATGAAAATTAGCACAAGAAGGGAAATAGAAATAAAAGTAGCTGGCTAGCTAGATACATTTCACACTGAAAAAGAACAAAGAAATAATACACGATATCATTTTGCCTTTGTAAAATGCGTCGTGGACTTGCCTTTGCCATGTGCTTTCTGGACAATCAGATCGACGGCACGTACGTCTTGGACTCGATCACGGTAATAAAGCACAGTAGCTTCAACGGCTGAACTGCATGCATTCGAGACTGGCTCGGGCCATATGGATCCCGATGATCTCCGATCCCCCAATGCATCGATCTCTCTGCAGCTAGCTGGTGCTTGCAACCTAAATATATGCCCTGGACCATCACCTGCACAACGGCACAAAATGATTGAGATTGCATGAAAATGAATTAATGGAGGAAATAATGTAGAAACTTTTACATTTCTGCTAATATATATGTATATATTACTCCTACCACATGGTATATATATGGTGATATATAGTTTTCCTTGTTAGATTTTGATTAATATTTAGTGTCGATCGTTTTCTCTTAAGATAAATACGTACCTGTACGTTCTTTATATACGTGAGGCAGTGAAAATGTGCCCAAAATACTACTAGTACTACTACTCCAGCTACCTGGCAAACCAACATCAGTTATACATGCTCCACGTTAATCCGTACGTTTTTATATTGTAGTGGAGTACTATATATCATAATCACATCTACCAATACACTGTCAGTTGTTGTTTAATTTGCTGCATCTGACAGTATGTTTTCAATCCTTTGCCAGCTAGTATAAGCTTGTGTGTGTGTGTGTGTCCCCTTTAATTTGGCCACTTAATTCGGCTGAGTAAACAAGCATATATATAGAGAATAATCGTTACTTGTTTCTTCTTCTGCGTCCGATCCCGTGGCCCGTGATTGCTTGCAACGACCAGCAGTACTGGAGGGAAAGTATTCTAATTCCTCGAGTGGATGTTTTCTCGTTTGCTCAAAAACCATTTAAACGGTTATGAAAAATTTTGGAAAAAAATTGACAACATTCATACAACACATATATACAACTTTACAGAATTTTAAGTCTAAACTCAACTCACACGTCGAGATATAAAAAAGACAAATTCAGCATATGAATAGTAGCATACTGTTTATATCTAAATTTGTCTTTTTTGTTTCTCGATGTGTAGATTGAATTTGAACATGAATTTTGGTGGACTAGTAGGTATCATTATACTCTACATTGTCAATTTTTTCAGAATTTTTCACAACTATTTACATCGAATTTGGAAGAAAAATGTATACTAGGGGATATCCCCGAGAGATTAGAATCCACTGCTGGACCACACCAAAACGAGCGCAAGATCGATCAAGCAAAAATTATTGGCCCGGCCCGGCCACGCTTTGGCCTTTCGATTAATTGCCTTTCAAATTGCGGTTATTAATTTTTTGTTTTCCCGGCGGTGTCTAACGGCCATAACACTAGCTCCTATATTAACAGGAAGCTAGACACGCGTAATAAAGCTATAGCTAGCCATCAATTAACCAACGTAGAGTGTCAGAGTGAGGAGGCAAGGCCGGGCGGGCGGCCACTACCTGCACCATGGACGATTTCTCTTCGTCCATGGAGGAAGCTGGCCACTGCCACCGGCGGCCGCAACGAGGACCCCTCGTCCCCGTCGCCGCCATTGCCGAGGATCATCATGTCCCCGACGCCCCTCCTCCTCCTCCTGCTGCTGCAGCAGCTGGTACGTATATATATCACACACATCTATATATCTCCCTCTCTTCTGTATAATTTTCTTCTTATGTTTATGTGTATATATATATATATATATACTGTATGTCTGTATGCGTGCTTGCTCTCCTTCTTGCTCATCGATCAGAAATTCGGCAAAATGTGGCGAAATTTATAATTAAACGTCCACTGCTGGCTGCTGGTATGTATTCAAGTGCTAATTTTTTCTTCTTCTTCTTCTTCTTCTTCACCAATGGAGATCGATCACTTCTGTTTCTCACTTGCACTGAATTTCAATTAATTTCATGCTTCCCCTGCACCACTAACCTAGCTAGCTAGTCCCAAGAATATGCCGATCTAATCCGCCACCATCCTAATCACTCCGGCCAATTTGCTTCCCAAAATGCCGCCGTCGATCATTACATTGGGATGAACGACAGAGAAAGAGAGAGGAGCAGATTAATTAGTGCTACTACAAGACACCGCTTCAACACAACCCAACGGCTAGTTTCAGGCCACTCACATGGAGTACTCCTACGCATTAGTTGGTGATAAATTTAATCAGCGATTTTAAGCATATATATATATATACATACATACATACATATATATATATATATATATATATATATATATATATATATATATATATATATATATATATATATATATATATATATATATATATATATATATATATATATATATATATATATATATATATATATCCAGCCATCACTCAGATCACAATCACATGCCATGCTCTTGTTTGCATTATTCATTAATACTATAATCCAACTGCATGCTAGTTAATTTGATCAGGGTCACGAACTCGCGTGCAGGGTAAATTGAAAAACCTGATATTTGCGTGATCTCTCTTGATGCGTGGCTACACTACTTTGCAGCTTAATTATTTAATTTGCTCGTGCAAATTAAAGTGAGTCGTTCCTCTCCAAATTAATTAGCTTAGCGCATATGTACGTGTTACTTTCAAGTGATTACTATTTATTCGTTTTGTTGACTGCACGCGTGTGGAATATTGCTCTCGCCTTTTCTATATACGATCAGTAGGAACAATATTTCCCTTAAGTAATCTAGAGAGTAGTACATATAAACCAAAGTACTTTGGGGGTTAAATAGCTATAGTGTTGGGGAGTAATTAAATAAACTTGTCCGGCTGATTATTAATTTGTTTCTTGGGTTGTGACGGCTGCCACGCACGTGCAGAGAGGAAAGTACACCTGGCACATTATGGCATGGCATATCGTGATGTTACTTCTATTTTATAGGTCCCACACAAAAATTTTATACCTGTCATAACAAACAGTTGAACACATGTATAAAGTATTAAATATAAGTTAAAAGTTAACTAATTGCACATATTGCGACCAATTTGTGAGACAAATCTTTTAAACCAAATTACTCCATGATTTGACAATGTGGTACTAAGTAAACATTTGCTAATTATGATTAATTATGCTTAATAATTCATCTAGCTATTTATTGATGGATTCTGTAATTAGTTTTTTTATTAATGTTCAAACACCCCATACGATACCCTGTATAAGTACCCGACACATTAACTGGATCTAAACAACACATTAACTGCTTTTGCATTCTGCTGCTGCTGCTGCTCTAGCATACACAGGCCTGTCAGAGGAGGAATCAACCAACGACAGCTTCAAGAACCAGGATCTGTTTGATGTTGTTGCGTCCTGTGTGAAACAAACCGCTGATGCTGGTCAGCAGCAGCCGAGTTTCAGTTACCCAGCAGCTAGTACTCCTATTTCAGTACTACAAGTTCTGCGTCCCAGGGATCCTAACCTCAACTTCACTGGTACACTATTTAATTAGCGATGAAGTGTTTATATATTAATTATACAGTTTCAAAATGCATGCCAATATGACCACTGGTATTTGCAAATTAATAAGCTATCGGTTAAACTTGAAAAAGTTTGACGCCACTTATTCATATCAGCTAGCTAGCTCACGCAGTAGTTCTATTAACTCATAATCTGTCAGTCCCTAAATATTTGACGCCGTTGATTTTTTTTAAATATGTTTGACCGTTCATCTTATTCAAAAAGTTTAAGTAATTATTAATTCTTTTCTTATCATTTGATTCATTGTTAAATATACTTTTATGTATACATATAGTTTTACATATTTCACAAAAGTTTTTGAATAAAACAAACGGTCAAACATGTTTAGAAAAGATCAGCGGCGTCGAATATTTAGGGACGGAGGGAGTACGTGTGTATATGTCGGCATGCACACTGGCTAACGCCCATTAATTTCCACCTCCATGACTCCATTTGATCCATGTATTAGCTGTGCTGGTGGGTGAAGGCTCAAGGAAGCGCAAAGATGAGCCAAATGGATGTGGAGCTCATCATTTGGGAAAGGAAAATATGGAGAAAGACCAACCCTCCAAAGACATGGCAACATGCGTCCACTGCTCCAAAGTATATACGGCAAAATCGACTAACGGTACATCTCATCTCAGGAGGCACCTCACAAGCAAGTGCCTCAAGAGAAAAGGGCTCACTGAGGAACTTGCTAAGCTCACCAGTACAAAGAAGGCCCGTAAAATTCGTTAGTGATATATGCGACTTAAATATATTAATTGCAGTTTCAAATTTAAGTAAGGCAAGGGTATGGTATGCTCGAATTGTACTGTCGGTGCTAATATCTGTATTTTTTTTATTTTTAAGGGAGTGGTACTCCGTATTCTTGTGCGTGAGTGTGCTTGTTGCACCTATTTGTGCTTGCGATGTTCAATGTAAGTTTAATAACATTGTTGTTCTCTTTATCTTTAATTTTATTCCGGGCCGTCGATAAGGGTGTTCAAGCTGGAACAGGGCCCAAAAAATTAGGACCCCAAATTTCTTATATTTTAATCTACTAGCAAAAATGCCCGTTCGTTGCAACGGGTGAATAAATTCTAATGATAATATACGTTTTTCATGCATAATCATGTCAATGATAATGTTTGTATTTTAATGAGCGGCTTTTTTTTTATAAACGACGCATTTCTTTCTAACAGTTTCTTCCTAGCATGTTTTTTTGATTTTTTTTACTGACGACAAATACCATAGTTTTCTCCCTTTTTTGCTTTTCTTTTCTCACGCGTTTTTTGCTTTTTTTTAATGTTCTTTTTTTGCTTTTTTTCCCAATACATGAGAATATAAAACGAAATAAAAGCCGTGTAATAGATGGCAAAAAATCGATGGATCCTATCCGACTCAAGCGTCCATCAATTAAGCGTTTTTTTCTGACAGTTTTTTCTAGAGCGATTTATTTTTTAATAGACGGTGTTTTTTCTTGCGCGGTTTTTTCAAATCATTTTTTAGAAATGGCGCATTTTTTCTTACATTTTTTTTCCTTGCATGCTTTTTTGAAAAAATTTACCGATGATGGAAATAGTATTTCTCGCACGTTTTTTTAATGGAAGATGGAAAAAACCTTTTTAGCATTTTTTTGCGTTTTTTTCTCACGCATTATTTTGAACCGTTTTTATTTTTCTCGTGCATTTTCTCTTTTTAAATAGTTAGATTAGATTATAGATAGAGAAGAGATATATACTGATTAGAAATCGGAATTTGTTTCGCCCTTTCCATTTTTTTCTCGCGTGTATTTTTTATTTTGTACGAACCAGCTTTTTATTTTTTACGAACCATTTTTTCGCCACTTTCTTAGGAAATCGGACGAATTTTTTTAGATGTTTTTTCAGATTTTTTCGCCTTTATAGGAATCAGACTTTATTCTTCTGTTTTTAAAGGAATCGGATCTAGCCTTTATTTTTCACCACTTTTTTTTTGCCTTTTATAGGAATCGGATCTGTGGTTTTTTTCGCCACTTAGGAGAAACAAAATTTTATTGTTATTGTTTTTCTCTTTTTCCCTTTTTTTTCTTTTTTTTGCAGTTTTTCTTTTTCTTTTTATGCACCTTTATGCCCTTGTTCTCCTCCTTTTATTATTTTTTCTTCAAAAAAAAACCTCAAGTATCTTATTACAAGATTATAGGGACTCAAATGTAAATATAAAAATTACAGGGACTCACATAGAAAAGTACAAACCCAAAAATTAAAATCATATAAAAATGGAATGCTCTCGACCGGTAGGTTCCGTTTTTGCAAACAGATCTTCAATCCGGCACATCAATTTTTTTCACCAAGATGAATGGGATATCACGGTATAGATTGAAACCGAGAGGAGTGTGCCTAGGATCTCGGACTCAAACCGAGACCGAGAGGAGGGGTGTGTTTTATTTTCCGTTTTTAAGAGGGAATTGGATCTAGAGTTGGACTTTTTTTTTCTCTGAGAGGGAGCCAGACTTTTTTTTGATTTTTTTCGCTATTTATTTTGTTTTCACGGGAGTCGGACCTGAGATGAGAGGGAGTCGGACATTTTTTTTATTTTTTTCGCTATTTATTTTGTTTTGACGGGAGTCGGACATTTTTTTTGCCATTTTTTTTTGACGGACGAAGGAAACTCTTATTTTTCTTAAGTAGTAGAGATAGAGATATATAAGTACCGTGTCAAATATAATATGATTCGACTTTTTTTTTACCTTGTCACATATATTTTTTTTTTTGGGAATCCGACAGATTTGTTTTTCTTTTTTTTTTTTGCTCTTTTTTTACCACGTCCACGCGGATTCTTTTTTTTCTGGCCGGTCTTTTTTTTCACCTTGTTTTTTTTTCGCTCGTTTTTTAGGAATCGGACAGATTCCTTTTTTATTTCTTTCGCTCTTCTTTTTACCGTGGAATCAGATTCGTTTTTCTTTTCCTTTTTTTCGCCCTTTTTTGATCGGACGTTCTTTTCTTTTTTTTTTTGTTCGGATTTTTTCCCGTTTTGTTTTGGATCGGACAGATTTTTTTCGTCCGGTTTTTTTTATGGACGACGGAAGCACCTATTATTTTTTAAGTAGTAGAGATAGAGATTATATTGTGTTTTAATATATTTAAAAACCTATCATATTGTTTCATTTTTTAAATTAACATTTTGGACATGATTTCTGTTGGAATTAATAGATGGGCTAAGGCCCATTCGAAAATTAATTCTTTGGAAAATCACAAAAGCTCACTTCATGGGATGGCATGCATGTGGAGTTTAGTACCACCTTACTTATTCTAGGAAATGGGGACCTCCTTAAAAGGGAGGATGCCCTCCTAGCCATTTGAAGCATGTGTGGTGGAGAGAAGAGGGGAAACACACACGCTCGCTCGCCTGGCCTGGCAAGGCAGGCGGTACGCGTCGAATGGTCCGCAAAATTGGCTCCTCACCCTTGAGCAGATACAGCCTCCTTTTGCAGTTTTATTCCGAAAAAATACGGATTTGTTTTGTTTTGGAAACATTCCGAAAAATCCAGTGCGTGAAAACGGCGTGGTGTCCGGATAACTTACGGCCAGTTCGGTTACGCGGGCGCCCTGATCAAGCGACCTATCTCTATATAAACCGAGCCGTCGCCTTCACGCAACACACGCGAAATCAATCTAGGGTTTGCCTCCTACTCTGTACTGCGCCGTCGCTCGTAGACTACTCCATCCCGCTCGCCGGCGTACACCGGCGATCGGGAGAGCAGGTCTCCGGAACCTCTGTCTTCGACGTCCTGAACCGGGAGAAGGCGGCAATAAGGTTTTTGGGAAGCTTTTCGCGCGACTACTCCTTGTTCGTCCGCGACGGCTCGCCTTCCTCTCCGCTCGCATGCTGCGCGCCTTCGTCGACGCCCGCAACCGCGAGTAGTTCCTGACGAGCAACCGGTCTTTCCGCCACCTCGGTACGTGTTCGACATGTTGCGCATATTTGATCTGTTCATGTTTTACTGCTTAGTTTACATGTGTAGATATAATGATGCGTTCAATCTAGTTTACATCTGCAATGTCATGATTTATTTATGGAATAAATTAAATCATTATGTGCTTATAATTTCAACAATCCAAAAACCTTATTTTAGGCGCTGTGATTTTACTATGGCTGGTTTTGCCGATGCACTGAGGCCAGATAAATTCACCGGTATGCACTTTAAGAGATGGCAGATCAGGGTCACTCTGTGGCTGACGGCTATGAAATGCTTATGGGTAAGTACTGGCAAACCTGAAGGAATTCTTACCGCTGATCAGCAGAAGCAATTTGATGAAGCCACTACTCTCTTTGTGGGATGCAATCTCAGCGTTCTTGGCGATTGTCTGGTCGAGGTGTATATGCATATGACCGACGCTAAGGAGTTATGGAATGCACTGAATACTAAATTCGGTGCTACTGATGCTAGTAATGATCTGTATATCATGGAGCAATTTCATAACTACAAGATGGCTGACAACCATTCTGTAGTCGAACATACTCATGAGATACAATTCATGGCTAAGGAACTGCTCCAGCCTTCACGCAAATACGCAGCCGCACAAAACAGCCAAGCGAGAGCACGGCAAATTTCTGCTCGCCTGCATGTATATATGTGATCATCAGCCTGGCCAGAAGCTTGTCGACTATAGCACATTTCCACTTGCAACCAGCTGCACGAGTCTTCACCTCTCTGATCTCTATGTGCATGCTAACGCAAATAGTACTAATTAACGCAAAAACCTTCCTTGACTATGGTTAAGCTCAGCTAATCCATAATATTTCCATTCCAAGATAAATGCTAAGCCTCCCTAGCACATCCGTGCGCACACATTTAATCGGCTCTCAAACTAACCACTCCAAATCATGACAGCTAAACTAAGTAATCTGGCTTACCCAAATAAAACAAACTAATAGCCAAATTGTGCTACAAACATAAGGCATCAAATAGTATCAGCTTGAGTGAAGATACTTCTACATGTTTGTTTCCTCTAAGATTTAATCTGCTGATTAATGATGTGGCAAATATCATATTCTCATGGTCTTAGGTAGTAATTATATAATGCTTTTGCTAAAATGAAAATACAGTCTATGTTGATTTCTTCGCAAAAGTAACAGGATATATATTCAGTAACTGGAGTAATGCCCCTCTTGTATTGTATATTATAGGCTGTAATTCAACTATCCATGAAGGCAATGTAACACATCATGAATATGAGGTTTGTAAAGGAAGAGATGTCAGAATATGTACAGGGTGAAGGTGTGTCAAATGGAACTGGCCTGGAGAACAAACTCCAAGAAGAGCTTACAAATTAAGGAGATGCAATCATGACAATCCCCTTCAGGTTGCTATTGGTTCGCAGTCTCTGGTCCATCTGGGTTGATCTGATGACCCACCGCAGGATGCTTCGCATGGACCCGATCTCATGTCCCATGGGATGCCATTGGCACGCCGGCCAGAGCTTCAGCCTTAAGCTTCCGGCTACTGCTCTCCCGGCACAGGCCCAGATGCAGGTGGTACATATATAATCCACTTATTAATTACACACACTAATTAAGTTGATTAACTGTAGATGCATACTATCCAGCAGGAATAGTACTGTAGTAATAATGGGAGAGCTAGAGATGGATGACAGCATCAGCGTACTTCTTCCATCGGCTTCCATGCATGAGCAGCTGATCGATGGTGGCCGAGCTAGCTGCACCACCCGCGCTGCCCAGCAACAGCAATTAACTACTACATGTCTCTCTAGCGACACCGCCCGCTCCCGGCTCCCGTACGTGGTCGTGGACAGTTAATGGCCCCGAGACTTCACCGGCCGTACGTACGTATACATGCATGTGAGCTGACCATCCACCGTAGTCCCTCCGTATTTTAATGTATGACGCCGTTGACTTTTTAATCAACGTTTAACCACTCATCTTACTCCAGGATAGAGTTCAACTCTTACTCTAGTCCTAATACCTATTATACAACTCCAAGTCCTAAACTGTAACCAACTAGGTACTTATTCGACACAAAACTCTAACAAATTTCACCTTGGCGAATATGCCACGCCAACCTGAATTTGTTACTTGCTCGAACCTTCGTATACCCAGACTTGAGTTGGTTCCTTTTCGCCGCTCACGCCGAGCTGCCCCGACAAACCTTCACCATACTCACCATAACAGCATACGGACAACTAGCTCCCCTTTCTTCCCCAACCAGATTGGCCATGGTAGGTATCCCTCTCCCTCGAGCCCATCTAGCCCCTTCTGCCTGTCTCCCCACACTCTGCTCGTGGCAAGAGCACAGCGCCAGTAGCCGAAGATCCCTACTGTGAAACCCTGGATGTACATTGGGTGACGGCTGCCGGAGAAGATTCAGAAGGACATGTCGGCGGCGCCATGGGGAAGAGGGTGCGTACAGCTGCGGCGGGGAGTGTTCTGCAGTGGGGAGGGAGACGTCGAACGCGCAGGATTGGGGAAGGAGATGGAGCCACCCACATTGTGGGGCCCTCTCTCTGACACCCTCGAGGGTATACGTATGATATGTATTCGGTATGGGTAGGGCGGTCTGTGTGGGGAGTAGTTGCGTATTTGCTATGAAATATATAAAATTATATGTATACATAAAAGTATATTTAACGATGTATACATAAAAAATTGAATGTAGAGATGGATGATTTTGTGTAATATGTGAACTCACTTGGTATAAATATCTAGTAGTAAGAGATGGATTTACAATAATTTTATTATTAATTTTGTGGACATATCTAGGCGGTTTGGTGGCTGCCACCCCCACGAAATGTATTTGCTGGCTAAAGTAGTGGGAGAAATCATGTTTCGTGACAGCTATTGCCATCACGAAAAGATTTTCCTTACAGTAAACACATTACTCTCAGTAAATTAGCCAAAACAAGGAATAGCCTTTTGGTGACTGCCATACAATCACTAAATAACTTGTGACGGCTTGCCCTCGCCAAATATTGGATTTCGTGACCAATCAAGTGTGACAGGTGTTTCGTGACGGCATGATGCCGCCAAAGTTCTTGGTGACGGCGGCATTATGACTTTTAGTGACAGTAAGGGGCAGTCACCAAAGATCTAATCTCTAGTAGTGCCACTTAACCGTGTTCGTGTGCCATTACTGGAGATATCTAATCTCTAGAACTATAAGCTTAATTTGCATCGATCCTCCGTAATGCGCATGCATGCCCTCTCTTTTTTAAGCTGCAGGGGCACACGTCTCTCTCTCTCTCTCTCTCTCTCTCTCTTCCTGTTGTTTTTTTTTCTTCTCAACCCGATATCGATTTACCTTTTTCCAACCATATTTTGTGGATAGGTCCATGTTTTCTCAATATACTTAACAAGGCTAAGGTGGTGTTTGGATCCAGGGACTTAACTTTAGTCAATGTGTATTTAGACACTAATTTAGAGTATTAAATATAGACTATTTACAAAACTAATTACATAAATGAAAACTAATCCGTGAGACAAATTTTTTAAGCCTAATTAATCTATAATTAGAGAATGTTTACTGTAGCATCACATAGGCTAATCATGAATTAATTAGGCTCAATAGATTCGTCTCACGAATTAGTCCAAGATTATGGATGGGTTTTATTAATAGTCTATGTTCAATATTTATAATTAGTGTCTAAACATCCACGATGTGATAGGGACTTAAAAGTTTTAGTCACATCTAAACAGGTCTAAGATCGTGCCTTGGTTTCCAAGGGTACAAGGGCGCTCGCTCCACCGCGCCTCTCTGCACTCGCGAAAAGCTATATATACTCCATATCCGATCTCGCGAGCTCGAATACGCCATTTAATTAGCTAGGCTGATCGATCCATCCATCCATCCATCGACCGATGGAAGGCAGCAACGGCACTCACTATCCCCAATGCTCAACTGGTACGTCCATGCGTCACTACAATACTAGTTAACCATCTTTTCTTCACTGATGAGTAATATCATGCGTGAAGATGAACATATATGTCGTCTATATATAATCAAGTCAATAGTGTGTGTTCGGATCCTTGTTTTCCCAACTCTCTGATCTCTCGTATTCTACGCACACGCTTTTCAAACTGATAAACGGTGTGTTTTTTTTTAAAAAGTTTCTATACGAAAGTTGCTTAAGAAGGTTATATTGATCCATGTTTTTTTAAAAAAAAATTTGCTGATACTTCACTCATGCAGGGATGGAGACCGGATCGTCGTCCTCACACAATACTTCATCACCTTGCAGCAGCAGCAGCAGCTCAACATCGTCGTCACTCCCGGCGGCGCCACAGCAGCTGAGTCGTAGTCGCCGGAGGCGGGGATGAGGTGTGTATGCGTGCGTGCTAGAGTAGTGTTGCTACTACTACTGCTCCGTTTCAGATTAGAAGACTTTCTAGCATTACCAACATTGATATAAATGTTAATAAATATAGACACGCATATATGTCTAGATTCATTAACATATATATATATATATATATATATATATATATATATATATATATATATATATATATATATATATATATATATATATATATATATGACACTCATATGGGGCACCATGGTGCCCGGGCACCATGGTTTCAAATGCACAAAATTACTCAAATTTTTCAAAATTTTTAAATTGTGAGTATATACCTAGTTATAAGAATTCGATTCATACATATATCTATCAACAAAACAACTCAAATTTAACTTTATTTCACAATTCATGTTTACATACCTAACTAATTATATGTATGGATGCTATATACCTAGAATCAAAATCTAACAAAAACAAGTTCAAATTCAGTTCAAACTTGCTTTGAACTAGTTAGTAAAGTAGTTAATGTTAATACCTAAATAATTGAAAAAGTTTCATACTCATTTGAATTGGTTATATACTCAATTTCAACAATGGTGCCCGGGCACCATGGAGCACCAAACAAATTTACTATATATATATATATATGAACATGGACAACGCTAGAAAGTTTTATAATATGAAACGGTGGAAGTAGTATATACTGTATGCTATACTGTACAACGTACGTCTATATATACGTGCGCGTGTGCGCCGTATACGTATGCATACATGACTTTCATTTGTACTGTATTTGTTTGCCAACTATATATATATATATATATATATATATATATATATATATATATATATATATATATATATATATATATATATATATATATATATATATATATATATATATATATATATATATATATATATATATATATATATATATATATATATATATATATATATATATATATATATATATATATATATATATATATATATATATATATATATATATATATATATATATATATATATATATGTATGTGTGTGTGTGTGTGCATGCAATGCAGGTCACAACATTGGTTCAATTATTGGATCTCGGACCCGACTTCACAGGTAAGCGGTACAACTCAAGCTACTACTCCCTTCGTTTTACAACGTAAATTATTCTAGCATTTTCCACATTCATATTCATATTAATGAATCTAGACATATATATCTATTTAGATTCATTAATATCAATATGAATATAAAAAATACTAAAATGACTTGCGCGGTGAAACGGAGGTAGTATATATATACTTGAATGGTGATGATGTGTTATTGTAGCTAGTTAATATGTACTCCTAAAATATTGTACATACGTAATTACTCCCTCCGTCTTAAAATATAATAACTTCTCCACCAATATTCTCTTTTCAACCAATAACAACCCACCACAATTTATTTTATTTTCCCACCTACCTCCACTACTAATCGAACCACAACCCTCCACTATTCACTTCTACCTATTTTGCTAATAACCGTGTCCAAACTCTAAAACTTCTTATATTCTGGGATGAAGCTAGCGAGTAGTATGTATGTAGCTCAATTATTCTCTTTTATTTAACTTATATAATTAAATATTAATTTTTTGGACTGTAACTAATACGTTCTTGCATGCATGCATATGTACTAGTCCTCCCTGATTCCATGAGATCCATGTTACATGCGATAGAGGACGACGAAGACGACGACGTTACGAGTGGCGGTAACAATAACCCAATTTACAATGAAGCATCAGTCACGGCCGTACGTCGGCCGTCAAGGAGATGGTCAGCCGTATGGGCCCACACTGAATTTGTAGATCCTTCGGAAAATTACGTCAAGTGCAGTTACTGCGCCACGATACTGACGGCTAATTCCAAAGGGGGCACGAGCCACGTCAAGTGCCATGTCATCAGATGCCTGACTAGACTTGGGCGACATAACGAATGTGAAGAACTCATTGCCAAGACCAAAAAAAGAGCGAGAAATTAACGTAAGTCCTGGTGATTCCAATCTCGTGCGAACGAAACGCAAGAATCTTCCACAGCAATAATACGTCTGCACCGTCCTCAATTCTAGCAAAGATCAAGAAGGAAGGAAGAACATGGGTCAAAGCAGAGGCTGCAACCTTACAGGAGTTTGGAATTTTGGGAGATATCGCCTAATTCCTGATTTTTTGCTTTTTTTTCCTTTTACGGGTTATTCTATTGTTTTCGTCGAACCTTTTATATTTCTCGGTATAATTTTTTCTTGCTCTATTAATATACACAAGATAAAGCTTTTGTCTTTCCTTAAAAAAAAAGAAATTCACGTACGTGCATCAATATTTGGCATGGTCGTAGTGCATGTACTCTTACAGTATCTGTCCCTCCATTACATGATAAATTAATCTCGTATAGGATATAACAAATATTATACTACTACGAATTTATCTATGTGCGTAGAACTATAATATATCACATGTTATACTGGTTAACTTATTTTAGGATAGAGAGCAAATATTTATTTTTGTCCTTGTGCGTACTTGCTTGTCATGGATATGAGCTTATATATGAATGTATAGTACGTGTTCATTGGTGGTGATCAGATCTACATCGATCGCTATTGTATATATAATGTAGCTAGTCATATTATTTCCTCTTGGGTTGTGCTTTTATATATAATTAACAAATATATATATATATATATATATATATATATATATATATATATATATATATATATATATATATATATATATATATATGTATGTATGTATGTATGTATGTATGTATGTATGTATGTATGTATGTACGCTTAATTAATACTACATGAACTTAGGCCCATTACTACTTCCTTTTCTTAAAAAATGCTAGCATATAGCTGCATAGGATTAGCGGCAAACAACAACAGATGGATGCACATGTGAAACCCTTTCTCCTGGAGGGAATAGATAGATCAAATAATAGAAGCATCGGTCTAACCTTGTACGCATAACGAACATAAACCAATGGCCTCATCGTTTGGCATATTCATATGCTTATCAGCCAAAATTTAAATTTTCAACGTTAAATTTATAGCTGATTTTAGGATTTTTTTATCGAAGATTATTTTTCAGCCTTTGCTTTTAGATCGCTAAGAACATATATATAAAAGTTTTATTCACAAATTGATTTTCGTTTGTAAATATGCCATTTGGCATATTCAAACGATGAGGCTGCAAGTACGGCCAAGTACGTCACGCATGCATATGCATGGGTTGGGCCAGGACCAAGCGCTAGCGGCGCCCCACATGCATGCAGCAGTGATCGATCAGCCTCCCAATATGCATTTGCATGCGAGGGTTTGATCGATATTGCATGCATATTGGTACGGCACCCGAGACATATTGGTACGCCCCATCTTTTTCTTCGCTTTTTTCTCCCCTCCCTCTCCAGATCCCGACTCCCTCCCGTTTTTTTTTCTTTTTCTTAGCTTTTTTTCTCCCCTTCATTCTCGACGCCCTCCTCGTGTTTTCTTTGCTTTTTCTTCTCCCGTTCCGGTGCCCCCCTATCTATCCGTCTCTTATTTTTTTTCCCATGGAATAAACCTTCATTTTTTTTCTCATTTTTTTAAGAATAATTCAAAACTTGGACACATGATCTCATAGTTCATAGCAAAGCCCTCCTAACCAACTCACCCTACAACACTATGTGTTTTGAGATCATATATTGTTTTTTTTATCTATATATCTGTTCAAATTTTGTGAACCCAAACCCGTTATGTACTGTAGGAATCATATCTTGTTACTACAATTCGGTAGTAACATTATCGAACAAGTGCAGTAACACGACACGTTACTGCGAAATTTACAGGTCGTTGCTATGAAATTTATCGGTCGTTACTGTACTTTTTGCAGTAACATCATGATGAAACTGTAGTAACAGAGAACATATGTTAGTAACGGTAGTACTATAGTACCACTGCTTATGCATTGCTAAATTTTTAAATCTCAATCTTATGTAACATACAAGTTGTTAATATCTATATGAATGTTGGTAATGCTAGAAAGTCTTATAACCTGAAACGGATGTAGTAATTTATAGAAACACCCAGACATGTGTCTATTAACGTATAAAATCTATATGCTTTATAGGTTGATTACATGTTTTCTTGTTTCCATCGTATTATCGTTATGGATGCTTTGCTTAGATTAATTCCCTGCTTTTGATCTATATGCTATGGAGAAAACCGTGTGAGAGAAATCACTAAAATTGATGGGAAATCCTGGATTGGAGACATGCCTAATTCGGTTGAGCCGAATCGGCCGACTCTTCCGCCTCCCTCGCATCTCTCTGTTTCTCTCTTTCTCTAATGACGCCACGCCGGGAACACGGTGACATAGTCTCAGACTGTTTGGCTGGACTTGGAGACATATCGATCGTCGTTCGTCGTCGCTGTTGGGTATGCCGTCGACCTTGTGTCGATGCCATCGTGGGAAACCACCGTCTCGGAGAAAGCCCTAAACCCATGTCGCCGTTGCTGCTGGAGTTAATGTCGAAGCGAGGTGCCGCCACCATTGACCTCCGTGGTGGGAGGATATGGGTCATCGGTTGCCTGCTACTAGATTAACCTCCGCCGAGACAATATGGCCGGATGCAATTTGGTTGTTGTCGTTGAGTTCGCCTCGCCGCCGTCATGAGGATGCGCGGGTTGACGCAGAGCTCCGTCGTATGCCACCGAGCCACCGCCGTCCCAAATTGCCACACGGGAGTGATATCGTAACAATCATATCAAATACTCCCTTAGTAAAAAAAGACGCAATCCTAAGTTTGAACCTGGACACACATATATATACAGGTTTAAACTCAGTATTGGTTTACATTTTTAGGGAGGGAGTACCATACCGTACATACCATGCCAGTTTAACTCAAAGCAAACCATGCATCTTACGGGATATGTGACCCAAATATTCTACTACGGAGTACACTAGAATACCAGACCACAGCTTCAAAATTCGTTGCTACTCGCAATCTGCCACTTTGAGATGCTTGTCAGGAATTAAACACCGGGTGCAGCATCTGCGTTGAGACCCGCCGGTTGATTAGCAGATTCCGGTTATTACCCAAATATATTTTATCTGAAAAATCAAAGATCGATATGATTGAAATACCGCGAGCGATAATTAGTAAACCAAAATAATGCAACGTAACTATATATATATCAGTGGTGTAACTAGAATTTAAAATAAATGTGGTCCATCTATATATAATAGATCAATTAAATGGGTGATCCACTATATAATTTTTATTATATTAACTAGCACATATACTATAGTTTTAACCTCGATTAAATTTTTAGGTGGTCTATGGACCACAGTACCACCTAGTTAGTTACACCACTGATCTATATTTGTATCTATACTAATATAAAAATAAAGAGTTACACCCCTCCATTCCTACTGGCCAAATCACCCGCACCGCATCTAAGAGCAGGGCTAATAAGCCGGTGATTAGCCGGTGGATCTGACGTGGAAGGGAAAAATTCTTCTACAATCGCCTGCTCAGCTCAAGCGCCTAGGCAGACTGACAACCTAAACCCACGTTCAGAGAGGGGAGTAATTAAGAGTGCACACCAGGTTCACAACAAATATAAAAGATTTATTTATTGATATGTATAGCGCTTAATCCATCGGCGATTAATCCATCCATCGCCTGCGCAATCCCCGCCACCCCATGCCCCGGCTCATGCTCCGCCCTATTTAGGCGGCTGTGTTCTTATCTTCAAGTTCCTAACTCCTCTCCCTCATTTTATATGTACACGCTTTTTAAACGACTAAACGATGTGTTTTTTTACTAAAAAAATTCTATACGAAAGTTGCTAAAAAAATCAAATTAATCTATTTTTTTAAAAAAACTAATACTTAATTAATCATGCAATAATGCATGCTCCGTTTTGCGTGTCACTAAGCTCTATACTCCCTCCGTCTCAAAAAAAAAGACAAACCCTAAGTTTCTGTGTCCAACGTTTGACCGTCCGTCTTATTTAAAAAAAATTATAAAAAAATTAAACAGAAAAGTCACGTATAAAGTATTACTATCATATTTTATCATCTAACAACAATGAAAATACTAATTATAAAAAAAATTTCATATAAGACGGACAGTTAAACGTTGGACTTTTTTTGACAGAGGAAGTATATCATTATTGCTGTGCGGCGCACGTTACGGCACGTACCCATCCCCACCGGCAGAGCGTGCAGCTCCTGGAGTACCACGGGATCTCGCGTGAGATTCAGATATATCCGGCTCGAGCAACAGCCAACAGCTAACCAGCCACGCCAATTAAAGCTGCTGCCATTAACAGTGTGAGGTTTTCAAGCTGCTAGTTGATGTAGTATATACCTTTTGAAGAGCTAATTAATTCCTTGTTACCGGCAGCATTTTGACAGCTCATCGAGCCAGTAATCTACATTGATTGTTAATTTGTTCCATGTAGTAATGATTTGAATGATGGTCCTGAGTAATGTAAGGTTGTGCTGTGTTTAATTCACATTAAAATTGCAAGTTTGGTCGAAACTGAAACGATATGTCGGAAAAGTTGAAAATTTGTGTGTGCAGAAAAGTTTTAATGTGATAAAAAAGTTAGAAGTTTAAAAAATTATTTTGGAAGTAAGCACGGCGATAGAATGAGAACATACATTACATATGGCATTCATTTCATATAATAATGCTACTGGATCTCAAACTTGTATATTTCTGATGGTGTGTTTCTCATTTTACTTTTTGCAGCTCAATATTTTTTTCTCCATGCACTCTTATTCTCAGATTGTTTGTCATAAAATTAGTAAAACATCACTCATCCTGTCCAAACATTTGGAAATGAAGCGAACAGATATTAACGGTAGCTGAGGTATGTCGATTACTTTCGCTCTGAATTAACTTGACAGATTCTATAAGGAATTATAAATGCAGCTGTTAATTTGATTTACCTTTGTACATGATTCAAGATTCAAGTGCAGGAGCTGGAAGGTTTTTACCCCTGATCAAGAAGAATATGAACCTTATGGCCAGTGTTCACTGTGGTTTTACATCATGATTCACTTGATTTATGCCAAAGTGTAAATATAAGCCCATCAAATGTGTCGTGTATTTTCCTACGTCGCTCACTGGGATAGGTTCTGAACTTCTGATCATGTCTCTTTAACTACAATTATTTTTGGCATTTATAATTTTTGATAGCCACACTTTAATCATGTAGATAACAAAATTTCTTGGTGATATTGCTAATTTCAGTTGAATTAAGTATAGTAAAGTATGCTAGAGAGAATTATATCTCCCTCACTGCTGACAAAGGGAAGAATTGGTTCAAAAAGAACATGTAGCAGAAGAAGGAAGCATATCTAGAGCAATAAATTTGTCTATCTCTACTTCTATTTGAGGTGAGCTGAAAACAATCTATAATCCCATTTGAATACAATTAGCATATAAATACATGTCATAAACTCATAGTGTTGTGGTATAAGCTTTTGTATTTGAATTCATAATCAACAAGATGATCTGACATGCACATCCTACTACAGGGAGCATAGGACAAGCTTGCAATGAACAAGCTTTCGAAGAAATGCGTCCATTCAATAAGATGATTTTTTTTTCTCTACAGCTAATTCAGGCCGACAACAATGTTGAAATGATTTTTGTAAGCAGGAAATCAATGTCAGCAAGCTGAATTGACAGCCCGCTCCTCCCGTTTACAGAACTCACCAACAAGTAAGAGTATTCATAATTCTTTCTTCTATGTTTAAATTGGAGTTTCGCTCTCTCTCTTATATATGTAACACATGAAAATTTGAAACTATTCCTATGCTGAATGAAAAAGATATCAATGTTATACATGATGCCATTGTATCCTTATATTTACTTTTTCTATGTGCTCGGAAAAATGATCTGTCAATTTTATATTGTTGCGCATTGTTGAGGCACGAAGCCTAAAACAATTTTAAAGTCATTGTTGTTGGCAGGCTTGCCAGGTAAAAAAGATAGAAACCACACGTCATGACTTCAATTTAGTTTGTATAGGCAGTAATAAGTCCCATAAAAGACAATACTAAGAATTTTTTTGGGTAAAAATGCATGTTTTTTCCACATAAAGTTCCCTGTAATAGTAATATGATCGAATTTGATATGGATTTTCACTTGCAACTTTTCTTCTTTTTGCAGCAAACTTATTTGCAAAGCACTCAATTCACTACTTTGCAATTGCTTCACAAGTTAAATTCGTGCTTTGAAATTTATACAACTCATTCATAAATAGCCCACCATCCAGCTGCAATAGTTTCGATGTTGAAATGCTTCAATATAACATTGGAACACTGGGGAAACTTTGATTGGAGGTTGGAAAGTGTGAGGAAAAAATTTTTATGGCATCAACATTTAATCCTACATGTGCTAATGACGGATTAATTAGGCTTAAAAATTCGTCTCGCGGTTTCCATGCAAGCTATAAAATTAGTTTTTTCATTCATGTCCGAAAACATCTTCCGACATCCGGTCAAATATCCGATGTGACATCCATAAATTTTCTTTTCACGAACTAAACATGCCCCTAATCAGGAAAAGGTTAGCGCAAAAGGTATGCGTGTTGTGAAACAAATATGTAGGAGATAAGTCACGGACGAACGACATCACAGATCCGCATGGTGACCTCGGCCTGATGAGACGATCGACGACGACTTTTGATGATGGTGGCGCAACAACGGCGTGCGGGCACCGGGCAGCGGCGCTCCGACTGGCAATCTCCTCTAGCGGCTTGACGATGAGCGTGATAAAAGTAGCAAAGCCGACAGGGGCGAGCGGTAGGGCGTCGCCGACGAGATGATCTCCCAGTTGATAGTGGCTTCTCTCCATCGGGACGGCGCCATCTTGCTTCGTGTTGAGATATCGACCGACGCGGGCGCCGGGCAGAAAGGGGAGAATATGCATGGCAGGCATCACGGACGGATGGTCTGCATACGCAGGCGCGATCCCAGGCCGTCCGGCTCATATGCACGTACATCTGTTGATCTCTTGTTAATTGGTTTAGCACCGGTCTACTTCTGCTGGTCTTGCTAGCTAGTGAAGCATGCATATATATATGCGTACGCATACATGGCCGAATTCACATCACACATCTACCCTCCCAAATGTCAGGCCACCTCTGTACGCACATGCATGCCTGAATCATTTAATTAGCTTGCTAATTAACCTGTTTCCTGCTGCAATCAACCATTAACACACAATATACAAGTGATTATATTTTATAAATATGTACAAAATACCATCAAACATATGCATTGTGATATTAAATTGTAGTGCTGTAAGAGCAAAAAGAAAGATGGAGATATTGCATCTCCTTTTTCGAAAACACACAACAAAGGAGAATGCTTCTAAATTGCCTTCTTTCCCGTCGTGATTGAGGAGCACACTCAACAATAAAATGTTGAAGAAGATGTCTCGCCACCACCAGTGCCTCAGCTTTAAAAAGTTAAGTTGTATGGTAATCTTTTTAAACTTTTATAACCATATAAGCTTCTTCGCTAGTTTTATATGTTTTAAGAAGCTATATATTAATATATCATGATACACTTTTGATGATTTGGTATATTATATTATTTACATTTGCATTGTATATATTACCGTCACTGCGTATGCCCGCCGTGACGCCATCTGCAAGAACGCCGGCATTGCATGTACTCAGGACCGTTGCATGTACACCCGTGCATGGATGGAATTGAATCTCCATCAGCTAGAAGTAGCACAAGGCGGTGGCGGCCAGCCGGACGCGGCAGAGAGATCCATTGCGTGCCCTCAACTTCATCAGCTCGGGCTAATCATGGTAATTAGTAAGCTTAGTTTGTAAACTAATTTACTAATTCATAGATACATCCCGGCACGTATCTATTAAGGTACGCGGTCTATATATGTTTTTATAGATTGATTATATTTTCTCGTTTTTATCATATTATCTAGATGCTTTGCATGCAGTAGATGTGATCCTGCTATTGATCTGGTGGTAAATTAATTTCCTGCTTTTATCTACATGCGTCTATTTTATTTGATGAAAATTAGAGAAAATCGTGTGAGAGAAATCACTAAAATTGATGGGAAACCCTGGACTAGAGACGTATCTAATTCGGTTGGGCCGAATCGGTCGTCTCGCCCACCCTCCCATCTCTCTATTTCTGATGACGCCACGCCAGGAACACAGCGACATATTCTCAGTTCATATAGTCGGACTTGGAGACATGTCCATCGTTCGCCGTCATCACTGTTGGGTGCGCCGTCTCAGAAAAAGCCCTGTTGGGTGAAGATTGACGATGACGGGAGGAGCAGTAGGGCCACGCTGGAGATCAAAACGCGGCGGCGAGCTCGGTATTCACGGCGACGAAGGTCTTCCCGGGGTCTTCGGTTTCGGCGAGATGGCTGCCGGGCTTTCTCTTGTCCTTGCAGAGCCGAGGGAGGTGGTGGCGCGGAGCGGCGACGACCGAGGCGGCAGCTAGGGGCGGCTGGAGCGGCTACCGGCGACGGAGAGAGGGCGCTCGCGGGGAAAAGGTTTCCGGCGACGGCGGAGAGAGGGAGAGGTGGCGCCCGAAAGAGGAGAGGGAGGGGGCTCTATATATAGCCATGGGAGGGAGAGATCGGGCCCAAGACGAACATGGCGACGCCGGGAAAAGCTAAGGTTTTCGCCGGGAAAAAAAAAAGGAATGACTTGATCCGCGAAATTGGAAAGGATTTCCATAGAAACTTTTGGGGATTTATTGGGGAAATTGTAGAGGGGATTGAGAGGATTCCATTCCCGCAACTAATTTGGGATGAGGAGCAACGAGGAGGCCGGATTTGGTGAGAGGTGGTGGCGGCAGTGCACGCGCACGGGCTCTGGACGGCTGGCTGGAGGTTGAAGATGCACTGTAGTGAAAGGGAGAAGAAACAGACTTCCGGCTGGGCTTCTATTCCTCGGCCCGATTGAAGGAGGACTCAGGCTAGACTTTGGAAAGAAAAGGCCGACCAGACAGAGGAAGGAAGGACAGCCAAGGACTGAAAGAGAACTTTTCCTATTTCGGCCCGAAAAGGAAAAGAGGATTTGATTTATTTTTCCAATTAAATTAATCACCGAAATGATATTTGAATTGTTAAAAATAATTCCAATGCTCTAATAATTTCAATAAAAATTCTAAAAATAATTAGACACTCAAAATATATAAAAATAATTAAAACCAGATCATTTAATGATTAATTTATTATTTAAATAATTACTTAAATGTTTCCTAATTTATTAAAATTAGTAATTGAGCTCTGAAAAATCCGAGAAAATTCCAGAGAGTATAATTGATCATGGAGAATTTAATAAAAATTAAATCCAACCATTCTTTACACTTAGAAAATTTTATTTCCCATATTTAACTTCACTTGTAAATTAATAAACATTTAATATAAAATTTATTAATAATTTATTAAATAATTTATAAATCCTGAAACGGAAATTCAGGTTGTGACAAATTCCCCACAATGTGTGTATGTATAGAGTGAGGAAAGGAATAAATTTACCGCAGGTCCCTCAACTTAACAGCGCGATTTTTTGAGATCCCTTAACCATAAAATCAGAAATGTATACCCCTAATCTCACTCAAACCGTTCAAAGAAGGTCCCATGCTAGTATATATGGGTGGTTTCGCTGATGTGGCATCCTAGTCTGCAAAATAAAAAATAAAAAGTTATGAGACCCACATGTAAGTGAGAAGGGAAAAAATGTGGGACCCACATATCTTCTTTCTCTCTTTTTTTTTCTCCTCTCTTCTCCTTTCTTTCCTCTCTCATCTTTTGGTTCTTCTGTTTGCCACAGAAGAGGGGGGAGCGGCAGCGAGCGAGGACGAGCGACCAGAGCAGGCGGGCGAGCGCGTGGCGACCGGCGGAGTGGAGTGGGGTGACAGCGGTAGCGGGCGAGCGCGCATCCAGAGCAGTGTGGCAGCAGCGAGCAGGAGCTGGCGAGTGAGCGCGGGGAGGGGGGTCGGCAGGCTCAGCGTCTCCCCCGGTGGTGAAACACCAAAAACTGTCGCGGCTGCCATTGATGCCATGTCGAGCTCCACCCCGTTGATCTCTTTCTAGGGTAAGTTTCTCGCATAACCTACCGCGTCACAACGTGTTCCCCGTGGTTAGTAGTCTTTACTCTCAACAATGGTGGTGATTCCCTTTCACTTCCATAGTGGTCTTCTTTGGTCGGCCCACTCATTTCACTCTCAAGCTCTCTGAGAAGATTCAAGATGTTTCATATGTGTCCGGATAGCCCAAAGTCTCGATAGTTAGCTCTAGGTCTTCCAGTCAATAGGCAGTTCAAAATGTTGACCTATTTGGGAATCTCCGGATCTATGATTATTTTCAACTCCCCAAAGCATTTCGTCTCTTGCTACGTCCTTCCTCGTCTCTGGGTACCTAGGTATCCACCGCAAGCCTTTCCTCTATAAGGGACAGGCTTACTGAAACTAGCACTAGCAACGCGTCTTGTCCTTAGTCAAATCCAATTCAATAAAGAACAAGAAAATGTAGGTGAACAAAGAAAGAAGGCAACTGCATTTGTCGGGAACACGAGCTTCTTTTCGTGTAGTGTGTTGACCTTTGACCATCGCGTTCCGCGCCAACCAGAGCACCTTCGTCGTCATCGATTTCTTTGTTGGATTCGCACAACCGCGATCTACTTACAGGACATTGTGCCCTCGCTGGATTCCATCGAGTTGCCGTCATGCCATACGCCTGCCTTACGAGCTGACCTCCGGCCTACCTTAGGCACAGCGGTGTCAGGCACCGGAGTCGCGCGCCAAGTTCCTCGGCAACTCTGCCGCTCCAGCGCCCACCCGCCAGCCGGCCACCTCACGCCGTCGTCGCTACTCGAGGCCCCGCCCCGCCGGCACCGGATGAAGATAAGAGAAAGGGGAGAGAGAGATAAGGGAGGCAGAGAGAGGAGGAAGAAGGAAAGGAGAGAGAGCATGACATGTGGGCCCCATAAATTATTGACCCTACATTTTTTTTCTCACTTACACGTGGGTCCTATATATTTATTTATTTTATTTTATTTGTTGACTAGGATGCCACGTTAACAAAATCGGGCGAAAATATAGTCAATACTACCATGTGACCTCCTTTGAACGGTTTAAGTAAGTTTAGGGGTACACATTTCTAGTTTTGTGGTTAAGAGACAAAAAATTATCGTGTTAAGCTAACGAACCTCGGTGAACTTATTTCGTGAGGAAATATGGTGAAACTCATCTAAAAAAAAGACTAACCGTTGTATAACGTGAACATTTTTCTTAAAAAAAGTGGAACACGCCATAATATTAGTTTATTTTATTATTGCCGGCAATAAGCCTATGCTCAATAGTAGTAGTTGTTTACTTGTTTACCATTTGCATGATGATAAGAACGTATTTAACGTTAATTACCTGCTTCACGATGTCCTTGCCCGCCCCCCACCCCTCCTATAGATAAACACATCTTAATTATACCAATCTAAACATGCCGATATCTTAGGACGAATGGAGAAATATACTACTATCATTTTTTTTCCAGGTTTGAAAAGAAAACCTAAAAATAAAAAGAGGTTTAAAAAGAAAACAAAAAAAAACAAAATGCCACACGGCCACCGGCTGCAGCAGGTGACCTCGACCGCCGACCGGCCGCACCCCGTCCACCCATCCGCTGGGCCCCACCCCACCCCACCCATCCGCATCCACATCTCGCCGCGACCTTCTCCCCTCCCCTCCCCTCCTCATCCTCTCCTCGCGATAACCCTAGCTCTCCCCCCCTCTCCCGCTTCCGATTTCCGATCGCTATATAAAAGACCTAGGATTTCGAAATTTTTCCCTCCCCCTCCCCCTTCGCGCGCGCGCTCTCTTCCCGCCCTTTTTTTTTCCTTCTTCTTCACCGGTGGGATTGATTCGTGGGGTGCGGATCTGGTTTTTGGGGGTGTGTATGGCGGCGGCGGAGGCGGCGGCGGAGGCGGCGGCGGCGCTGGAGGGGAGCGAGCCCGTGGACCTGGTCAAGCACCCCTCCGGCATCATCCCCACGCTCCAGTAAGTCCCCCCCGCCCCCGCCCGGATCTGTATGTGCGGGTTCATCGAGCTGGTTGAGTTTGAGGTGGAGCGGTTAACTCGTCGCGCGCTGTTGATTTGGTTTTGTTTTGGGGGCCGGGGATATTATTTGTTGTTGCAAATGATGTGATTGGTGGTAGGTTTAGCTTGGGGGGTTACTACATGTTTGAGGTTCTGATTTGCTTGATTGATGAAAAAGGGGGGCGATCTGAGATCCGCGAGTCCGGTACGAGAAGAAATAGAGGCAGCCGATGTGCTTGTGCTGTGACGGATCCATTGTCCGGTCTTCATAACAACTCTTTTTAGCTGGACAGATGTTTGTTTTCTCATGAATGAATTCATATGGTTGGAGTCTTGGAGAATCAGCTTGTCAGCTGTTCTTTTTTTTAAAAAAAAATTAAGGTTTATAAATAAATAAATAATCAATCAATCAATCATGCATCTAAATTGTAGGATTTAATTCTTTCCCCTCATCACGTATTTCAACCTTAGAGGGAGGTATTGTGTCTGTGGAGAGTTTATGGTGCTCATGTGATACATACAGTTGACAATGGGTCAATGCATGTTTTTAGACAGCATCAAGCTCTGAACAAGTGAACCACATATTTAGGCTTGATCCATGTATAACCCCACTAAGTTTTATACTTGTTTGTACGGGCCAATATGCCCAAACCTGGCTGTTTATTAGCATGCTGTACTTGCTGGTGTGCATCGAAACGTTTTTGGGGTTTGCCTACATTGCTACCAGGCATGTATATTTTGCATGCTGGTGTGCATTGCAGAAAAAGTCGAGCATGCTTATATTGCTGCTTGTCATAGTGTACCTGCTTCCATGTGTTCTCACAAGTGCGCATGCCTGTTTTGCTGCCTTTCTGGGTTGTTTATGTTTCAGCGTTGGGATCATAGCTGGTAGACTGCATGTGTTCCACTCTGTTTTGGCTTATCATGCTTCCTTTGGATACTCTCACCAAGGAAATTGAAGTCCTCATTATGTGTTCTCATCTATTTTGATGGCAGAAACATCGTGTCGACGGTCAATTTGGATTGCAAATTAGACCTCAAAGCTATAGCTTTGCAAGCACGCAATGCAGAATATAATCCAAAGGTATTATGATGGCTTTGGTGTGTTCTTGTGTCTTTGATTTTGCTCGAAAGGATATCTTCTTTGCATGTGAAAATTTTACCTATTTTAATCCTGCTAGCATGTAATATGTAGACAAGTCCATACAATCCTATGGTCTGTTCCTAGGATGATACTTCCTTTGTGTATAACGCAAGTGTGAGTGCAATTTTAGAGGTCGGTATGGATAAATGCATAGCTGGCAGTCCAGTTTTATATTGTAAATCTCAGTTAAGAGAGTGAATACATTCATCACGCTCAGCTTGTCCCATGGATAAGCAAATTGCTTTACAATTAAGATTCTAAAATTGCTCTATTTAGTGCTTATGCACTTTCTAATCTGTGCTGCACGTATCAGATACAGCATGATGTATTGGGGGATTTTGTAATTATATGTAATATCATAATCTAAATCTAGGCTATTATGTTTATTTTAATAATGGATACATTTTGAAAGAAACAGAGATAACTGCACACTGAGGTTATAGCATCTCTATCTACTCCATCCGTTCCAAAATATAAGCACTGTAATATATGTTTTAGTTTGCTAACTCCTCTTTTCACAAACAGCGTTTTGCTGCAGTTATCATGAGAATAAGAGAACCGAAAACTACAGCTCTGATATTTGCATCGGGTAAAATGGTATGGTTCAACCTCTTTGTATAGCTAAGACTGCAAATATTCTGTTTGTTCATCTTCTTATTGACTTGTGAATTGCTTTATCACCTGTCTTTGTTGCTCTTGTAGCTATTATAACGCATATTGATTGATGAACTCTTTTTGCTGATGTGTAACTGCTTTCTATTAGCCTACTATCTTTTTAGTTTTTCTTTGTTTTTTTAACAGCTATCACATCCATACCTGATCCATGCAGCCTGTAGTTCAATGCTGAATCTGTAAATTTAAGTTTGCTCTGATTTTCTGACATGTTTGCTGTTGCATTGCTGTTACATAATAACAGATAAGTAGTGCTCTTTCTGTAAATGTATAGTTTGTCCTTGTTAACTTTTTTATTGTCTTAAAGCATAATCAGAATTGACAATAAATTGAACCTGTCATATTTATTTGTTGATGGATAATCAGCAATGACACATCACATGGACTTCATGTCGCGTCAATATCTTAATTTTAAAAGGCTTGTTTATGAAAATTCACTTGATTTTCCTTTTGGATCAATGTCTTGATCCGAATAAGCTTGTTGAAGGATAATTGGTGGTCAGCATTTTTGGGATAAAATCTTCATTAAAAGTTGCTTTGCTGGTTCTCATCAGGAGGGATAATATCTGTGTTACAGACTTAAAGTAATACATTTTTCTGATAATAAATTCACATTTTAAGCATGAGAACGAAGGAGTTCACAGCCTAGGCTTACTAGTACGCTGTATGGGGCCTGACTATTAGGCAGTGGACTTAAGAAGGGGTTGTCTTGGGTTTGATGCACCGATTTGCTGCGTCTTTGCTTCTTTTTTATAAAAATCAAATTTGCTTGTTAACCAAAATTTCTCTGTGGGCACCATGACCTGCTAGCATTTGTGGTGGAATTAAAAGCATGTTTATAAATCTTTTGTTGTCCTTTACCAGGTATGTACTGGGGCAAAGAGCGAACAACAATCAAAGCTTGCAGCAAGAAAGGTATGGGGAGTATTTATTTTATTTCATTTTATTTTGCTACGTGAAGTCTAACACTTTTTTATTGCCAGTATGCTCGTATTATCCAAAAGCTTGGCTTTGCTGCTAAGTTTAAGGTAACTATTTCAGGCTTGATTAATTTTCATCTGTGCAAATGCCTACCATTTTCATTCTGTAAGATTGTACCTAAATGTTTAACTCATTTGCACTATACCAGGACTTCAAGATTCAGAACATTGTTGGTTCTTGTGATGTTAAATTTCCAATCAGGCTGGAGGGACTTGCATATTCTCATGGTGCTTTCTCAAGTGTAAGTTGAATCCTTGCATGTTTTTTTAGGATATTTCTTTCACATATGTTATGCTATTCTCATGTCTTGTGCCTTTTGTCTTCCAGTATGAGCCTGAACTCTTTCCTGGTCTGATATATCGGATGAAGCAACCGAAGATTGTTCTTCTGATTTTTGTTTCAGGCAAGATTGTTTTGACCGGAGCAAAGGTAAGCAGCCTTTCCTTTTGTATACCCTTGATTGTCTATTCCTTTTTGTATGTCTGAATGTACTTGTCTTTATAGGTGAGGGATGAGACGTATACCGCCTTTGAGAACATATACCCTGTGCTAACAGAGTTCAGAAAAGTCCAGCAATGGTACGTCTTTATTTTGTTGTTTAGGTATGCAGTGTGTGGTAGAAACATCGGAAGTTCGAAGTAAGAATTATACAGTGGATAATTGCACTTGTGTCTTTTGTTATACGTGGGAGTGAACTTTGAGCACACTCCTTACTAAATTGCAATATGTTGAATTTTTTAATATTACAAGCACCTATAAATCTGAACTTTCCAATTTGAATCCAGATGGTCAGCAGAAACTGAAGGAATAAATCATCTCAAGAAAGATTTTAATTTCCACACTACCTTGATCTTAGATAGGATTTGGATACTTGTTTCAGATATGATTCATCACTACCATGTGATGGACTGTTGGCTGCCCTTGCCTACTTACTGTGCTTGACTGCAGTTTACTTCCAATTTAGGAGAACACAATTTTAAATAATAATAATAATGATGGCTCCTTGCACCTTCAAATTTGCAGATAACCTATGGAGGTCACAACTACAACGCTTCCTTGAGGATTTTGCTGCCTTGTAACTGCTAATTTTAATCTGTACATATATGTAGTCTGGAGGGGCGTACAGCATCTTGTAATTTATGTGAGCCCCTGGATGAATGAGCACTGTAGACTTGTAGCTGGGTGAGTATGTTGTTAGTAGTCTCTTGTGGCATGGAGTTCAGTCCAACCGATCTGATGGAGTTTTCGTACGTTTGTAGCCCTTGCCGATCTTTTTCCCTTTTCTTCCCAATAGACATGTTGCTAAACTTTTACTAACTTGTTAACAGACAGACAGAATGATAACATGGACTGTGGATGCTTAGCGTTTGTGGCCGAATAACATGGACTGTTGGGTACTGGAGCTCTTTGACTGTGATTGTGATTGTGATTGCTCTTGGAAACAAAGATTACTTACAATCCCATCCTCTTTTTTATCATAAAATCGCCATGGATGGAGTTACAAGCAATTTTGTTTGATCCATTTTGCTTTAAAAGAATTATTAGTACGCTTGATTATGCAATACTATAGCGTGCTTCAGCTGTAAACAACCAAAGGAATCACCAATCCAATCGAGGAAAAGAAAAACAGATATGAAAGAATCACCAATCGAATCAAGCAAAAGGAAAAAAAAAAACGGAAGCGAAGAAATGAAGAAGCGAGCATCGATTCTCCCATCGGGCACACGCACGGACGTCTCGCTGATGTTGATGCTAAATCCCAAACGTCACACATTTTAATGTATCTTGTGCGTTTTTCCAACTAACAACGTGACAAACGTTAGGTGTACATTATTGCAAAAGGGTGGATATGACGTGGGATTATCATTGACCAATTTTTACTCGAATCTTTTAGACTCGTTTGGTTCTCTATGACTCTATCCTACCAGTAGTGCAAAATTAGCTAGCTCTTGTTTGGTTTGTATCAATATAAAACCAAAAATTAATAGCTAAGCCCCTTGTTATGCGCTCCATTACAAAATAAATTAACTTATGATTAAAGTTTAGATATTACCTACTGCTCACTTTGCTGGCACAACCCACAATGTCATTCCACCTCCTAATGGAATATAGATACACGAATAGATATATGGGACATGCTATCAACATATACCTCGCTCAAGCAAATCAAATCGGTAATGTGGTGCACAACTACGACGGTCCATGAATGATGGACGATATTGGCCACTAGCGAGGTACTACCAAAACAAGGTATCCGCACCCCTCATCGTACTTACGGCGTAGGAATTTTGGAAGGAGAGAAACCAAATAGTGTTCCAACACAACGAACTTTCGACGGTAGCCCTAGTGGCGAAAATCGAGGAGGTCAAAAAACATGAGCCCTAGCAGGAACGAAACGGCTATCCGAACTCATCCCTTAGCTTAATTTTTCTCTACACTTCTTTTCTTTTCGTATTTGCACAACTTTTACTCCTACTAAATTCTATGAAATTGACATACTATAAATATCGATTCGTTAAAAAAAAAGAGTAAAGTGCATTGGCGGTCCTTAAAGTTGTAAGGTTGTGTCATGTAGGTCCTTAAACTCTCAAAATGCATATCTAGGTCCCAGAACTTGTCAAAGTGTATCATCTAGGTCCTAAATTGACACATCCCCTCTAGGATGTTACGTTGTGCTGATGTGGCAATGCCACATGGACGTGACGTGTCCTTCTCTCTTTTTTTCTTTTTCGTTTTCTTCTCATTCTTCTTTTTTTTCCTTTTTTTCTTGCACGGATCACAGAGAAAGGAGAAGAAAGGGGAAAAAGATAAGAAAAAAAAGAAAAAGGAAAAAAATTAAATGGGTCCCATTTGTCAGTCAAAATAATGCCATGTCATGTCCGTGTGGCATGCCACATACACGCCACGTAGGATCCTGAAGGGGTTGTGGTGATTTGGGATCTAGATGACACACTATGACAAGTTCGGAGACTTGGATTTGCATTTTAAGAGTTTAGGGACCTAGATGACATACCGCTACAAGTTTAAGGACCGCCCGTACACTTTACTCTTAAAAAAAATTGCTTATAGTCAGACATTGTTTATTTTATTTGGGAAGGAGTACAATTCCTGCAACCAACCAGCGACAGAGCCGCGCCATGTGCTGCCTTTTGTCAACCATAAAAACTTTAATTTATCAACCATAAAAGAAACAATTAGAAGGCCTATTGGCAAAAATTAATTTAAAGCATCCGACACTGCCACGTGGGCCCACCGACCCGACGCGATTACCCCGCGCGATTCCTCCCATTCCCGCGGGACCAGAAACCCCGTGGGCCCCACCTGTCATTCACTCACCCACCCACCCCCCACAATATCTTCCCCTCCTCCTCACCCACGCCCACGCGACCTCGTCGAACACCTTGTCGCCGTCGCCGTCGCCGTCGCCTCACCGGCGCCCCACCAACCCCCAACCCCCCGCGCGGGCGGCGGCGGCGCCTATGACCGGAGCCTGCGAGGCGGCGCCGGCGCGGCGGCGGGGGCTGACGGTGCTCCCCCTCGTCGCGCTCATCTTCTACGACGTGTCGGGGGGCCCCTTCGGCATCGAGGACTCGGTCCGCGCCGGCGGCGGCGCGCTCCTCCCGATCCTGGGGTTCCTCGTCCTCCCCGTGCTCTGGTCCCTCCCCGAGGCGCTCGTCACCGCCGAGCTCGCCTCCGCGTTCCCCACCAACGCCGGCTACGTCGCCTGGGTCTCCGCCGCGTTCGGCCCCGCCGCGGCGTTCCTCGTCGGGTTCTCCAAGTGGGCGTCGGGGACGCTCGACAACGCGCTCTACCCGGTGCTCTTCCTCGACTACCTCCGCTCCGGCGGGGGGCTCGTGCTCTCCCCGCCGGCCCGCTCCCTCGCCGTGCTCGCGCTCACCGCCGCGCTCACCTACCTCAACTTCCGGGGGCTCCACCTCGTCGGCCTCTCCGCGCTGGCGCTCACCGCGTTCTCGCTCTCCCCGTTCGTCGCGCTCGCCGTGCTCGCCGCCCCCAAGATCCGCCCGTCGCGGTGGCTCGCCGTGAACGTGGCCGCCGTTGAGCCGCGCGCCTACTTCAACTCCATGTTCTGGAACCTCAACTACTGGGACAAGGCGAGCACGCTTGCCGGCGAGGTGGAGGAGCCGAGGAAGACGTTCCCGAAGGCGGTGTTCGGCGCGGTGGGGCTCGTCGTGGGCGCGTACCTCATCCCGCTCCTCGCCGGGACGGGCGCGCTGCCGTCGGAGACGGCGGGGGAGTGGACGGACGGGTTCTTCTCCGTGGTCGGCGACCGGATCGGCGGGCCGTGGCTGCGCGTGTGGATCCAGGCCGCCGCGGCCATGTCCAACATGGGGCTCTTCGAGGCCGAGATGAGCGGCGACTCGTTCCAGCTCCTCGGCATGGCGGAGATGGGCATGATCCCGGCGATCTTCGCGCGCAGGTCGCGCCACGGCACGCCGACGTACAGCATCCTCTGCTCGGCCACCGGCGTCGTCATCCTCTCCTTCATGAGCTTCCAGGAGATCGTCGAGTTCCTCAACTTCCTCTACGGCCTCGGGATGCTCGCCGTGTTCGCCGCCTTCGTCAAGCTCCGCGTCAAGGACCCCGACCTCCCCCGCCCGTACCGGATCCCCGTCGGCGCCGCGGGCGCCGCCGCCATGTGCGTCCCGCCCGTCGTCCTCATCACCACCGTCATGTGCCTCGCCTCCGCCAGGACGCTCGTCGTCAGCGCCGCCGTGGCCGTCGCCGGCGTCGCCATGTACTACGGCGTCGAGCACATGAAGGCCACCGGCTGCGTCGAGTTCTTGACGCCGGTGCCGCCTGACAGCCTCCGTGGATCATCATCATCATCATCCTCATCGGCAGCGTCCGACAACGGCGGCGACGACGACGTCGAGGACGTCTGCGCCCTCCTCCTCGCCGCCGGCGAGCACGCCGGAGAAGGCGTCAGTGTCAGCAAGGAGAATTATTAGTGTACAGTGATTGGAATTTATTACAGTGGCTTCTCTTCAGTTTGAGTAAATATCTACAGAAAATGCAGAAGAATACAGTTTAGTTTTCTGAACTCCTGATGAGCTTTTGTCAGGAAAAAAAACTGTTGTCTTATGTGATCTGAATCCTGAAAACATGGGAGCAAATCTTGCACATGTCAAAGATTAATTTGCCCCCAAAGTGATAAATACAGTTTAGTTTATTAAGTACAGAGATATTCCTGTTTGTGTGATGCAGAATTGCAGAGTAGCAGATCAATCAGAAATGAATTGAGAGACATGGGTTTTGTTGCAGAATTTTCAGTGTCAGCAAGGAGAATTAGTGTACAGTGATTCACATCTGGAAATATCAACAGAAATGCAGAAGAGTACAGTGAGTTTTCTGAACTCCTGATGATCATGTGTTCTTGTCAGGAGATTGTTGTGTTCTGAAACATTGGGAACACATTTTGCAAATATGTCAAAGTGAAAAATACAGGTTAGTTAATTAAGTACAGAGATATTCCTCTGTGTCATGCAAACTGGCAGATCAATCAGAAATTAGTTGAGGAGAAATTGTGGCAATTTAGCGAAGAACATCAACCAATTCTGTTGCAGAGTTACATCACAAATTCATCTTTCAGTAAAGTGTAACAGCTTCAGCTTTCAGAGCTGAGAAGCTGATTCTTTTTACAATTGCAATTAATCTCATCACATTCAAATCAAGAAGCTTGGTCTTTCAGCTTGAAAAATAGTTTCTTCCTTTTTCATGTTCATCTGCAGCAAGTAGCTAGAAAGCCCAATGACACCATCAATCTTGCAGTGCAACTCAAATTCATCTTCAAAGCGCAAAACGGAGCTAATGTTACATTTATCTTGCAGTGCAATTCCTGCTCTTTCGATCCAGTTCATCAAAAAAAAAACTGATAGTTTTTTTTATAGAATTACATAGTACAACGCAGACACTTTTTGATCCAACACATTTCTGAAAACCGACTCAAGATAGCAGCAAGCGGTTAATCACTTCATCAGTAGCAAGCTCACGCCGCAAAATAACAGAGAAGTTCATGATGTGCATCACCCAGCTGGCCGGCCGCCGCCGTCGATCGCCGGTGGCGACGGTGAGGCGGCGGCGGGAGGTTCGCAAAAATTTCCAAAAAGAGCCCTCATTTTCAAGCCTATTTCGAGCGCCCCTCGGGGGTCGGGGGGAAAAAACTGGAACCCCCTGAGGTATTTCGTGCCGTTGGATCACACAAATACACGGTCCTAGATAGCGTTGGTGGAGAGAAGTGGGGTCCACTTGTTTATATCACACTCTCACCCTTCCCATTCCATCCCCCACCACGACCGATTGAGATCCTCTGCAGTCAAATGTACGATACCTTTATCGTTGACATGTGGACTCAGAAATTATCGGGCGCACATGTCAGACTTTGACTACAGAGGATCTTGATCATACCATGAAGAGAGCAAACAATTGGCGAGGCAAAGGCCCCTCTTTTTTTTGTCTTTTTTACCATGGGCATTCTTTTCAGCAGTTTGAAACACAACTTCTCGTTTATTTGTTAGCACATTTCTAAAACTACGTTAATAATGTGTTTATGAAAAAAATATTTTTAATAAATAAATAAATAAATCTTTTTTTAATTTATAATATTTAATATGTTATTAGTTATGCGTTAATGATCCATCCTTTTTCGAGTTAGCTGTAGCCAAACTGCTGATTCCTCTAATCAATGTAGCCCCAAGGCCCCATCAAACTCCCAGTGCAGTTAATTATGCAAAATGCACAATTATTTGCATCTGTTGTTTACAGGTTTTAGTCAATATGCTGTCAGTTTCTGAACTTGTCATGTGTTCTAATCAGTACTAGTAGATTATTGTTATATCTGAAGTTCTGAACCCTGAAACATGGGAGCAAATCTTGTCTTTTGAAATCTTAATTTGACCAAAGTGAAACCTAGTTAGTAAACTACAGAAATAATGCAAGATTCCTCCTGTGATGCAGACTATCAGAGCAATAAGAAATGAAGTAGTAACAAGTACTCTACTAGATGTTATGGCCGTTTCATCAAAGAGCATCAATTTTGTTGTAGATTTTGCGGACTACTTCATCTTTCAGTAAAGTACACCCTACACTAAAAATCCGATTGCAGCCAAATTTACACTGCACGCTTGCTGACCCATACATTGCTGTCAAAATTTAAATTTTAAAACTTAATTTTAGACGTTTTTATTGTAGTTTATTTTGCAGCGTTAGTTTTTAAATCACTAACATAGATACATAATGTAGAAGTTTTATCCGTAAATTATTGTTCTCACCTTCTTCAGTAGCTGTTTCTTGATTCTTCTTTAATTCATGCATCAGAGGTGAACATTAGCTACTTAAAAAAGGATTTTTCTGAGGTTTCAGAGCTTAATGATGCCAAATACATCAGGTGATTAGACAAGAAAGTTAATTGTCTACTCAATCAGAAAGATGTGATATTCAGAAAAGTGTCATCTGCGACTTATTGGTGCATCTGAAAACGATGTTGCCGAATTGCTTTCGGATTTGGGAAGTAAACGCCGGACGTGGGTAAGATGGAGCCTCCAACTTGCTCTCTATTTCTGTTACTGTAAAGAGATCGTGTACTTAGTTTAATTAAGAAATAAATAAATTGCTTGAAGTGATTAAACTAAAAAAGGGTCATTTTACAGTACCTTTACGAGCGATGGCAGTAGGGTAGTATAAATCAAAACTGACCGTTGATTTATACGATAATTTTTACTTTATCCTGTAAATTGTAAGGGTATTTCTGACCATTTATCTATTAGAGAAAGTTATATCGCCGGTGTAGCCGCCGAGAAACCCGGAAGGGTCAACCTCCCATTTGTGCGGCCCGTTGGACGGCGTCGGCATCGCCGAGGATGCTGGCCACATTTCTTGTGTGTGCTCTGCCGGCGAATTACTGCCGCATCGAAGACTGGTCCAGCTGCCGTCTGATAATTTTTGGCCATCGCGGAGACGAATTAACTGGTACTCCATAATAGAACTCCATCACTCATGGTGGCCGGAAGAGCGACGGCCACCATACGGCGACATAGATGCCGATCTCATCACATCCTGCCTTCGCCGCCGCCTTCTCACCGCACATTTCGCGCCCATTCCATCTAATCACCGATAAAGCGTAATATTACTGTGTTTTTTTCTTTACGGTTTTGCCCTCCACGTGGTTTCTACTGCACATACTACTACTGACAGTAGAAGAAGATCAGGTCCATTAGATCGATAAGAGTGGACGGCCAGTATTATTCTAAGGGTACCTTAAAAATATCCCTAAAAAAAGATGCAACATATGAACGAAAAAAAGGGTTGGGCATATTAGCTTATTTGGTCACTTGATTTGCACAATATTGCAGTTTGATACTATTTTTGTTTTCAACTTAATCACTCCCCTAACAATTGAAAATGATGCTACCTCAACTTTTACGAAGGGAGAGTCTTTGTTTCCAACATATAAATAATTCCACCAAAATTTGATTTTTGGGTAGCGGGGATGTACATCGACATCTCTTACTGAGTTGAACTCAGTTTATTTTTTATTAATTTTTGATAAATTTATTATCGTTGTATGAATTTTGTTGTGAGAATTTCTAGATAGACAATATCTTCTGTTGGGGGTAGTGCATTCAAGACGGTGATTGGATTGGAGAAAAGAGGCGGACAACCCAACGTCATCCTATATGCACCAAGAGCTGAAGCGTGACCATATACGACAAAGTTTGCACTCATATAAGGCTGCGTTCTTTCAGGGGAGATAGGAGAGATTGTCCCTCGTTTTTCGCGCGTACGTTTTTCAAACTATTAAATGGTGTGTTTTTCGTAAAAAATTTCTATAGGAAAGTTATTTTAAAAAAAATCATATTAATCCATTTTTAAAGTTTAAAATAGTTAATACTCAATTAATCATGCACTAATGGCTCACCTCGTTTTACGTATCTTTCTAATCTTATCTATTTTCTTCTTCTCAAACACAGCCTAAGTATATATAGCACTTTTTTTTTTCCTTATATAGCATTTAAACAAGGAAACCCTAAACTTACCTTAAGCTGCACGTTAGTTTTGCGCGGGAAGCTGCATATTAATTTATTTTAGCGTAGGAAGCGACACGTAGACCTAATTTTACGTGGGAAGGGTACACCAACTTTTTATTTTTGCACGGGAAACTACATGTTAATTCATTTTAGCATGGGAAGTGACACGTAGACCTAATTTTACGTGGGAATGGTACACATCAACTTTTTATTTTTGCGCGGGAAACTGCATGTTAATTCATTTTAGCGTGGAAAGCCACAAGTTAATACAATAGAATTTCCATGTGAAAACTAATGACTATAATTTAGCTAGTGTTCTATTCCGACACAAACAAATGGGAAATATCCCTATGTTTTAGAATCACATTATGAAATCTCATTTTACAGTTCAATCATCTCACAATGGCTATTAAAAAAATAGACTTTCTCCCTACCAATTACTTTGTCCACTCAATCTCTCTATCTCTCACTATCTCTCTCCTCATCTCTTTAGGAGTAAAGAACCAATCTGTTAGGTAGTGTTTAGTTGAAGGGATGGGATGGGATGAGATGAGACGAACCCACTTTTAGGGGTGTTTGGTTGAGGGGTGAGTGGGATGGGTTGGTCCCTGGAGAGGAATTCTTAGATCCGGGACCAACCGATCCGGAAAAATGTGGCTGACGAACTCGTCCCACCTGGGACGAGCGAACGGCGTGACGACGCCTTCCTACCGCGCTCGCACTGCTCGCCCTCGGGAGCAGCAGCATACGGCTCGTGCGATGGCGACAGCTGCAGGCTCGGCGACGGCGACCATGCAGGGCTCGGCGACGACGACCACGGCGGCGGGGGGCTCAGCGACGGCGACGGCGGATCCAGTGGTGGGGAGGGCGGCGGCGGTGGATCCGGCGATGGGGAGGACTGCGGCGGCGGATTCGGCGACGGGGAGGAGCGGCGGCGGCATGCGAGGAGGAGGTCGAGGGGCGGCAGCAAATCCGGCGATGGGGACTGTGGCGGTTTGCGAGGAGGAGCTCGCGGGGGAGGAGCGGCGGTGGCGTGCGAGGAGGAGGTCTAGGGGCGGCGGCGGATCTGGCGATGGTGCGGCGGCGGATTCGGCGATGGGGAGGAGCTGCGGCGGCTTGCAACGAGGAGCTCGCAGGGGAGGAGCGGCGGCGGCGTGCGAGGAGGAAGTCGAGGGACGGCGGCGGATCCGGCGATGGGAAGGAGCGGCGGCGGCTTTTCCTCTTGCTCTTGCTCGCCGCCGGCTCATCCTCTTGCTCTTCCTCCAGCGATGGGGAGGAATGTGGCGGCAGATCTGGCGATCGGTTGACGGTGATTGCAAACGGCGTCCATCCCTTCCCTCTCTCATCCCTTCAACCAAACAAAAAATTAGGATCGTCCCATCTTACAAACCAAACATGTGAGTGGAATCATCCCAACCCAAAAATCAGGGATGGTTCCATCCCATCCCACTTAGTCCCGAAACCAAACACTACCTTAGTTCTTCTACATTTTACTATCTCCAACTCAAATAAAAGGAGAAATCACACTTATAGAGAGAGAGATAGAGAGTAAAGAACCAAATCTACCATATCTTGTTCATTTAACCATCTTTTACACCCAAACAAAACGGAGAGACCACACTTAACACTTGCATTAGACCACAAGTACTCATCATTAGCCTTAATAAGTCAGTTTTGCATTTCGGCACGTGCGTGTCAGGGGCAGAGGCAAACCTGCCTATCTCCTCTCCTGCCTGTCTCACACACACCTGACGCGTGTGCGTGGGGCCCACCTGTCAGAGAGACATTAGCGCACGAGCCACCGTGACAAACACTGCCTTGTGAGGTCGAGTTCGTCCTCGCGGCCCAGAAAAAAAAAAGAAAAAAAAACCAAAATTTGGGGGAAATATAAACTGCGATTGCGGCGGCCGCAATCCGAAAAAAAAAAGATCCATTTTTTTCTTTTCTTTTCACCCTAATTCTGAGTTCTTGACATCCGGAATCATCACGCTCTTCCCAATCGAGGTTAGTCTCCATCTTGCTGTTCTTCTTCCCCCAAATCCATTCCGTGTTTCGTAATCTAGTTCTATACCCCGTGAAATTCGGGGGCTTTTTTTTTCTGGGTGGTGTTCATCCCGGATTTGGCTGGGGTTTGTCTAAAATTCGAGCTTGGTTTGCTTCCGGTTTCCGATTAGGTTATTACTGTTTAGGTCTGCTTCAGAGATGGGGTTAGGGTTAGATTTGTTCCAACTATTCGGTGAGCTCCTGGATCAGCAGCTTGGGGGATGCGTGTGTTCTTGTGCTGGATTGTGGAGTTCTTGATCCCTGCTAAAGATTGATTGCTTGCTTTCTTTTCTTTTCTTTTTTTTGATCTGGTTTTCGCAGGTTGCCGCTTCGAATCTCGCCGCGCGCCGCGGCGGCTAGGGTTTTGGTCGCCGGTGAGCTGCTGCATTTGGTCTCCAAGATGCAGCCGCCGGTGGCGAAGAAGGTGGCTGCTCGCGTGGACACGATGGAGATCAAGTCGCAGATTGCGAAGAAGCTGGGCGCCGAGCGCTCCGAGCACTACTTCCATAGCCTGAAGAAGTTCCTGGGTGGGCAGCTTGGGAAGGAGGAGTTCGACAAGATCTGCGTGGCTACAATGGGGAGGGATAACATCAAGTATCACAATTTTCTCATCAGGTCGATCCTCAGCAATGCCTACTTGGCGACCGCGCCGCCCCCGCCTCCGCCGCCGAGCAGGCAGGCAACCACCGGGAACTCGCAGACGAGCACCGTGTCCGTGTCCAACGGGGCCGTGGCCAACCATGGCGTGATGGCGGGTGTGATGAGAGGGCCGGCGTTGGCTACCCGGGAGGCGAGGTTCGAGAGGCCGAGCCCGCTCGGGAAGTCGCCGCTTGGTCATCAGGGCACCGGGGAGTTTGTGTCGGCTGGGAGCAAGGCGCCGTTGGAGGTTGTGTCTGTGGAGGATGGCGAGGAGGTTAACCAGGCCGGGGGCAGTCCAGTGTATGCGCAGAGCAGAAGCCCGATTAGGGCTCCTTTGGGTGTTTCGTTTGGAGATCCGAAGGCTCAGAATTCTCGGCCTTCGATTCCTCATCCTTCGTTGATATGCTACAAAAATGGTGAATTGCCAGAAGCTCAGCGCTTGTTGAAGCTACTTGAGAATAAGCTGCAAGCTGAAGGTCTTAGCTTGACTCAGGAGTGTGCTGATGTGCTCAACTCTGGGCTGAATGCATACTTAAGTCGGCTGCTGAAGTCTTGTATGGGCGTGGCGAAATCAAGGGGAAAGAGAGTGATGATGAACTATCCAAATGTGACTACTGTTGCTGTTATAAATGGCGTGCAGTATCAACGCTCTACAGGTTCAGCTGACTATTCCTACCAAGCTTCATTGCTAGATCTTGAGACAGCTGTAGTGTGTAATCCCCAGTTACTGGGAGGTAACTCCTCTCGGGTACGTGACAAGATTTCTGCTCATCTGTTAAACGGATGAATGAGGGTGGCTAGTTATCTCGGATTCTTTTAGTGAATCTTATGTTGACCAGTGTAGGCAACCTGTCGCAGTGTTGCATTGCCATTCATTCTGCTGTAGAAAGCTACAGTTTAGTTAGGTTCAGGCGGAGGGAGAGTTAGTGTCATAGGGCTGGGTGGTACACCCATGGCTTTTGGTGGTCAGGATGATACATCTTAGGGTACATGATAGTGAACTTCCATTACTTGTGATTAATCACAACAATAATGAAAAATTCTGGCAATGCCTTTGATCCTGTCGTCGCTTACAGGTAAATGCTACAGTTTACCTTTACCTGTATGGAGAATTCGGTCTTGTTGCCTGGATTTTACTGGTCAATGTTACAGTTTACCTTTACCTGTATGGAGAATTTGGTTTTGTTGTCTGGATTTTACTGGTCAATGTTACAGTTTACCTTTACCTGTATGGAGAATTCGGTTGTGTTGCCTGGATTTGTTGTTGTTCCTCTACCGAAGGCATATTTCTTCTCAACTGTTTTACCATGTGTTGCCATAATCTTTGATTTGTCACTGCTCTGCCCGCAGAGCATCGTTCTTGTTCCCGGTTTATTGTGTTGATCCTTCAGAGTTTGGTTTGGTATCTGAACTTTTTACATGATCTATGTCACCCAGCAATGCAGCATATCTCCCAACAAGATTTGGTGTTCTGCATCTTCAGTGTCTGACATCTCTATGTTCCATGGGGATTCACATTTTTTATGCAGCTCCTTCTGTGTTCTTCTGAATATATATGTATTCTGGTGCTGTCTGATTTAATCTGGTACAACAGCACATATTACCTGATACAGTCAGTTATCCCTCTTATCAAGAATGGGGTAGATCATAAGAGTTCAAGCGCATCTTCAAGACTGGCCTTCTCTCCAGGTCAAAGAAGAATTGCTGAAATTTTTCGCTGGTAAGGTTGGTACAGACTGCCGAGATTCAGAAACCTCTGAAGAATTGGAGGATTATATTATATGATCTCATACTGTCATACATGTATCTTATCTGATATCTCTGAAGAACAGGGCTCACTTTCTGTCAATCACAAATTCACAATCCATGCTGGGTTGGTTGCATGCAAAATTGAAATGCAAAGTCAGAACCCTGAAAGATTGTGACATGGAATGAAACTCTTTGAGGGAAAATTTGGAAGAAACAACCTGATGTAAATCCTTCTTTTTTTTTCAGTCAACAATTCATCAGTTCTTCTCGATACGAATTTGACCTGAACTGTTCGTTTGTTTGCAGGCAATCATGTCCAAACGACATGTAGTACCAACAGGACTACAGGAGTATAGTATCAGTCTTTCTTTTTCAAACTTACACGCATTTCTTTCATCAACGATGAGCATGGCAGCTAACTTTTTTTTTTTTTTCAGTTAAAAGCGCTTTTATTCAGCTCCATGAAAAGACATGATAAATACTAGGCCCTGAGAAAAACGACGATGACAAAGCTGCGTAGTGTACTTCTTGTTGCAAAAATAACACTGAAACAAAGCACTTTATCACACGTACGTCCATGGGTCCTCCATCAGACACGCAAAGACCTGTCCATGCTGCTTCCATGCACATCCAAAAATTGAAGTTCAGCTAAGATTCAAAACCAAAATTTCCTGTATGGAAAAACTCGGAATCACAGGCAATCTTTTTTGCTTACTAGTTAGAAGAAGATTCAAATGCACCTATTTTTCTTGAGAAGAAAACTCAGATCATATGCATTTCTTTGTCAGAAAATACTCAGATTCAGAGGCTCTGATGAATCAGAACGACAAGAAAAAAAATTAAGATTCAATATCAATTTTTTTAATTAAAGAAAAACTCAGATTCAGAGGCAAAATTTTCTGAAAAGAAAACTCGGCTTCAGTTGCATTTTCTTCTGAAAAGAGCTCAGATTCAGAGGCTCTGATGAGTCAGAAACTCAGAAAAAATTCAGAGGCTCTATGCTTTTGTTTTTTCTTCAAACAAAACTCGGGTTCAGAAGACATTTCCCTTCTTTAAACAAAACCTCATACCCAGAGGCTCTGATAAATTCAGAACAGTAACAAAAATTCAGACAAGAACAAGAGGCCTGGATGATGAGGCGCATCCTTCGAAGCTACAGAAGCTTAGGGTTAGTGACTGTGTGTGCGTGTGTGAGGTCATCACCACGCCTCGCCTTTTGAGAAGAAGAGGAGGAGGAAGAAGAAAAGATTTCCACCATGCAATTGCAAAGTAGCAGCAGCCACTGTCTGTCCTGTGTCCACTGATCACTTCTCCTTTCGGTGCTCGTCTCGGCTCGCCGGCCGGCAACGGCCGGCGAGCGTGCATGGCGGGGCGCTGTCGGCTCCGGCTGGCTCCGGCCTCGAGGAAAGCCGAGCACAAAAAAGTTCAGGTCCTATCCTAGTCTCATTATCTAATCCTGTTCTTCAGTTTTGATTAGTTTTGATGTAGTATATGCATGAGCTTTTTCATGGTTTCAGTGTGATGTGTAATTAGTCATGTGCTCATGTGATGTATGGAGCTGATTAATTATGGTGTTAGTTTATGGTTTATGGATTAGTATGGTGTTTGATTATTCAGGATGTATATGCAGAGAAGGTCAACATGGCATAACAGGAAGATTTTAAGCACACATCATCTTGTTCAGTTAAATATTCAGTCTGATCTGCAGCTGATTTTATTATGGTATTAGTTTGTGGATTAGCATGATGTTAATTAGTCAGGTTGTATATGCAGAGAAGGTCAACAGGCATAACAAAAAGAAAATTCAGAACAAACTCTCACACACAGACACACACCATCTTGTTCAGTTTGATCTGCAGCTGATTAAATATGTCATTGAAATTAGCATGATGTTAATTGGTCAGGTTACATATATACATAGTCAAACAAGCATAACAAAACCATTTTATGCAGAACAAACTCATGCCCACACCATCTAATTCAGAGATGGGAAAAGGCTCACACAAGCACTCATCATCACCATCCACAAAAAATTACTTCACTTTGTAGTGGACTAGACTAGATCAGTGCATTGTTCATCATCTTCTTTTAGGTGTTGACAAATAGGTGAGGGCTCACACTGACCACCCTTATGTGATCATCATGATGATGGTGGTGGTGGCATCAGCAAAGCTCTCTTTTCTGAATTTTTCTTTCAGGTTAGTGGACATTCTTCTGTTCCTCCTCCAATTTCTTTTACATCCTACGATTAACTAGCTGTTAGAGCTGCACTGCACAGGGTTCCAGGTAGCCGAAATGATGAGCAAGGCTGCAACTTTGAGGATGCAGTGTGTGTGGGGAGACAGAATGGAGGCTGCGACCTGAATTTTTACAGACACCGATGTAATGTACTTTTCCTCCCCCCTCTGAAAAGTTCAGCACTGAATTTTAGCTAGCCCCGTGCGAGTTCATCTGCATGCTTTGCTTACTCCCCTGATTACTTTATCATTGCAATAGCTATCAGGTTAATTCTTGTGTTTGTTTATCTGCTCGGTGCTAGTAAGTAGCTTTTTTTATAAAAAAAAACTTCACTGATCAGTCGATGCTCCTGCATGCATGCTGCTGTTGGTTAAAATTTGAGAGCTACCCTGACAAATCATTCAGGCCAAAATGGCATCAACTTTAGAGTAACAGCATGAACAGGTTTTGTCAGGCAGCCATCAGACATCAGAGATGACAATTGCTGTCTGTTACTATCACTTATTAACAGCAAGCATCATCTAATCCTGGAAAATTTCTGACGAGAGCTTGAAATGGATAAAACCAGATTGGAAACTTGAAACTTTTCTGAACAAGAATCATCTAGTTATAACCATGAATCTAGAAACAGAATAGAACAGATCAACAGAACCCCCTTCTTTTTTCAGTACAGAGTATGCTTTTGAGATGCACAAGAACACTCTCTGCTACTCTGACTACTGATTATACTGCATTGTGTGTGTCACCACAGATCAATTTGCTTTTCCTGAAGAAAACAATCGATGAGCTGTCCTGAAAATCATGGAGTAATTGGAAGAAGAGAGGCTAAAACCTCCTGACAAAAGTGTCTTTTCTCACCATGGGTGAGAGCTTGCTCCCTCTCTCTTTAGCACTTTCTCCTCTATCTACAAAGCTTCTACTGTTCCAATTCCTCACCTTTTACTAATCTTTTATCCACAAAAGATGCACACTACATTACTATTACTAATTTACTACTACTGCTAGAGCTAAATTTTAGGTTTGCATTGAGCTAGTACTAATCAGTGAGTGTACTTGTTAATTCTAAAGGCACTAGTAACAATCATAACAATAGTGAGTAGAGTAGTAGTAATTGTTAATGGTAAAATAGTGATGATAATAATAAATTAATAATAATCATCCTTGCAAAAAGCCATTGCAGTAGGAAGAAGACTGAAAGAAAGAAAGAAAAGAAAGCCGAGAAAGCAGGAGTGCTTCTCTCTCTCTAGATGTGGGGCCCACCTCGCCGTACGGATGCGCCTCCCTGCGCCGGCAAAGCGTGCGCCATTGTCTTGTCCCTTGGACTATCATCCATCACCCTTTGCTTAGGCTTTCTTATTAGTGCACTAATCACTTAAAAAATGATCTCTTCTTCTTTTCAAGTCTCCATTATTGTAAGCAATTCGTCCCTGCACAATACAGCTCTCTTCCTCAGCTCTTGAAGCTGTGGACTTAGCTCCATCGTTTGCTTTTCAACTTTTTTTTTTCGCTGGGACGGCAAAGAATACCGACCTATGTATATTAAGGCTTTTCAGCTTATCAGCCGCAACTAAAATTTAAATTTGAAAACTTGATTTTAGGTTGATTTTGATGATTTTTTTCATCGTAGTTTATTTTTCAGAATTGATTTTTAAGTTTCAGCATTCATTTTTAAGTTGCGAAGAACGTATACATAAAGGTTTTATGAACAGTTTTTTTTTTATCACTAATAGGTATTACGTCTTATAGTCAGCTGTTTGCTGCAATGGCACACTAGTAGCATCAGTGTTGAGTAATTTGGTCAGTGAAGCAAAATTAATTAAGCACCGGTGATTAAACTATGCAGACCCCACATAGTTTGTGCTTGTGTCAGGATCAGAGTTCAGACATGCATGCTTAGCTGATGCTTCCTCTCAAAGGGATGTGTCTGCATCATCAGCCTTTGCTTCTCCTCTTTTCTCTGCTTGCTTGGTTTTCCTGCAATGCAAACATATACCACAGCAACTGCTGTTAACAACAAACAACAGTGCTCTGATTTGTCAGGATGGGCCAACAATGAGACAAGAACCTGCCCTTCTTATCTCCCTCCTCAAAGATATGTTGTGCTCTTGGATGCATCCATTTGGATAGATATTAGATCCCTGCATCCATATGCATATATGCAGGCATTGCAAAGGGAAATTAGCATATGTTGCAATGCTGTGGCAATAATTCATTGTACAGGAGGACACTCATCTCATCTCATCTCATCTCATCTCATCTCTCCCCTCATCATCATCAGGTACATTTCACACATGGAAATGCACCTTTGCTTGTTTTCAGTGACAACACTGACAGCTCCATCTTACTAGGTACTACTGCTCCAGTTAGTTGCAACCTGACTTGCGCATACATTTCAGAAGAAAAAAAAAAGAACTAAACTGATTCATTCAGTAAAGAATTGCACAACTGCACAAGGCATTGGTAGATGGTACTACTCCTACATGTGTGCAATGCATTTGCCTGCATTTGTGCAATGATCATGCATGCTAAGGGCCCCTTTGAAACGCAGGATAGAAAAAACACAGGAATAGGAAAAACGTAGGAATTGAAGTTGTATTTTTTTCCAATCCTACAGGAATTGAAAACACAGGAAATGGAGAGAAGAGCCCTTTGATTATACCACAGGATACACTCAACAAAGGAAAGTTTCACAAGAGGTCTAACCTCTTGCTTATTTTCCTATGGAATTGATCATAGGAATGCAATCCTATGAAAGTTTTCCTATCCTCTTCCTATGAATCAAAGGGCTCTATAGGAAAAAATCCTTAGGAAAATGAATCCTCCAAAATTCCTTTGCTAATCCTCCATTTCAAAGGGGCCCTAACTTGTTTAGTGTGTTAAGCATTGCATCCATCACACACAAAGTGCCACTGCTTCAACTTTGAAATGTACTTAAAAAAAAAACCTTTGAAATGTACGACTACTCCTCCTTGTGGGGGCCCACACAAGAGAGAATAGAGAAGAAGATTAAACTAGAGTCCTGCAGGGTTGTCTGCTCTGGGAGGGGCACCTCATGCAAACTGACTAGTGCCATTGCCCCAGGCCTCTGGGCCTCTTGCTTGGCATGCCAAAAAGGAGGAGGGTCCAAGGTAAAAATATACCCTCTACCTAGTGTCTAGTGACCATTGCCAGTGTTTATAAATCACCACCTCCCCTGTAACTCCCATTTCCAGCTTCACACATTCACCAGCCTCACTCTCACAACTCATACTCCTCCTTCTGAACCTATCTTGTTTGTCCTCTGGAAGTTGAGTAGAGGAAGAGAGGAACAGACAACAGAAACAAGCAAGCATCTTGGTGGTTGTTTTGGATACATATACAAGGTTAGTTAGTTGGTTAGTTACTTGTTCTTTGTGGTAGAATTAGCATCCTTGTCTGAAATGTTGTTTGTGTCACTCAGAGATTGTTCTGATGACATCATCATGTTTCTTGATCTGAGCTCCTGCTCTCAAAGTTCAGTTTTTTGTTCATCTTGCTACTAGCTCTTTTGATGTAATTTATCATTTCTGAAGTCTGAACCATTAGGATCAATGAAAATGAAGTTTTTTTTAAAGTACTTAATGGTATCTTTGCTTCACATTTCAGCAGGGTGCAAGTGCAAGAATTGGTGATCTGAATCCTGAATCAAAGTTGAGGGAATCACTAGGATCAATCAATCAATTCCAAGAGGCTTAGCTGAAGCAGATGATGAGGATGGACAAGCTTGTGAGGCAATGTGACATGGAGGTGATGAAGATGGCCATGCTCAAGCATGAGGAGACCTTCAGGCAGCAGGTAAATCTCACTGAAATTAATCCTATCAACTACTTACTACTAGTAGTTAATTACTGGCCATTGCAAATTTCTTGAATCCTACATATGAACTACTTCTAATTAAGTTTCAATTAATTATTAATCAGGTTCATGAGCTGCATCGCCTGTACCGAATTCAGAGGCAGCTGATGAGCGACCTGACCATGGCCGAGCTGAGCTCCGGCCACCGCCGCCGGCAGCCTCGCCGGAGCAGCAAGCAACCTCGCCGCGCGCTGAACCTGCAGCTCCCCGCCGACGAGTACATCGTCAGCGCCGACGCCGCCGACGACAACGACGACACGGCCGAGCTGGACCTCACTCTCGCCGTCGGCGGCGGCCGCAGCTCCCGCAAGTGCAACGCCGCCATTGCCGCCGCCGCCGCCGCCGCAGGTGGCTCCTCCCCCTTCGCCTCCGACTGCTCCGGCAGCGGCCTCTCGTCGTCGCCGTCGTCGGCCGAGTACTCCGACGGCGCCGCCATGTTCCTCCACGCGCCGCCGCCCATGCCGCCGCCGTGCCAGCGTGCAATGGCGTTCGACCTCGCCATGGGCGACGCCATGAAGCAGCAGCAGTCGCCATGGCTGGTTCAGTGCCAGTATCTCAGCCTCAGGATGACATGAACAGCAAGAGCAAGCTCAAGCTCAAGCTCAAGCTGTCCATGATCACACTGTGCTACTACTACTCTAGCTTAATTATCTTGTGTTTGTAGAAGAAGAAGAGAAGAAGAACAAGAAGAAGCTAGCCACTAGCTTAATCATTTCCTCTCCCACTGTTAATTAATCAATTATTTGTTCTAGCTAGGTGATCAGTGCAGTTTGGGCAGGGGGGATTAAGTCCTAATCCTGAATTCCTGATCCCAAAGTGTCCATTGATCATCATTTGATCGATCTTGGCTAATTAATGAGTGCATGCTGATTGATTTGTGTCTATTCCTACTAGATCATGGCATGTTCATGATTTGCAATGCAATATTGGAGCATTATTGATTGCACAGTTGCATGCATGCATGGATGAATGAATGAATGCAAAGGTAACCTGGAAAAAGGGAGTTGCAGTGAAAAGGTAAATAATCAGGCAGTGAAACTGAGGGAGTAGTAGAAAGAAAGCATAGGTAGCTACTACATGGAAATTGAAGTGAAAAGAGGTTGCATTCTTTGCAGTGCAAAAGGTTGCAGCTGATGGCCAGTAGGCATGCTGTCCCCAGAAGTTCAGATCAGTTCAGAATTTAAATATCAATGATTTTTTTTTTTAAAAAAAGAAGAATTAAGAGAAGTAGAACAAATGGCACCATTAGGAAAAAAGGATATTCCTTTTTTTTATCTATGATGATTGACTCTTGAAGGGAACATTCTGCATGCCAACAAGATAGAGTTTCAGGCAAGAAAAGGGGATCATTGCAACTAAAAAACAACACCAAAAAAAAAAAGTTTCAGAAGATGCAAATGGATAAAATGAAGCTGTTGTCACACGTTGTTGCTTTGGCTTCAGTAATTCAAGACCAAGATATCTTTGGAAGCTGTGGACAAGAGGATAAAATTAAAATAGTTGACCTGTACTGGATACATATCTGGATTCATTTGTCTTTCTTTATGGAAATAGATTCATCCATCTTTTGCAAAAGCAAGTCATCAGAGGCAAACAAAAGAATTCTTTAAAGGGAGAAATTGCAAGGTATGTTCAGAAATTGTGGAAGCATTTGCAAAGAAGTTTCAAAGGAGAGTAGTAAGGAGCAGGCAACCACTACCTGAAGAAATATCTCAAGTGATTAATACAGACAAGTGCAAGTGTGCAACTAGCAGGTGATCCATCGTTATCTTGAATCGAACACAAACCAAATTTAAACAAAGAAAAAATATATATAACCAACGATTCCTTGTACCGAAATCCTGAATCTGACAGAAGAAGACAATGTTGTGCAGTACGTATGTGAAAATCCCCGGCATGATTCCCGGCTGCATCCCAATAAGAAAACCGTGACAGCAGCAGCTAGCAGCTAGCTACCGATCGATCGATGGCGATCGATAGCTATAGATATCTCGATCTCTATGAAAAATAATGAAATGGATGGCCATGGAATGGTACAAAATATCGTACTTCAAGCATCAGTAGCTGCTACCCAGTACATGTACTGTCTTTCTCTCTCTCAGTCTGTTGTGTTCTGAGTTCGATGCATTAAAAAGAAAACAAAACTAAACAGTAGTGTTGGTGCTATTTTCTCCATCACTAGTATAATTTATAGCGGCTGGAAGAGCTATAAACTGTCTTGATTAATCCGATGTATGACATGGAGTACACAGTATGCTCATTGTCTGATCAACCAGAGCACAAGCAGGAACTGTGTTGGCACTGTTCTGTTCATGTGCAGATACCTCGTGGAAGAACATGCCACCTCAAAGAGGCAAAGACAATCCTTTGTGAATTTCATGGACTGTGTAATGTGTGATGTGATATTGGGTCATTTTTATAGTGGTGTCAAAATCTAGATAAATTTTGATATTATTACTTTTTCTTTTTAGTAAGATACAGCTCATATGAAATACTCTCTATGTTTGGTTCTCTACCAGTATGCTTGATATGGTGAAGAAAGTTACAGTGTGTTGCGAAATTGAGCACTGTGGCATTACAAATGACTTGGCTCCAATCCAAACCAGTCACACTAATACTAGTTTAGTTGCCAAATACTACTATTAATTGGTAAGACATATTTTGGTATAATCAAAGGCTCAATACACTTTGATACCAACCAGATGGAACAATATAAGAAGGCATATTTGTTTTTAGAGACAAAAATCAGGAAGATGTATTGCCAAAAAAAAGAGGAAAAGAAAATCTATAATTTCATTCTGCAGCATTCAGATTTACCCTAGGCCCAGCCCAACTACATGCTACGCGAGGAATTGTAGCCCATGGACCGCACTAATTGCCGGGCCTAGCCCATGACAGACACAAAAAGGAAAAGCCCAAGAGGTCGTGTTCGTAAGACGACGTGAGCACGACGTCACGTCTCACTCACCTTGACCTCCCAATTTTTTTTTACTTTCTACCTTCCACTAATTAAAACCTCCGTTGATTTGGGGTGCATCGTAACTGTGGTGTGAACGACACAAAAGAGAGTGGGAGAGGATAAAAAGTGAATATTCTCGTGGAAATTCTAGATCATGTTTTTACCCAACTTTTTTTCCCATTAATTTACTTTTCACAAAGGTCATAGCAAAAGATACCAGCATTACATATTACATTCGTCATAAACTATAATAGACTTTTTTTTAGAAACACAAAACAAACGCGGACATTTATAACGCGCATAGATCAGAGCATGTACAACGGTATTTAATAACAGACTATCTTCGTTGTCATGCAAACAAATTTGGTGTCGTGGAAGAAGAAGATGAAAGAAAAGGGAAACATGATGGATACTCATGATAACAACTCAAAGTAGATTCTTAGCATTTACTATTAAAGGAAATTTTGTTGCAAGGTGTGGACAAAAGAAAAAAATGGTAATAAAAAAAATATTTTGGTACATTAAGTTTGAGAGTTATTATTGCCTTTACTATTGTAGGAAGTAGTATGTTCTTCCTCTATATTAAAACATAGCAAAATTTGGTTAGATGAGACGTATCTAGGCATGTCCAGATTCGTATTACTAGAATATATATATATATACATCCCATTAAAATAAAAGTTGCTATATTTTGGGACGAAGGGAGTATTAACTAAGAGCTCACATCGGCTCCATCTTTATATATGTCTTGCAAATTTTCATATATACAGGCAAAGACAATGGTATCATCGTTATCACTGACACATCCACGAAGATAATGGTTATAAAGATAGAAGGTGAATATTTTCTAAACCATGGTCTTAAATAAAAAAGAAGTATGCGACCTTAGCATGCTTGCATATCATTATATCACGGTGGGATATGCAAATTCAACTACTCAATCTACCTTGAGTCTTTGACTAATAGACCTATTAAGTCGCTGGAGGTTTTTTTTTTATTAAAGATAAATGATACTCCCTCCATATATTTTTGATAGTCATATTTCTAAATCTAAAAATTTATTTTTAATAGGCATATTTCAATCCAACAACTTATCATCTTAATGACTTTCTTGGATTTAATGCGTGACTCTCCATCTTCCACACAAGATTGGCTACATGGGCATCGAAAAATGTAAATATTAATGAATCGCTTGTTTACAATGAATGACTAGTAACATTTTTAAATGGATGATAAGTAGAATCACTTATTCTTGATCTGTGTGCCAAGATAAAATATGACTATCAAAATTAGGGCATATTTAGATCCATTTGGAATAGCAAATGGCAAATGGCAAAAGTTTTGGTGGCAAAAGTTTTGGCATTGCAAAAGTACTAGTTGGTGTTTAGATGCATGTTAAAGTTTTGCTATTCTAGCACTAAAGTGAGAGAGAGTGGTCCTAAAGCACTTTTTGGCACAATTTGCTACTATGAACTAGCAAATGCCAAATACCAAATTGCCAACTTTTACTACTAGTGTTTAGATCCAAAATGACAAAAATTACTACAAAATGGTAAAACTTTTACCATTTTAGAGGATCTAAACAGGGCCTATGGAGTACTATCAAAGGTCAGGTTATCAACAATTTTGTTGTCATTGTTGACTCGAGAGAAGCAGAGGAAAAATGCTGCCGTATCGATGGTAATTTTTGCAGTCAACCTCGATTTCATCGATCATCGGATCGGGAAAAAGGAAAGAAGTAAAGACTGCTCCTTTTATTTTCGTTTGGAGTCATTCTTTCCAATTTCTAGGACCTCTGTGTAATTTGTTCATTTTAAGGGTCTTTCTATAAATTGTATCGTATGTCTATCTAATCTCATCGCTCTTTCTATGAGAAATGTGATTTTCGCTGATGTATGTTATAGGAGTACTATGTAATCTTTTATATTGGATAAATGCATGAGTTTAAAAGGAAAGAGAAGCAAGCAAAAAGAATGCTGCCGTACAGTACAGGTGCCACTGCCACGTGTGTCGGTGATCCGGACAAAATCAGTTGCAACAAAATGCCACGTGTACAACGATGCGTGGCACGTGTCACTGACGAGTGGGCCCAACCGCGGTGATAGCGTGACCCTAGTCCATCAACGCCTTTTTTTTATTAGTGCCTGGCTCAGCGATTAGGGCCATTCTGACACTTGTTTAAAATGTGCTAATTAACTCCTCGCTAATGACGTTTTTGGTAGTAAATCACGTCAAATTCTTGGACGGTTAGCGTACTTCGCATTCACGCGCCTCTCGTGTTGAATTTTTTTTCTTTTACAACCGAAACTGATGCAGTGACAGTAAACTGTGGAAGAAACGGAGTGTCAGTTTCACATCACATGTGGAGTGCTTAATTAGTTGTTTTATACTATGTACTACTCCCTCCGTTTTATAATATAAAACTTCTTAACATTACCCATACATACATATATACATATATATATATATATATATATATATATATATATATATATATATATATATATATATATATATATATATATATATATATATATATATATATATATATATATATATATATATATATATATATATATATATATATATATATATATATATATATATATATATATGTTAATAAATATAGACACACTTATATATTTAGAGTAATTAATATATATATTAATGCGGGTAATGCTAAAAGTTTATATATTATGAAACAGAGGAAGTACTCAAATTATGCCATGTTGCTGTAATCTCACTTGATAGTTACTCGAAGTTTGGCCATATGCTTAGCTACTTTGAGCTGATCTTTATAATACTCAATGTACATTTGGCAACATTTAATTTGGTCTTCCAGAGTTGGTTCTGGATTAATGACCTTGCAGGTCACCAAAAGGCGCACTAATTTCCATCATGTCTAAAGTGATCAACTTGGAGATATGGCCATCATCAAGCCCCCACATATGATCCACGCAGAATAAAATTGTTCTACATACCAATAATTTTCATTCAGATTTAGTTCCATTTTGATTCTGATTTAGTGCGCCTAAGTTTGTTTACACAGCTAAATACGGAGACATGTCGACACTATATCTCAAATAACCGTTTCTTCATCACTGAAGTAGTGTGAAAAGATTGCGTTTTTAAAGATTGCAATTTTTTTCCTCTCCTGTTTTGTGCCCTTGATATTATGTCGTTTTCATCAGTAGTTTAGAGCAAGTTTAATAGTATATCCAACTATTGGCTTCAATTCATCTATAGCCAACCTAATAGCTCATTCATACAATATTTACATACTACACTATTAATACCTGGTCCTACTTGTTATACACACCCTGCGTCTTGAAGTCCGTATTACAGCTGGCTATAAATTTATAGCCCGCTGCTATTCTCTCTTCTTATTTATCTTATTAAAATATGTTTGCAGTTGGCTTATAGCCAGGTATTGTACCTGCTTTTAGAGCACCCATAATGGTAAAATAAGATGCTCTCTATAAAACATGTACATCTCAGCAATAGATTAGATTAATAGTAAACCACCTCAATAGTATGTCTACATGTGTATCTATAGCTCTCTAATCCATTGCCTCGTTTTTATCTATAGACTATCTCTAGGTTAGTATATAGCTTTGTTCTCTCTCTTCATTTAGTCTCTTCCAAGTAGGATAATATGCTGACATGGATATCTTATGGATATCTTATAGAGAGCCTATAAATAACCATTGCGGGCGCCCTTATCACGCTTCTAGCTTCATTTAAGCCGTCCAAAACCCTTAACTGCGATGGCGCACAACACAACAAATCATCTTTTCGAGGATTTTGCGAAGAATCGATACAAAAAAGCAACGTTGACGTGAGCGAGAAAATTCAGAAACTTTCAGAGGAAAAAAGAAGAAGAAAGGTTTCAACTTTCAAGAGGTAGTAGTAGTAGTAGTGCAGAGATATCTGAAGAAAAGTGCAGAGAAAAAAGAAGCAGCCGAGGTAATATAAAAGTTGGAGAGAAACAGGTGAAGCTGCAATATTTCGCCACATCTTCTTCTTCTTCTTCTCCATGCCGATCGCCTCCAAGCTCGTCTACTTCCAGCGCCGCCGCCCATCGCCGGCGCCGCCGGAGCCGGAGCCGGAGCCTCCCGACCCTCGCCGCAGGCCCTGCCGAGCCGGAGCCGGAGCCTCCGCCGCACGCCGCCGCAAGCCGGTGAGCTAGCTTTCTGCCGTTTCTTGGCTAAGGCTGCGAACTTATTATTATTATTTTATTATTTATTTTTACGGCTTCTCGAGTGAGGAGAAGTTTTCGGAGGAGGATTTCGTCTCCAGTGTTTAGTTGGATTTCAGCTTAGGAGTAGCTAGTGAGAATCATGGTGTGGTTCATGGTTTTGTGGCGTTGTGGCCAAGTGCTGGCGATTTGGGTGAGGTTCCAAAGAAAGTAAGAAACGATTTTAGAAGGGAGGGTTTAGATTGAGATTTGATTGCTGATTTGGAAGGGGAAATGGATGGTTTTAGAGATTTGCCTAGGAAGGAGACACCAGGGGAGTTCCAATCTGGTACTTGGATCAGCAATCAGCTTGTAAGAACTAAAGAAGTGGAGAATTTCATCTTTTGTTTTGTAGGGCTCACCCCAGTGAAGATTTGTGTTGGAAGCTTTGGTAGAGTGATTAGTTGTGGTCAGTTGAGATGAACTGAGGCGTGCATCAGTGAATCAGATCATCTGCACTTTCATATGCATGCCCTTGTCAGATCTATGGCAAGTTAGTAACCAAATGTTTGGCTCTCATAGAAAAAAAAGAGAAAATTCGATCCATAGCACAAGAAAAAAAGCGGTACCAAAAAATAGCACACAATTTTTTCGCTTTCGACGAGAAGCACAGGCCACCGTTTTTCCTTCGTACCATAGCACTTCCGTCGCATCCTGAGGTAACGGTGTTAGATCTGAGTGGAGAAAAATGTCATTGGACTCATTTGCCCTTCATCTCTTCTCCCTTATTCCCTATTTCCTCAGCTATTTCCCGTTCATTCTCTTTTGATGGTTCCTTTGCTGTGGAGCTTGGATACCAAGTGCGTCGTTGTCAACACGTTCGCAGCCTTGGAGGCCGCCTATTTGGACTTGAAGTGTCCTCCGGTGGGCTCAAGGTTGTTAGCCATGGCCTTCGTCCAGCGACCGTGGCGGACCGGCGGTGCTACCGACAGAGGTGGGTGCCTGGCTGGACGCCTTCGCCGATGGCGCCGTCGTGTACGTCAACTTAGCGACGCAGCAGTCACTGTCGCCGGCGCAGGTGGCGTGCGTGGCTGAGGCGCTGACGCGGAGCTCGGCGGCGCTCGTGTGGGCCGCGGACAGCGTCACCGCCGCAGCGCTGCCGAAAGGGTTCGAGGCGGCGACAATGGCGTGGGGACGGGCCTGGTCATCCGCGGGTGGGCGCCGCAGGTGGCGATCCCGCGCCACCGCGCCGTGGGGTGGTCCCTGATGCACTGCGGCACGAACACGATGCTGGAGGCGACGTCGGCGGGCGTCGCGATGCTCACGTGGCCCATGGTCGCCGACCACTTCGTGAACAAGATTTTGCTGGTGGAGGCCGGCGTGGCGATGCACCTGGCGGAGGGCGCGGACGCCGTGCCTGACTCTGGGCAGATGGCGAAGGCGATCGCCGCCGTGGTCGGCGACAAGGGGAAGCCCTTCAGGGAGCGTGCAGTGGCGCTTGCCCGCATGGCTGCAGCGGCGGTAGCAGAGGGTGGGACTTCGTATAGGGACTTGGAAAGAGGGAGGAAATGGGGAATAAGGGAGAAGAGACGAAGGGCAAATGAGTCCAACGATATTTTTCTCCACTTCGATCTAACGCCGTTACCTCATAATGTGACGGAAGTGCTACGGGTCGAAGGAAAAACGGTGGCCTGTGCTTCTCGCCGAAAGCGAAAAATTTATGTGCTATTTTTTGGTACCGCTTTCTCTTCTGTGCTATAGATCGAATTTTCTCAAAAAAAAAAATGTCAAGTCTGGTTCTCGCAAAATCTAAGTTATGTGTTAGTAAATTTGGTCGTTGATGAGATCTATGATTATGAGTGTAAATGATGGGTTCGGTGATCTTTTGTTCTTCAAGAAACATTAATGTGTTTGCTGGTGTTCTGGGGAATTCATCAGCTGGTACAGTGGTACTAGTAGAAAGTTTGACAATCCTTTTCAAACTAGGTAGAGTACATCTGTACATGTGCTGTAACTCGTGAAGGGTATTTACTACAACCATGATAAGAAGGTACTCGTGGAATACTAGTAGCATATACCGAAATCTTTTTCTGAGAGGTTCAACTAATTTCAATGTAGATTTATGGTTAAATGACAAAGACAGTTCTTTGGTTGGTATCTCAAATTTAGTAGCCCAATTAAGCCTGTAGTACTTTACATTCATACTAGTACTAATTAGATGTTAATTGCTGGTAAACTGCTATTTCAAAACCTTTTATGGAAATTCCCATTGTTTAGTAGCAATCGTTTCTGACTAACTAATGCTTGTCTTCGCGCCAAAATTATGGACTAGATTTCCCATTACTAAACATATACAGTCAGAACATAGTTCTAGTGTTTTAGCAGGTTAAGTATCAGCCCTCGTAGTAGCCTGCTGAACCAGTGTTCTAGTTTTGTGGTGTGCAGACAACTGTGAAGTGTGCTCATGCACCAAATAATCATATGGACACTATCTCTTTTTACTGAACACTATTGCTTTCATGTGCCCCTTGCTTATCTGCACTCTTTCTTAGTATGCAACAATATCATTTTCACGGCAGAAATAAGTATGGTTTTCCATGTTTCTTCATGTATTGATGATTGTTGTGAAATCTTCTTCAGCAATTATCCACTGTTTCTAACATTTGTCATTGATGAAACTAGGGTCAGGAACATGTTCCAGGAAGCAAAAGAGATACCTCAAAGGGTGTCGCATCTGCTGGAAACATAACAGGACAAGCAGGCAGCACGGGCTCCAGCTCAAGGCTAAACCGCAGCGTATCAGATCATGGCCGGCTTCCTGATTCCGTTCAGCAGGCTAGGGAACGGCTACTTCAGAGGCTTAACAGCGTGGACTTATCAGGAAGAAGGTCCGCATCAACTTTTTCGCACTCCCTCCTCCAGCTTAGAACTTAAGCTACAGAGAATCTACATTTACAAATTCCATCCCATTGTTGCAGGCAAAATACATCGTTGTCATCAGAAACCATTCATGGTGGAGTAGCCCCGGGCGTCTCCACCACCGCAGATAGCATATTCAGCAGTCTAACCAGTTGCTTCCACACTGACGTATCGATCGCTCCCTGCAAACTCCAAGAGAGCACAGCTGAAACCTTCAACACCGCAGATAAGCATACGTTCATCGCGCATTGTTCTGAACCGGCTCCTACACAAGAAGTAGCAAGCTGCAGAGTAACAGATGATGACGAACTCGCGGGACCTTCAACGGAGTGCTCTATATGCCTGGAGAGATGTGGGGATGCAGATGGGCTCCTCGAGCTGCGGTGCAAGCACATCTTCCACTCGGCCTGCCTCGAGCGATGGCTGCGCTCTCGCAGCGACTGCCCCTACTGCAGGGCCAGCGTGCTCCTAACAGCAGAAGGATGAGAATTTGAGGATGAAACTAAACCCAGCTCTGTAGAACCTCTCTTTAAGCCCTTAACTTTGTCACTGCTCACATGCTCTTCTTCCAGTACCAAGTTTTTTCCCCCCTTTGCTGATGAGGCTGTGAAATCTGTGATACTTTTGTCACTGTGTGAGGCTTCAGAAAGTTAGCATCTTACTGTACCATGAATGTGTCTTGAACCTGACTGGGTTGTTTGCAACTGGATCATGCTCTCTCCATGCATATAGAGTGAGAGCTGAGCTGCTACCTGTTTTTCCATGGAAGCTTTTGTTTGCTCTTCCATGTTGTGCAATCTGAAAGTGAGTGATTGCTTTTGCTCTCGTCTTGCTGATGCCAATCCAGCTGAGCATTGCAGTTTGTTATGTGTCGCGTTCATTCGTTTTTGTTCCTTCTGCAAGTATGTTGTTCGTCATCTGGAAAATTGGAATTCAGACTTCAGACTTTCAGAGGCAGAATCGATACTTGACGAAATTCAGTGAGCAAAGATCTCTGTCCTGATCACACAAGTCACATTCTCAACGAACTTTCTATATAACCTATTCGACATCTCTATCACCCGTACTTGTCTCCAGATTCTGTAGATAAGTATAAATACGTACATACAAGACCAGATTCCGTAGATAAGTATAAATACATAGTACATACAAGACAGTATTCACGTAGAATACAGAAAAATATATATAATGCAAACCTTAGTGTAAACATGAAAACTACTGTACAATAATAAAAAAAATGAATGTCTAACATTTATCCACGTCATTCTTAGTACATGAACATATCCTATGCACACAATTTTTCCGTGCACACCTTGTACACACCAACTAGCAAATATCGTAGAAAATAAAAAAAAATTGGACACATACAGTTAAACGTTTCATATATTCTAAAAACTTCCCCCTAAGCACCCTTCTGTCTCATATTATATGATTTTTTTTTCAAGTTAAACGTTTGACTAAGTTTATAGAAAAAAATATATAATAACCCTTTCGACATAAAACAAATATATTTTGAAAATAGATTAAATATTAATTGTTAATGAAACTAATTTAATATTATAGATATTGCTAATATTTTTATAAATTGGATCAAATTTAAGTAAATTTGACTAAAAAAGTCAAAATAGCTTATAACATAAAGGTAGTAAAACTTTTACTTTTGGGTGTGTTTAGTTCACGCTAAAATTGGAAGTTTGATTGAAATTGGAATGATATGACGGAAAAGTTGAAAGTTTATTTGTATAAAACTTTTACTCATGGTCAAATCCGAAAGTAAAAAAAAATTCACTCAGAATGGCATGGCTAAATCTTATATATCTACTCCCTCCATTCCAAATTGATCTACATATAGTTTTTTTTTGAGGTTATTTCTAAATGATCTACATATTTGTGTTCATTCATTAGGTCTATTCGTTATTTTTGCATTGGAGTAAATGGATATTGATACATGCATACAAGCATTTATAACCCACATGCAATATCTTGATTTGCTATTGGCTAGAAAATAGTGGGGATGGTGCATGTATTGAGTTTGTTGCTAGAGTAAATATAGTATGAGAGAGTATATCTATGAAATATGTAGATCAATTTGAAATAGAGGAAATATTTTTTAATATTTTCTCGGGCGTAGCCGCGTAGTAGAGAGCTGGGTACGTGTAGTACACTGTACTTGCTGGCTAGCTTGACCGGCGGTCGCCGCCAACCCGACCGCCACGGCGACTCGTCTCCCCACTCCACGTGGGCCCCACCACCGCATGGCCGGTGCGTTGACCTGTCAGTCTCCCAGGGCCCCACCATCCACACTGTCGTCGCGATACGACAACGTGGGCCGTCCACGTGTCCCATCGAGAGCCAATCGGACGGTCAATCGTCGTCTCAAGCCTCTTAATTGGGCGCCTTTTCATTAAAAAAACAGAAAAAAACGGGGAAAAAAAAAGCGAAGCTTTCGAGCTCCTAACAATAGGAGCAAAAGAGACAGCAACGACAGCGCAGTTTTGGTGCGAATTTCGGAGGAAATTCGGTGGGAATTTTCGGGAGGTGGAGGAAGAGAGGGAACGCGGCGATCTTTGCGGCGACGACGATGCTGCTGCGGTGGCTGGCGCGGCCGGCGGAGAGGTGCCTGGGGCGAGGCGGCGGCGGCGGCGGAGGGGGAGGAGGGGATGGGTTGCTGTGGCACGCGGAGCTGAAGCCGCACGCGAGCGGGGAGTACTCCATCGCGGTGGCGCAGGCGAACGCGGAGCTGGAGGACCAGGGGCAGGTGGTGACCTCGCCGGCGGCGACCTTCGTCGGCGTCTACGACGGCCACGGTGGCCCCGAGGCGTCCCGCTTCATCTCCTCCCGCCTCTTCCCCCACCTCCACAGTTTAGTGCCTCGATAACGAGATTATTTTCGCTTGTTAGCGTGTGGATTTGATCTAGAATAGAACCAATCAGTTCGTAATAATGTCTTGGTAGGTTTAAGATTTTTCATTTCTGACAAAAAAAACAATGCGTTCTTTTTGTTTGGCGTAATATTTATTTTTTCTTTCCTTATATGAGTTTGCTTAACTTGACCGTTCAGTTTTCTGCGTCTTTTTAGTCAGGTTTAGCGTAGAATTCGGTGGATTTGTTGATTACTTAATTAATGTAGTTTATACTCCTCTTTGTGTAGTTGCAATTTAATAACCTGTTTGTCGAAATAACAATCCTTTGTTTTGTCCAGTTCTATTGATACCTGGATAGTGTTCTATTGTGATGATTATATATTTTTGCTTGATATACCACTTGCTCATTTAGAACTTTGCATATGCTTTATCTTTTGATAGCTCCAGCTGGTACTTGGTAGACTCTAGATTGTGTTGTCTATTATTGATGAGATGAATTTTGTGGTTTACTACTTATTCTGACCAAAGATGTCATCATAATTCAATCAAGTTATGTGCTCACCATTAACTTAAGATGTACTAACGATGCCATGCTCTGAATTAATTGGATCAGGGTTTGCATCTGAGCAAGGTGGCATGTCCACCGATGCAATCAAGAGGGCATTCCATGCCACGGAGGAGGAGTTCTTGCACATGGTCAAGCGATCCTGGCTCAAGCAGCCACAGATTGCCTCGGTTGGTTCATGCTGCCTCGTCGGAGCAATCACCGATAACGTTCTATATGTCGCCAATTTAGGGGACTCGAGGGCCGTCCTTGGCCGTAGGGGGCCTGATGGTCGGGAGGTAGTGGCTGAGAGACTATCCAATGACCACAATGTTGCAGAGGAGGAGGTCAGAAAGGAGCTCACTGAGCAGCATCCTGATGATTCACGTATAGTCATCTATACCCGAGGAGTTTGGAGGATTAAGGGCATCATTCAGGTATGTACCGTTCAACCCTGTTAGTCGGTATATTTGTCGTATGTGGCATACTATTTGGAGTCATGTGTAGCACCGCCAAGTGATCTGGATTGTACTATTAAGCTTCATGCAGAAGCTAAGGCGCAACAAACATGTTGCAGGTTTCTGACGTTAAGTTTCAGAAACATAGTAATTCAAATTTACCTCCTGTTATTTCAGATGATTATGAACAAGCAAAACATAAGTGAGACCAGATAGTAGTTTTAAGGGAATATAATGAAATTTGATTTAGCTGTTTATCATCGCAACTCATAATGGCTGCTTTTAAATACACCCTGAAATTGATGGGCAATCCAAAGTTCTAGCAAAGTTACATATTTATGTCCTTGCATCTCATTTGCTGGCTTTATACCGTGATGTGCAGAATTTGTTACTCGGATAAAGGCAATATTCCTCTTTCCTAGATAAAATTCGGACATCACTTTCATTTCATGTTCAATGTACATTGATGCATCTGTTCTCGAAATCGTGACTTAGGTTCTAATATTCTTTTGTAAAGCACTTCTTGCATCCGATAAAAACATAGGAATATATCCTGTTCTAAAAAGCCAGTAAGTAGGATTGCTTGTGCAGTGTGGCTAACCCTTATGCTAAGCCATGCTCGTGTAAAGTTTCTCCTTTTTGTATTTTCTTAAGCCTCACGGTAATCGATCTTGCGGAATATTAGATTACATAAAAAGAATGACACTGGCTACTTGCATCCATAATCATCAGTATGCTTTACCACGTTTCCCAAAACTTTCAACAGTTACACTCACTATCTGCTTTCTTGCATCTGAGATGTGAGATGCTGTTTAACATATGGACACTGTTTGTTTCATTCTCAGGTTTCCAGATCAATTGGAGATGTATACCTGAAGAAGCCTGAATTTGCTAGAGACCCTATATTCCGGCAATATGTTTGTTCCATTCCATTGAAGCGACCTGTCATGACGGCTGAACCATCGATCAAAGAACATCAGTTGAGGCAGCAAGACTTATTCTTGATATTTGCATCGGATGGTCTGTGGGAGCAGCTAACTGATAAAGCAGCGGTTGATATCGTCTTCAAGAATCCCAGAGCAGTAAGCTATGGTTTACTCCAATCTCACGACTAACTGTATATACAAAATCTGATGCATTTGTGTGAACTTGTGTTTGATAGGGGATAGCGAAGCGATTGGTGCGAGCAGCGCTGACTGAAGCGGCGAGGAAACGAGAGATGAGATACACTGATATCAAACATATAGAGAGAGGCAGCAGGCGGAATTTCCACGACGATATCACAGTCGTTGTGGTCTATCTTGACCATCACAAGCATGGTGTGCGGCCTAATTTGGGTAACAGAAACAGTTTCCGGTTCACCAATGCGCCGGTTGACATCTTCTCCGGCAGCTCAGAAGAGGTGGATCACCACCCTCTCAGGCTGAATCTTGCAATGGATGGTGCTGTGGGTTAGGTTTGTGTTTTTGCATAAAAAACCAAATATAGTCAAAAGAAAAGTGACAAAAAGGGTGAATTCTCTTTTCTGTCACATAGATTGAGCCAAACACAACTTTCACCAAGATATCAAAATATGGGATGCATTTAGAGGTTTGAGGTTTTGCTTTTCATTTTTTACATAGTGGGTTTGTATAAAGTTGTCCTAGACTCCAAACGAATGTCTCTTCTCCAAGCAAGTTGATGTTTCTGGAGAAAGAGTCTCATTCCTTTTGGAGATTATTGTGGCCTTGTGGGGGATCAATCATCAAAGACTGATCCTCAAAACAGAAAAAGGAAAATCTAAAGATTGTTCCTAAATCCTCATGGATCCTTTGCATATCTAACAAGCTAAGGATTGTTTTTTCTTTGATCCTGAAGATGTGTAGAACACTGTGAATGGATTCAAGATTCCAAAAATATATAAATACAACCTGAGATTGCTTGGCTTTTGTGTGTGTGCAGTACAGCAGTAGCAGTAGCATGGGGCTTGTCAGTTGTCACCAAAAGAAGCGCTTTTCCAGCCTTTGTGACTTTCTCTTTTATCAGGCTTGGTGTTTTCTTCTTGTTTCACTGCTTGCTAGGCAGCTACTCCTGCTATAATGCTAGAGTAGACAGGAGAGCACTGCCGATATTGTAATCTTCTGTGAAGTTCGAAGACCCAACGGTTGTATCTACTAGACATGATCAGACAAGAGCAACATTATTTTCTGAAGATCATCAGTACTCAGGTTCTCATGTTCCATGTAAACATATGCATATACATCTAGCTCAAAATATTGGAATAACAGGTTTATCATAATGTTTCCAGTTTCCATATAATAGGACAGGTCAGTGGTCACCACTAACTACAATCAGGAGCCAAGCAGAGTGTGATTGTGACTTGGGGGTGTCATTATCTGGTTCCAGTATTGTCAGCATCCTAGAGATCCTTATGCATTTGTCCATGTAGAAATTCCTTCCAAACATTCCAACAAGAACTCTCACAAGGCATTGCATATATCATGTGTGTAGTAGTTTTCAACTTTTCATGGTCCAGTCCTCCACAGATGCTACAGCAGCAACATCTATAGCTTACTCCTACTGCAAGAAAACAAAATTGCCAACTGTAATCAATCACATTAACACCCCTCTTCTTCCACTGTTGCAGAGGACAAAAGAAATTAAATACCCCTGTCTGCAAGTGCAAATCCAGAGGCTGTTTTGGTAACACCACTACTCCCTACTGTACTCTCACTTGTTCTTCATTGAACAAAGCTACTGTAATTTCACCTAATCCTTGCCTAAATAAAAGTCTTGGGCAGTGTTCACTCCATTTTACAGTATCAAAAATGAGAAGCAAAGGAGAGCAGCATCCCTGAACACTCACATGGAGGAGTCAACCAGAGGTCACCGACAATTACTGTTAGTTCGAGCGGGCCCCACTTGTCAGTGACAACCCCTCATGAAAAGAAGGTTTACAGCAATTGCAGCAGAATGTGGATCATTGATAAGCAATAGTGGTACTACTAATCATCATCATATGGATAGGTAAACAATGTGCTGCAGATCAATGCAGGTAATACTCCAAAACACAATACTACTGTAGCAAGTATTAATACTACTAGCATACAAGCTCAGGCAAAAGTAGCCGCAGCAGTTGCACTAATAATACTGACACTATCAAAGCGTCTCTCTCAAACTCTACACCTCTCTCTCTCTCTCTCTACAGAAGCAATGATCGGTAGTGACACTGTGACAGTAACAGCGGCAGTGGCTCTCTGACAGGTGGCCCCCACCGGCTCAGACGAAGGCCGGGCCCACCGTCAGCCACAGCAGCAGCATCAGCAGCAGGGCCGCGCCTCCTCCCACCGCGCTGTACCCTCGCGCCGCGTCGCTCTGCACAAATGGGGGCCCACGTTTCAGTCAGAGAGAGCGCAAGCAATTATTATTATTACTGTAATAAATCAGTCTCATAATAATACTGCATGCAATAAATCAGCCGCGTAAAATAAAAAAGTACAGTACGTCCCTACATTACAAAATATACTAAAACCTAAAAAAACATAATTATTGATCACACTAATAAATACTTCTCCAACTAAAAATATAATAATTTTCGAGTGAACGGCCATATCACCGAAAATTGTTATGTTTTGGGAGGAGTATAGTATAATGCACGTATCTAATAGAATTAAATATCTTGAGTAGATGATTCAATAAATAATACTTTAATAGAGAAAGCAAGCATTAAAAAAATGACTTATATTTTATTATATTTTGGAATGAATAGTATAAATGAACCAGAGAAAAAACTACGTATTTGGCCTCTGGGTGGGCTCCACGTGTCATCGTAATGGCGAGTGTATGGTGGGCCCACGAACCATCGAGAGGGTGGGTGCGTGTTCCGCGGGCTCAGGTGGGCCCGGGCCCCCGTCTCTTTTGACCGGAAGCGCTGACACGTGGGACCCACCCCCACCCCCGCCGCGCTTTGATGTTCGTGCGGACGCGAGGTGCTCGCCATCAAATCCGGCCTACCGCTCCGGGGTTTGGAATCCGACGGCCCAGATCGACTCGCGGTATCAAACCGACGGTCCAGATTGGCTCGTAGCAGAGCCGTACGTAGAGGGAGAGTGGAGTGGAGGATACGTACCGACATATCGGCGGCGGAGGGGCCGGGGCCGGGGGCGAAGGCGGCGGTGGTCGCCGGCGAGGCGGCGGCGAGGGGGGAGCCTGCCGGGGAGATGCGCTTCTTCTTCGGCTTCTTGGTCGCCGGCGCGGGCGCCGGGACGTCGTCGGACGGCGCGGGCGCCGCGGCGATGACGGGAGCCGGCGCGAGGGGCGCCGGTGTCGGCGGCGGCGACGACGACAATGCCGGCGCCGGGGCGAGCGCTACCGGCGGCGCGGCCACCGGCGGGGGCAATGTGGGCGGCGGCGCGCCGAGCACCGGGGCCGGCGCCGGGGGAGACGGCGACACCGTCGTCGGCGCCGGCGCGGCGGCGGGAGGCGGCAATGCGGGCGACGGGGAGGTGGCCGCGGCGGGCGGAGGCGACGTCGTCGGCGCCGGGGAGGTCGCCGGGGAGGTGAGCTTGTTGCCGGAGTGGGACGGGGACGCGGCGGGGGAGGTGGAGATGTGGCGGTGGCGGTTCTTGGAAGAAGACGAAGGTGCGGAGGCGGCCGGTGAGTGCGCCGCGCCGGAGCTGGGCGCGCCGGCCGGAGACGACTGGGAGGTCACCGCGGAGGCGGCGGCGAGGAGGAGCACCGGGAGGAGGAGGTGGCGAGCCGCCATTGGCAATGGCAGTGAGATTTCAGTGTGGAGGAGTGAAGGAGGAGAGAGCAAAGCTGAGCTGAAGTGAAGAAGTGAAGGAGAGCAATAAAAACACTGGCTAGTGAGTGGTGGAGAACTGAGAGAGAAGAAGCACACTGACCAGTGGGGCCCACTGGCAGCAGCAGCTAGCCTCTGTGTCAGCCACTCGCTGGCTCACTGTGTGTGGGCCACACCAAGGCTGAGTCTCTCACTTCCTTTTTTTTTTTTCCTTACAGTGGCTTTGCAGTTCATTGTCTGGTGAAATTAATTTTTTCTTCTGCTAGAAAAGAATGCAGGTGGCCAGGAGAGAAGGGAGATTTTATTCAGGGTTTATATTTTCGACGAAAGCCCATTCAGAACTGCGAATTTTTTTACTGTAGATGTGAGACTAATTTTTTACAGGAGAGTAGATTCTAAGTGAAATTTCAAATGGTTTTTGAGAATTCGAATTTGAAACAGTAAGCTTTGATAAAAAGATTAGCGAAAAATGTTATACACTTACACCACTGGGTACGAAATCTAGCACTCGATCAAAAAAGGTGAAATCTAGATTGTTTAGCACTAGATTGAGATGATGCTATTAACGGCTTGCTTTGGCTTTAACCTTTTTTTCCTTTAGTTACTTTGTTCTTGTTTAAGTTGATGGTAACACTTAAGTGCCGAGGAGGCAAGGAATGTTGGAGGTGAGGTGAAGTCGGTGAAAAGGGGAATTTTTTTTTATTTATAATTTTTTTTATTAAAAGTTTTACAAAAATAATTTTCCATTTTGAAAATTGACGGAAGTAGTCGCCTACCGCCCTCTGGGAAAATCGCCCTCTCAGAGGGCGGCGAAAATGACGTGGCAGACGGCCGTTCACTCTCGGGCGACGGCCGTCAACGAAATTTGCAGGCGGCCCCCTTGCCGCCCTCCGCTAGGGCGATTTTATACTGTGCGGGGGGCCGCCTGCAAATGGGCGGCGAGGGGGGCATGGAATTTTGCAGGCGGCCCCCTTGCCGCCCTCCGCTAGGGCGATTTTGTACTGTGGGGGGGGGCGCTTGCAAATGGGCGGCGAGGGGGCATGGAATTTTGCAGGCGGCCCCCTTGCCGCCCTGGGGGAGGGCGATTTTTGCCTCCCCCCTATAAAGCCCAGTCCCTCCTCTGTGAAATTTCATTATATTCACTAAAAATCCAAAAAAAACGAAAGAGAGAGAGGGGAGGGCAGCAGAAGGGGAGCGGCGAAGCCCTGCTGGTTCGCTCAATTCATCACAGGTATGCTCCCATACATCTTTTGCATTTGTACTAATATGTTATGTTTGAGTATATATGTTGCGTTTTAGTTTTAGTTCCATATATTTTAGCACATCTGTAGCACACAGCACATATGTGTAGATCCAGAGCATAGAATATAATAGTATGAATTGAGACATAGACAGTAGTGTTAATTGTAAGATGTAGTTTAGTTTGATCTGGAGAATGTAACGTAATTTTAGAAATTTAGAGAACAATATTGTAGAGAATGTAACTTAGGGCGTAGTACAGAAATGCGAGGTTAACGCAGTTATTGTTTTCATCAGGCACAATGTCAAGTAAGGTCACATTTCAGATAGTTCACGGTGAAGGAAATATTAGATTTGGTCCAGATGGTGTTGATCTGTCAGATTTTGTAATGACATCTAAGGGCATCGATAGGCCTGCGGAGAGAACATTTCAGTCAATTTATAGTTGGTTGTTGAGAGGATTTAGAATAGACCAAGAAGTCTACACAATGTCAGTGTCAGTTGTAGTGAGTCGTGCAACAGAAGGTTATTTTTGGGAACTAATGCCGATGGACAGCACTGATGCTTGGAGACGGTATGTGGAAATGGCTTTTGAACGGTCATGGCCCCTCGTTATATTTGTGTCGGTACAAGAGAAAGATATAAATGTTTCAATGCAAACCGAAGATGTAGAGGGTCCTATCAATGCAGGGGATGTTGTTGGACCATCGATGCAAAATGAGGAAAATCAACCAAGGGAGGAGCAGGCTATGGGCATGGCGGATGAGGGGGAGAGAGTCGGTATAATTGTTGATGAAATGGAGAGGGAAGATTCGGATAATGAGGAAGCGGACAACGACGCATCATCCGATGAGGAAGGTGATGTAATGGCCACTGATTGGGCAAATGAGGACTTCTCTGGACTTGTTATATCAGAGGGTGATCATGTACCCTGGGAGTATAAGGAGAACGAGGTAATTGAGGGTGTGTCACGCCCAGAAATTCCCGAATAGAATTCCAAGCAGAATGTGCATTAAAATCCCCGTCCAGGACCAGCCGGGGTACACAAACGACAATGTTGACATACAAATCCACGTCTTACAAACATCATAAAGTCTTACATAAATGCAGCGGAAGAAAAGAAAGACAACAGGAGCTAAGCCTTGACTAAACTTTGACTAAACTGCAGCGGGAACACCACTCCACAGGCATCCTCGACGGCACGGACGAAGCCTACTCCTCAGAGAAACCTTCATCTGACCCGAACTCGAACTCTGGGGTTGGGAAAAGTAGAGCAAGACTGAGTACTACCCACTGTACTCAGCAAGTCATACCGGAATAGGGGTATGATGCAGGGAAATCATCAAAGAAGAGCTGAAGTGGTTCATTTGCATAAAGCGAGCATTTATAAACAGAGATTGAAAGATTTAAACAGTTGTAACAATTAATTAATATTAACTATCCACTGTCCAACGCTAACCCACGTTGCGACAGGCCCAACCATCCACCTAAACTATCCAAATTAAAGGATTACACTAAGGTGAAACTAATCACGGTGAATCTGGTTGACCGCCCATAACCGCGGGTACGGCTATTCGAATAGTTTTACTCTGATCAGAGGTGTACAACTGTACCCACAAGACACAGCCCCACGACACGTTTCCGTGCGCCGACATGTCACCACGACATACCGGAAAGAGGCCGTGACAGGACCATTCGCATAACCCCCTCTAACCAAGCACACCACACCTCAGGTTTCACCCCCACTCCTCGCAAGGCAGCGGGCAGTCCCCTCTCGTGCCTAGGTGAATCCGGAAGCCGCATAGGCCGTCGCAGGGCCCATCCAAACTCCATCACGCCCACCCTTGCCTGGATGCGTCGGCTAGAGGAAAGCTACACTACAAGCCCAGCCGTTGCCCACGCTGGCTTGTGGTAAGTACGATAAGTTCTTCCAGGGCATCCCACGAACCGGTCCTTAACTGCCATGGGTGCGACCAGCAAAACCATGCACCCACAGCCCACCATGTGATTCATTTTAATTAACCAACACCAGAGCGGTGGTACTAATCCAACATTATCATTAGAACCAACAGTCTAAACATTAATATGATTTTCCCCATTGTGAACTAGTTGAACTAAGCATGGCTAAGCAATTCCTAGTCCAAACTCTAATCATGTTATAACCCCAAGCTAACAAAGGAGCATGATATCCAAAAACATGGCTGTAACAATAGGTAACCATCCCATAGTAATATTATAAAACAATGCAATATTTGAAAGAAAACAATAGAGCATTTGCACTATAGGATCAACATGTTCAAGTGACAAGCATGACTTGCCTTGCTCTGCTGCTGGAGGAACCTCGGCGACTATCTCAAAGTACACCGGAGCGTCGGAGGAATCGGAATCTAGCGACATACAAAGCAAACATTGCAAACAGGCTATAAGACTACTGAAACAGGGAACAAAACCATTTTTAATGTATTCTACACATTTTTCTTGATTTACTGAGACTTGAATGGGCTTAAACGGAGCTCGGATGAATTAGTTATGAATTTTAGAAGATTCACTGTGTTTATTACTATAAAAGAAAAACCTTAAATCATTTATTGCGCAATATATTCCAGGGCTGACGTCAGCACGGAGGGGGGGGGGGGTGCGGCGCCGACAAGAGGGGCCCGCATGTCAGCGGCGCACGGGTGGCCGGTCTACCGTGGACCGGGACCACGCGGGTGATCCACCGCCGGTCCACGGGATCGACGGCCCGGATCGGCCCGGGGCCGATCGGACGGTGCGGCGGCGGCCAGGCTAGGCTCGGCTCGGCACAAAACCGGCCGACCGGTCACGGCGACGGCGCGCGCACGCGCACGCGCGTTGCCGACGACGGCAACCGCCGGCGGAGACGGCGGCGCCGAAGGGCGGTGATGCTAAAGCGACGACTAACGGGCGACGGCGCTAAAGCGGCGGCTAGGAGGGAGAGGGAGGGGAAAAGTGGGGAGGGAGTGCCTCACCGAGGGTGGCTGGCGCGGAGGAAGACGATGGCGAACGGCGACGGCAAGCCACGGGAGGACGACGTCGGCGGGCGGACGAGCTTCGGGGTGCCCTAAGGAAGGAGAAGAGAGGGATTAGAGAGAGGGAGATGGACCACGGCGACCGGAAACCATGGCCGAAGGCGGCGGTGGAGGTGGTGCTCACCCGAATGCGAGGGAACGAGGGCTCCGGCGACGAACCTCGACGGAGGAGGGGTGGACGGGGTGGATCTCGGCCACGCGAACCCGACGGCGGCGACGGCGCGGCCTGGCGGCGACCCTAACGGCGGCTAGCGGCGGCCGGAGTAGCGGAAAAGGCGGCGGCAAGGGGTTGCACGGCGCGGGAGCGATGGGAGGCTCGAGAGAGTGCGGCGAAATGGGGAAAAAGTGAGAGGGGACGACGGCGATGCTTAAATAGGGGGAGAGGGAACCGGACGTGGCCGGGAGAGGCGGGAATCGCCGGCCGACGTGGGGAGTGGGGGAGGAGAGAGAGGCGGGATTCGAAAATCGAATCCCGGCCATCTCGGGCGCGGGCGCGAGCAGGAGAGGGAGAGGAGTGGGCGCGGGAGACGCGGCGCACGCGCGGGCGTGGTCGACGTGGCCCGGAGGAGGCGGAGACGAGGGCGCGGCGGCGCGGGCGAGATCGGCGGGAGGTGGGGGAAGGACCCGACAGGTGGGCCCCACCTGTCGGCGACCCCGAGAGAGGAGGCGGCGGGGCGGCCTGGCTGGGCCTCGGCCTGCGGCCGGCCCAGCAAGGAGGAGGGGAGGAAGGAGGGAATGGGCCGGCGGCCCATTCGAAAAAAAGGAGGAAAAAGAGAGGAAAAAGAAAAGGAAAAAGGAAAAAGGATTTTCCCTGGAATTAAAATATTGCTTGCTCAATTTTAATTGGTTAAAATTATTTCTAGAGCTCTGAAAATTCCACTAAAAATCCTGTTAATGAATTTCGACATGTAGAACTCAAGAAAAAATTCCACATGTCAAATCCGATTATTATTTGCATTACTTTCTTAGGGTTTTCTCCTGATTTCACCTGCATTTTCTTAGGGTCATTTATAAAAATTACAATTTTGGCTTGGGAGGAAAACTTCGGGGTGTGACAGGGTGCAAGGTATGCTCATAAGGATGAGATGAAGGAGGCGGTGAAGCATTGGGCAGTTTCCTTGCAGAGAGAGTTTAGGGTGGTCAAGTCAACAAATTATGTGTATGAAGTGAGGTGCATGAAGGAAGATTGTCCGTGGCGTGTCCATGCATATAAGGGTAAATGGAATGATTATTGGAAAGTTAGCATTGTGACCGAGCACAAGTGCTACTTACAAGGGGTGGAGAAGTATCACCGAAACATCACTTCAGCTTTTGTGGCAAGTGAGATGTACAACAGTGTTGTTGGTAACATTGGCTTTGAACCAAAATCAATTATTAGGCACATCGAGAACAAATTCAAGTACACCATAAGCTATGCAAAGGCCTGGAGAGCCAAACAAAAGATCATTGAGATGAGGTATGGCACATTTGAAGCTTCTTATGATAATTTGCCTCGTTTGTTAGCCACCATTGCCCAGAGGAATAATAATACGTACTATGACCTACATACATTTACATCGGTTGATGATCGAACAAAGAGTGTGCTGCAAAGAGTCTTTTTCTCATTGGGTGCTTGCATCAATGCTTTTGTGCATTGTCGACCTGTTCTATGCATAGATGGAACTTTTATGACAGGTAAATACCGAGGTTAGATATTGACAGCAATTGGGTGTGATGGGAACAACCAGGTTCTACCTATGGCTTTTGCATTTGTAGAGAGTGAGAACACTGAAAGCTGGTACTGGTTCCTAGAGAGAGTGCACATTGCAGTGGTGCGTATGAGGCCCAACGTTTGCCTTATACATAATCGTCATGCGGGTATGTTGCGGGCTATTGACTACTTGCAGAACGGTTGGGATGAGAAGGGACTTCCAGCTAAGTGGCCTGATGTTCGGAGTCGGTGGTGCATGCGTCACATGGGTGCAAATTTCTACAAGCAATTCAAGAACAAGCATCTTATGGAGCTCTTTAAGAGGCTCTGTGCACAGAATCAAGAGAAGAAATTTAATGAGTTGTGGGACAAGTTGGATGAGTTGACAACGAAGCAAACAGATGAGCAATCTCGCAGACCACTAGTTGAAGGTGACGAGCCTCCCATACCTCTTGGTGCATTACATGATGACCCACCAACAATGAGAAGGAGGTCAGGGTCGTCCATCAGAAATTTCACTCAGTGGATTGAGAATGAGCCTAAGGAGAAGTGGTCTCTATTGTTCGACACCGATGGATCTCGGTATGGCATAATGACAACCAATTTGGCAGAGGTTTACAACTGGGTAATGCGAGGAGTTCGGGTACTTCCATTGGTTGCTATTGTTGAATTCATCCTTCACGGCACGCAAGCGTACTTTAGGGATCGATACAAGAAAATTGGTCCGTCCATGGCCGATAACAACATAGTGTTTGGCAACGTAGTGACAAAGTACATGGAAGATAAAATCAAAAAGGCACGGAGACATCGAGTTGTTGCTGAAGGCACACAAGTGCATCGGTATGAAATAATGTGTGTTGATAGGAGCAGGCGTGGTATCTATCGCAAGCAAGCCATGCAGGAATGTGTCTTGAAGGCGGATGGTGGATGTACCTGCAGTTGTATGAAGCCGAAGCTTCATCACCTTCCTTGCTCACACGTTCTTGTTGCTGCCGGTGATTGTGGCATATCTCCCAATGTGTACGTCTCAAATTATTTCAGGAAAGAAGCAATCTTTCATACATGGAGTGAGGAGATATATGGGTTCGGGATCTCAGGATCTTACACAACGCTGAGTGCCCAAGTTTTTTATATTCTAGATCCATCTAAGTTAAGGGTGAAAAAGGGTCGACGCCAAACTAGACGCATCAGAAATGATATGGATGAGTCAGAAGCAGGTGGGAGGACTTTACGCTGCAGCAAGTGTGATCTGCGCGGCCATACTTACAAGAAATGCCCGAAGAATGCAGAAGTTCCAAGCGGCGCAGATGCTAGTCAATCTGGACAGGCAAGTGATGGTAGGCGACCACCTGGTGAAGGAACAACAAGCAGGCGCGCAAGGCCAAGGCGTCGTCGCGCAGCAGGCGATTCCATGGTGTAACAATGCTTTCGATTTAGGAAATAAAATGTTGTTGTGATGTAATGAGTGTTCGGACTAAATACTTCTATCGTGTAATTTCAATTCAATGTTGTTGTAATGAGTACCTCCGACTATTGTTGTACTAGTAGTATTGCGAACTATTCGGTGTTGTATCATAATGTTATCGTGATGAGTGTTCGGACTAAACACTTTTGTTTGTTTGTACTCTTGTTTAATATGTGTTAGTAATTCGCTTATGAACATTTATTACTTATGTTGAACTAATTATTTATATGTTTCTGATCAACCTATTTGATGCAGGTATGGCGTACGACACACCGGCGCTGTTGAACCGTGGGATTGACAGGAACCACCGCTCGTTCCTGTCAGCAGTCGAGGGTGCACAGCTCGGCACCTTCCGTCCACGCACGTCGCAGTGGAGCTGGGGTTCTGCCGTGCTAGCAGCCACGTACCGTGCCCTCTGTGAGGCGTGCACGAAGACTGACGCGGGAGCGATCATCGCTGGCTGCCCTATGTTGCTTCAGCTTTGGGCAGCCGAGAGGTTTGCCATAGGTCGACCAGTGGTGGACAGCGCACCCTACGGGGTTGGTCGCAGCGCGCAGTGGCCAGAGGACGGTCCCACGATGGGGACTTACTGGTGTCGACGTGGGGTTAGTGCAACTTCGCTGCGTTATAAGTTTATCAGTCGTCTTCTTTTTTTTCTTCACATAACATGTCTAATTCCGATCATGTTTATTGCAGCGTCGTTACGCTCACGTCCAGGTGAGACGTGGTTACCCGGACTTCGTGTTCGAGTTTGACCGTCTCCAGCCGAGCGACGTCATCTGGGAGCCGTACACAGAAGAGGCCGTCGCTGCGAGAGCACCGCTAGGACTTTCGTCCTTGTGCACACGCGACCAGGCTTACTGGCTCACCATCCTGCCGATGGTGTTCGACATTTTCGTTGAGCCTCACTGCCCGCAGCGTGTGATGAGACAGTTCGGACTTAGGCAGGTGTTTCCGGGCAACGTGCAGCCGACCGTCCTCCCTGCCGACCACTCGTGAGTTCGGATTGTTCATTTCTAAATTTTTAGGCGAATTACTTCATCGAGCCATATAATTTACCTCTCTTCACAGGTTGACTCGACGGGGACAGCTAGCAGGCGCACTTTGGGCTCCACGTGTACAGCAGTACGTTGACGACTGGGTGTTAGCTACAGAGGAGGTGATCAACGAGCTCTTCCCACACACGGAGGAGAACTACCGTGACTACCTTCGCTGGTACCTTCCTCGCACTCGTGCGCGTGTGACCTTCACTCCAGACGCCCCAGAGCCGCACGTTGTCGCTGTCACGGACGCGTATCCCACGCACCGTGACCGAGACTACTTCGTGGCGGTACGTCCAATTTGTATTACTTCTTACAATTATTTCATTTATCTTGCATAATATAGGACAACTACTGAATTTTTTATTTCCATCTTGCATAGGCTGATGCCGCACGGGATATCAGTGCCGATATCACCGCAGTCCAAGTGAGGTTGAACAGAGGTTTGCACTTGACTGACGTTGAGCAGAGGGTGACCTTCGACCGGATGCAGGAGAAGATGCGTGCGGTCATGCGCGTCTTCTCCTGTCGCAGCGCCGTGGACGTCGTACCTCCAGCTGGTCCGGTACAACCACGGCCTCGCGCGCCTACCGTCGGAGCAGGACCTCGACCTACGGCACCTGTTTCGCACGGTACTGCTCAGCCCAGAGGTTTCTTAAGTTTTGTTTCTGTTTTTCTACGAAAACATCACCCCGTCGTAACTTGATGTTCCATCCTCGCAGGACCTCGTTTGCCTTCGAGCGCCCCAAGCTTCGGAGCAGTGCGACCTACAGCACCGGTTTCGCACGGTACAGTTCAGCCCAGATATTAGTTCATTTTTGTTTCAGCTTTTGCACGAATATGTCACCATGTTTTAACTGCACGTTTCCTCATCGCAGGACCTCGTCTGCCTTCGAGCGCGTTCGCAGGCACGACCGGCGCTTCCGCGAGCTCCACAGGGGCGTTCGCCACCTCTTCGGGCGCGTTCGCCAGCTCTTCCTCTCACGGAGCGTCGATCCCTCGCCCACACGGTACTTTACTTTTTATTACTACTGTTAAATACTTGTACGAAACTGATGGTCCTTGTCCAGCAGGATTTGCAGCCGGGATCTTCGGTACTGGGGCCTCTTCGTCTCACGCCGGTAGGACTGGTCCTACTAGCCAGTTCTACGACGACGACTTGCACGGTGCACACCACCACGACGTACTAGGCTCCTCTCAGCTTGGAGGAGCTCCAGAGGCGCACACTCAGGAGCAGCCAGAGGTCACACCTGTACAGGCAGGACGGGTTGGCCGTGCCGTACCCCCGGACCGACTCACGTACTCCCAGGGGCACATTAGGGCGCAGGGTAGGAGGGACAGGGGTAAGAGGCCTCGTCAGTAGTGTTCTACCTCTTCAGTCCTTATGTGACCGTTTCTTTTGGCTTACAAACTTGTAAAGCAGTACTACTTTTGCTATTACTACTGCAGTACTACTTGTGTTTGTCTCGTCTACATAGTTCTTTTCATTCATATGGTGCTAGAACAACTTATGCTCACGACAACACACTTTCGGCGCTTCACGGTAGTGTCAGATCCAGTAGCGCGCACAGTCCACAACAGCACACATGAAAAGCGGCAGCTCGAGTTATCACTATCAACTTTCGGCGCTGCCTGTTGACATAAAGTGAATCACGCCCACGCGTGATCGTCTTGTCACATCTAATGAATAATGTATCTCATTGAGTTCACATATATTGCAGTGAAAATGACGCTATATAATTGACAATCTGAAGGCAACCTCTTCATATCTTCTTTCCCACTAGCACACCACACACGAAAATGGAAGCCTATTCATTGGTAATACGTAATCTAGATTTGAGATTATGTAGAACATTCTTCACTACAATTTTACATTTTGGCAGCAAACCAAATATGATCAAATGCAATTTTACCTTACCAAATATTTGGTAGTGCCAAAACTTGCTTATATTTTGGCACTAACAAAATATTTGTACGGTAACAATCCAAATATGCCCTAAAAAATAATAAAATTGTATTTTACCAGTCTTGGAGATTTTAATCTTGTATAGTTTTCAATATAAAAAGATTTGATAACTATTGATATTTATACAAAAATATAGAGCACAGTATAAAATCGCCCTCCCCCAGGGCGGCAAGGGGGCCGCCTGCAAAATTCCATGCCCCCTCGCCGCCCATTTGCAGGCGGCCCCCCCCACAGTACAAAATCGCCCTAGCGGAGGGCGGCAAGGGTGCCGCCTGCAAAATTCCATGCCCCCTCGCCGCCCATTTGCAGGCGGCGCCCTAGCGGAGGGCGGCAAGGGGGCCGCCTGCAAATTTCGTTGACGGCCGTCGCCCGAGAGCGAACGGCCGGCTGCCACGTCATTTTCGCCGCCCTCTGGGAGGGCGATTTTTAAAAATCGCCCTCCCAGAGGGCGGTAGGCGACTACTTCCGTCAATTTTCAAAATGGAAAATTATTTTTGTAAAACTTTTAATAAAAAAAATTCGTGAAAAGGGTAGCTTAGGTAGCTGTGCTTTTTGTAAGGCCCAAAGTACAGTGTGAGTTTCCTGGCCCATGTAGGATAGGCCTTTGCACTTTGGAAGCCCAATGTTGCACTTCTTGCTTCAAGACTGGCCCAATATTACTGCCCTCTTTGCTAGTCCATTACTCTACACACTCTCTCTCTCTCTCTCTCTCTCTCTCTCTCTGTGTGTCTTGTCTCTGTGTAGTGTGTGTGTGTGTGTTTGTGTTATCTAGTTGCAAAGGAGTCTTCGAATTTTCTCTTTGTTTTCATTCCGTTCATATTTTCCTATGTTTTGTGGGTTTCTTTTTTCATTTTATCGCATTCTGTTACTGTTTGCAAGTGAAGAAGGCTTCAGTCAAGTAAATACAGAAATGCACTGCGCAATGCAAAAGATGCAGAAAACACAAATGAAACAGGTGTTTCTTTCTAAGCTGAAGATGAACAAACACAAGCCTGACATTCTTTTTTTCTGAAGTAAACTTTTCAAAACCAAATTTCTGAAGAAACCACATCTTCACTGTCTTCCCAGTGATGATGTCATGGGCATTGGGCCGTAGGCCAATGCCTATAGATAGCCCATACCAATTAAGTTAGAGATAATATTGTTAGTTAGTTAGAGATAATATAAGATTAAGTCCTTACTTAAAGATCAAGTTGGTACCATCTATATAAGAATGGGATTGTGTCTATTATGAATTAAGCAATGAATATCAATTAGTCTAATCTCTCCCTCCCAAACAATGTTCTTCTCCCTAGCCTAAATCTACATCCCTTCTCTAGGAGCTGATGCTGCCCGGCTATTCTCCCGACGATGTTTATCTCGTCATGGCCTCGGGTCATGACAGATGATTCCTTCAGTGGACTCTGAACACTGAAACAGTACAGCACTACACTACAGCTCATCAGAAAAAACATTGGACCGGATAGGAATGTCATAGGATCCAGTTCCCAAACATTTGTTCAAGATGGCCTCCAGCTATCACTCATATCAGTGGATGCATGGCGTCATCTGCAAGAACAGTAGGTAGAGCCATCCTTTTCCATGGTAGAGTGTAGACTACTATAGTAGTAGCACTTGCTACATTGGATACTGCTACAACTCTAGTGCTATCCAGTTGCACAAGAATCTGTTCTTCCTCCTACTACCACCAAATTCCTCAGTATTTGATCCGTTTTGTTCATTGTTCAGTTTACATCATCACCAATTATTTTGTCTAAAGTGCCTTCCATTTTGCAACCCTTCCACTTGTCAACCATTGTCGCGAGAATAGGGTTTAATGTTCTTGGGTGACTTTCTGTAATCCCGTCCCCTTCTGCTTTTCTCTTTCACCTGTACAGACTTTTACTCCTCTTAATACAAAGATGCGCTCCTTGCGTATTCCCGAAAAACTTGTCAACCAACACTCACGTCGAGACTCAACTATAGGTTAGAACTAAGACATTCGCTCTGATAGTCTGATACCATGTTAGGTTTTATCGGTCAATAGATATAGGCTTTGATGCCATGTTAGGTTTTATTGGTTGATAAACTCGTTATCCAAATGCTTAATATGAGGAAAGATGCTATCGACCACGCTTCAGAAAGGGTATTAATCCTATTTGCAGCAAATGCTAATTAAGGGACATAGATTTTGAGCTTCTTTTCTAGCTAGGCTGGTGAAGCTGAAACTGCAGGACGCCATGATAATCTTCTGAATCTTCTCGCACGTCCTCCATAATAACACCTTCAGAGACATTCCTGCACTCTGTAAACACCAACCTTTCTGCATAAACACTTTACACCAAGTGCCTGCAGAAACTCAGCTGCACTCTCACTCATCAGTTTACCATCTTTATTCCTTCTTACCCTACAGCATTTCTTGATCCGATGGAGCCCTGACCGACTGTTCCTGCCACAGTAATCCCAGATCATCTCTGAATAAGTAAAAAAATTTCTTACTCTTGTCAGCAGCATGCAGCAAGCCACTTCACTTCAGTTGGACTCCCAGCCTTTGAGATGCCATGCCATGGCATGGAATGGAATATCATGTGTTGCTGATCAAACAAAGTACCTTGCAATTGCACTAGAGGAGTAAAGGTGGCAACTTTTCCTTTTTTCTTGTGAGGGCAACTTTTCCCTCTGAACTTTTTGATCAAGACTTCACCTTTAGCTCACCCAAGTCAAAAGAGAGAGCAATATGCAATGCCCTACACACACACACACACACACACACACACACACATCTCCTCTCTCCATAATTGATTGTGTGTTTTGCTGTTCAAAGTCCAAGTCTAAAAGTGCTCTCTGCTCTTAACAACCTTGGAGTGCTCCAGTGACAGCAGTGTGTGTGTGTGCGTGTGGTCCTGATCGATCTCTGAACTTTTAAAACACACAAATGCAGCAAACGGTTTTCAGAAGGAGAAAAAGCTGCAGAAACTCGCTGGATTCATGTGTGTTTGATTGATTTCAGCAATGCATTGGGAGATCTTTTGCGCAATTTTTCTTCGGTTTCTGGAGACGTAGGGTCCGGTTTGGAACCATGTGTGAAAATGAAGGATCAATTAAACGGCTTGCAATAATTTTGCTCTTGCTGGATAGTAGCTGAGTAGGGTTGAGCTTGTTCTTGCATGCTTTTCTTGTGTAGCCTTTTGTGTGTAGGAGGCGGCTTCATTGTCAAACTAGGCTAAGGTAGTGATGCTTGAGGGCATGTTCAGTTTGCTTTGTTCCATTCTAGTATGGTTGTATGAACTTTTCTAGGCTTCCTTTGGAATGTGTGGCTTTCTTGGTATTCAATTCCAGCATGTGTAATGAGAAAACGGGATAATAGGAAAAATATGTGATTTTAATGAGAACGCAAGTGTAAAACAAATATTTAAAAGAAAGAAAAATACAGGAAGGGCCATTTGAATAGACCGAAAAAAATATACGAATTAGAGCAGAGATAAAACTCCTGCAAAAAAAAAGAAAAAGAGCAGAGATAAAACAAAATGTAGGTTTTCATGAGGTTGGTCCTCATGTCAAATCGAAATTGTATTGTCTTGTGCCATTTCACATGAATTTCATAGGATTGTTGAAGTCCCAATCTTTTTGTCTCAAAGAACCAAATAGGAAATTTTTCAATAGGAGTCATACCCTACAAATTTCCTATGTTTTCCATACAAATCGAAGGGGCCTTGAATGGTTCAAAACTCCAACAAGTGCTACAAACTTCTGCAAAGCTCCAATCTACAAGAATTTGACCAGAGAGGACAGGTCAGAAGGGTCTGAGAAGGTTCAGACTTGAGGCAGGGCAGTGATAATTTTTTTTTAAACTAGAGACATTGATCTCTTCTTCCCAAGAAGAACACACAGCCCTAAGAATAAAACTATTCCAACTCACAGGAGGAAAGAGAGTGTTGCAAAGATCATCAATGGATTCAATGCTAATGGCATCAGAGTGGTGGCACCCATTGTGCTGATGAAAGTCTGAACGCTTCTCAGGGAATGGAGCACAAAAAGATAGTATCATAGTGGCAAAGCTAATTACACCTCATAAGAAAGAAGAGAAATACATGTATTCATCACAGCACCTGAGGCTGAAGCACATGGGGACCATGCCATCATATTAATGAATCATACTCCCCAGCATATACAGCATACTAAAGCTGAATGCAAGCAGTGGCAAAAGCTAACATTGATGTTGCATTATACAACTAACAATATTACCATTCAAAAGCTAACATCATTTGCTTTAGCATGCAGGAGTGTGGGGGCAAATTGAGTCCATAAGCCACAAAAAGAAACAATTCATTCCATGATATTCATTAGAAGTTCTGGCTTACATCAACTTCTGTAGAATACAACCACCATCTCATACTAAATAAAGAGAGATGTGAAGGAAGGACAGGGAAAAAAACAACCAGAGACCCATCATGATAACCCTAAACAAAGAGCAACAGCAATTCAGAACTCTTAATCTTTCACCTAAAGTTAGTTTTGACCGGAGACTATCACCAACCAAAAGCACACTGGACTGCTAAAATCAGAATAAAATCACTCTCAATTGCCAGAGAAGAAACCCTTCTTCCTCGCTGGGCTCCGATAAATTAGTATCGCTATAAGAGAAAGAACAGCACCACCACCATGATCCCTTACCATGTGGTTGGGTGCAGGATGAGAAACACCCCTCCTGGTTCTTCCACAAGGCACCGACAAAAAAAAACGCCAGAAGTTACTAACAACTACCTACTACCATATATCTGAATAAGATAGGTAAGGGTTCTTCACAATAGGCCTCCTCAGGGATATGGAAGACCATGTGAATTCCTTAAGCTTCCTATTTACAGGACATTTGGAATTTGCAAAGCTCCAAATCATCCTCCCTTGGCTCTTTCTTGCTACCCTACAACCATCAAAATGAGTCAGTAGCACTGGCACTGCAAGAAGCAACTATGAACAGACAGCAAATCACTTGAAATCTCGCTGCAGTGCTCCGCTCCACGCGACGTTGTCGTCTGCCTTCTCCAACGCGGCCACCTTAGCACTATGGCATTGGAGAAGACCAACCTTGCTCTTCTCGCCATGAGGAAGCTCGACGGTCTCGCTGATGGATCCAGACTTGATGTCGGTGGGCGGGATGAAGCAATCGATGGAGAGGCCAGGGACATTGAACGCGACCTCCTCGATGCTCCATGCCTCCTCCATGCGAGTCTTGGTGTGGCTCATGGCAACCTCTCCGAAACGGAAGAGGGTCACAGCGGAGCGACCAGCGTGCGCAACCATTATACCCTCCACCGGGCGGTAGTCCTCAATGAACGAATTGATGGTGGTCTCCCAGTAAACTGCGTCCCCTCCGGTGGTGGACTGAATCCTGGTGAGGTGAGAATCCTCAAGATGCACAAGGAGGCCAGTCTTCTGGCTGAAATACCCAAAGAGAACATGCCGGATGATCTCCGCAAGCCCCTCGCTGCGCGCCCTTAGCGTCTCAGGGTCCGCGCACAGCTTCAGGATGAAGCAATCCTCCCCATTCACCTTCCTCTCGCCAATGCACCGCGCACCGGCAAACATGCTCGCCGCGGTCAGAGGATCCAAGCCCTGAAGATACAATATGAACCAACAACAATTTCAGTTAGACTACCACCTTCTTCCACCATATACACACAATGGCACATTTCAGACGACATCAAACTACAAGACATGGCAGGCTCCCCGGTGTGCTACCTGGAGTGCGCGGCGGAGAGGGCGGACGGGGCCCTTGGCGGAATGCGCGCCGAGCCACGGCGTGTGGCGCCACACGAGCTTGCCATTGCAGCCGGCGTGCACCTTGCTCCCGCCGACGGCGAGCTCAATGTACCACATCTCCGGGGCCATCTGCCACAGCACGAACCGGCCGGACTCCGTGGCGCGCGCCGCCATGCGGTTCCTCACCACGCGGCCGCCGGTCTCGAACTCCGTCGCCACCATCCTCACCTTGCCCATGGCGTACGAGTTCCTCACCGATGACAGCAGCTTCTGCCCCCCGGAGGCAGCCAGATACTGCTGCAGAATGTACTGCGCCGACGAGGTCTCCTGCAAGAACACATCGTAATGGTAAAACTTACAGCTACAACAAAATACTTTTTACAACTACATCAAAGAGTTGCTGATTTCTTTTTTCTTTCAGTAAATGGGTAACTGAAAGTGAAATGGTAGAACACTACATGAGGAATAAACCGTTTGTACAGTGGATATGAGAAAATGTATCACATCCAAACATCACATCAAGAACCAGTTCTTCTTCTTTCTTTTTCTTTTTTTTTTCATATTGTTTCTTCCTAACGAACCAGCAGGTTTTTCTAGAAGAAGAAATAATTGAATAGGTGGCGACTTTAGAAATTAATTAATCCAAGAACTCAAAATCCACAAAAAAAAATTCACCGAAATTTTCACTCGAGAGGATTTCACCCAAGAGCACTTACAATGGGGGTGTCCTTGATGCTGAGGTGGGGGAGCGGCTCGCCGGCGGCGACGTGCACCGGCGCGAGCGGCGCGCCCATGACGCCGAGCAGCAGCCTCAGGTCGTTCCGCCTCGCCGCGCCGCCGCCACCACCCGCCGCGACCACCGCCGCGCCGGCCGTCGACGGCGCGCGCGACAGCTGGCCGCGCACCCACCGCCCCCACCCTTCCCTCCTCGCCGCCGCCGCCGACGACGACGATCTCCCGCCGTCTCCCGACTCCGGATCCGGGCCCTCCATGAGCGGCGCCAGCATCTCCCCCCCACCACCACCTCCCGCGTACCGCAGCGCCGCGGCCACCTCTGCCGCGGCGGCCGCCTGCGACCGGCGGCGAGCGCGCGCCGGCGAGAGGCCGCGGGCGACCTCCTCCCGGAGCGCGGAGAAGAAGCCCTGCTTCTTGTCCATGGGAGGGACCTGTTTGTAAATACGAGAAAACAAAGGGGCCCTCGCGCGCGTGAAGAACCGTGAGGGGGGGAGGACCTGAATGTAAATGTAAGAGAAGCCGAGGGGGCTACGCGGGAAATGGCAGTGGAGCGAGGAGTGTGTGAAGCGAGGAGACTGCGGTGGGCTTATACGGTTGCCAGTGTGCTGCAGTGATTCTGGTCACCTCCCATGGTGAACTCACCCCCCTTTTATAAATGGTCCTACACTATTTTTGGTATTTTACCTAGCACTGTAATTTTTCTTTTTCACCTTCTTCTACTCTTGGGGTGAAAAGAGTCGATGTCGATTAATCGGTAATGACGGAATTTATGCGGTCGGGGAACGAGTAATGTTGACGATATCAACGGTACATAATGGGTTGCTCACTGAACCTGTATTAATAGTCGTACTGAATTGTCTTATTTTACGACCCTAGCTTAGATTAGATAGGGTATTGTTTGGAGTGGTTGTGGTTTCTAGTTTGACTTTGATTGAATGCGCGGAAGGATTCTGGAGGGGGTTAAATCTTGAATTATGAGAATTTTAATTAGACATGCAACCGTACAAGAAATGTAGGGTTTGCTTAAGCTTCAGAACACGCTTCTTCGATTGGATAATAAGACACACAACTCAATCAATGTTTTGTCATGTCATTCTGTTCTACTATATAAATTATATTTTGGATAAAACCAAAAGGATGACAGTGTATATATGACATTAGTATACATATTAAAATGAAGAATCCAACCTACTCTTAAAAGAAAAACTAAACCTATTAATCTTTATGTTGAGACACATTTTTTTATAACGATCCTCATAATCAACCATACTATTTTAACACCTAACGTCTGTAGACAGTGTTCTAATGGCGGTTAGAATTTTCCAAATTATGAATTGTAAAACGAAAAGTAACATCTAATTAGCTTCTGGTTGTGTTTTATTGTCCTAACTGTGTTATGTATAAAATCAAAACAATGACATGTAGATATGATGTTGCTTTACATAATACTAGAATAGAACCTAACCTATTAAAAGCAAAACTAAACCTATTAACCTTTATGCTGAGACACATTTTTCAAATCAATCCTTACATAAAAAAACTATATATATAAATATTTTTTATTATTTTAACACCAACTACTGTAGATAGTGATGTAAGGGCAGCTTAGAATTTTCCAATATATGAATTGTAAAACAAAAGGTAAATAAAAGAAAATGACAAAGGTGATGGAGCCAAAGCCTACCCATCACCCTAGTGAGGTGAGCATAGCACACTAGCCAGACCTGCCACCGTGGGCCCCACACTGGGGCTCGCCGTCCCATGACGGCGCCGTTAGCGAAGCTTCTGATGCCGGGCGGACGGAAAAGCCACCAATTAACGCCGTTAGCTTAGCGGCAGCACGTGACACGCACGCAGGGCTCACCTGGACCGGACAGGGTCTCTTTTGCTCCCTGTTTCCAGCTTCCACTTGTGAAATCCGTACTTAGATTAGATTAGATTAGATTCAAAGCACTTTAATTAGCTTTCATAAGTGCCTCTAATTAGCTTTGCTTAGCTTTGATCACTCAAAGCTAAAAAGAGGCCACACCCTGGTCTTCTTTACCCCTTCTACCAATTATGGTGTTTCATGAAGCAGATTTACAGATTTATATAGTGTGAAGATGCTGTTCGGGTTCTCTTTGCAAATTATCGAGAAAAAAGAAATCACCAAATTAGGCTGTCCATGAAGAGGCAAAGTCAAGTTAAACAAGAATCTAACCGTACCTAACACTCTCAAGGTGGTGTTAATATATGCGACATAATTAACAATGAATAACGTGCTTACGTATAGAAAATCATAGGTGTGCTTCTTAGAAGCTAGGATTTCACTCCCGACCGTTGGAGGACAGCAAGAATATTTTTTTAGTTGCTTCGAAATGTGCACAAATATGTATAAATAGATTTTTAACCATTACGAGGCTGACACGTGGGTTCAGGTTAACGGGGGCTGGGTAGAACTAAACTGATGAACTCACCAACCAGCTGAACTCTAATAATTTTGACGGATTTTGTCCGTACCCTCTAGCGCGAAAATATTGTGTAGATTTAGTATATTTGATGCTACTCGTGGTGTCTAGCGTGGGGTTAATTATGTATTTAGCTATTGTTTGGTGGTTAATTATTTCATGAGTCATTACTTAGCCAATGAAACTATCTCCATCAAGGAGGGGGACTTGGCGTGCGTGCAAGCTAGGTTGATTAATAATTAGTAGTACTTGGTTTGGTTGGTGATGCTAATTGATCATCAATGCACGCTCAAGGGCATGATCATAAGAGAGTGTGTTAGTAGGGTCACATGATAATTAAGCAGAGCATGCACAAGCTGGTCAGTTAATTTTTTGGATCTCTAGCTAGCTAGCTAGTTTAATCTGTTAGTAGCTTACTAGACATAAGATCATATAGGTACGTAGAATTGATTATGTTATATATTAGCAGCAGGATGTAGGCATATTTTTTGGGGGGAAAGTTAATTAAATTTAATTTGGGGTGGACTTCAATTCGCACGACTGAAAAGAGACAAGCATCACTGTGCACGATCTCTAAATTTCGATCGGCTAATTAATTGTTTTTTTAATGCAGTAAGGTTGACCCCTCGAAATTATTAAGTTGGATGCTGTCTGAGAAATAATTAAAGTATTGGGCAGTGTTTTTCTCGTGTGTTTTATTTACTTCTAGAACTGAAGACAATAAGAGCAAGTTTAATAGTATAGCCAGCTACTAGCTCCAATTCATATATAGCCAATCTAATAGCTTATTCATACAATAGTTATGTACTACACTATTAATACCTGGTCCCACCTGTCATACACACATTGTGTCTTGGAGTCCGTGCTACAGCTGGCTACAAATCTGTAGCCCGCTGCTCTTCTCTCTCCTTATTTATCTTCTTAAAATATATTCTCCTTATTTATCTTCTTAAAATATATTTGTAGTTGGCTTATAGCCTACTATTGTACCTGCTCTAAGTGAGTACGTTATATAAGAAATTAGCCGAGTCGTGCCATATGCAGCAGGATATACCTATATATAATACCTTAGAGAGAAGAGTTAATTATATCATGTTTATTGCTGAAAATGATGCTGGGTTAATTAATTAATTGATGAGATATGGGGTTACTGTAACAAGAATATATACGAGAGCAAACTAACAATAATACTCCATCTAAGCATACGTTTTATCCAAATATCATACTAGTAGTATTATTTATCGTTCTATCATATAATTACTTTCCATATCAATTCCAAATAATTGATATAGACTAGCTATTCGAGGGGGTCAAACAGCACGTACTACCCACTCTGCAGACACACTTTAGAGATGGCCTTCCATCTTAACATGGACTGCAGATACACAAAAAAAATGATACATACTCTTAACTGGATAGCACAAGAACATATAAAACCGAGCAATTGGGATCCATTCATAACTGCAATTGGGATCCATTCATAACTGATGGACGACGCTGGCAAACTGCACCATAGGACACCTAGGAAAGGAATTCGCACCCTACTACTCCTAACGTCTTGGGAGATCGATATGGAATTAAGGAGAGGTACCAAAGGGTGTTCTAGCATAAAGAGCTCTTGACTTTAGTTCTCGCTGCAAAAATCAAGGAGGCTAAAACCTGGACCCTAGCATGAGCGGAACGCCTAGCGCAGATCTTACCTTCGTTTCCTTTTTTTCCTTGTAAAGTTCCGTTTTTAGCAGTTTTTTCTCATGTCATATTCAATGAAATTGGTGCACTTTAGGTACTCAAGAAAAATATTTAAATACTCTGATGTCAATTAATGTTTACTCTGCTGCATTAATTTATGTCTTCCTCAATTCCCTTTTGGCTTCTTAAGCCACTAGTTAAATACTCGTGTTTCGCTATAGATTAAAATAAATTATACATGTGTGTTAATATTAATTGCTTGAAATAAATCGTATGTAGGAGGACTATTTTGTAGTATTAATAAAGCAGTTGGTAATACAATGCTCTATACATTAGAGTTAATTGCTAGGGTGACAACCATTATCTTCTTTTGAAATGATATATAGATATTGATTTAATATCCTATTTATATAGTTCACTTCGTAAGTTAAGATGCCAATTTTGTGAAAAGAAACTGACTGGACACCATTCGCCCATATGACAATAAATTAAGGGTTAAATCGCGATGAAAACCACCCATCCATTGAAACTACAAAATCATATAACGCCATCTGATGGGTATGTTTTAGTAATGTCCACCCATACAATTGTGTGGGCACTCCAACAATTGCGTGAATTCACAAGAAAATTGGCATCAAGTGTCAATTAATAACCATCCATTTGGCATAGTTGTATGTAGCACCTATGATATATCATAATCATCCTAGCTTGCTTAATTGATTAGCTTTCTTTCATCCCCAGCTGTACTCTCTCTCTCTCTCTCTCTCTCTCTCTCTCTCTCTCTCTATATATATATATATATATATATATATATATATATATATATATATATATATATATATATATATATATATATAGACACACGCACACACACACACACTCCTACATATAGATTTTGATCACTGTCACACCATTGATTACCAACAATGACACTGAGCATATATTTAGCAGCAGCAGTGATGCTCAAGTGTAGTGTTGGGAGGGAGGCCACTTTCAGCTAGCTAAGCTAATCTTCCAGTTGGAGAGCCGGCCGGCTAGCTAGCTGGCACAAACAATGGTTAATCTCTTAATTAATTACCATGACAGCTAGCTCCATTAACCTCAGTGCACACGCGAATTAATTAATGTGTGTGTGACCTCCAAAAATATTTGGTATATTAATAACAACAAAAAGTTGTATACCAAACTTAATAGTATATATATATGGCTTCATGAATGCTGATTGGACCATGCATGGCTGGCCCTGCATTTTATTGTTAACATATATAAACTCCTAACTATTGTGGGCACATGCGTGCAAGCAAGCTAAACCACCACACATTTATAATTAAGCTAACCGTTAGGAATTATAATTTCGCAAAAATAACATGGAATAGTGCTGGCTTTTCCAGATTTCCATGGCCATGGAATTATAATTTCCCTTAATTTCCAGTTATAAATGTCCCTTCATATACGAGGAATATTAATTTGGTCTTGGACGAAGCCCGGTCTAATTAAATAAACATTTAATTTGGGATATATATATATATATATATATATATATATATATATATATATATATATATATATATATATATATATATATATATATAGTAAATTTGTTTGGTGCTCCATGGTGCCCGGGCACCATTGTTGAAATTGAGTATATATCCAATTCAAATGAGTATGAAACTTTTTCAATTACTTAGGTATTAACATTAACTACTTTACTAACTAGTTTAAAGCAAGTTTGAACTGAATTTGAACTTGTTTTTGTTAGATTTTGATTCTAGGTATATAGCATCCATACATATAATTAGTTAGGTATGTAATCATGGATTGTGAAATAAAGTTAAATTTGAGTTGTTTTGTTGATAAGTATAGGTATGAATCAAATTATTATAACTAGGTATATACTCACAATTTGAAAATTTTGAAAAATTTGAGTGATTTTGTGCATTAGATACCATGGTGCCCGGGCACCATGGTGCCCCATATGAGTGTCCTATATATATATATATGTATGTTGCGCAGCAAACTGCATCACTGCAACAAATTTAATCTGATCAGGTTGTTGAAAAGCAGGTATATATACATATCCATCACTAATTAATCCACATGTATAAATTATACTACCTAAATTAAAATTTCAAGTTACATGTGTACGGGGTGCAATTTTTATTAGCAAATTATTAATGAAACTTTGCAGGTGGGGTCACGTACAAGCTAGAATGACGGCATATGACGATGCATGTCACTGTTCAAGAAAAGGAACAGCTTAATTAATTAATTGAACTTGTACCCTAATTGCTACAAAATCCAACCACCATTATCGGCCTTGGTACGGGGTTACGGACGCTTAGGTTTTAAGGTGCCTGCTGGCTGTACTGTTAACTAACTCTGTACAGCATGCACAACTCAGGGTTAATTTACAAACTTTACAACTTATTTTCTCCGTTCCATAAAAAATCAATCTAGTAATGTATGTAACACATCATAATTCAATAAATTAGAACATGTTTTTGTCCAGATTTATTATACTAGATTCTTTTTTTATAGGATGAGGATTACAAATTAAGGGGCCACACACCCAGCTACAGTAGTCCTCATGAGATCTGCCTCACCTAATGCAGAGATGGCCAATGTCCTCCTAGCCTAGTAGCTTAGTTTTCTGCTGAATTTTATGAGGGCAATTAAGGTTTTAACTAGACATGGATGATCTCTTCGGGTTATACTGTACTTCTTTGATTTCACCATCAATGTTCGTTACTGCAATGTATCCCTCTCCCCAAATACTGTACTTTAAATGTTACGCTTATAAACATTTATAAGTTGTCTAGCAGGAATTAAAAACTACTTTTCAAATATGTTTCATAATATAAGGCGTGCGTGCATGCATGCATACAATTAATTACTCCTTCCATCCCTAAATATAAGGGATTTTGGTCATATGCGACATATCTCTTCCTGTCCAGATTCGTTGTACTAGAATGTGCCGCATCTGACCAAAATCCCTTATATTTAGGGACAGAGGGAGTAGTATCTTTATCTCCCCTAAATTATTGTTTTCTAAATCATACATTCTCAAGATCTCTAATTCTATTGGATGCATGTATTGTATTAGTTTAGGTTATTCAAATCATGATGTGATAATAATTGTTTCTTAGTCTTTAGGTTATGGTCTTATAGGTGGTTATGCCTAATATTTTAGGAATGGAGGGAGTATTGAATAAAAAGACTATTGTGTCTCTCATTAAATAAGGACCTCCATTCCTAAATACTTATAAATATTACTTTCTACCCTATTTAGTGGATCCAAAATAAAATTAAAGGGATGACTCATCTTCTTCCTCCTTTAGCCCCTCCTATTCTCCCTCCCTTTCTCCCTTCATTCTATCATTTTATCAATATCGATCTAACACCCACGCCAGATCCCCTGCGAGTAGAATAAAAGATATTGCGCACCTCTCATTAAATAAGGCTAGATGGTTTGGGAAACAGAGAGAGTGGTTGGTGATAGAAATACACTAGCTAGTAGTAGTACTCATCTAAAAATGCTTTTCATATTTACGTACAAAATTTAAATCCTACAAATGTATATTTGGAAACTGATGCAACAAAAAATTGTGACTTGTGAGTATATATGAACTATAGGGCCGTAAAATTGTAGCTTTATATTACACAATCCTTTAATTGGGACAGTATTATACTACTCCAGAAAAAATAACTTAAATGATTAACTAAACGTGACACGTTTAAAATTACCAGAAAAAATAATTATCAGATCTGACACATGCAGTTAGCACCACAACAGTAGGAGTATTAATTTGGTTAGATTAACTCAATTAGTTAATGCGTGCGTGATCCTTACTTAAATGCGGTTGCTCCCCTGGTTGGTCAAAGAGTCTGCAGCAGCAGCACATACAGCTAGCAATGGTCGGTGCAGAAAAGTAAAATCTGGTTTATAGTCAATCAATTTGCACGGTTAATTAATCATCTACTACTAGCATCTCTGAACATTTTAGTCAGAAACAGCGAGGCAAATGTACATGTACTACGTGCAAGCTAGCTAGGGTGGCAGAAGGACTGAAAAAATAATTTTAACAGCAACACATTCTCTTTTCTTTGGGGGTCCAACCATAATATAACGTGTGTGTGTGTTTTCAGTTAAATATTGCTTTCCAATCCAATGGTCCAGATCTGTCGTTCTATGATGTCTATTGGAGGCTTTACTCATTACACACATGTATATATTTAAGTTCACTGAATTTTGCTATTGATCAAGTCAAAATATTACATATCCTGCATCCAAAAAAGCTAGCCCAAGTGCGGATTTAGGGCTCGGTGAGACACCGAATGGTTACCCGGGCTCGCAGGGCCCAAACATTGAATATATATATATATATATATATATATATATATATATATATATATATATATATATATATATATATATATATATATATATATATATATATATATATATATATATATATATATATATATATATATATATATATATATATATATATATATATATATATATATGGGGGCACCATGGTGCCCGGGCAACATGGTATCAAATACACAAAATCATTCAAATTTTTCAAAATTTTCAAATTCTGAGTATATACCTAGTTATAATAACTCGATTCATACCTATACCTATCAACAAAACAACTCAAATTTAACTTTATTTCACAATCCATGATTACATACCTAACTAATTATATGTATGGATGCTATATACCTAGAATCAAAATCTAACAAAAACAAGTTCAAATTCAGTTCAAACTTGCTTTGAACTAGTTAGTAAAGTAGCTAATGTTAATATCTAAGTAATTGAAAAAATTTCATACTCATTTGAATTAGGTATATACTCAATTTCAACAATGGTGCCCGGGCACCATGGAGCACCAAACAAATTTACTATATATATATATATAAATATATATATATATATATATATATATATATATATATATATATATATATATATATATATATATATATATATATATATATATATATATATTCAATGTTTGGAAATAATCATGAGAGATGAAATTAGATAAAGTTCTCATGAGATTTACTAGAACTCAGGCCCGGGCTATGGTCTAAATTGCTCAGGACCTGGATCTGTTCGTGTTAAAAGTTACTTCTTTCACTTTTTTTTTCATATATGACGCTGCTGAGTTTTTGACAAACTTTTGACTATTTGTCTTATTCAATTTTTTTATAAATAATCATGTTAAAGAACATTTGATAATAAATCAAGTCACGATAAAATAACTAATAATTACATAATTTTTTTTGATAAGGTGAGTGATCACACGTATCTTAAAAAAATTTATGGTGTTATACATTGGAAACGAATGAAGTAATTCTTTTTGAAAGGAGACACACACCAACATGCTCCCTCATGCATATATAGGGGCCTCAGCCCTCATGCATGGTCGGCTGCATGCACTCTGCAAAAGTACTTTTATGTATATATATAACCAAGATTATATTGTTCATACACGGGAGGTTTGTTAATTCGTTAGCATATGGACACTACATGCAGGAGGACCATGGAAAATCGTCTCTCTATCTGTCTCACTCTACCAACCGTCCGGCTAGGGGCGGATTCAACGTGGGTGCAGGAGGACTCAAGTCAAGTCCCCCGCACTCACCGGATCTATGGATACCCCCTTCAATTTTTTCGTCATGGTTGATAAGATAGAAGATGCTAAAAATCTCTTAATAGCATTTTAATATAGTTTAATACTGAGATGATGTGTTTATACCGGTGTACTCTGGTATGTTGAGGGACGTACTCTAGTATGTTGAGTCCCTCAAACTTTTTATTTCTGGATCCGCGCCCCTGCGTCGGCTGAATATATAGTTAAAAAATGTGTTGGGCTTCTTGAATAAGATTGCTACACGTACTACCCTCGAGATTAATAGGACCATATCACATGCATTGCAAAGCAGATCAATGTAATGTAATGTACGTCGTTGCAAATATGTATAGCCGACGAAATTAATTATTAGATCGATCATGATCTGTATGCATGTACATGTGTACATGTCTGCACATATATGTTCATGCAGGACAGGGACAAATCAAGCTAGCTAGCTAGCTATCGACACGATCGAACCACTCAATTGGTAGCACGTAGTAGTATTAATTTACGTGTGTCATGTGATGTATGCATGCATGCATGCATGAATGATTGTGATTTTATACCTATGAACGATTTGTCGTATGTATGTATGTACTTACGAATATGTAAGTTTTGTTTTTAATCTTAAAATTCTAAGCACTTAGTATCTTAAAATGCAAGGTATTTACTTGTCGGTCAGCGGACGAAATAATTATCCTCGGCGGTTTTCATGCTATATTTGGTGGTTTTTAACCACCAAGGACATTCTGTTTTCTTTTCTTGTAGAGGGAAGTTATCCCACGTATAAAGAACAATCTCTACATAAACTTTAATAGAAAAAATATAAGAGTATTAGAGTTATTGGGATTCGTGTATTAAAGATAATCTATTATATACATCACCTCTTAATAATTTATGGATAGATGATATAAATAAAATTCAAGTATACAACACTACTCCATAACAGATTTTTCCTTACAACTAAAATCAATTTTTCGCAGACGGCTGGATGGCCCGCGTGCACCCAGGTGTTTACGAAAATCACATTTCCCATGCGGCCGGCGCAACCGCATGCGAAAATCTCATTTTTCACATGCGGTCACCTATACCTAGGTCGCTCCCGCCGCCATCGTTCTCAGCGTCCTTCACGCCAGATCCGTTGTCGCCGACTCCCTGCCATTCTAGCCCAGTGTCGGTCACTCCTGCCCATCGTCGGTTGTCGACCCTCCCGCCGCTCCAGCTACGTTACCATCCGCGTGCACGAGAGGGATAGGGAAAGGACGAGTGAGAGAGAGAGAGAGAGGAGGGAGGAGAGGATAAGAGAGGATAGGTGGAGGAATTAATGGAGAGGAATTGGTTTTTATACTTAGTTCACAATGATTTTTGCAAACTGAATCTCTATAAGGAGGGCAGGAAGCATATATGAAAATCTGATTTTCGCAATTCTCATATGTGGCCGTTTGAAGACCCTGGGATAGCGATTTTTATAGGCAAAAAAAACAGTTATGGTTTGCTTACAATCTAAAGGGCATCTCGTTCAGAAAAATCAATAAAAACTTGCTCTCAGTTTACCCATAGCTGCTACTCCACAGGCATTACCAAGCTAACTAAAATCGTGTCGGTCTGAAAATCAATTAATCAATGAGCTTGGACACAATGAATTAATTAACCAGCGGCCACTGGAGACCGGTCCACTCTACGTACCTATCGATGGCTTTCTTGGTCCATCCGTAGACTCGATTGATCCTAGGGTACAAATTAATGTCAATCGTTTGCTTCTCTCTCCCCAATAAATTACCACCGGAAAATTGGTATAATTACCAATCGATTCAATGGGGGTTAATCCGGCCAATTAATCCATACTCGGGGGATACGTGAGCGAGGTAGATATATAGCATGCATTTCTTGATGAACGACAAGACCGGTGGCTTAATTAATCTGTACTATAGCTGTGGGTAAAGTACTGTGGTTGAAAATTAATGACGCGATGTATTGCTAATGGAGTACTCCCTCCATTCCAAAATATAAGACACAACCATTCTTAACCTAAAAATCAAGAAACAATTATTATTATCTCTTGGTTTGGATCACCCTAATAAATATAATGCATGCATCTAATAAAATTAGAAATATTGAGGGTGGAGGATTTAAAAAAGTAATAATTTAATGGAGAAGATGTCCTAATTAATTGTATGCATGCATACATGCCTTATATTATGGAATATAAAAAAAGTAGTTGTGTCTTATATTATGGAACGGAGGGAGTACTATCTATCCCCGAAAGTTACTAATGCCATATTTGAAAAGTTTGAAATTATAAGAAACAACTTATGCGTATATAGCTGGATGGTAAAAGTCTCTAAAAATGTTGGGTTTCTCGATCGGTCTCTTGTTTATTTTATAGATATTAAAATTACGAATTCTTAAACCTAAGTGAGAATCCAATTTCTGTGAAGCTAGAAACTCTAGAATAAACTGCAACCGTTATATATAGTAGATGATTCCCCACGCTTTACTGTGAGAATTACCAAGCAATTCTCAATATTATTTTTACAATCAAGTTAGCAGTAAAAAGAAAAAAAATAAAACATCAGTGTTTATCAGTCAAATGATACTCGTGCTTTAGTGTGAAACATATTGATAAGTATATGTTAAATATTTTAAAAGTGATAGATATATTTGTTAAAATATTGTGCAAAAATGATACGAGGGGTGATGATTAGATATGCTTGTATTTTCATTTGTAGAATTAAATAAATTGTAGATCATGTTTTATATATGCTTGCACGAGGTTAACTATATAATTATAGCTAGTGGGTGATGATGTGGTATGGTTGTATGCATGTTTAGCTTTAAATTTTATAGAAAGGATAAGCTATATGAAACAGAGCCTAATTAAATTACTGTTACGTACTCTGTTGAACGGTTGTCAAAATATTGTTGATGACTGGGGGAGTACTGGTGTACTAGTGTACTACTACTTCATGTGCCCTATGTCTACCACCCCATCCCATAGCCTAATTAATCCCTTTGACAATTAAATATACTAAATTAGGAACCAATAAATCACCCATACAATTAGGTATTGATATAATTATACTATGTTTGCTGTTAATTAGAGTAGATATATAGCATCCAAGAATATATGTAGTCAAACATTAAAAATCTTAAATCATTAACAGATCCTATAACTCCATTTCAATTTACATGGGTATTCTAGCATTTAATTTTTTTTTCACAATACTTGTCATGCTCATTTTCTAAAGTATTTTTAGAGGTGACTTTCACTGTCTACCTTTAGAGCAAAGGATAATAATGTGCTATAAATCTACTATAACCTTATTTCGAGGAGAGATGTAATAAAAAATAAAGGGTGTTAGCTCTCATACAAGAGTTAGCTTAACACATGCTCTAAGACTACAAATACATCAAAGTGAGTGAAAGAGGTAGGAGAAGAAAAATTGAAACCAACCTTATATATAGCTAATCTATTATACTATATATGTTAGCTTTAAGATGAACGAATAGTTGACAATGAGCTCTACTATTAGAAACTTGCTCTTATCAGTGAGGCATAATATAGTACTAATACTTTAGAGAAGAACTTTTTATGCTTGCTTTATAAAAATCGATTGCGATGTAATTAATGAGGGTAAGGGTAATTTGCCACACTTACTTATTTGGTGTGATTTTGCTAGAAGCCTAGAATGACAAATAGTAAACCATGAAAAGAAGGAAATATAAAAATACTTTTACTATGTGAAAATGTCACTATTAGATTTGCTATTAAAGATACTTTCATATTACTTACTCCATCCGTCCCAAAATATAAGTATTTTTAGCATAGTGACAAGTCAAACATTTTTAACTTTGACTATTAATAGCAAATAAATAAAAAAGATCAATCAGGTAAAATTGACATTAGTAGATTTATCGTTAGATAAACTATCACAATATGCAACTCTTTTTATTTAAAACATCTTACTTTTATAGATATTAATGATCAAATTAGCATCTCAGAGAACGTGTTAGACTTTAAAAATGCTTATATTTTGATACGGAGGAAGTATATTCTCAATAATATTTATAAATATACAGTTTGAAAAAAATATCGATAAAACATGTGTATTGGAGACTATTATGCATGCACTGATAAGAGCAAGTCTAAAACTATTAGTTTATCTTAAAACCAACGTCAAAATTAAAACACAAGTAAGGTAGCAGCTTAAAACGCCAATAGTATGCATCTGAACAGTGACCTCAGTGACATTTTTCAGATGTGCCCCTGCCCCCTATATTTGAGACAAGAAACCGTGTACCTCGACAGATTAGAACCCCACCCTCATGGGCTCAGGACTCCTATAGGCCAGCTTAGTTTCGATGATCTATTGGCTTCACCACTGCATCCACTCACAAACCATTACATTTGCCGTGCAAAATTAGCAAGAAAATTAAGCATGCATGTGCAGTAGTACCCTGGACTCTGTTCTTGTGGTTGTACATTCATACATATATTATCAGTACTGGCTTTAGCTATAGGGTGTACCTCCAACAAATAATAGTACATGAAATCAATCAATCAATTAATTCATGCATGCATATTTAGATCGATCAACAGTGTTCATGTACTAGCTAGCTAGAGTACTTCCTATACAACTGATCATATGCTGCTATGTCAAGCTTTAGATCGATCGATCTCTATTGTTACTAATTAATTACTTCCTCATTACAAAAAAGTTACACCTATTATTTTTGTCGCTAAGATCAAAGAGAAATTAACTCAGGTTGCATGTAACGAAAATTAAGGAATGTATATGCACACATGCAACTAATACTCCCTCCGTCCAGAAAGGAGGACGTTCTAGGTTAGTTAGGAAAAATTAGTGTTATGTGAAAATGACCATTTTGCCCTCAATTTATAGGATTGGGGCTAATCATTTGAATGCTTAGTAAGTATTAAGATGACTCATCGGATTCTGATCAAACATTTAATTTACCTCTATTTAAATCTTATATGTATAGAGACTACAAATAGAAACAACTTATTTAGAAAAACTTAAATATGAAATAAGTCTAACTAATCATGTGGATGGATGGAATATAATTATTAAAGAATATCAATCGATCGATCTCTCTTGTTATTAGCTAGTTAATTATATATAATAATTGTAGGAGCTAGCTGATCGATCATCAGAGGGAGCTAATAGCATTGAAAAATATCTAAGCTACTGTGTGCAGTACATGTATCCAGTATCGTACCTAAGATATCTATTTCGGTACGTACTGTTGGTAATTTTAATATCATGCATGATTCGCAGAAGTGTAAGTACATACGTACAGCTTAGCTTAGCTGTTCCAGTTATTATTATTATTATTATTATTATTATTATTATTATTATTATTATTATTATTATTATTATTATTATTATTATTATTATTATTATACGGAATACGCGCACACATACAACACGGTTACAACACGGTCACACCACGGTTGTTGTGTCTCCTCTTAAAGAGACGGAGACTAGCGACACATCTCTAGTCTCACTAAATTCCTAAATTCCTAGAAAGCTCACTCATATGTGCACAAAATTTTGGCACATGTTCTAACTTTTCTATTTATTTGGCTCCCTTTTTTTATAATGGAATTTATCCCGATCTTTGCTCAAAATATTATGGCCAAATAATATAGAGCTAGATTGCAGGATGAATGTTTGCGACTTACATAACTACGGCTTGATTGGAAAAATAAAACTAAATAGTATGCTCCCTCAATGACAGATATTTCCATCTAAGGTTGGCAGGAGTATGCTTCCAAGTTATAGTTATATGTAGTGCTTGTCTTTCTCAAATCAGAAAAGCAGAATATCTCCAAAATCATAGGTTGATCTTTGTCAATCGAATGTCGCTCCGTTTGGTATTACAATATGTTGTATGGCAAATCTTGTTTGGTGCAATGCAAACGGTAATACTATAATTAATATATAGAGAGAATGATACGTCTTGATAACATATTTTGCCTAACTACAATTTCTGCAAAACAGATTGCAACAATCATGCATGACTTTATTTTACATCAACTTAAAAAAAAAGGCACAACACACTATAATTAACAAGGTATGGTAACCACATATTGCCAGAGATAATTAATTAGCTTTTGGTAAAATTCATATAAAACTTTTTTAAAAACAACAATAACTACATCCCGTTATGCTTTTCTTTATATATAAAAAAAACATGTTATGCATCCTCAAATTGTTGGCTAGCTAGCTTTTCCTCCATCATGGATGATGAAACGACACTTTGGATGCATGTTACATGGTACACATGCTTGGAGTGGAAGCAAGCCAAGTTAAAGAAAGAAAAAAAAAGGGAGATCTCATCTCTATATGATCATCAATCTAGTACTACGACCTGTATGCAAATAAAAATAGTACTAGCAGCACATCTCTCCAACAAGATCATGTCCCTGAAAAATGCAGAAAAGGATGATATCGAGCATATGATATGCATCGCATGGTGACATGACATATAGCTTTGGACAACTTTGGTCGATCGATATCGACATAGATGAGCTTTTTACATGATCACTTTTTTCATCGATCATGCATCAGGTTGCATCATCTCATCTTAAAAAAAAAAAAGGAGATTTGGAGGGAGATTGACATCCCTCCAAATACTATTTTAAGAAGAGATATGAGCGTGTTGGGGATTGAAAACGAGATGTCGGGATTAAAGCCACTACACTTGACGTGCATCTCGCATCATCTCATCTCGATGTGATCAGTCGTACTAAGTACTTGCATAGTTGCATGCAAGCTCTCACTGTAAGCAAACAAATCTAGTGATTGTGTACTGATGTACTTTTGCAAGGTTAACTTGCAAACTTGCCGGGTTAATTTATGGCAGGGAGTAGTGTGGTCGGTTCTGTTTGCTAGGAGTATATGTGTAGTGCCGTGCGTGCATATATGATGAATGCAGGGGTAATTTATTTGCAGACGCGTGTACTATGCACGACAACATCATCGATAATAATACAGAGGCGTCACTAGGACGTGTAAGGATGTGTTTGAGAGGGGGGATGAGAAGATATACAAAATTAGGTGAAACACGTACTAACGTATGATAATTGATATTAAATATTTTATATTTGAAAAATAGTTTAATATGTTTTTTAAGCAAACTTTTTGTTAAATTTTCTTTAAAAAATACTTCGTTTATCAGTTCGGAAAGCGTGCTCGTCAAAAGAGATAGAGTTTTCCTCTTGTTGTGCTGCTGCCGAATACAGTCTAAGTTATTTTTTTATCATGTAGTTAGTAGAGATAAATCATAAGGACGAGTGTTGCAACATAGTGGGTTATTTGGGAGGTTTCTTAAAATAAATAGCTCAATTTTATCATCCTCTCTCATTTTCTCTGTCAATTATTCGGCCACTCTTTCTCCCTCTTGAAGCATGTGCATATATATATATAGAGAAGCTGTTCTAGCTTGTCTGAGAACTCGTCTCCCTCTGTCCCTATCCTCGACTTCTCGCAACAGCGGATCGGATTGTCTGGTGACCCTAGGTGGCTTGATTGGGATCGTCGGATGGATGCACGATAAAATGTGATATTTTTATGAACTAATAAAATTATTCATCGCAAACACTTGATATAATAAGATTTAATTTATCTAAACTCTAAATCTTTTTTTACTTCACCATAAGTTAAAAAAAAAGAAATATGGCTTGAAATGATCGCTATGAATTACAGTATAAGTCACATTTTTTACATAGTGTACATGTGAACAGTGCCTACATATACATATCTAGCTCATCAGTCAGCACACTCTTCCAAAAACTACAGTAGGATTTGACAGCCTCAGCGTTTGCCTTATAGCTTATACGCCGTCGTCAAGATGTGAATTTTAAAATTTGGTTTTGATGATTTTTTTAATATAGTTCCCTTTTCAGTATTAAATTTTAACTCATGGAAAATATATATGTAAAAATTTCTACTCATAAATTATTTTTTAGTTACCAATAAGTCGTTACTGCTTGTAAACAAAAGATTGACCTCAGATGAGAGGAGGAGCTGGACCAGCAATGACGTTGTCTAGCATCTTTAATGGTGGAAAAAAAAGCTCAAGCTCGTGAGCTCAGCTCGGGCTTGGCGTGAGCTTGGTTGGCTTGGCTCGGCTCGTAAGCCAAACGAGCCAAGCCTAAGTCTCCTTTTTAGCTTAAATGAGCCGAGCCCAAACTGGCTCACGAGCTGCTTGTTTTGGCTTGCGAGCCTATACCGTCGTGTGTTTATATTGATTATTTTACTTTTTATGGAGTTATTATTTGTCAACTTGAAATTTATCATTAAGATTTTGAAGAATTAAATATATAAACTTATTTAAATTTTACATGTTGATGATTTATTCCTGCTTTTTTTTAATAATTACAAAATATATATGAATATGTATATCAACCGGAAGGCTTGCAAGCTGGCTCGAGCCAGGAAACGAGCCGAGCTGAGCTCTAGTTTTAGCTTGTTTCTCTAACTAAGACGAGTCAAACCAAGCCTAATTTATTGCGAGCCACTGCAAGCCGAGCCTCGTTTCCACCCCTAAGCATCGTCACTTGCTGCCATGTGTGCCGTATGCCATGTCCTTTCTCTTTTTCTTTTTTCCATCGCACCATTCGTAAACTGGACCCTCCAATTCCTCGATGTGTGCTCATGGCCCAGGACTCTTTGGAATCCAAGCAGGAAATTAATTAAGCCCAATAGTTACATCACCGAGCAGAAACCCAGCCCAAGTAACTGGGCCGAATCCAGCCCAAACGTCACGCTCTGGGATTCTGGCCCAGATTACAGCCCAGGCTTGTAGCTTACCTGGAGCTCATATTTTCTCTCAAAAAAGGAAAAAAGAAACTAGAGTTCATATGGTTGGAATTCTATGATATGCTACCGCTTGCCAAATTATTGCTCGGTCGAATTTTAATAATTATTTTATTTCCTTTTATACAAAGATGTTATAGTATATGTTCTCGCAAAAAAAAATATATGTTAGAGTACATGATTAATTAGGGCCGAAAATGATCTAATTGTTATAATAAAATATAGTTAATTAGTTTTTATCTTATACTTAGGCCGTGTTTAGTTCCACAGCCAATTTTTTTAAGTGTACGGACACACATTTTAAGTATTAAACATAGACTAATAACAAAACAAACTACAGATTCTGCCTGTAAACTGCGAGACAGACATACTGCGCCCATGTATGACAATAATCAACTTAAAAACAGACAAACAATGTTTCTTAAAACATTTTCATTTCCATTATCGAAAGAAACCACTAATGGCCCTACATCGAACCAACTGAGGAGATCGTTTTCAAAAAAAAAAAAGGAAATGACATTATTGGTTATGTTTAAGCATTCAACAATTGATGCGCAAGATTCATTAATTGGTTCGGACTAAATTTTTTACTATAAGGAGGGAAACTATGCAGTGGAAACTAAAAATTTATTACTGTAGGATAAGAAAATTGATGTTTGATGTTTGTCCACGTCATAATAAATAAAACTTTTACAATATCATTATATGTGTGGAACTTTTGATAGTAGTCATTACTCATCAAAGCGGTTCATTAGAAATCCAACGCTTGAACATGGCGAGACTTCTCTCTGGTTCAAACTCTGGTACTGTGTGGCTACCACCCTGCGATTAAATTGAATAACATATGATGATATTTGAAATATCTATAATGCATTATATACAATTTATTGATCGATTTGGAAATACAAATTTTGGAGCGGCTTTCAAATTAAATTAGTAAGACAAGATATCTCCAAACCCCCTGGAGCACCACAAGTGCTATATGCGACATGACCATTAATTTGGAATACATTTTGAGATGCCATCGATCAGATGTTGCAAACCTTAAGGAATAGCAGTATATATGAACCAAATCAAAAGGTAATTAAATAGATATATTAGATGGATTGTTACGTACCTTTACAGTAGCGAAAGTCATGTTGTTCATATACGTTATGGTGAACCTGCAATAGTTATATATATTTCCAAATATTAAGTGCAGGATCATACATTAACTGAAGGCACTGGCCAAACTCAATATAATTAAGGCATGAACAAACTATATAGTGCTATATCCATGTAATATAATGAATCTTAATTACCCTGCTGACTGGCCATCGACGTGCCAAGCCCTCCAGTCATCTACAACAGAGAAGTTGAGTGATCTCACCCAGGCTTGTGTGCCCAAAAATGGTATCATTGCATCATGGTCACCACTGTTTACATAAACATTATATGAAAATACGAAAGGTTAATCAATTAGAAAACTGAACATTCAACCACACTATAAATTAACAGTAGAATCACCCTAACCATATGAAAGGTACACAGGTAAACTAGAGCAGGCATATTTATCTGATTTTGGCAAAGAACCACCTTGACGAATTTTTTTTTTGGCACGCGGGGTATAATTTTCTTTTTCTTTTTAGAAGGGGGTCAGGGTAGAGAGGGATGCAGGGGAGTGCCAAAAGGATAAGATAATTAGGCAGAGCTTATTTTTTAAAAAACATATTGAAAGTACAACCAATCTTTTTTTTGAATTTATAGTTCGTTTCAAAAGGATGATTTGCTTTCTAAGATATTATTAATTTGTTTCCATTTTCTGATCAACTATCCTTTGTGTTTGGCACATTAATTTGTACCTTTTTGGCCATATATTGTAACAAAACTTTCATAAATAGTTTTTGATTGATCGGTAATAATTAATGCAACAACACACTTTCATATATATGTATACAAAATTAAAATGTGTATTAAAAAGTACGCAATACTACCTGTATACCAAGGCACGGTAACCTTTTGTTGTAACATTGTGATGAAACTTTATGTTGCTTTTGATGTCCATCGAGTAAGGCAGATCTCCATTGTGGCACCTTAACCACTCATCGACACTTCCCTAATTATTTGTTAGCATAAAGAGATAAAATAAGTAGGTAGAATTAACATTAATGCAAAATGTATCCTGGCGAATAGTAAGTTGTATATGAAATTTTACCATCTTTATCCCAAGAGCTTCTCGTGTGATGTTGTTGTTAGCCCAAAAATATATTAAATAATTGCCATATGTCTGTTGCTGGAAGAAATTAGGAATTAATGGATATTCATATACAACTTTTGGTGGCAGTGGCACATAACTATACTAAATGGAAATGAAGTGATATACAAGTGTTTATGTATGTTCGGAGAACAAGGGCGCATGCAATGTTAGAGCAGTCCCAATACCAGACTGCATCACCTAGTCACTGGTATTAATATTAGGCTTAGCTCACCCAATGCACAATGTTTAAAATGGTCCAAATAATGTAATTTCATCCTCTCATTTTTTTTTCTTCTTCAAATAGCTCTTTCTTTTCAATTGATGCTTAGACTCTATTCTCTGCTCTATTAGTTCATACGAGGCAAAGCTTTTGCCCTCTTTTCAAAAATGCTTAATTATACTCTATATCCACGACCCAACGAGCTTGGCTCTCGTGAAAGACCTACATCATGCCCCTCTCTCTCTCTCTCTCTCTCTCTCATTGACATACCCTTTTCTTTATCCTTATATCCCCATGCATGGCCTTTTAGCCTCAGATTATGATTCATAAATTACAAGGGATGTTTGATAAGTTAACAATAATGCACTCTATATAACAATTATCTAGCCACTTGTAGTGATATGAATGAAGCCAATACATAAGGCTGACTTACAATACATTCTCTTGGAGGAAATGGTGGAATCTTTCGTTTTTCCTGGATCGATCCATCTATATCACTATCGTAAATACAATAGTTGTACAAGATATGTCCGCCAGAACTTTCGCCAAGCAGCTGCAGATCGAGTAAGTAACATCAATTTACTAAGGGCTATATATATTTCAAAATATTTTTGGCATATGCATTATATATAGAAAGAAATATTGGAACATACTTCGTTAAACCTATCCAAAGCTTGACGGCAAATAGCATTCTTGGGGTTGCTATAATCCTCTCCTTGGCAGTGCTCCATTATCGTCTTAATTAAGATCAATCACATGTAGGCACATTGAGACAGCAGTCAGCATAGGTTCAGTTAATTTCTAGTGAGGTCATCTTTGATTAATTAGTGTGAGGCTTATTAGCGAGATTAATTGGAATAGCGTGTTAAAGAATTATTTGATTACCTCGTACAACTGATCTGAAATGATCCCAACTCCATGAGCATACGGCACTCTCGAATCGAAGTCAATGCTTTCACCTGTAACCGGATTACCTACTAGATAGCCCTGCTTGTTATCACAAAATACAAATTGATGACCATATATACAAAAATAAAATTTATCACGAAGGATCACACTATATAACTACATACTACCTTTATGATGAAATCATGTTTGATATGTGTGATGAATAATAGGCAAAATGGGTTATTGTTTAGACTAATGTGGATCAAGATAGTGATCAGAACTTGTTTCCGAAAGATGTTTCTTTTTATTTGATGTGCATGTGAAGCTAGGAAGCGAATTATAAGCAATCATAATGAGTTACAAGGGAACGGGAGACTAGGATGCGGTTTCCGAGATCAGAGTCGGTCAAGAGATGTCATTAGATGGCCATGCTCTAGCTTGTTGTATGAAGATAGAAGACATGGAACGGGTGTGTGTTCTACGCAATTGGCTCCGTGCTATTCTGACATGGTGGAGTTGGATCGGTTAGTGGGTCGGTAGTTTAGTTTGTGATGAGTATGAGCTTATGAGTTCATATGGGTTAATTGGGCCAAGTTCTTTTGGTTATCGGATTGTCTTATAAAACTTATAAGGAGACAAAGAGATATGACGGGAAACAGAAGAGAATAAATTCGTTTTTTTTAAATGTATATGGCCTTGTTGAACTTTAGAAATGGTATTTGACCTATTCATCTTATTAAAAGATACGTATTATTTATTTTGTTGTGACTTACGTTGACATTAAGAGTACTTAAAACATAATGTGTATTTTTTTACTAAATTTTATATTAAGACCATGGTGAAATGATACATCTAAAAGTCCATATAACAAATAACATCTTATGCTTTAAATGAAGGGAGTAGTAATTAAAAAAATGACATGACTTAGGATGCGTCGCAAGCCAGCATACAGTACAGAACAGTGCACACGGAAAACGGAACGGTCCATTAGCACGTAATTAATTAAGTATTAGCTTTTTTTAAGAAAAATAGATCAATATGATTTTTTAAGCAACTTTTATATAGAAACTTTTAGCAAAAAATCGCACCGTTTAGCAATTTGAAAAGCGTGCGCGCGGAAAACGAGAGGGGGAAGTTGGGAGCAGGCTCTCCCGAACACAGCCTTAGTTATATTGCCATTAGCATATATAGAAAAAAAAACCTACATATGATATGCGGGATTTCTATATATTGATGTTTATTAGGAGGTGGTGATGCTTGAATCTTAGGTGGTGTTTGGATCTAGGGACTTAACTTTAGTCTCTGTATTTAGACACTAATTTAGAGTATTAAATATAGACTACTTACAAAACTAATTACATAAATGAAAGCTAATTTGCGAGACAAATTTTTTAAGCCTAATTAATCTATAATTAGAGAATGTTTACTGTAGCATCACATAGGCTAATCATGTATTAATTAGGCTCAATAGATTCGTCTCGCGAATTAGTCCAAGATTATGGATGGGTTTTATTAATAGTCTACGTTTAATATTTATAATTAGTATCCAAATATCCAATGTGATAGCTCATCTAAACAGGGTCTTAGGCTAACTAGTCCTCTAACTTAGGATATAATAGTATAAGTAAGACTCTGGGTCTTTCTCATATTGCCACTAGCAAATTAACTATCGACAACAACGGCACATATATACTCCCTCCATCCTAAAATATTTGACGCCGTTGATTTTTTTAAAAATATTTGACCGTTCGTCTTATTAAAAAAATTTAAGTAATAATTAATTATTTTCCTATCATTTGATTTATTGTTAAATATACTTTTATGTATATATATAGTTTTACACATTTCACAAAAGTTTCTGAATAAGATAAACGATCAAACATGTTTAAAAAAATCAACGGCGTCAAACATTTAGGAAAGGAGGAGGGAGTATATTAGAACATAAGAAGTGGATAATAATGTACCTAAATAAATAGTATTGTGGTGACCATATAGTATTGGTGTACGTACCTTGAGATCAACAATTGGCCTCACCCCAGCTTCGATATCTGAATACGTACACACCACATGATCGTGTCAGAAAAAATGTAAGCGCGCAGATTAATTAAGCTTAATTTGCACACTAAACTAACAAAAATCTCCTAGTTGCACGTAATTAATGGTGCAATTAAGTAAATAATTAACCTTCAGAGATCTTCTGCGCGAGAAATGGGACGATCTTCCCTGCGTAGGAGTCACCTCCAATGTAGAAAGGATTTGCGAGATACTCCGGATGATCACTAATCCACTATATATTAATCACACCAATTAAGCAGGTTAATCATCTCAACTCGATTGACTAAATCAAAATTAATTACTATTCCCACCATTTCATCGTAGTCCAAGTCAATTTAACTTTTTTTTTCAAACTTATTTAGATTTGACTAAATTATAGAAAAAAATTAATAACATATAGAACACCAAATTAGTTTCATTAAATATAACACTGGATAAATATTTTTATAATATATTTGTTTTTATTAAAAATACTACTATTCTCTTTATAAGTTTAGTTAAATTTAAATAAGTTTTTCCTAACAAAATTAAATAAGTTTGAATTGAAAAAAATCAAAGAGACGTCTACCAGAAGACTACTACTACCTCCGATCTAATAAAAATTACATTATATTTATAGAGAATTGAGGACAAATTCGTAGAATTAATAAATGACCACAATAACCTTATTTAATTAAAAGGAATTTTGAGACAACAAGTTAGAGAAGTGATTGGAAGGAATGGAGATTAGAAGGAAATATATTTTGATGTAATCAATTTGCTGGGTTCCACATTAGTAGAAATATAATTTTTGAATAAAGATTTAAATGTAGAAATACAATTTTTATGTGACAGATGTAGTAGTACTAATATATATGATATATATGATATCACATGTTGTGTATAGTATACGTATAGATTAATTAATTACCTTCGCGAGGAAGTGCTTGAGCTGCAGCGAGGCGGAGACGTCGCCGACGAGGTAGCCGTCGGGGTGGCGGGAGAAGCTCCAGCCGGCGCCGACCGGCGAGTCGACGAAGAGGACGCTCGCCGCCTTGGTCCAGCCGTGGGGGTGGTACCTCAGCCGCGGGAGCTCGCCGGCGTCGTAGGGGCGGTGGTGCTCCAAGGCCAGCCTCACCGGGCCGACCTCGAAGAAGACGCCGCTGAGCACGCTGCAGCGGGCGCCGCCGGTGAGCCAGAGGAGGAGCGGGTCGCGGCGCGGGTCGCCGGACTCGGACTCGACGAAGTAGTAGAAGAGCTCCGCGCCGTGCTCCTCCTCGTCGACGGCGACGTAGCCCGTCTCGAGGCGGAACGGGAGCTCGCCGTCGTAGCCCGGGAGCGTGGTGACGACGTGGTGATGGCTCGCCGTGGCGGCGGCGGCGGCGGCGGCGGAGGTGGGGGTGGAGTGATCGAGAGGGCAGGTTGGGAGAGCGGAGAGGATGGAGAGGAGGAGGTGGTGGAGACGGAGGCGCGGGGACATGGCGGTGGATGCCGGCATGTCGCCGGTACTGTGCTCCGGTGGACGGTGGTCACTGTGTGATTAGTCTGATTATCCATGGAAATGGAAGTAAAATATGTAGTGGTCGTCGGCTTAGGTTTTAGGTAATGTAAAAAATAGGACTGCTACTGCCGTCAACATTAAAATCATGTCAATTCTGAACCATTCCATCGTGTTGAGATTTACGCACAATAAACTCCCCCGTCCTCCATATTTTTTTTCTGAGGGGACTACGGATCGGTAGTCCGATCCAAATGTGTAAAAATCGGGCGCGTCACACATGCGTGCAAAATGACTTTAAACTAATTTTCTCTTAAATTACTTATCCAAATCTTGATTTGATTGCACCATTAAATTTGTTGCAATTAAATCTTCAAAACAAGACCACACATTGATATATTCCGGCGAAATTTTTTTTAGCTTATTATTGAATTTTTTAAATGTTGCACGATGTTCCACCAAATATATCGAAAATGTTTCAATCATTTAAATCAAGCGTTGTTTCACCTTATATAAAAACAATGTTTCAGCAAATAGCGAAAGAATATTTCAATTCCCTACAGCATTAGATCTATACATAGTGAAACATTGTGAGTACACTAGGTGAAACATTTTTGGTGGAATAAAAAATGAAACGAATTCTCTAATAGAGGGTTTCCAAAATATGTGGGTGATTTGTTGCAAAAGAATGTTTCGTTCATTGCAACATTAGATCTATACATAGTGAAACATTGTGAGTACACTAGGTAAAACATTTTTTTGCAACAAAAAATAAAACGAATTCCCTTAATAGAGGGTTTCTAAAATATGTGGATGATTTGTTGCAACATCGTGCGTGGTGGGGACACGTGGCAGTGTGGCAGGGAAAACGTGGTGGGGCCCCTAGGGGCGTGCGCACGCGCGTCAGGGCGGCGGCCAATTTTTGCTGCGCCCTCCCGAGTGCTCGATAACGAGCATTCTCGTTTTTTTTTTCTTCCCTCGTTTATGCCACCAGGCCACCACCATTGCCCCAGTGGTGTCACGGCAAGCCCCACCAGACCTCCCCCGCCCCTCCTCCTTCTCAAGCTAGCGGCGCCGAGATGTCCAGGCACACCGTCTTTGATCCATATTTCCGACGGCTCCCCATCGCCACCCCCACCTCCTCGCTCCGCCTCCTCCCACAACCATCCCTCTAATTTAAAGAACTACCTCCCCTCACCTCATCCCACCCACCTCCCTTCCCTTGCCCGTCCCTACCCTGAACCCTAAAACCTAACTTGCCGAACCATTGTCAATAGCCAAAGTTTGACTGGGGTCATTGGATGTAGAGTAGGAGACCTAGCATGAAGCAAACCCTACAATGTCATAATTGCAAAAAAAAAAAAGGTTAATTGGATCCATGCCATTATTATTTTCACGGTTTTGAAAAATACCACTACTATTTAACTATTTGAAATCATGCCATTACAATTTAATAGGTATTTGAGATGCGCCACTATATACCCTTTCATTGCACTTAGAAAATATTTTTGACAAAATTGTCCATATCTTCCTCCTGCACCCCGAAGAGCATCTCCAACAGAATCTCAATTTGGCTCTTCAAGTTAAAATTTGGCCAACGTAGAGAAAAAACAAGCTCCAATAGACTCTCTATCTGGATGGTCAAATTGCTCCACCGCTGGCCGAATGTAGCCAGCCTCCTCCACTGGCCAAAGGTGGGTCCCACCACCACTCCTAACCCCATCCTTCCTCTCTCTGCCGTCCACCCACTAGCGCATCGGCCGGGGGCGAACTGGAGGGCACGCCGACCATAAGCGCGCTGCCGACGTCTGGGCCACCACCCGTCGCGGTGTCGTCATCTAGGCCACCGTCCGCCACGACTGTCATCTTCGTCGCTGCCGCACCACGGTCATGGACGAGCCGTTGCCGCCGCGCGGACGTCGAGCGAGAGCGCGTCCTCGACGTCCTCATCGACCTCTGACGAGGAAGGATAGGGAGCACCTTCGGGCGGTGGCGGCGGCGACAGCGAGGGCTGAGGAGGCGGAGGGGGTGGCGAGGAAGGACAGAGAGCACCTCCGGGCGGCGGTGCTTGGAGGAGGTGGTGGTGGTGGTGGCGGCGGCGAGGGCCGAGGCGGAGGCGGAGACGGACGAGGGCATAGGGGAGGGGCCGGGGACAGGAAGAGGTGGCGAGCGGAGTGGCCCGATGAGCGGAGCATCGCAGCGGCGGTGGGGGCACAAGCCTTGGCACCATGGGCGGCGGCCACGCTGCCCCTCCTCCGCCGCCACGGGGGACTACCTCACCGCCGTGCTCTCACCCATGCTCGTGTAGATTCTCGGGAAAAGGGGAGAAAATGAGGAAGAAAGAGATGAGGCTGACATACGGGTCCCACTGCCATACACTCAAAATAGAGAGGATGAATGGAGAGACTATTGGAGTAAATAACAAATTTGACATGTTAATTAAATCGAGAATTAACCAAATAGATATTTGGAGAGTCAGATTTAGAGAGACTGTTGGAGATGCTCTCCTCTCCCATTCATCTTTTCCCATCGATGGAGCTAGACCCGGATGACGCAGGAACATTTCTTCGTCCCGATCTCCTCCGTCGGGCATCAACTTGGCGTAGGAGACGTTAGCCCCAAGCGGCAATCAAGGCGAGGAGGACGCTCACCGTGGGCTCGGCCGACAGAGATGGTTTCCCGGGTATTGGTAGTGAGGCCGGACCAAAACCATCAGCGGAGGTGGTAGCCACGCCACCAAATGAGGAAGCCTTCCTCCCACAACTGACGAGGCTGGAAACCATCTCCCACCACACCACCTTCGCACCTCCTCTTGGCCCGTTTGGTTGGGGAGAGTTTTTAGGAGGGATTGGAAGTTTAGAGGGATGAGGCTATTAAATATTTTGTTTGGTTAGGAGACATGGAAATTTTGGTGGGATGGGGATGGGGAATTAAGGAATGAACTCCCTCCTTTTCAATACCTGGGTAGGGGGTCCTTTACTTCGCCTAAACAAATCTCAGCCATCCGTTTTCATTAATAACCTAATCTCTAACTAAACTCCCTATCAATTTCCACCACCTCTACTAAACAAGGTACTGGGATGAAAAATCAAATTCTCATCTTAATCTCACCATCAATTCCCTCGTGTAAACACCCAATCCCATTCCCTCAAGTTGCCAAACAAGCCGTCTATTCTTTCAATCAATCTCTTCACAGTTCCGCTGCACGCCAACTGTTTGTGAAAATGCTCACCAAAGCAAGGATCCCTCAATTCCCAGGTGTTGTTGCACAATGCCCGTCAACTCCTCCAGCGCTGCTGCTGCATGCTCCCCGTGGCCGAGCTTGACGATGCAGGCACCAGCTCTGCTTTTGTGCCTGGGCCTTTGTGAGCCTCTGTCTCCGCGTACCTTTTCGTGCCACCGGGCCTCTCAACCGGAGAAGCATCAGGAACAAGATCAGGCCTGTTTAGGGGAGCTTAATATTCTGAAAAGCATTAGTAGCCAGCTTCTAAGAATTTAAAAAAATTGGGTTTGGCTTCTAGTTTATTTTCTGAATTCTATAGCTTATCAGGATCTGAAAAAAAAAACTGGACTGTTTGAGGGAGTTTCTGATTCTGAGAGAAGCTGCAGCAGCTAAAAGCTCCCCCAAACAGGCCCTTAGAGAGAGATGGTAGGAGTGGAAAGAGAAGGGGAAGAAGGAACACGGCATGGGCAGTTTGGTCCAAAAGAAATTTTTAGTGCGGTGATAGGAAATTTAGTGGCACATATTAAATAACCCATTAAATTGTAGTGGCATGATTTCAAATAGTTAAATATTAGTGGTATTTTTTAAAATCACCAAAATAATAATGGCACGATCCAATTAACCCAAAAAATTTAACGCCAAATTTCTATGGAATATGATTAATTTAGCGGTTTCTTTTTTTTTTAGTTAAATTTAGCAGTTTCGATAAAACAGTAGATCTAATCCTGGTTAGCCTCGCACCATTACTGAGACGGGAGGTTGCCGTCGCCAACGTAAGCCGTTGTTAGCGAAGGGAACGACGCTGATGAGTATGTTCCATTGTACGGACAATGCGGGTTCTTTTAGCAAATTACCAGTCGCCACTCCCATCAATGATAGCGACCACAATGACGAACTGAAATTCCTATTTGGCGCACACGCGTCAGTACACCATGTCGAGCACACATTTCGGGCCACCAGACCACGTGTCGTGTTACCCTTTTTGAGTGATTTTTGGCTCACCTGGCCCACTAGTCCACGTGTCGTGTTTCCTTTTTTTCGACCCAACGTGGCCATGTGTTTTCATTCCTTTTTTTTTCATTTTCCAACATTTTAATGCTCTTGGTTTTAAAACCTAAACTTTCAACTCAAATTTAAAAACTTTCAAACCAAATTTTAATACTTCAACTCAAATTTTAAAAACTTTTGACTCCAATTTCAAAACTTTAACTCAAAATTCAAAACTTTTGAATCAAATACAAAAACTTTCAACTCAAATTTATAAATTTTCAAATCAGATTTACTTTCAACTCAATTTTTAAAACTTTATCTCAAAAATTTTTAAAAAGTCTACCCAATATTAAAAAATTAAAGTTAAATTATGAAAGTTTTCAAGTCAAATTTGAAATTTTCAATTTAAATTTTGAAACTTTTAATTTCAAATTTAAAACTTTCAACTTAAATTTTAAAACTTTTTGATTCCACTATTTATTTATTATTTGTTTGTAACTAATCACGCTAAACTAGTCGCACTTAGGCGCTAACCGCCCTGCTTAGCGAGGGGGGCGCGGCCCGGGGACGCGTTTGTACATTTCCAGGTCGCGGCCCACCAGATATCCGCGAGAGTTCAAGACGATGGGTACTTTGGTCCAGATGGAAGCGTGGGCCGGCCCATCTGTAATTATTGGGCCCATTTGCATTAGTTGCAAGGTACGTCAGGCCCACTGTTATTGTTGGGCTCTGATGCTTGTAAAACAGACGCCTGTCTGTTCATCTCCGACCGACCGACAGCAAATTAAAATCAATACAAAATCAGCTTGATTTGGGATTATCGCATTTCAGACAAGTATATGCATCACAAATTCACGATGTGAAGATAGAAATGTTCTCCACGTCCAAAGAAAAGCAACCAAAAAAAACAGAAGAAAAGAGAGCAAGTTTGCCAACGACATTGATCATCATTTCATTAATCTCTCTTTGTATTTCCTTTGCTTCAGGACGACACAGTCAGGGTGTTACAACAAATGAAATGAAGATTACATCAGTTGCACTTCTTCTCAAACAGCTAACCCTTTTGGAAGTCACTGTACAGTGAGTATCTCCTCCAATCCCCAAGTCCATATTTCTCTATACGTTTGAGATGTTATGATGGTGTTTAAAACGGCCAAATTTTGGTTATCTTTGTCATGAAAAACTCTTGCGTATAGTTGTGATGATCTGATTTGGCAGCTCGGTACCCCGCAGGATGAGATACAATACAAAAGAAGCATAAGCAAGTACTGCCACGCAGAGAATTGAGCCAGATAATAGGCCTCTTATTTCTGAAGAGAAGAAATCCAGCAAGAGATAGCCATTGATCGTGATCAATAGTGTCGCCACTGTCCAGGTCACAGCCTGCATAAATTTGACACAACTGAGTGAGAACAGAACATCATCGGCTTTACACCTCAACAATGGCAAATCAAAGCAAGAATGTCACTAGAGCAGTAATACGCCATCATTTAACTAATAAGTCAAATAGTTCGTAGGCATGCTGGTTTGAAGATATAAAATGTTCAATGCAGATCCTAAAAGAACCCAGACAGATACAGGTGGGAATCTGGGATATGTCCTACAGCATTGCTGATTTAGTATCTATCATGTTCAATGCAAATCCTAAATGCAGGGATGGCTTTTTCTCAAGGCTTTGCAGTGGCAGTGGCATCTTGCAGCGAAGTGTGCAATCATGAGCAGACAGAAACACAAGTAGGATCTATAATTTCCGTAATAGAACACCAAATTAATTGACTACCACAATTATTTATGGCTGGATTATGCTGTCAATGGAAGATATAGCCATCTCATGAAATGAAGGATGCAGAATGCTTGAAGAACAGGACAGGCATTATATCACAGATCAATGACGACTTACTTGAGTATTTCGACCTATTTTAAATACCCCCATAACTTTCTCCTTGGAAACCAAAGTTATCAGCGGAATCAGGGCAAAAGGGATCTGAATTGATTGAAGCACATTTAGCCACTCGTTTAGAACATCCAGCGAATCCGATTTATCGAAGAAGAGTGCGACAATTATCGTTGGCACAATCGCAAAGCTTCGGGTGATGAGTGACCTGATCCATTTTTTCAACTTCAAGTTCAAAAATCCACCCATTATAAACTGTCCAGCATATGTTCCCGTTATGGTACTACTCTGCCCCGCAGCTAATAGTCCAATTCCCCAAATGTAGAGGATAGGGAAAAACCCTCCACCAAACTTCTCCTGTAGATACTGTCCAGCATTTTCAAGGCCAATATTACCAGCTTCTTTTGTGCCATAAAATCCTTTCGCAAAAACAGTTGTTACAAAGAGATTTATCATGAAGGACACAGCCAAGGCGATGGTTGACTCTATTGAATAGTATCTCAACGCTTCACGGACTTGGTGTTCCTTGTTTGGGTCTATTTTTCTCGACTGAACAAGCGCTGAATGGAGAAACACATTGTGTGGCATGATAACACATCCAACAACCCCAACTGCTTGTCTTATTGTCCTGGAGCTCAATTTTGGGACCAAAATACCTGCAGACAAAATTATGCGTAATCAATGGGTCAAGAGTGTGGGACAATTTTGTAGTGTCAAAAGCTGCCGATCGGTAGGATCTTTACCTATGAACAGGTTCTTCATGTTTGGCTTGGTATCAGTAAACATCCATGCAAAGGAGACAGCCATAGTCGCAATTAGAATCGCAAATACAGCTTCTAATTTCCTCACCCCGTAGTTTTCAAGAGACAAAAAAATGAAACTGAAAAAAAAAAAAGAAACATCTCGTAAGTGACGGTCCAAACAAAGATAGTTCCACAATTTTCATGACTTTGAATACTAATTTTGAAACAGACCTAACTTAGCACCGTGCAAAGCACAAGGCAGAAATCCTCACAGAAACTAGCAAGTGATTAATATTCTAATCCAATTAGTAGTTTTTAGTGCTAGTGAACATGTGAGCACTTGTACAGACTTCTGAATCATATCATTAATCAAAGCAAGGGTCTAGAACGAGATATATAAAATAACTCTTGATGGACAACAACAGAACATGTCCTACTTTTATCAGAACCAAAAGTCCCGTCAAAGAATTGCATAAGCACAAGCAGTGAGTACGGAGTTAAATTAAAATACAGTCTATAGCTGTCAGCAGCATCAATCCATCATGAAAAGGTCAGCACAGTAACTTGGTACTTTATATTCCTTCAGGACAAACCCAAAACTATCATAAGCCTCTCCTGACAAAATTAAGTTAAATTGACCAAAAACATCACATCATTGAGTAATCAGCAGCTTGGAATTGTGAAAATGAAAAATTCGGAGGTACAGGTTCCGTGATTATCCATATTTGGAACTTGGGCATTAATTTTTCATTTCTCATGAATTCGCAGCCAAAACAGATCTGAGACTGTGTTCATGTAAAATGAATTGGGGCGAAAGCTAAAATTCCTCAAGCATTCAACCATCCTACGTTATAGGGTACCATGAATATGAAGTCTATCAATATACAGTACAGTTATCTCCAACACAGTGATCGTACGCCGCCAATTTTAAGAGAAGTGAACAATCCTCGAAATTATGAAATTAATAAAGGAAGTACTGTGGTTTACAGCGAAATGAGAAGAACTGAACCAACGCCCAAAAAAGTGAAGCTACAAATTAAACGAAAACAACGAATCAGCAGCCTATAACAGTCACAGCAAAACCTCCCCCAAATCCAGCTCATGATCTAACATCACACCCAAACTCTTTAGTAGCAAGTAGCAACAACACATTTCTTTTTTTTTCTCAAATATACTAAGTATCAAGAACTTAAAGCAGCAGCATTTTTTTTTCTTTTGGAAGCATCTCAAGTTAAGTTGGTGATAGGGAAAAAGAAAAGCAAACTTCTAATCTTTTGGAACTATGGTGTGTGATCTAGACCTCGTCAATCACAATCACCAAAGCCATGCGAAAGATCCAAACCAATCAGGAATCGAAACCGACCCAACAAAAAAGAAAAAAAATTCACAAGACTGACCAATCCAAGGCGGTGATGACGACGCCGGCCCAGAGAGGGAGGAAGCCGCGGCTGAGGATCTTGATGGCGATGGCGCTGCCGATCACCTCCTGGATGTCGGCCCCGACCATGGCGACCTCGGCCATGAGCCACAGCGCGCGGCGCGCCCAGGAGGGGTACTCGTCGCGGCAGAGCTCGGCGAGGTGCCTCCCCGTGGCGACGCCCACCCTGGCGGCGAGCAGCTGGACGAGGAGGCCCATGGAGGTCGCCCACAGGAGCAGCCACAGCAGCGTGTCCCCGGCCACCGCCCCGGCCTGCAGGTCCCCCTCGAGGTTCCCCGGGTCGAGGAACGCGATGCTCATGAGGAACCCCGGCCCCGTGAACAGCCACAGCTTCCTCCACGAGAAGGGCGGGATCCCCGAGGCGGCGGTGGAGGTGGCGAGCCCGGACTCCTCCTCGTCGTCGTCGGCGTCGGGGAAGTCCGAGATCGAGACGATGACCTTCTCGGTCGCCTCGTAGGCGCGCTCCTCGAGGTCGTCGTCATCCTCCTCGTTGGAGGGGGTGGAAGGGAGGAGGGAGTGGGCCTCGTCGTCGGCGGGGGTGGCGGCGGAGGAGGCGGTGGCGGTGGCGGCGGCGGGGAGGGGGGCCATGGATTTGGAGATGGGTGGGTGACGAGGCGGGTGGGTGGGGAGGGGGGTGGGGCACGTGACGTGCCACACACCGCCTCGTCTTCCCGGGGATGGGGCTTGTGTTTGTGTGATGAGTGTGACGCGCAAACAGTCTCTTGTCTCTTTTACGGGCCTTTTATAAGGGATGGTGGGTACCACCACTCAACCGGAAAAACCTCCTCTCACTTGTACTACTGCCGTACAGAGACGGCAACGGGACCCAATCACTGATTCCCCACGGTGAATTCATATTTAGGGATGGGGATGGTTGATATCTATCATTTATGGGAAATTTAATGATTCAAAACTCATCACCATCGGGACCCATTCCCATCTTCCATGGTGACATGTATTCATTGGAGTTAGGGACCAATTCTAAAATTTATCCGTCATTTGACCCATAGAATTGAAGCCCAATGAACAAGTATATATATATCTTCTAACCCTAGTCAACCCTCCCCAAATCCCAATCCCCATCTATTCTCCTTCTGCACGACTCCACTAGGCAACACCACCTCCACTCCACAGCACCGCACACTCGCCCGCCTCATCTTCTTGGGTAGGGGTGGGCATTCGGTCTGACCGAAATTTTCGATCTCGATCTTTGGTCTTTGAAAAGTGAAAACAGAATTTCAACGCAAAAAATGTTAGAACCGACAAATTCGGTCTCGATCTTTTCGGTCTTGGTCTCGGTCTGACCGAAATTCAGCATTATTTTCATATGTGCAAAGAAATAATGGAAATTTTCAACACAAAAATCACAAAAAAGAAAATCCGTAAGCAAGTATGAGTAAAGACTCTTATTAGATTGCATGCCTAGAAGAAGTAGGGATGTGAAAGTTATAGTTTAATCCTATTGAACTTAGTGGACTGTAGGTTACATTTAGGCATTTTCTGTTAATTCGGTATATTCGGTTAACCAAAGAGACTAACCGAATTGACCGAACAAAATTCGGTCTTTCACTGCCTAGTACCGAATTGATGACCGAATTTCTCGTCTCGGTCTCAGTCTTTTCGGTTCGATCTTTTTCTGTCCACCCGTATTCGTGGGGATAGGCTTTTGTGAGTGTGACGTGCAAACAGTCTCTCGTCTCTTTTACGGCCTTTTATATGGGATGGTGGGTACCACTCAACGTATCTAGAGTACACATCAAGCCACTCAAAATAAGAGAAAACTAAGTGCCCGTTTGACACATTTTTAGCTCTCAACTCCAACTTCCCTATAGTTAGAGATGTGTTTCAATTTTTGAGCGGAGGTAGCAGAGTTGCTCCACAAAATCATACTACGAGGGTTGAGCTGGGTTTTTCCCGCTCCACTCCACCCTAAAAGACCTACTATCCTTTATTTTTTTTTCATGTGTTTACGCGATATGTCATTGAACTACCCCTTCTCCTCTCGTTCTATCTCTCTTCCCCACAATTCATCCTCCCTTGACCAGCTAGGGCTAGCGGTTCGGCAGCGACTAGCCTTAGCTGAGCGATGACAACGTCGGCAAGACCACAGAACACCAACTAGGTGTTTGACGAAATAGCGATACAGGATATGGTGGCGTGGAACTGACCAATCTAGTAAACCACTTTCATGCCCACCTTCAGCTCCTATAGGAGCTAGCTCCTATTGGAGTTGGACTTTAGAGTTGGGAGTTGAAGTTTGGAGCCCTACCAAACGGGACCCTAAGTTAGGGCATGTTTAGCACAACTCCAACTCTAGTGCTCTACCTCTCGTGGAGCTGAAGCATAGCCAAACGGTTTCAGTTCCACTTAAAATGAGAGCGGAACTGGGTAGAGCACCCTCACAAAATGAACTAGAGAGGTGGAGTTGGGTTTAGACAGCTCCATAACTCCACTCTATACTCAGCTCCTGGAGTTAAATTTAGGAGTTGGAGCTCTACCAAACAGGCCCTTAGAGGAGTTGGTTTCCTATTCGACTCCTTGTCCGTTTCATAGGGGTAGTACTCCTCCGATATTCAGGAAACTTCTAAGAATTCTAGTTTTTTCTAGAATCATAAGCTTCTCTAAATAATCTAGTTTTTTTCTATGTTTTACGTCTTAAGAAAATGTAGCTGTAGAATCTAGAAAATAAACTATAAGATAGAAAACCCAACTTTTATAGATTTTTAGAAGTTGGCTAGCAACCACCTGCTTCTCAAATCAAAAGCTCCCCAAACATGCTCCTCAGCTGAAAACCATGGAAAATTGTACCATGCTATAAAACTTTTATACATGCGTTCTTAATATTAAAGCGAATATATAAACAAACTACCATAGGAAAACCTTAAAATCATCTCTAGTAAAATTTAAATTCAGAGTTACGTCTGATAAGTGTTGATGCAAAAAACACACACTGGTCTAGGAGATCTGCTTAGCTCCAATGCAGGTCCAAAGGTTGATGAGATACGGGCGTACCAGTCAGTTTGATCATGCAACTGATAAGATAGGTAAACAACAGATAAAACAGCCAATCACCTGACAAGCCGATGGAGTAATTCCAACCGATAGCCGATATTAGCCGATGCCGATTTCAGCCGATGCCGATAGGGTTTTGAGCAATCGGTTATATGTCCAATGTAGATAATGATATAATGACAATCGGCTGGTAATAAAATATAACAATAATATAATCCAATAAAAACCAATCGACTAATAATAATAATATTAATATGATAGGATAAGTACTGATCCGATGGTTAAAGCATACATCGGCTAAAAGTTCGATGTCATAAAATCCAATCGATTTAGATAAACAGTGAAACCTTTGTTGCAATCGGCTAAATCCAACTTGTTTGTAATCTTTGTAAGCTGATGCAATGTCCAGATAACTTATCGGCTAGCACCCCGATAAAACACTAGCATGAACCTATCAGCTTAGTAAGATTTATATTATCAACAACAATCTAGTAGGTCGGACCTAACCGATGCAGCACGAGATTATATATGATAATATAGTACTCGATGAGCCGATAGATCCGTCTAATGTGATGGATATAATAAATCTATTTATAATAGAATTGTGATTGTAGAGATATATTGGCTAAGACAGAAGATCAGACTTAACCGAGACAGTCCCAACTAAACCGATGCGTCTCTAAACACAATGCAATTAGAGATAGAATTGAGATATCATGTAGGCAAATATATCAACCAAACCAGAGCGATCTAAGATATCGAAGCGATGCAGCCTTGAACAACACCAATGTAGCTGATAGATATACTAGGGCCGACGGAACGTAGGACTTACCCCTTCGCCAGAGATCGAACTGAACCGATGCAGCCCCGCGTCAGGTGCCAAATTCCGCCGGTTAATAAGTAAAACATCAGAAAAGAAGGTGGCGATGCGCTGAGAGTAGTATTGATTGAGAGATACTCCCTCCGTCCCTAAATGTTTGACGCCGTTGACTTTTTTAAATATGTTTGACCGTTCGTCTTATTCAAAAACTTTTGCGAAATATATATACATAAAATTATATTTAACAATGAATCAAATGATAGGAAAAGAATTAATAATTACTTATTTTTTTGAATAAGACGAACGATCAAACATGTTTAAAAAAGTCAACGGCGTCAAACATTTAGGGACGGAGGGAGTAAATTACAATGACCCCGGGTGTATATATTTATACCCATGGGTAGATACTAGACCTTGTGGGACAAAAAAAAAGAAACTTTACTAAAGATAACAGGAAAACATAAAGTCCTTATCGGACACTAAACACACTTTTCTAAAGATAAAAGGAAACTAACAAACTATTCCTAACTAATAGATAAACTGTCATGTCGCATCCTCGTTAAACTCGGTCGCTTATGGATAACCTTCCTTTAGTAGATTAATTTCCTTAACCGAATATAGCAGAAATCCGACTATTGGCGACTTGATAACTTCCATCGGCCGATTTTAGGACTCTGAAACCGATACTGACTCTAAGTCGATGATTACTCCGGACTTACCAAATTTTATCGTTAACAATAAGCTAACAAGAATTAAAAAAACAATGCATATGTAGATTGTTTTCTCGGTCCTTAATTTTCAGCTTTATGACCATGTTCTTTTTAGAATTTTTTCCCTGCATTCTTGCCACTGGTTATTTGCTCCATGCTTCTAAATATATGATTTCTAAAATAACCTTTTTTCTATTGCATTGACTAAACCGCTCATTCCAAGCTATTTGTGAAGATGATTTTTTTAAAATGTTATTTTTATCGTGGTAATCAAATACAATTCACGTTAATGGTCCGGAGAAAATGATAACTCAAACATGGTGGATTTACATGGTTTGATGAATTTTCTTTTTGTTAATTCTGACTTTCTGAGTTATTTTGACGGACAAGTCAACGATTTAAGGCAAAGTTGTACGGAGTGGTAGCGAAATCGATGGCGATAATAATGAAAATGACTACTGATGTACTGCTAAGCAAGAAAATGGGATGTATGGAAAAAAAATTGTATTGGATGGAGTTGGACTAACATAGAGTTTCACCACTTGTGCTGGAGCTTTTGTGGATGCTTTGTAAAAGAAAAAAGTATGGAATGATATCTATTGCCCTTTTATATTAGTTATCCATCGCTTTTGATAAAACATATGGCAAAAGATCATATTAATTAGATGGGAGAGGGGGAGCTTGGAATAAAGCCACAAAGATTAAGATTCGTACTAGGATATCTCATGGACATATACGCATTTACAATTCAATTTGTCGTTACATGATATTTAGTCTTAATTAATGAATATCTAAAATTGTCCCCCTCGCCCCAACATGACAGTCTTACACGGTGGTTTAGGGTCCGTTTGAAAATGTGATGAATGACACATGAAATTAAGGTTAATTATGGAGATTATTCTCTGGAACGAACGGATCGATGGATTAAACATTAGAAATTTCAAAAAAATGATTCATATTTGATAAAAAATAGTTCTCAGAGAAATCATATTGTCTAGAAACTTGGAAAGTGTGTGCTGGTGATAATTTTGTGATCATAGCTAGTAACTATAGAAGAACGGGCCATAAGCTAAGCCATATCACTTAAATAAGCTAGTATATATATCACTTAAATAATAAACTTATATAAGCTACATCACTTATATAAGTTCGGTTCAAGTCTCTTATAAATTTAAGCTAGATCACTTAAATAATAAACTAAAGGGATAACCATACGCGATAAAAACTGACTGGTTGTAGTTTCAAAATTCTAAAAACAAATGTGCCATTTGGTGCGTGTGGTATTTTGTAATCCGTATGACTCCTATTAATTATTGAACGTAAAGTTAAAAATAAGATTCTTATATCCAAATTAAAAACTCATTAATAAGACCTTTATCTTTGAGGAATAGGTAAAAGATAGTATTAAGCAAATATCTATCTAGATTCGTTATACGGATGTGTCACATCCAACCAAAATTCCTTATATATAGAAACGGAGGGAGTAATTTGTTTATTATTTTAATTTAACATGAAGAACTTGTATAAATAATTCATTGTGGATTTAGTTTAGTTATTTTTACTCAAGCTGAATTGAGTTATGATTTAATTTGTAATGCATATAGCTGTACTTCAATTAAGAAAAAAAGGAGTATTTGTAAAGAGCATCGCACTTTACTTGTAATAGAAATATTTTAGTTTTCTTTCAATCATGGGCTTGATGGCCCATTCGCCAGCCGGTTTTCTAAAGACCAACTACGGACATAACTCTAATCCAAAAAAGTCTCTCATTTTGTTTCGGCCATCAATCGATCAGTCCAGAGAGATCCATCAGCCTTTCTTTCCCTACTTCTCTGGTGGTCTCATCTCTTGATAGTTTTTGTTTTTTCTCTGTGCTTGTGCTTACTCTCAGTCTCTCACTGCTCTTTCCACAATTTTGCCACGTGTCGTGCAAATAAAGGAGAGTAGAAGAGTCAATCAGCTGGCCAGAAATCAGCCAGCTTAAGATTGATTGATAAGAACAAGTAAACAACTTACTCCCTCCGTTCCGAAAATAATCTCCTCCTAGGACAATATATGTGGACACCCTCTATATCCATATACATCGGTCCCCTCTAGGTTGGTTCTTTTTGGGATGGAGGGAGTATAAACTGATAGATTTAATTGGGTAATTGATCCATTTAAATCAATTAATTCAAATAAATTCCAAGGCTCATTATGCTAGGAATTCATGTGTATTCATTCTTTTATGGGATATCAATGGGATGAAGAGTTTTGAGAATTAATCCATTTGATTAGGGAATTGGTAACTTATATCAATTAGTCCTAATTGATGGATGGTTGATGGTTGTGTAGTGGAGGATGGTTCATGGCTAGTTGATGACAATTAGTTGCTCTATTCCTCTTCCTATTCCATTGGTAACTTACATCAATTACTCTTAATTGATTGTTGGTTGATGGTTGTGTAGTGGAGGATGGTTCATGGCTAGTTGATGACAATTAGTTGCTCTATTCCTCTTTCTATTCCATGACTCTTACTCTTCATCTTCCATTCCTCTTATAAAATAAGAATGGATTTGATCTCCCGCGAGAATAGTGAGACACACTTTCATCCATTTTCCAACGCTGTTGCTGCTACGGTAATCCCATCCCGACGAGTGTGTGCACACGAGTTGGGAGAGTAGGCCTCCGAAACCACGTGCTGCTGCGACGTTTGCACGGACGGGCGGGCTATCAGGTTTTTGGGGAGCGCAACGCGCGACTACTCATTGTTCGTCAACATCTACTTCACCTTCACCAATATATCGAACACTGGAGACAACGGCAACACTGGATACAAGGAGAAGGAGGCTCCCGTCAACACCAACGGAGGCAATACTGCCTCAAACTCCAGCGGAGGACCATTCTTGGGGTATAACCTTCTTACATTATTTCAATTAGAAGTTTTACTGTTAATGTTCATCGCAATGTCAACATTGTGTTATTATGTGATTGTTGATACTTATTCTATATTAAGCATGCTCATGTTGATTACATTCACCACTATCACTAGATCAAATCTCATTGTAAATATCATGTTTATTATCTTGTTATTTTGGATTAAAATATGCCGAATTATGACCAAAGTTCCAACAATCCAAAAACCTGATAGGTCATTTTCGGTAGTTGGCTTTGCTGCAACACTGAAACCACATGCTTTTGATGGTTCTAATTATAAGAGATGGAAAGCACGTGCACTACTGTGGTTGACAGCGATGCAATGCTTCTATGTTTCACGGGGCAAACGAAGTGAACCGCCTCTCTCTCTTGAGGAGGAGGCTAAGTTCGAGGCTTCGGATTGCCTGTTCCGTGGAGCATTGATCAGTGTACTCGCTGACAATATAGTGGACGTGTACATGCACATGCCTTCAGGGAAGGACATGTGGGATGCACTTGAGGCCAAGTTCGGAGTTTCCGACGCCGGCAGCGAGCTGTATGTCATGGAGATGTTATATGACTACAAGATGGTCGATGACCGTTCTGTAGTGGAACAGGCTCATGAGATTTAGATGCTGGCAAAGAAACTTGAGAACAACAACTGTGAGTTGCCGGACAAGTTTGTGGCGGGTGGCATTATTGCCAAATTGCCACCTTCTTGGTTGGACTTTGCTACTTCTCTAAAACACAAGAGGCAAGAGTTCAGTGTTACTGATCTCATTGGCTCTTTGGGTGTTGAGGAGAAGGCGAGAGCAAAGGACAACCGGGGCAAAAATATCGAGGGAGGTTCTAGCACCAATTTGGTGCAACAGAAGAACCCTCACGCATCCCACAACAACAACAACAACAAGAAAGTCAAGCCTGATGTCAAACCAAAGGCTACAACCAATTTTAAGAAGAAAGGCAAGGGAAAGGCCAAGGGCGACTGCTTTGTGTGCGGTAAGCCTGGGCATTGGGCGAAGAATTGTCCTGATCGCAAGGACAAGAAGTCTGCCAACATGGTTATTAGCGAGAGCGGAGGAACATCGGGGTACGGTAATTTTTTACCTACAGTTCTCTCTGTTTTTCATTCACCTGATTGGTGGGTTGATACTGGTACTAATATTCATGTGTGTGCTGATATTTCCCTGTTTTCTTCTTATCAGGTCGGGAGAGGTTCCTCCTTGTTGATGGGAAACGAGTCGCTTGCGGTTGTTCATGGTGTTGGTACGGTCGATCTGAAGTTTACTTCGGGAAAGACCGTGCAGCTGAAGAACGTGCAGCATGTCCCTTCAATAAAGAAGAATCTAGTTAGCGGCTCTCTACTGTGTAGAGATGGTTTTAGACTTGTGTTTGAATCCAATAAATGTGTCGTATCTAAATATGGAACTTTTATTGGAAAAGGTTATGATAGCGGAGGTCTGTTCCGTTTTTCTTTGGATGACATGTGTAATAATAATAATAATGTTGTGAACCATATTAGCGAGAACGATGAGTCCAATGTGTGGCATTCGCGACTTTGTCATGTGAATTTCGGTTGTATGACGCGGTTGGCTAACATGAGTTTAATTCCAAAATTCACTTTGGTCAAAGGTTCCAAGTGCCATACTTGTGTTCAATCGAAACAACCTCGCAAGCCTCACAAGGCATCTGAGGCGAGAAATTTGGCACCACTAGAACTAGTTCATTCCGATCTGTGCGAAATGAACGGCGTGTTGACTAATGGGGGAAAGAAATATTTCATGACACTGATAGATGATTGCACTAGATATTGCTATGTGTAACTATTGAAAACAAAGGATGAGGCATTGCATTACTTTAAGATCTATAAAGCTGAGGTAGAAAACCAACTTGAAAGGAAAATCAAACGGTTGAGGTCTGATAGGGGTGGAGAGTATTTTTCCAATGAGTTTACGTCCTTTTGCGAAGAGTTTGGAATTATTCATGAGAGAACACCTCCCTATTCACCCCAATCAAATGGGGTAGCCGAAAGAAAGAACCGCACTCTAACTGAGATGGTGAATGCCATGTTAGACACTGCGGGACTTTCCAAGGAATGGTGGGGTGAGGCAATTTTTACTGCTTGTCATGTCCTGAATAAAATTCCAGTGAAGCATAAGGAAGTAACACCATTCGAAGAATGGGAAAGGAAGAAATTAAATCTCTCATACCTACGCACATGGGGCTGCTTGGCCAAGGTAAATGTACCTATAGCCAAAAAGCGTAAACTTGGACCAAAGACCGTAGACTGTGTGTTCCTTGGTTATGCTATCCACAGTGTGGGCTATAGGTCCTTAATAGTAAACTCTGGAGTACCCGACATGCGTGTTGGTACAATTACTGAGTACAGAGATGCCACATTTTTTGAGAATGAATTTCCCATGAAAAATACACCTAGCACGTCTAGTCAAGAACCTGTTTTACCCCATGAGCACTTTGCACCGATAAAACACAATGATCAAACGCCTGAGGAAAATCCTGAGGAGGATAACATTGTAGCAACTCGAAAGAGTAAGAGACAAAGGACTGCAAAGTCTTTTGGAGATGACTACATTGTATACCTCGTGGATGACACTCCAAGAACCATAGAAGAGGCATATTCATCTCCTGACGCTGACTATTGGAAGGAAGCGGTACGTAGTGAGATGGACTCAATTATGTCTAATGGTACTTGGGAAGTCGTTGAGCGTCCATATGGGTGCAAGCCTGTAGGATGCAAATGGGTTTTCAAGAAAAAGCTTAGGCCTGATGGTACAATTGAAAAGTATAAGGCAAGGCTTGTGGCCAAGGATTATACCCAAAAAGAAGGCGATGATTTTTTCGACACCTACTCACCAGTTGCCCGCTTGACCACGATTCGAGTACTACTTGCTTTGGCAGCCTCTCATGGTCTTCTCGTCCATCAGATGGATGTTAAGACAACTTTCCTAAATGGAGAGCTAGAAGAGGAGATATATATGAATCAACCAGACGGATATGTACTAAAAGGTCAGGAGGGAATGGTGTGTAAACTGTTGAAATCCTTATATGGCCTTAAGAAAGCACCTAAGCAATGGCATGAGAAGTTTGACACAACACTTACATCTACTGGCTTTATTGTGAACGAAGCTGACAAATGTGTGTACTATCGCTATGGTGGGGGAGAGGGAGTGATCTTGTGTTTATATGTCGGTGACATATTGATTTTTGGAACCAGCCTCAATGTGATTGAGGAGGTTAAGGACTTTTTGTCCAAAAGCTTTGAAATGAAGGATTTGGGAGTGGCTGATGTTGTTCTTAACATTAAGCTACTGAGAGGAGATGAGGGTGGGATTACACTTGTGCAATCTCACTATGTGGACAAGGTTTTGAGTCGCTTTGGTTATAGTGACTGCAAGCCAGCTCCAACTCCTTATGACTCCAGTGTGCTATTAAGGAAAAACCGAAGAATAGCAAGGGATCAATTGAGATACTCCCAAATCATTGGTTCATTGATGTACTTGGCTAGTGCAACGAGGCCTGACATCTCATTTGCTGTGAGCAAGCTGAGCCGGTTTGTTTCAAATCCGGGAGATGATCATTGGCAAGCTCTGGAAAGGGTCATGCGCTATCTAAAGGGTACAATGAGCTATGAAATTCACTATACTGGTTACCCAAAAGTACTGGAAGGGTATAGTGACTCAAACTGGATATCTGATGCTGATGAGATAAAGGCCACAAGTAGATATGTGTTCACACTTGGAGGTGGCGCTGTTTCCTGGAAGTCTTGCAAGCAGACCATCTTAACGAGGTCAACAATGGAAGCAGAACTCACAGCACTAGATACTGCCACAGTTGAGGCCGAGTGGCTTCGTGAACTCCTGATGGATTTGCCGGTGGTTGAAAAACCAGTGCCAGCTATCCTAATGAACTGTGATAATCAAATAGTGATTATTAAGGTGAACAGTTCGAAAGACAACATGAAGTCATCTAGGCATGTAAAGAGAAGACTGAAATCTGTCAGAAAGCAGAAAAACTCCAGAGTGATAGCACTGGACTATGTCCAGACAGCTAAAAATCTGGCAGATCAGTTTACCAAGGGGCTACCACGTAATGTGATAGACAATGCATCGAGGGAAATGGGCTTGAGACCCACTTAGAGTTGCACAATAGTGGAAACCTGTCCATTGTGATCGGAGATCCCGTGAATTTGGATGGCGAAACAAACTATTGTGTAACCGAGAGAAGAGACCCTTAAATGGGCTCATTTTCATGATGTACTTCTCTTCTATTCTGTATGGTAGGATGGCTTATGCTTCAATGTGTTCCGAGTGGCTTTCATTAAGCAGCGATGTTGACCTGCAGAACATCTTAGAAGTCACAGTCTATGAGATTTGAGTGATCTCTAGATACTCATGAAAGGCCTGGAGTATGACTTATAAGCTCCAACCCGAGGGAATACTAACGGTTGCCTAGTATCAGTTATGGAATTGAGTGAAACCTAACTGCACAAGACTGACAATTCAAGGCATAGTCCATTGTTCAGTTGTGGTCAGGTGTAGCTCCTTTTCTAGGTGAAAGTTCAACTTAACAGTCTTCACCGAAACACTGGTATATAAAAGCTGCTATGGAATAGAGAGCATTCTCATGAGCCTTGAAATTTGGTGTGGATTGATAGATTTAATTGGGTAATTGATCCATTTAAAACAATTAAATCAAATAAATTCCAAGGCTCATTATGCTAGGAATTCATGTGTATTCATTCTTTTATGGTATATCAATGGGATGAAGAGTTTTGAGAATTAATCCATTTGATTAGGGAATTGGTAACTTATATCAATTAGTCCTAATTGATGGATGGTTGATGGTTGTGTAGTGGAGGATGGTTCATGGCTAGTTGATGACAATTAGTTGCTCTATTCCTCTTCCTATTCCATTGGTAACTTACATCAATTACTCTTAATTGATTGTTGGTTGATGGTTGTGTAGTGGAGGATGGTTCATGGCTAGTTGATGACAATTAGTTGCTCTATTCCTCTTTCTATTCCATGACTCTTACTCTTCATCTTCCATTCCTCTTATAAAATGAGAATGGATTTGATCTCCCGCGAGAATAGTGAGACACACTTTCATCCATTTTCCAACGCTGTTGCTGCTACGGTAATCCCATCCCGACGAGTGTGTGCACACGCGTTGGGAGAGTAGGCCTCCGAAACTACGCGCTGCTGCGACGTTTGCACGGACGGGCGGGCTATCAGGTTTTTGGGGAGCGCAACGCGCGACTACTCACTGTTCGTCAACATCTACTTCATCTTCACCAATATGTCGAACACTGGAGACAACGGCAACACTGGATACAAGGAGAAGGAGGCTCCCGTCAACACCAACGGAGGCAATACTGCCTCAAACTCCAGCGGAGGACCATTCTTGGGGTATAACCTTCTTACATTATTTCAATTAGAAGTTTTACTGTTAATGTTCATCGCAATGTCAACATTGTGTTATTATGTGATTGTTGATGCTTATTCTACATTAAGCATGCTCATGTTGATTACATTCACCACTATCACTGGATCAAATCCCATTGTAAATATCATATTTATTATTTTGTTATTTTGGATTAAAATATGCCGAATTATGACCAAAGTTCCAACATAAACTACCCCTTCCATCTAAAAAAGACCAATCCTACATATGAACTTGGACGCACATGTGTGTTTAGGCTCGTAGATAGAAATTCATTTTTTTTACAGAGTAGTAAGTATCTGAATAAAAAAAGCATGGTGTATCATGTAAATCCATCGACATCACCACACCATGGACACTGGACAAGGTTTCTTTGTTGGAGATAACCTAATGATTCCCTTGTCCAATGTTTGAACAACCAAGCATCCATCTTATCCCTGTTCACGTTGATTGTACCTCTGGAATTGGGGATGGACGGTTGAGGTGAACCGGAGGAGCACAGTGAGCATCCTGTGCCTGCCAAAAGGCCAAAAACAATACTGTACAATCAAAATGACCAAAGAGATGATACTTGATGGACACTTGGACGGTGCTCAATTAACAAAAGAAAAACAACAGACACATGCCATTTTAGAATATAATTGAGCTTTGCATGAAAATTATAGATATATGATTTATATATCTATGTCGGTCTTGATTACGTATATATAAATATTTTTTTACTGTATCTCACGATATTCGACCAATCTTAAAGGTTACCGCATTTAAAAAAGATACATCAAGAGTGTAAAACCATCCAGCTTTGCAGCAAGAATAAAATACTCTATCACTACATTATAGGAAAATTACCTATTTATTATACCGTGCGTCTTTTTATCGGTCACGTAGCAGAAAAAGGCCGAAGCAAGCATCACTCGATTCTTAAACTAAGTGCATGGATTGAAAAGTTTGAGTATAATTTTCCTTTAGCAGAGAAAGGATTTATGGACAAAGGTAGCCACTGACCATTCTAACTTAGGCACGACAAACCTTGAAAACCATGTTCTATAATCCATGATTACTCAGCAAAATTTGACCAAATTTAACACTGGAAATTCAACTAAAATACCACAAAGCTAAAACGTGCTGAACCGGTACACTAATAAATTAATATATATATTTTCCTTCTTTGGACCAAAACGAGTTTGTGATGATATTTCCTTTTTCTTATGGGGAGATCGCAGCCAAGATTACGTGCAGCTGAACAAGTCCAGGTACACTTAAACGCCGCCACCTTCTAGTCGTATTTTTTTTTCAGAATTCAATTCATACTTATCAGCTAAAATTTAAAATTTCAATATTAAATTTAGAGTTGATTTTAAAGTTTTTTTATCGAAGTTTATTTTTCAATCTTTGCTTTTAGATTTCTAAAGATACATATATAAAAAAAGTTTTATTCACAAATTATTTTCGTTTGTAAATATGGGTCTGTTTGGGGAGCTTCTAGCTGCAGCAGTTTCTTACATAATCATAAGCTCCTCATATAGTTCAACTTTTGGTCCAGATTATAAAAAGATGTAGTTATTAGAATCCAAAAAATGAACTGGAAGTCAAAAGCTGATAAACCCAGCTTTTTTAAATTATCAGAAGCTGGCTTTCAATCAGCTGTTTCTCAGAATCTTAAGCTCTCCAAACAAATTCAAAGAATAAACGAAACAATATTGCCGTAAAACGAACCCAAACAAATCTTTGCCAAAATATCAACGGGCGGGCGTACGACGTCACACGTGCACCCACGCGCCGTGGGGCCCACATGGAAGTGAGAGAGACAGAGACAGCGTGGGTCCAGCTAAGCGCAGTCACGCGCATCGCCTCCTCACCCCTGCCAGCGAGGCGCCCACCACCAACCCACATACCCAACCCCCGCGAGGGGGGAAAGGAAGGAGAAAGCCTCCCGCCCCCCTCGCCGCCGGCGAACGCGACGGCGGGCGCGTCACCACATGCCGATATCCTCCGGCATACTCGCGCCGACGCGGGGGGCCTCCTCGTCGTCGTCCGCGGTGGGGAGGAAGCTCCTCCTCCTCGGGGCTCGTCATCCTCCCTCGTCCGTGGCGGTGGCGGGTCGTGGCGTCTGGCGAAGGGGGCTTGCCGGGGTCGGGGTGGCGGCGGCGGCGGCGTCGTCGTCTTCGCCCGACGAGCTTCACGCGCGCGGGAGGCCCCTCCGCGGCGGCGCCTACGAGGAGGTGAGCGAGCGAGCACAGCCGAGGGGGTTAAACTCCATGTTCCTCCTCCATGTTATACGAAACAGAAGAATCGAGGCGAAAGTATGAAACGATAGCTTTCAGCCTTTTGCAAATACTCGATTGAGCAGCAGTAGGTGGTATGTATGATTTGCGTTAGTTGGTGTGGGATTTGGATTGGAGCGAAGTGATGGGGGATTGGAAGGATTTGAACCGTATATAGATCTGTTCATTTAGAGATGTAAATGTTCCTAAAGTCGGCAACACAAAAGTAAACGATACTAGCGTCGATGCGCAAAGCTGCAACTTTATCTTTCTCATTGGATAGTTTGTCATGCTGGGTACTAATCTTGGCACACAGTTTGTCTTAACCCTTGAGCAGTATAAAGCTTCCTAAAAGTGCATCCGAGTGCTAATATGGTTAACTTTTTTGAGTATGCATACACATTATTTAGCCTCTCATAGTTGGATGGCAGTGATGGAGAAGTAATTCAGCATGCTTGAGCAACAACAAAAGTTAGAATGTCTCTCCTCACAAGTGTGAGGATGTTATTTAGCTTTCACCAACAAAGAATATATGCTTGTCATCCCCCTACTGTCAAACTTATCTAGATGAGAGCATTAGCATCTTTTGGTCCTATTTGAATTTCTGTATTGTCACTTTTCATTATCGTGATGCTCCTGTGTTTGCTTGTAGAGATCTGCCCTTTGGAACTTGATAAAAGACATAGAACCTTTGGATCTAAGCATAATCCAAAAAGATGTTCCTTCTGAAACTGTGGATGCAATGAAGAGGACTGTTTCAGGCATGTTGGGCCTTCTTCCATCCGATCAGTTCCATGTGGTCATAGAGTCCCTTTGGAATCCTTTCTTCAAGCTGTTGGCATCTTCAATAATGACAGGGTATGCTTTTCTGCCCGAAACTTAGCTTTCATGTTCATCCACTGTATTGATTATTGTTGATTCTAGTTGGTCAAAAGAAGTCAGATTTAAGCATGATCACCTTTTGAAATGTGCACAGGAAAGTAGCAAATGACTTAGCGTGTAGTTTTAGGTCAATGCATTAAGATAAATAATTATGTAGCGTGGCCAGCTATTGGTGGCCAGCTGTAGCATAGCTCTTGTCTATCATCTATATGCATGAAATACAAATGCTATTTCCCTATGCTGAGTTCGTCAGGACAATCGCAGCACTTTCGTTCATGTATGTGGTATGTCAAAGCATGTCTTGAGGGTGTGAATTGTGAACTCCAAACCTTTTCCTACAGCATTTCTGCCAATGAGATTTTAGTGTACAGTGTCTAGTAGTTTTGGTTTTCCTCGAGCATATAGTCCAAGTGTACACCCTTGTCTGGTCTACCTGGAAATTGTTACCCATACAATCTACCACTATTGCTTCAGCACTCACATAGTCACATCCCATTTTTCTTTGGAACTAGCTATTCTTCCACCCCTGTTAATTGCTCTTAAAGGGTGCATTCCTTTTCATAATTTCACGAAGGAGATGACAGATATAAGTTGCTTGGTATCAGCTTGGTGTTCATTCAAATTAAACTTGATTCCTCAAAATTTCAGATTGAATTGCTAACCTTCTTCCTCACAAAAAAGTAAGAAGAAATAAATATTAACCTTTTTGATGGCATCAAATTCCTTTTCACCCATAATTGTTGGTATGGTGAAATAGAATGCTTTCACTTAACTTAGAAGAAAGGCCAGACCATTTACATATTTTTTTATTTTATTTTTCTCATTGGCATTTAGCATAAACACTTGATGGGGTGATTTGCATGTGCCAAGGAAAATTAATTTCTAATGTCACTTTGCCTTTGTTCCAGGTATACTTTATTCAATGCTCAGTACAGACTCTCCCTTGAAAGAACGCTGGAGTTTTCTGAAGAAGAAACTGAATGCAAGAAAAGAGATAGCTGTGAAGAAATTCACAGTGTTGGAAGGCCTTCTATGTTTCTCAGCTTACCAGAAGATGTAGGCTTGACAATCGAATCAGAAATGGCAGATGAAAAATTATGTGGAAATATGGATGGACTAGGTAGCTTAAGTATTGAAGCAAAAAAACTCATTCTCGGTATGCAATCTCGCTTGGATTCCATGGAAAAGGTAATAACCATCTCTTACAGTCTTACCTGATTGGATGATCATAGATGATTGGTAGTGATGGCCATATGTATATTGACTGCCCTGCATATATCTGCCAATCTTGTCATACCTATTATGCACAGTGAAAATTTCATGGCTCGTTAATTTCACACTTTTTTCTGTATCAAGAATCTCTGCTTAGTGCAAGCTTGGCTAGTGTAATATTAGAGGTCAACTTCACCTTCCCTTTGAACTGTAGGTTAATCCCATTGGTATTCTTTAACATCTTTGCAGGTTTAAGCTTTCACTTGAAAACTACCAATTCAGAATTTGATTGTATTCTTATATTATTTTTAACCTTGCAGGAGCTACATGAACTTAAGAAGAAAAATTCTTCCCAACAAATGCAGCAATTTGCTGGAGAAGAGAAAAACGAGCTGCTGTATTACTTGAGATCGCTGTCACCTGAGAAGGTTGTTCTGTTTCTGGCCTTTTGAGTTCCGCAACTAATATATTTCCTCTTGTTGGATGCCATGTGAACAAAAACAGCAAATAGCAATCAAAGCAAGATGAAGTTTCCCAGTTTCCTGGGGCACCTTTTTGTTTCAATTTGAGCTAATAACCATTTTGAACAGGTTGTTGAACTCTCGGAGTCTTCCTGCCCTGGTGTGGAAGAAGCTGTTTACTCCGTGGTACATGGTCTGCTAGCAACTCTCTCCCCCAAAATGCATACGAATCGCTCTCCGACCTCAGAGAACATGGCGGGTGGAGCTGTAAATTTTGGGATGGAGGAGGACGATGAATTCACTGAGCTCGTGGAGGACGTGTCCCTCCCATTTCAGCCCCTGATATCTATTCCTCGCGACCGTCTTGCCCGTCTATTATTCTGGTAATAATAGCAGTTCCTTACCTGTGCTGCCTACCGATACTTGACAACGTTCTGACCTTGTGATTCCGCGATGGCTGTTCAGGTGCATGATGCTGGGCCATTACATCCGAGGTCAGGAGTGCCGGCTTGAGCTGATGCACCTCCTGGCAGTCTCCAGTGATGCACATTCATGATCTCCCCTAGTCTGGTAGCAACAGCAAATGCTCTGCAAAGCTTCTGTCAGCTGAACGAACTACTTCTGCATGACAAAGACGGAAACAGGAAACTCTCAAGCATCATGCGAATCGATCCAATTTGGATGCTGCAACATTAGTATGGGGATACATAGGAGAGGGAGAAGAGGAGCAAACCCATGGATGGCCAAGGTAGAGGTCAGGTCATGGTCCCTGCAGTAGCTCGAACCAGGTTGGGTTGCTCAGTAGCGTCAGATTTCCATATAGGATTAACCATTTCATCATGGTTAAATGTGCTTTTCACCTTCTTGTTAGTTTGTGTTGTGCTATGTGTACAAATCCTGGAGTTAGTATACAGTATTTCCTCACCGATGTACTGGTATTTTGGTTGTAGCAACGTTGGTGTTGCATCCTGTATATATAACATTATACTAGTAGTATGTATGTAAAACTCTTATATTTCCTTGTGTAAAAAGATCTCTTAATTTTTCCATTCTATTTCCTTTTGTAAAAGAATCTCTTTTTTTTTCCTTTGTAAAAGTTGAGTTCGTCTACCTCAGAAAAAAAATGTTGGATTCTTCTGGGCTGTGTGGGTTGGAATTCCTGGGGAATTTAACTATTTGTCACTTTTAGGTTCGTCACTTATCCAAATGCTCCTCATTTGTGCTTAAAAATTTGCCACTGAAAAGAGGTAATTTTTTAACTATTTGCCACTTTTGTCTACGTGATGTGTCCGCGTGAAAAGTAACGTGGGCCCCACCTGTGAGCCACTCCCCTCTCCTTCTACCTACGACCGCCGTATATGTATCGAAGTCTAAAAGTACTTATATTTTAGGACGGAGTATGTCAAAGTTCCAAAATACTTAATACTTATATTTTAGGACGGAGGGAGTAAAAGTGATAAATATTTAAGAAATTACCACTCTCAAGTAGAAAATTATTAAACGTGGACCTAAGAGAGTCATTTGGATAAGTAAAATCTTAAAAGTGACAAATAGTTAAATTCCATGGAATTCCCAATGCCTAATACAGTAGTACAGTACTACAGTAATAACCTGCAAAATCATTTACTACTAGCTCTGTAAAAAAAGGTTTTGGCGCCGAGTCATGGGTAATTTGAGTTTTAAACCCTACCTCATCGAGCCCCAGATCCCGCCCGCGATCCCCAGATTCCCCCAAAAATCCAAAATCCAAAACCCCAAAAAAAAGCGAAACACGATTCCACGAAACCCTCGTCCCCCTCCTCGTGAGATCGGATTCGATTCATCTCGTAGGCGCGTCTCCCCTCCTTTCGAATTCTCCATTTCGCGCTCTTCTCTCCCATTCCCCCAATCTACTTAACCTCCTCCTCCTCCTCGAGCTCCGAATCCCAAAACCCTAGCCCCACCCGCCGCCGCACGCCGGAGGAGGAGGAGATGGCTGACAAGGAGAACTCCACCCCGGCCTCCGCGGCGCGGCTCACCCGCTCGTCTGCGGCGGCTGGGGCGCAGGCCAAGCGTTCGGCCGCCGCGGGCGTCGCCGACGGTGGCGCGCCGCCGGCGAAGAGGAAGCGCGTCGCGCTCAGCGACCTCCCGACCCTCTCCAACGCCGTCGTCGTCGCCCCCCGCCAGCCGCACCACCCCGTCGTCATCAAGCCGTCGTCCAAGCAGCCCGAGCCCGCCGCGGAGGCGGCGGCGCCCAGCGGCGGCGGCGGCGGCTCCCCCGTGTCATCCGCGTCGACGTCGACGGCGTCGCCCTCCTCCGGTTGGGACCCGCAGTACGCCTCCGACATCTACACCTACCTCCGATCCATGGAGGTACGCGCTTCGATCTGCATTCGAATGGATTAGGTTTGGTTTGGTTTGGGATCTGACGACGATGGTGGGTGGGCGCAGGTGGAGGCGCGGAGGCAGTCGGCGGCGGACTACATCGAGGCGGTGCAGGTGGACGTGACGGCGAACATGCGGGCCATCCTCGTGGACTGGCTGGTGGAGGTCGCCGACGAGTACAAGCTCGTCGCCGACACGCTCTACCTCGCCGTCTCCTACCTCGACCGCTACCTCTCCGCCCACCCGCTCAGGCGCAACAGGCTGCAGCTCCTCGGCGTCGGCGCCATGCTCATCGCTGCGTAAGCCGCCGCCGCCGCCATTTTCTTCCTCTAGTCTCCTCACATTGCATCAGAGATTGGGGGATTGAGTTTGGTTGTTGGATGGTGGTGGTGGTGGTTGCAGGAAGTACGAGGAGATTAGCCCTCCTCATGTGGAGGATTTCTGCTACATCACTGATAATACGTACACTAGGCAGGAGGTTGTCAAGATGGAGAGCGACATACTCAAGCTTCTCGAGTTCGAGATGGGCAATCCTACCATCAAGACATTCCTCAGGTGGGCATACTGACCCCCCCAAATGATCATAATCCTCTGCAAATGCTTGCTCCCAATCTGAATTCGTGGCTGAATGACTCATTTTGTGCATTTCCCCTTTGTTCCACTTAAATTTCAGGCGGTTCACGAGATCTTGCCAGGAAGACAAAAAGGTAAGCATCAATCCGTGTGATTCATCATATTAGTCATTTAATTCTTGCTCTTTTGCTTCTGTGGGTGCATAAATTGGTGTATCTGACGGATTCTTGTATACTCGTTGCAGCGCTCCAGCTTGTTATTGGAGTTCATGGGGAGTTATCTTGCTGAGCTTAGTCTACTTGACTACGGCTGTCTCCGGTTCTTGCCATCGGTGGTTGCTGCCTCAGTGGTGTTTGTTGCTAAACTGAACATTGATCCGTACACCAATCCTTGGGTAAGAACTAAAAACTATTCCCCTGTATAAAGTGCTGCTGTGGATCTATACCTGAAGGCTAAAAACTGTACTGCATGTGGTTCTAGAGCAAGAAGATGCAGAAGTTGACAGGATACAAGGTGTCTGAACTGAAGGATTGCATCTTGGCCATTCATGACTTGCAGCTCAGAAAAAAATGTTCAAACTTAACTGCAATTCGCGACAAGTACAAGCAACACAAGGTTTGTGCACGTCCTGCATCATGTAGTCTTAATCAGATTATTGTCATAATTGTAGCGTTGGTCTAATTCTGCAATTATTTGGAACAGTTCAAGTGTGTCTCAACATTGCTTCCCCCTGTTGATATCCCTGCGTCATACCTCCAAGATTTAACAGAGTAGCTGTTTTTGGTCTGCAACTTTGCGATGTTAACAGTCTGAGCTTGTCTCGAGCTCCCGGAGATAAAGGAAGAATTACAGTTGCAGGGCAGCTTCTCAGCTAAGTTAGAGTGCTCTAAGCATTTAGATGCTGAATGGTTTTAAAGCCTGAGCCTTAGGGGGAGATTTCAGAGTCTATTTAGGAGCCACTGAATCGCTAGCAGGCTAACAGGCATTCTCCTGTTTTTGTAAAATTGTAGTTCTGTATTATAACTTACAACATGGTGTCTTGGTTTGTTGGGAGAAAAACTTGTAATGTTTGATATGCTGGTCCATTCCCTTTGTTAATCTTTTTTTATGAAATTGTCGGTTACAGTCTCAGTACCTTCTTTTCCCTATTTAAGGGTAGAATCACAAATGGACTTGAATAACACTGGTGACTTGAACAGTTATGCTCGACAAGTTGACACCTCTTGTGCTATTTACCGTGACAATTTTGTATCAACATATTTTGTTCAATCTAACATATAGATGCATGCGCCTTTGCTAATGAATCATCAGAAATATTTGATGCGGTTGGCTTATGAAGACTACTGTGTTGAGGGACTTGGTGTGGTACTGTGGTGTATTCACAAACTTGATTTTCTTTCAGGGCAACTAATGCAGCAGAAATGACCTCCTACTTTTGTTTCTGTCTTATAAGTGATGCCTACATTTGTGTTACGTGCAATACAGTAGCCTAGAGTAGTTCAGATGCCATTTCTAATTTTCTACTTATAAATATGTGCAACTTGAAACTTGAAAGGTACATAAAGTTTTCTCCTTTCGCCCCACCCTTTCCATCATGAAGTTTTTCTACATAAGCTGCACTACCTTTTCTTTTCCAAAACTTTTCTTAGCAATGTGTTTCATATGAGTGAAAATTGATAATCTTTCACCTTCACTACCATTTCCATAAAAAAAAGAGGAACTGTACTGTCCTTTCCAACCTTAAATTACCTTCCTCTTAGCTTTTGGTGCGTTGGAATTTCATAGGATTTTGCTGGAATTTAAAATTAGTCAGTTCATTTCCTGTAGGAATTGGACAAGATCGCCACTGTTCTGAATGTTTTTTTTTTTGGAACTTCAGCTACATGTTGGGAAATAAAAATTGAGAACACTTGCAATATAACTGAATTACTGATAAAGACGGGATATATTCTTCGTGTAAGAATTGCTGCGGAATGCATGTCTTTCTTCACAGTTGAATCAACTATGATCATGCTAATAAGTTTCTAGCTATAAAATTAGTGCAGTAACTTGTCTCTGAATTTTTTTTTCAATAATTCTGCCAAGAATTCCAAATGAACAACAATACCTTCGAAGTTCAGTACCACCATATGATTTTGATCTGATGGTGAGCTGAACCTATTGATTACTTCAAACTCATTTATTCAGAAGGACAAGCTTGAGGAGGGACTTATGTACTGGTCAGAGTTGTACATCAACCTATCAAAGCCTGAGATTTAAGTCTATCTTACTCTGTTCTGATGGTTGGTCTGAAGGCTGTGATCTCAATCTGAAGCTCCCTGGCCATGTCGAATTCGGCACCTCCTCATAAGCAATCGGTGGCCAGCTGATGCTGCCTTCATGAAACCTTGGTGCTGTCCTGATCTGTGCTTGCTGGCTTGCCTTCTGAATCACTGAGCTCTGGTTTACTCTCAGGGAGTGCACAAAGGCAGCATGTGCCTCAAGAGGCAGCCCCATCATCATCCTCTGCGCATGGTAGGAGCGTTTTGCGGCGCTCCGCTCTCGCTTGTGAGCGTTCTGATGGCCGCCCAGAGCCTGCGAGCTGAAGAACTTCCTCATGCAGAAGTTACATGAGAACACCTTGTGTGGTGCAGAAGAAGGCTTGGGAGCCTCAGACTCCGAGCAGTTTGCTGCTTCTGTTTCTTCTGCTTCGGCTGTTGCTTCTTCTGGTGATCCCTGTGTGGCAAGAGTGAGGCTCAGCCATGTCGCGCCGTCATCATCTTGCTCGCTGGTAAGCTGCTGCTGCTCTGAGCTCTCTTTGTTCACCGACGACTCGTCTGCCTGCTCCATCTCCTACCATGTAAGTGGTTCAAGCTTTCTGGCTCTCAGGTTTGCAACTCATGTATGGTGCATCTTCTTTCAGTTTTCAGATGGCTTTTATAAAGGATGACGAGGTAGGAGAAGGCAGAGGGGAATTTTTTTTTTCGGGAGGTAATAATTGAGGCTTGTGGAGGGTCTTTGTGAGGAATCAGGAGGTAAAAGAGTTTTGTCTGGAGTTAGTGGATCTCTCTTTTAGTTGCTTATCTCTCCTTCCTTTCTTGCCTGGCCCTTGCATACATTGTAGTGGTGCTATGCTACCCTGGTTGTACATATCCCAGGGGCAAGGCACAATGCATATGCTTCTGTCATCTTTTCCTGTACACATCTCACTAGTTGATGTGTGTACCCCTGCTCTTTTTCCTAAAAGAAAACAAGAATCATGATACAAGGCATGAAATTTCCATGACAAGCTTTCTTCCATTGGCTGGTATGCCTCATACAGGCGCCGTTTGACTATTCGTCAGGGGGTTTGATGAAAGCGATTTCCCATTAACAAAGTCATGAATCTTGTTAGGATTTTTGGTCTAGTCTAATCAGGCAAGCCCACAGCTTCTGGCTCTAGAATGATGGTTAGGTTAGGCCATAAGAAGCAATCCTACAATACTTTCTTTGTATGTGCTCCTGTTGAACATCCTGGGGATAGATGCTACTGTAATAGTAGCTATATAAAATATTCAGTTTTTTTTTTTACCATGTACCGTAGACCATAGTTCACCTTTTCTGAAATTAGTTAACTTGCACAAAAAGCATGATGGTTAGGTCAGAATTCACAATAAGCAGCACATATAGGCACCAGCAGTAATAGTAATTAGTTAATTACATCACTGTTCTTTTTGGAGTACTATTATTTTCAAAGATAGTGATGGAAAGAAGAAGACATGCATCCTTCTTGTTACTTCTATTGATATTATAACAATCCGATCTGAGAAGTGACAAGTGAGAACTAACAACTAAAGTGGAGTGGTGAGGCGAATAGAATTGTTTTATGCGTCGTGTTATCCTTTCAAGAGCCAATAATGGAGTTATATACTGCAGATATATTGTGGCCATCTGCTGTTAACTTGTTAGGCATCAATTTTTTTTTTCTTTTTTGCTTTAGTGGGAGACTTGCTGTCATAAGCGTACTGGAGGAGGACCGCCCTGTACTTTTTAGGTAGCCTTTTGCTGGGAGATGGAAGCTGAGTTCTTGCCATCTTAGCTTTCCTTTGTTTTGTGCAAGTGTGATGATGATGATGTTAGCATTGGGGAGGATGGATGCTTTTTATTGGTGATGGATAGAGCTTACATTTGATACTAGTCAACTTGATCAAGATAGAAAAGGAGAGGCACCTAGCTTCCTTCCACATAGTTAACCATATCTGCAGGGGGCAGTACCCAACATGTGTCGCTTTCATCAAGATATGCAGATCTATGCAATTTCTCAGGGACCCATTGGTATCTAGTTCTTTAATTTGTTTTTGTGCAAACCTCTTTCTGTTCATATTTGATCATTACTAGGGGGAGGTCTTTGTCTTTGCTTCTGATCACTTCTTTTCTCTGGCCTAAACAGGAACACATCAATTGTTTGCCCTGTTACAAGTGCTATGCTGATGTCACTTCAGGTACCAACTAGCCCTCAATAATGTAAATCTTGTTGTAAGATGAGCTCAAATCCAGCTCCTGCATTCATTGGCTCACAGTTGAGAGTTCAGTAATCTGAATGTGAAAGTGGGAAAAATCCTATTTGTTCAGATATACCTTTCTTCAGAGGGAGGGCAACTGCATTAGTTCTCCCAAACTGATTAGACATGTACTGGTATCCATCCCATGTGATAAATGAGCAAACCTTTTTCACAACAGTTAGTAAATGAGGAGGATTAGTCATACATATCCCCTTGTCCAAAAGGTAAATAAAATTTCTTCTCTGGGATTTTTCCCTGTGATAATCACTGTTGTCTGCCATTTCATATTACTGGATTGGTGACTCATCAGACATTGCACTGCACTGATGACAGCTGATTGCAGATAGTCATATAAAAAGGGGCTTGATCTTTGGATCATGTTTGGCCACAATAGCACCTATAGGATCCTAAATGATACTTTCTTTTGTATTGTCTAGAAAGGAGAAAAAGTTTACATCTTTTGGCGACATGCATGCTTAGTGCTGACAAAGTACAGAGAATGGTTGACAAGAGTGCAATAAAATTTTGGACTCGATCAGGCCTGCCTCCACAATCACCCCTAACTCAATCTTATGTCCATATTAGCCGCCTGCCTTTTCGTGTGACACTGACCTCTCCTCCTCGAAGGTGCAGTTGTTGGGATTCTCAAGGATCTGAAAAACGTTGGACAGTAATTTTCAGTAGCAGTTACAGTGCTTATTACAGGTGTTGTCACCAAACTGGGGAGCTCTCTTGGCCCTTTTCTCATGCAGATGAAAGCAGATTGTGATACCATTTTTCTTGTGCAGATTTCTTGGCTTATCTAAACTCTGGATCTCTGCATGCTGACGAGGTTAGCAAGTTGCTCAAGTAACTGAGCATGGAGATGAAGACCGACAAAGTATGCTTCAGAGAAAAGGTTCTTTGAAAAATCTGTCTTTTTTTCGTACGAGTCTGCACAACTTTCTTTTACTCCCTTTATGTTCTAAAGTTCTTCATAACCACTTTATCATACATCCCAAGAAAAAATAAACTTACATACTGATGACTGCCTTGAAAAAACTCACATACTGAATAATATTTACAAGTATATTAGTATGCATTCTAGATTAGTCCTGTTACTAAACATGGCCACTTAAAAACTTTTTTGACAAGAACATGTCAATTAGCAGTTACAAACTTAGCTAGCTCGTGAGTTCTCAGAAGCTCTTTTGGGCTCAAAGCCCATAGCTCTATCTAATAAGAAGCTCATAAGGCTCAAAGCCTGTAAATCTATCGAAGATGCAATCTTAGGTTTGTTTGCTGGGCGCCTGGGCCGTTAGGCAAAACTTTGCAGCTTCAGAACTTGATGATAGCATACTTGGAGTTAAATGGCCAGTATATATACTCTACAAATTATGAGATGGATGATTCGAATGGAGGACTTTGGTATTTCACAGCTGATTCAAGCGGAGTTTAGTAATCGAGTTGGCACATGTGAGCTAATATATTCATAGAGAAACAATCTGTCCTCAAGGGTTATGATTGACATAAAGCATGTCTCAACCTATGAACTCGGAGCATGCATGCTTGTGTTATACAGAAGTTCATCATTCTTGCAAAAATTTGGTTGCTGATTCCACTGGCCCTTTTCTGGCATTCAGCAAATGGAGTGTTTGATTGACAAGTTGATCACTTTGGATAGGGAAAAAAAAGTTCAGGGGAGATAAGACAGTTCAGTAAGCAACAAAAACTGTCGGTGTCCTATCAACTGCTATCTTCATCATTGAGATGGATTTTATACAGTGCACTATGATCATGCAGTATAATCTCTATCGTCATCCAAAAGGTATCTATCTTGCTTCAAGTGTTCTCAACAATCATTGTGCAACATTGCATCATCACCATGCAAATACAAATTTCAAAAGTTTTGGTTTTGGATTTTCTTCAGAGATTTGCGTCCAAACCATGAGACATTCAGATAGAAGCAGAGACCATACTCCTGACGAACTCCCTTGGCCGTGGGAGACGGTGGTGTAGCCGTACCCGAGGACGTCCACGGCGAGCAGCCGGGGGCCTCCCCGCCATCGCGGCGTCGCACGCCGTGAAGCGCTCCCCCGCGCCGCGGCGTGCGTCGACGCGAGCAGCGCCCGCCGCGCGGCCCAGCCGCAGCGACACCAGCGGCGCCCTGGCCGCGGCGGCGCGGCGAGCGGTGCAGCGGCGGCCTCTTGAGCAGGTGGAGGTGGCCGAGCACCGGCTGGCTCGGCGCTGCGTCGCCATCACGCCTCCTCGTCCGAGGAAGGATGGCAACCACCAAGAACAGAACGGCGATGACGATGAGGAAAGGGGCGGCGCCGCCGGTCACCGCCATGGCCGCGCTCATGGCAACCTCGAGACTACCACGGCCGACAGCAACAGTTACCGACAGTTATAATTACGAATACAGAAAAAAAACTACTCCCTCCGTTTCGAAATGTTCGACGCCGTTGACTTTTTTTTTTTTCACATGTTTGACCGTTTGTCTTATTTAAAAAATTTAAGTAATTGTTAAATATATTTTTATGTAGGCATATAATTTTATATATTTCACAAAATTTTTTGAATAAGACGAACGGTTAAATATGTACTAAAAAGTCAACGGTGTCAAATATTTCGAAACGGAGGGAGTACTAGCATACGGAATACTGTCCGAGCTAAGGGATAAATTAGAGGATAAGGATACCAGTTACTCAATTAGTTAATTACGCTTTATCTGATGTTGTTGCTCCTCCCTCAACTACTCGTCTCCGTTTTGTTTTTCTTTTTGAGATAATTAAGATCAGACAGTAGTATTTCCCATAATCATTTGTCTCATATAATCAGGAGACGAGTGATTATGGAAAGTCTAGGTCCCATGGCAGCAGGGGAAACAAAGGAGAAAGAAGGCTATTGGAGAGGACACCTATAAGAGCATGTACAATAGTAGACTATAAACTAGACATAAACTAGATATAATTGGAGAGAGAAGAGCAGCGGACTACAGATTTGTAGCCAGCTGCAGCACGGACTCTAAGATACTTGTGTGTATGACAGGTAGGACCAACTATAAATTGTGTAGTATATATTTATAGGTAACTATTGTATGAATCGGCTATTAAATTGACTATAAATGATATGGAGTCGGTTGTTGGCTATACTATTAAACTTGCTCTAAGGTATCAGCTATGAGCTACAGTACCATGGGTATCAAGTATCACGTCTGATACCATAGATATCAGGTTTGGTACCATAAGTAGCAGATATGATACCTATAGGTATCACGTATGGTACCTAAGTACCAACCGGTACCCATAGGTATCAAGTATCATAGTATCCAAGAGATTAGATCTGATACTTATGGATATCAGGTCTGGGACCCCACGTACGCACGTACCTGGTATCAAGGCACTGACAAGGGACATGTGCCACTGCTTTGTCGGCTCGCAAAGGTCTACCGCCAACACCTCTTGCTCTCATATTCCTTTCCCTAGTCTCCTCAACTTCACTGTTCCTTCCTTGCTGTTGTGGGTGTTATCCTGCTGCAGCTGCGTCCTGTGCACCCTCTCTTGGTGTCCAGCCATCGGTGCTAGCGCCGCTACTTCCTGCTAGCATCATCACCATGCGTGCGGGAGGGTGGGTACGTGTCCTCTTGCTTCACTCGTTTTTTCACTCATGGGATTTCTCGTAGGCGGAGAAAATGAAGGGGTAGGTGATTCATTGAAATATCCCATTCCACGGGATCCCGTACTCTAGTCGCTCTCCAATCTTGGTGCGTTCAGCTACATGATGAAAGGAATCAAGCAAGCAATAGTATTTTAAAAAACAAAAGTGCTACAGGATGTTATCCCGTTCGGACGGGATGGTACCTCTGAGATATTGACTAATAGTCTGATACCCAGTTCAGACGGGATGATACCTTTGAGGTATTGCTTGATACCGAGTAGGTATCGACTGATATCCAAGTATCATACGATACCTCTAAGGTATCATCCTGTTCGAATGGGATACGTCCTATAGCATTTTCCTAAAAAAACAAGCATGTGGTCGGCATGTGGCCATGATAGGCACGAGACGTCCATCTATCATCTAGTAAGTTAGGGCTTGGTTTACATCCATTCTGAACCAAATCATTTAATTGACAGTGCTAAAATTTTGTGGCAGTAGCTAGATAACATTCCATAATTTTGTAGTAGTGAGTACTGAGTAGAGCTAGGGTTTCACTGTATTCTTATCTAGGCCACAAGGGTTACCCCAGCTCGTTAAGGCTTGCGAGCTAGCTCGAGCTAGTTCGTTAGCTCTAACGACCTAAAATGCCAGCTCAGCTCGTTAGGAAAATGAGCTGAGCCAAGCGAGCTAACGATCCATGAGTTTTGTTTCGACCCCAAGTACTATGTTTTATGTACACATGTACTTATATATTCTTTTTTTAAAAGAAAAATAGTAGCATGAAACATAGCCCGGTTATGTTACTGTGCTCCGAGAAGAAAAATATCAGGCATTGCTGCGGCTTACATGTGCAATAGAATGACCACTATTTGCACAAATATTTGAAATTTCAAAATTAAATATATAGTTATCAAATTATTATTATTGATTACTTGCTTGAATATCTTTTGTATAATAATCAAGATCTAAATATTAATTGGTTGATTAATTGTCTTATCAACCACTACCATGTTTCATTTATGGAGTGATGTACTTATATATTCTAAATAGAAACCTAGAACAATCACGGTTGTTATTGTGGTCCGAAAAGAAAAAATATCAGACATTATTGCAGCTTGACATGCGCAATATAGTGACCACTGATTTGTACAAAGGTTTGAAATTTCAAAGTTAAACATGTCATTTTCAATTTTTTAGAGATAATCCGAGAAATGCCATTGACAAGCGTCTAAATCCAAGATATGCCATCGACAAGTGTGAGTTACAAGAAATGCCATCGTATAAATGATTTTGTTCCAAAAATGCCATCGTCGTTAGGGTTTTGTCCATCCTGTGTCGTTAAGTGCTATATGATGAATAGTGTATTTAACAGTGTGGGGTGGACAGAAGCCTAACGATGATGGCATTTTTGGAACAAAATCGTTTGTATGATGGCATGTTTTGGAACTCACGCTTGTCGATGACATTTCTTGGATTTAAACGCTTATCAATGGCATTTCTTGGATTACCTCAAATTTTTATTGTTGATCATTTGCTTAAATATCCTTTTATATGATAATCAATATCTAAATATTAATTGTATTTTTCATCCATATCATGTTTAATTCATGGAGTGATGTACTTATATCTTCTAAATAGCAACCTGGAACACATCACAAATGTTACTGTGGTCTGAGAAGAAAAATAACAGGCATTATTGCAGCTTGACATGTGCAATATAGTGACCCCTAGTTTGTACAAAGGTTTGAAATTTCAAAGTTGAACATGTCATTTTCAAATTTTTATTGTTGATCCTTTGCTTGAATACCCTTTTATATGATAATCAATATCTAAATATTAATAGTCTTTTCCATCAATATCATGTTTCATTTATGCAGTGTTGTACTTATATCTTCTAAATAGTAACCTGGAACACATCACAGATGTTATTGTGGTCTGAGAAGAAAAATAACACGCATTATTGCAGCTTGACATGCACAATATAGTGACCACTAATTTGTACAGAGGTTTGAAATTTCAGTTGAACATGTCATTTTCAAATTTTTATTGTTGATTCGTTGCTTGAATATCCTTTATATGATAATAAATATCTAAATATTAATAGTCTTTTCCATCAGTATCATATTTCATTTATGGAGTGATGTACTTATATCATCTAAATAGTAACCTGGAACACATCACATATGTTATTGTGCTATGAGAAGAAAAATAACATGCATTATTGTAGCTTGACATGTGCAATATAGTGACCACTAATTTGCACAAAGGTTTGAAATTTAAAAGTTGAACATGTCATTTTCAAATTTTTATTGTTGATCCATTGCTTGAATATCCTTTTATATGATAATCAATATCTAAATATTAATAGTCTTTTCCATCAGTATCATGTTTCATTTATGGAGTGATGTACTTATATCTTCTAAATAGTAACCTGGAACACACCACACATGTTATTGTGGTCTAAGAAGAAAAACAACAGGCATTATTGCAGCTTGACATGTGCAATATATTGACCACTAATTTGTACAAAGGTTTGAAATTTTGAACATGTCTTTTTCAAATTCCTATTGTTGATCCTTGAATATCCTTTTATATGATAATCAATATATAAATATTAATTGTCTTTTCGACTAGTACCATGTTTCATATATGGAGTGCGGTACTTATATATTCTAAATAGCACCCTGGAACATAGCGTGGTCGTTACTGTGGTACGAGAAGAAATATATCGGGCATTATTGTGGCTTGACTTTGGGGCAATATTGCGGCTATTAATTTGCACAAAAGTTTGAAATTTCAAAGTTGAACATGTAGTTTTCAAATTATTATTATTATTGATTCTTTGCTTGAATATCATTGTATATGATAATCAAGATTTAAATATTAATCGTCTTATCGACAAGTACCATGTTTCACGTATGGAGTGATGTACTTATATACCCATTCATACCTTTTTATACAGGGTTTAGACTTGACTAAGAAAGTCATGAATTCATGATACACATGAAACTAACATAAAATTGGAAGTTGAGTGTTTCTTTTATTCGCCATTGGAATACAGTGATTGCTATAGCACACGCAATCTACAATACCGAAGCCAATCTGCTATTCACATAGAAGTAGATAGGATAGTCTTGACAAACTCCCGGGGCCGGCAGACAGCCGCCAATGGCGTCGCCATCGGCATCGTCAACCCGCCGCCTTCGGTCATGTCGACGACATCGTCGTCACCGACCTCCCAATCAAAGCACTGCACGAGCGCCGCCACCGACACGCCGACGACGCGCACGGCGAGCCCCTCCCCGGGGCACCGCCGCCGGCCGAGCCCGAACGGCATCATGGGCGCGGTGACCGCGCCGCCGGCGTCGCTGTCCACGAACCGCTCCGGCCTGAACTCCTCCGGTGCGTCCCAGACATCGCCGTCGCGGTGGATCGCCCACGCGTTCACGAGGACCTTCGTGCCGCGCGCGACGCGGAAGCCGCCCACCGTGGTGTCCTCCATGGCCTCGTGCGCCGGGATCACCGGGCCGGCGGTGCGGAGCCGGAGCGTCTCCTTGATGACACATTGGATGTAAGGGAGGTTCGCCATGTCGGCCTCCTCCACCAGCCGCGCCGTGCCGACGTTGGCGTCTATCTCCGCCCTCGCCTTCTTCATCGTCTCCGGGTGAGTCACCAGCTGCGCCATTGCCCACTCGATTGTCAGCGCCGACGTGTCGGTGCCGGCGAAGAGGAGCGACTGCACACCATGATCGAATCCATTGTACATGTTGATCACAATGGAGTAGAAGTGTAGAAGTGGGACAGTAATGGAAAACTGTTTTAAACACTCAGGTGCACGTCTACCCATTTGTTACATGTTAATTAAATAATTATAAAAAAAATTAAAAAAATTGATAAGATAGATTAATATGTAATATATCACTTTAAAAAAATACAAGTTCAAATTTGACGTCTATAAGTTGTAACAAAAATAACAAATTTAACTGCGAGTATACGTTATATTTGTTATTTTTGTTACAACTTGTAAAAGTCAAATTTGAACTTGCATGTTTATAAAGTGATATATTATATATTAATCTATCTTCTAATTTTTTTGTTTGAATTTTCTCATAATCATTTAATTGACATGCAAGAAACAGGTGGACGTCTACCCGAGAGATTAGAATTCATATTCAGACATCAATGGCTACTCACCAAGATGATGCCTTTGACGACATTGTCGGTGTAGTGGTCGGGATCGGTTTCTTGCAGCGCGAGGAGGGCGTCGATGACGCCCTTCTTCTCCTTGTCTTGGTCGCCATCGCCGGCGCTGCCGCTACGCCATTGCCGGTGGTCGTCGATAAGGCCGGTGACCATTGCGTCGCGCCGAGCTTGCAGCTTCTTCAGGCTGCCCACCTTGCCGCGGAGACGATCGACCCACCGGAGCGCCGGGAAGAAGTCGCCGACGCTCGGCGTGCCGTTCACCGAGAACGTCTCCTCGATGATCTCCTGGAGCTTGCGCGCGTCGACGCTGGCGTGGCGGCGGCGCGTCGTCGCCGCGCGCAGCATCACGTTGAGCACCAGCTCGAACAGCCTGGGCCGGAGCGTCACCTTGGCGCCGCCGGCGGCGTCGCGGAGGATGGCGTCGACGAGGGACGCGGCCTCGGCGTGGCGGTCGGCGGCGAGCGCGGCGAGGCGCGGCGCGGAGAGGAGCTCGACGGCGAGGAAGCGGCGGAGCGCGCGCCAGTGGTCGCCGTGGGGCGTCCACAGGACGATGGTGTGGTCGTACCCGAGGATCTCGCCGGCGAGCGTCCGCGGCCTCCCCGCCAGCGCGGCGTCGCACGCCGTGAAGCACTCCTCCGCCGCGGCGTGCGTCGACACGACCAGCGCCCGCCGCGCGCCCAGCCGCAGCGACACCACCGGCGCGCCCACCCCGGCGGCGACCGCTGCCAGCGAGCGGTGCAGCGGCTTCTTCAGCAGGTGGAGGTGGCCGAGCACCGGCAGCGCCGGCGGGCTCGGCGCCGCGCCGCCCTCACCACCCGACCACCATCGAACAAGAACGACGACGACGACGACCACCACAAACAGTAGAACGGTGATGCCAACGAGCACGGCGGCGCCACCATTGCCGCCGCCGGCCACCATGGCTACCTCGAGACCACCAGTCATGCTCGATGCAGGCTACAATACAACAACAGCTACCCAATGCAAGAAGCGATCGATTCCTTTCCTCGAGGAAGAACTCAAGCTGGGCTATAAAAGAGCAAGGCCCGTGTTTATTTCATGCGCCAAATTGTTTTTTTAAGTATACGGACACACATACGAAGTATTAAATGTAGACTAATAACAAAATAAATTACAGATTCCGCCAGTAAACTACGAGACGAATTTATTAAGCAAATGTTTACTGTAGCATCACATTGTTAAATCATGGCGTAATTAGGCTCAAAAGATTCGTCTCGCAATTTACATGCAAAATGTGTATTGATTTTTTTCATCCACATTTAATACTCCATACATATGTCCATACATTTGATGTGATGAAAATTTTGAAAGTTTGAAGGGAGCTAAACACTGCTCAGATCTAGTAGTACAGCCCACTGCTTCAAAAATTTTCACATTGGCAAAATGATAAAAATCATTGTTTAATCAATGCATTGTTAGTTAAACTATTATTTTCCTCATTGTTCCGTACGCTCTCTCCTGACACAAGTGCACTGCATGGCAGTTAATTGGTTGAATTGCTCGTGTCTGCGTTGGAGCGCGAGTACAGCTAGCGCTTAAATAGTCACCTGGTGATATACTCTCTCACCTCCAACTCACTGCTAATTGCTAAAACTGATGTGACAGGCTTATCGCTAGTTATTGTAGCTGCTATAAGGGCATCTCTAATATGCATGTAATGGTGACCATAAGCAATAAAATACTTCCTCCGTTTCATATTATAAGACTTTCTAATATTAGCCACATTCATATAATTAATGAATCTAGACATATATATGTGTTTAGATTCATTAGTATATATGAATATGGGTAATTTTAAAAAGTCTTATAATATGAAACGGAGGGAGTAATATTCTTAGTACAACTTTATACATAGAAAGGTGTGTTTGGAAGAGAATATTACTATGGCTAATCTTAAGCTTAAAGCTAGCCATAAGAAATATAAAATTACTTTATATCTTATTAGCATGTATGTTGGTTTGAATCCTTCAAACTAAAAGAATTAATAGGGATTATTTTTTGAAGAAATTGGAACGATGTGACGGAAAAGTTGGAAATTTATGTGTAGAAAAGTTCGATGTGATGTTTTTGGGGTTCAAACTTTGAATCTAAACACGACCTGAGTTTGTGATGATTGGAGATTACTAGACGGGTTCGCGCGGCGTGACGCCGCACGGAAGTGTGAACAAACAACAGTGATTCTAATTTGGTGTATACTTCACAACAGTGATTTGATTTGTGTATATAGCATTGAATTAAAATCTGATGGTGTTTTTTAGAGTTCTGGTTTGGTCTATAGGAAAAACATGCTTAGAGGTGCGCGTGTATCAGCTTTTGGATGAATTTATACGAAAGAGAAGGCCAGGCCATCTCCAGTGTTAATAGATTTATCAACATCAACACCAAACGAAGTGAAAGCATAAGTCTCATAAAATGATTAGAACAGCTAGAACCATCAAAATGCATGGGTTCTCCCAAAGGATGAGGCCATTCCTTGAAAATAGGTAGCGAAACACGCCATCGGCGACAACACTTATTGTAAACAATAGGCTCTCCAGGATGGGGCTTGTTCTGGTGTGTCCTTTCATAGTACCAAAAGACAACACAACATATAGAACAACAGTAATCAGAACCTCCATAGTAAGAGCGGCCAGAATAAGAAGCTATACACAAGCAAAAGAAAGACCACAATAAGAAAGTGTAAAAAGAATCTAAGTAATAAATAGAAAATCCTAAAAAAAAGAGAGAAAAAGAAGTACCTTTAAGAAAATGAGCATGCTCTTTAGAAAAACAACAGATGAACAAGTAAATATACCTGTAGAGTTAACTGGAAAAATATGCCCTAAAAACAAAATAATTATAGTCACATCAATAGTTAAATAAACAACATATGGAAACTTAAAGGAAAAATAAAAGAACATACCTTATACCTTAGTTACGACGAAGCCGGCGGTTATTAGCCAAACGCCTTTTTAACCGGTTAGAAAATGCCTCCACGCGAGAAATACGTAGGAAACTACGTGCTAAAAAAACGGTAGGTGAACAAAGAAAACTATCGAACAGACAAATAAAATAAGATTAAGGAGGGAAAAACAACTAGCCACACGCAAGAGGAGGACGATAACATATAGATTCATCTTAAAGCTGTTGACGAGTAGGAATGGAACCAACGGAAGGACAAATGTGACCTAGCAACCGAAAATGAAGAAAAAGAAGTACATAAAAGGCAAAAAAAAATTTTACACGACCAAAAAACATGCAAATTTTAAAAAAATAAAGAAAAGTAAAAGGAATAGGAAACAAACCTAAATCGTGAGCAAGAAAACTGAAACGAGAACAGCGTCTTATTGCCCCACGGCGTGACCTAGCAACCGAAGATGAAGACATGACGAAAGTGAAAAAGAGTAACAGCAAGACCGAACAAGACACAACCACACAAGGAAGCTCAACCTGCAACGGACACAGCAACCATCAATTTGAGCCATGAAGAATTAGGAGAGAGCAAGCCACAAAGGAAATTTAGAAAGAAAAAAAACACCAACCAAAACTGATGGAAGAAAACACAAGCTTAGCACATGCGGAAGAACTTACAGGGAAAAAAATCTGGTTTAGGAGATGTAATTTGCAACTACGAAGAGGCAATCTGTCATGCTTAAATTAATATATAGCTGAAAAAATGACAAAACGTGGGAAAAAGTGAAATGGCTGGCATAAATTAAACGAACCATTGTGAACACCATGGTGCCCTTCCCTCCGTAATAATATGCTATTATATCGTATGTAGTGCCAAATTAGTTGTGTACTATGGTAATTATCAAGTGCAAACAGTACAATATATGGATGGATGGCATGGGGGCAGCATGTGCACACCACATGTTGGCACGAGCAAAGCAGTAGTTAGGCCTCTCACAGTGCAATCTATAGGGTCCATACCCCTAGTCTAAAAAGTTGGCCCAAAGACACCCACCCTACAGTGCAAGCACCCATATATGTGTGGCTTAATTGGATGGAGACACAGGTAAAGGAAACGAAGCCCACAGTGGGCGTGACCTAGCCCACCAAATCCACAACTTAATTCCCCAACTACCCCTCTCTCTCTCTGTTCGTGCCGTCTCTTTTACTTCTCCCCGGTGCGCACCGCATCCCCTCCCGCATCTCGCTTGCATCGCCACCGCTTCGACTCCCCTTCTCCCTCTACCGACGGCTGCGCCGGATCTCCTCCCTCCGCGCGCCGGCTCTGCTTCTCCTCTCCTCCCTCCGATGCCGGCAGCCGCGGTTGCCGGCTCGCGCGGCGACCGACGCGCGCGGGAGGCGCCGGATCTCCTCCCTCTGCCGCCGGTGCCGGCTTCTCTTCTCCTCCCTCCGGTGCCGGCAGCCACGATTGCCGGCTCGCGCGGCGATCGACGTGCGCGGGAAGCGTCCTCGGGAGGCTCCGGCGCCAGCGGAAGACGATGCGCCGATGGGGATGTGGTGGCCACGGCGGCGGATGTGGTAGTCAACGCCAGATCTCCTCTCTCCGCCGCTGCCGCCGTGAGGAGGAGGTAGTGTTCGTCGAGGAGGACGAGCAGAAGCAGGAGGAGCAGAAGCAGAAGCACCGGTGAGCTGGTCCTCCTCCTCGCCTCCCGTGCCTGTTCTTGGCGGGCGGCAGCGAGTCCTCCGCCGATGGCAGGAGCGATGAGTCCTCCGCCGTCAACGTCGCTCCCCACCTCGTCGTCCTCGTCCTCGTCGGCGGAATCGGAGCAGGCGGGGGTGGTGAAGCAGGAGGAGTCCGATCTGTTGAATCTCGTTGTGATGATTTTGCTTTCGTTTTCTTTTTCATCTTGTTGAATCCGATCTGTTCTTCTCTTCCAATCCCTAAGATTTTCTTACCTTTTCTCTTCCAATCCAATATGTGGCGGGAGAAATTATGCTGTGGCAGGAGGGGATTTTGGGAGGGCGAATCGGGGATTTTGGGTGCTAGGGGCACGCGAGCACGAGGCTACGCCGTCCACAGCGCGCGCGTCCCACATCTTCTCCTCGCTGCGTGCCTTGGTCCTGGTGAGGTTCTGTTAGCTGCCGAGAAACCTAGCTAAGGCGCGGTCGCTCGCTCCACGTCGACGAAAATCCGAGCTGGCGCAACTAGGATCCGCGCCAGCTCGGTGCACTGTGAGAGGTCTTAGTGCATGGACTACAGATTGTGGCTGCATGCATGGCAGTATGCACAGTACACATGCAAGCACAAAGCGTGCACAAACAGCTACTCCAGAAATCGTTTTTTTCTGGGACAAAGACTTTCCTCCAGAAATCGACTCTCTTTGTGGGACGGAGGGAGTAAAAGTCTCAGGATGAGAACTGACTAGCAAAATCAAAAGGAAAGTGAAAAAGTACTATGACGCACGTACACGTACTAATCCACGCTGAAAACATAGTATACACCGGATACAAGACATCAGCCGGGAACCAGCCCGGTCACACTAGAAAAAATAAATTACAACAAGAAAAAAGCAAGCCACGAGGCAAATAGCGGAAGTGCCAGGAAAAAAAAACTCGTGTGTTTAGTTCCCGTTAAAATTGGAAGTTTAATTGAAATTGGAACGATGTGATGGAAAAGTTGAAAATTTATGTGTGTAGAAAAGTTTTGATGTGATGAAAAAATTGAAAATTTGAAGAAAACGTTGAGGACTAAACTAGGCCTCAAAATACCAGGAAAATCGAAACCTGACCGGTGACTACTAGGTTAGTATTTTCTTCGGTTTTCATTCGTACTGCACTGCTGTTTGCTTCGTTACTACTTCTCCCTATCCAATCCAACAGTCTTATTTTCATCCCGATCAACATCGAACGGGTAATATGTGTTAGATGGATTTGGATCCGGTGCAGTACACTAGTGTGACTGCAACATAAGCAGTTACACCAGGACCTTTTGATGTAAATTCAAGGGTCTAAAATCTATGAAGTACTGTTTACATTTGAAAAAACCATAGAACTACTGTAGCAGCAACACTGTAGCATCAGATTTAGACCGTTCATTGGAAAAAATAGATGGCTGAGATGATCTCAATTCGTCTTTGATGACGTGGCCTATTCTTACGGTATTTTGGATTCACTTTTCACTTGGAAAGATTTGAAGAAAAAAAAGATAAAAGACAAACTTTTGTAGATTATAGTAGCCCAGCCCTGCTAAATCTGTCCCCGCCACTGGGTTTGAGCATTTGATTCCATTTCTAATATAACAAAATATGATAACGTTAATGGTTTGAGCTTTTTTTTCTCCCGATTATTTCATGTGAAGAGACCATCATCGAATCACCCATGCCGGCTGCTGTTCACCACGGATCAAGTCCGTTGCCATTGTAGTTGCGGTTAAATTAATTTCGCGCATTCCATGCATGTGGCAACCCCATGCCGGCTGCTGTTCACGATTATTTTTTTTATTTTAAACCTTTCAAGTTTTTAATTTTAAAAAATAAAATCACCCGTAACTTATTTTCAGTCAGACTGACATGGCGAAACAATGTTGGCCACACCGATCTCTGGCTGACGTGATAATATTGTTTTACCACGCCATCCTGGTTAGCGTGGCCAAGCAATATCGTCAGGCCCAACTCTAAGAAATGGGAATGAAATTCATTCATTTTGTATAATTAAGTTTATATGATAGGCTTTTTGACACATCAACACATCCTATGAAATGCTCTCACCTATCAGACTTTTTGACAACCCATTGCTATTATATTTGTTGGCGGATGGCATGAGGCCCTTCGACCAAATCTGCCGAAACCCATGGCGAAGACTACGGAGCAAGAATGGCAAGAGGCGAAGGGTCGTACGAGGAGTGAGTAAGCTAGAGGCGTCCCAGACGAAGGGTGCAAGATGAAGAGTATCTGCCAAAGGAAGACGACTTCGTCGTGGCGAGTTCGTCCCCGCGAGGGCCAAGAAAGCCTTCCCGACCCATCAAGCCTAGGGGCTATAGGGCCGGCGATCGCCCAACGGCCCATCAGGGGCCCATGAGCCTCCGTAACGTTGTGTACCCTTGTGAATGTCCCTTTCGTAAGGGCAATCGTGTAAATTCCCCTGTGTAACCTAAACCCTAGCAGTAAGAACTTGTAATGGGGCTATATATAGTCCCCTAGGGCCATGTAATAGGGAGACGGAGGAGGAAGAAATTCCAAAAACTAACACACTTCGTTTCTTTCCAACCACTGTTGAGCAACCACGTCTTTCGACGTATGCGGTTGTCGTTTCGACAACAGCTGGTGCCGACCGTGGGGACCTCCGAGCGAAACCACTGAGAGCAAATGCCACCGAAGAAGGTCGTGAAGGAGAAGGTTACAAGGCGAAAGGAAAGCGACGCCGTAGCGGACATGGCCGCCGAAGAGGGAGCAGAGCCTTCGGCGTTGGTGACCGAAGTTGGAGGGGCGCCATCTGCTTCTGCGCCTGTGCCATCATTGCCACCTTCGGCCCCTGCCACCTCTGAGCAGGTGCCGAACGTGGCCGACGTGGCGAAGGCGGCTGCAGCCGCAAGGGCACTTCAGACCAGGGCGGAGATCCTTTCGACAAGCCAGCTGCTGGTGCCCCAGGCCGCTCCGTCGTAGCCGGCAGCGGCCCAAACTGCGCTCTCCGCCATGCAAGTCCAAGTCAACTCTGACCCTGAGACACAAACCGAAGCCGACATGGAAGCCATGCGACAAAACATGACACGACTCCAAGACATGCTTCGTCAAATGCAAGAGCAGCAGCAAGCGTACGAGGCGGCAAGGCGGTCCAAGGTCGCTTCGGCACCAATCCTCCAGTATTCGGCAGGATATGTCCCACCTCGAGTCTATCCGCAAGTGCCACCCCAGCCCCTTCCGCCACAAGTCGCGCAGGCGTCAATGTACTTCGTCGGGCAGCCGACAGCTGCAGCAGTGCATCTGGCCCCCCACTTGCAACTGCAAGCTCAACTGGCTGCGGCCCAAGTACATCCTCAACCACTTGGCCAAGTGTCGCAAGCAATGGCAGAAGGGGCTTCGGCTCTGCAGGCACAATTCCAAGCTTTCCTTCAACAAATCAATCAACCCCACAACATTTCGAGTACAACCTCCTCGACTCGTCCAGAGGGGAATGCAAGTCAAGGTGCTCTCAGTTGGTTGCCGTCGAACCAGCCAAGTCTGGGGGCTTCGCCGTGGAGTCAAGGACCGCAGTTCAACTTCATCAATGCTGCTTAGGCGCCAACCGTTCGGCCGCAAGCACCAATACCAAGCTTTGGAACAAAGCACCAACCCAGGTCGCCATGATGTGGTCGCAGCCAGTTTTCGACCCATCCATGGCGGCTCAGCAAGCATTACCAATCGGAGCCGGGCAGCCGAACACCATGGCCCAAACTCATGCGCAAGCCGTAATTTCGCCCTTCGCCACGCCGTACCCGCAGCAAGGTGCCGTGAACAGGGCGGGAGGCAAAAAGGGGCTACCGCTGAGTGGGGGAATCAAGACCCGTCCAATCCCACCGTAGTTCAAGTTCCCACCCGTCCTAGGCTACTCAGGTGAAACTGACCCGAAGGAATTCCTATCCATCTACGAGTCTGCGATCGAAGCGACTCATGGCGACGAAAATATCAAGGCAAAGGTAATACATCTTGCCCTAGATGGCATCGCCCATTCTTGGTACTTCAATTTACCAGCCAACAGCATTTACTCATGGGAGCAATTGCGCGATGTTTTTGTCCATAACTTTCGAGGCACCTATGAGGAGCCGAAGACACAGCAACATCACTCGGCATTCGCCAGAGGCCGGGAGAGTCAATAAGGGAATATATGCGTCGCTTCTCGCAAGCCCAATGCCAAGTTCAAGACATAACCGAGGCGTCGGTCATAAACGCCGCTTCGGCTGGTTTGCTCGAGGGCGAACTCACAAGGAAAATCGCCAACAAGGAACCACAGACACTTGAGCACCTACTTCGCATCATTGACGGTTTCGCAAGGGGCGAGGAGGATTCCAAGCGACGGCAAGCTATACAAGCTGAGTACGATAAAGCCTCTGTCGCCGCTGCTCAAGCTCAAGCACAAGTTCAAGTCGCCGAACCACCTCCCCTGGCTATTCGCCAGCCTCAGCCGGTGATCCAGGGACAGCCGCCAAGGCAAGGCCAAGCCCCCATGACCTGGAGAAAGTTTAGAACCGACCGTGCGGGCAAGGCTGTGATGGTTATCGAAGAAGTGCAAGCCCTCCGCAAGGAGTTCGACGCCCAGCAAGCAAGCAACAATTAGCAACCGGTCCGCAAGAAGGTCCAAAAAGACCTCTACTGCGCCTTCCACGGACGCTCTTCGCACACCACGGAGCAATGCCGAAATATTAGCCAATGTGGCAACGCGCAAGATTCAAGGCCACAGCAGGGAGCAACTGTCGAAGCTCCTCGAGAAGCAGTTCAGGAGCAGGCACCCTTAGCCGAACAACGCCAAGATGCACAGCGAAGGGTAATCCAAGTGATTACAAGGGCTGACCTGCCAACCCAGTTGTCGAAACGGCAGAAGAAGATGCAGATCCGAACGGTCCACAGCATCACTTCGGCAGGTGAAGGGGCACCGCAGTATCTGAACCAACTAATTTCTTTTGGGCCGGAGGACGCCAAAGGAGTTATGTTGCCACATCAAGATCCCCTAGTAATCTCAACCGAGATAGCTGGCTTCGAAGTCCGGCGAATCTTGGTCGACGGAGGGAGTTCGGCCGATGTTATCTTCGCCGAAGCATATGCTAAGATGGGGTTTCCCACCCAAGCCCTTACCCCAGCGCCAGCATCGCTCTGCGGATTCGGCGGAGAGGCAGTTCAAGTTCTTGGCCAGGCACTTTCGATGATAGCTTTTGGCTCGGGAGAGAATAGACGTGAAGAGCAAGTACTGTTCGACGTTGTCGACATCCCGTACAATTACAACGGCATCTTCGGCCGTGCAACCCTGAACAAGTTCGAAGCCATTTCCCACCATAATTATCTCAAGCTCAAGATGCCCGGCCCGGCAGGAGTGATAGTGGTCAAGGGGCTTCAGCCTTCGGCTGCTTCAAAAGGCGATCTGGCCATAATCAACAGAGCAGTGCACAATGTTGAGGCCGAACCGCATGACCTGCCGAAGCACGTGCCAAAGCCCACCCCTCATGGCAAGATAATAAAGGTACAGATGGATGATGCCGACCCCACAAAGCTCGTGTCACTAGGGGGCAACATGGGCGAGGAAGAAGCTGAAAGCATCCTGGAGGTGCTCAAGAAGAATATTGGTATCTTCGCTTGGAGCCCTGTCGAAGTGGGAGGTGTTTCGACAGATCTCATTATGCATCACCTGGCAGTCAAGCCGGAGGCCAAGCCAAGAAAACAGAAGTTGCGCAAGATGTCCGCTGATCGCCAAGAGGCGGCGAAAGCCGAGGTCCAAAAACTACTCAGGGCTAGGGTCATTCAAGAAATCGATCACCCGGAGTGGCTGGCAAATCCAGTGCTGGTGCGAAAGTCAAACGGCAAATGGCGCATATGTGTCGATTTCACAGACCTGAACAAAGTATGTCCGAAAGACGATTTCCCCTTGCCGCGGATTGATCAGCTCGTGGATTCAACAGCTGGCTGCGAACTTATGAGTTTCCTCGATGCGTATTCCGGCTATCACCAGATCCACATGAACCCGCCCGACATCCCCAAGACAGCCTTCATTACTCCATTCGGCACATTTTGTCACCTCAGGATGGCTTTCGGCCTGAGGAATGCTGGAGCAACCTTCGCCAGGCTGGTGTACAAGGTCCTTTGTAAGCAGTTGGGGCGAAACGTGGAAGCTTATGTCGATGACATCGTCGTAAAAAGCCGCAAGGCTTTCGATCATGCGTCTGAACTACAGGAGACCTTTGACAACTTGCGCACAACGGGCATAAAACTGAATCCCGAGAAGTGCGTTTTCGGTGTTCGCGCAGGCAAGCTGTTGGACTTCCTTGTTTCTGAAAGAGGCATTGAGGCGAATCCTGAGAAAATCAACGCTATTCAGCAAATGAAGCACCCGTCGAGCGTACATGAGGTACAAAAGCTTGCGGGCCGAATTGCGGCACTTAGCCGATCCCTCTCAAAGGCAGCCGAAAGAGGTTTATCCTTCTTCAAGACCCTCCGGGGCGCGGGAAAGTTCAATTGGATGCCAGAATGCCAAGCAGCGTTCGACGAGCTAAAGCAATACCTCAAAGCCTACCAGCTCTGATAAGCCCAGCACCAGGGAGCGAACTGCTACTATACTTAGCAGCTTCGCCAGCGGCAGTCAGTGCTGCCCTCGTCCAAGAAACAGAGTTCGGCCAGAAGCCGGTCTATTTCGTCTCTGAAGCATTGCAAGGAGCGAAGACAAGATACATTGAAATTGAAAAGCTCGCTTACGCCCTGGTGATGGCTTCGCGCAAGCTCAAGCACTACTTCTAGGCCCACAAAGTAACAGTGCCATCACAGTACCCCTTGTGCGAAATACTCCGAGGCAAGGAAGTTACTGGCCGACTCAGCAAGTGGGCGGCAGAGCTATCCCCGTTCGACTTGCATTTTGTTGCACGCACCGCTGTCAAGTCTCAAGTGCTAGCTGACTTCGTAGCTGAATGGACATCAGTATTCGCCTCCGAGCTCGAGCCCGTCGAAAAATCCTGGGTGATGTGCTCCGACGGTTTGTGGTCGCATAAGGGGGCAGGCATTGCGGCAGTACTCATTTCGCCGAATGGTGTGCCAATTCGGTATGCTGCAAGGCTGCAGTTCAACACAACCAACAACGCAGCAGAATACAAAGCCATTCTTCTGGGTCTAAGAAAGGCGAAAGCACTGGGAGTCCGGCGCTTGCTAATCCGAACCGATTCTAAGTTGGTGGCAGGCCACGTTGACAAATCCTTCGAGGCAAAAGAAGAAGGAATGAAGAGGTATTTGGAGGCCGTTTGGTCCATGGAAAAGTACTTCACCGGCATAACAGTCGAACACTTACCTAGAGGCCAGAACGAGGAAGCAGACGCCTTGGCGAAATCTGTTGCTTATGGCGGACCACATTTGCCTGGCATCTTTTTCGAAGTCCTACTTGCACCAAGTGTGCCCGTGGACAGCTTGGAGGTCATGGCACCGGGCGAAGACCCACACGACTGGCGAACCCCGTTTGTAAAACATCTTGAAACTGGTTGGCTTCCGGAAGACGAAGCAGAAGCAAAGCGCTTGCAAATCAGGGCCACGAAGTATAAGATGGTCTCGGGCCAGCTCTATCGCTCCGGGGTACTTCAACCCTTACTTCATTGCATCTCTTCCGCCGAAGGCGAGGAAATGGCGAAGGAAATACACCAGGGGCTATGTGGCGCGCACCAAGCGGCAAGAACGGTGGCCTTCAAAGTGTTTAGACAAGGAGTTTACTGGCCCACTGTGTTGAAAGTCTGTGCTGAGCAAATCAAGAAGTGCGAAAGTTGCCAACGTCATGGCCGAAGCCAAACCGTGCCCCACTATGATTTGCAGCCCATTGCGCCAATCTGGCCCTTTACCAGATGGGGACTGGACATCATTGGGCCGTTCCCGGTGGCGCGAAACGGGTATAAGTTCGTAATTGTGGCTGTAGAATATTTCTCTCGGTGGATCGAGGCCGAACCCCTCGGAGCAATCACTTCGGCAACAGTACAGAAGTTTGTTAGGAAAAACATAATCTGCCGTTTCGGAGTGCCAAAAGAGTTCATCACTGACAATGGCAAGCAGTTCGACTCTGACAAGTTCAGAGAGATGTGCGAAGGACTTAACCTGCAAATCAGGTTCGCGTCGGTCGCACACCCGCAGTCAAATGGGGCGGCCGAATGTACAAATGGCAAGATCCTAGAAGCACTAAAGAAAAGGCTCGAGGGGGCAGCGAAGGGTAAATGGCTCGAGGAAATGTTATCTGTTCTCTGGGCCCTTCGGACAACCCCCACAAGACCAACCAAATTTAGCCCGTTCATGCTTCTTTATGGCGATGAGGCAATGACCCCAGCAGAGCTAGGGGCTAACTCACCAAGGGTGATGTTCTCCGAGGGCGAAGGGGGACGCGAAGTGTCGCTCGAACTCCTGGAAGGGGTAAGAGTCGAAGCACTCGAGCACATGCGCAAGTACGCCGTAGGCACTTCGGCAGGGACCCCTCGCACTTTTGCGCCCATATCAGTAAGGGCGAGGCGAAGCGTTTGGCACGCCGTTCGTGCGGACTTGGTAGTTTTCGCCATCTCCCGCGAGAACCGCCGCGACTCCTCTGCAGCGCTCGCTTCGGCCTTGCTGACCTCCTGGCGAAGAGCCTCCATTTTCGGCTCAGTGAGGTTATAATAATCCGTTAGCACGGTGGAGTGAGCCTTTTCTTTCTCCAGTTCGGCCTTGAGGTGATCGACCTCAGCCCTAGCCTCTCTCCCTTTCTCCAATTCGGATTGGAGCCGCTTGTTTTCGGCCTGCGCCTCTTTCAGGGTATTGGCGAGGGCCTCCATCTCCAAATTCTTGCGGCCTATTTCGTCATCCTTGGCCCGAAGACGGTTTTTGAATCCATCAAGACGAGCCCGCATGGTTCGCTCTGTCGAACAGTGAGCCGCAAGGATCTGGATGCAAAATACGAACGCCGAAGAGAGCAAATATTAGTTATGGGACAAGTAAAGAAGTAGGGGAAAACTAAGAATAGAGAAAAAAAACATACCCGAACCGCCAAGCTTTTGATAGCACAACACCCCTCATCGAACTCGTTCAGTTCGGTGAACAGACTCGGGGTATTGGCAGGTAAGACAAGATTGCTTACCCCCTCCACAAAAGGAAGGAGGTCCGCCCGGGTCTCGAAATCGCTAGGGGCGAAATGAGGCGCCACAAGCGAATACTCCGAAGCAGAAGTCTCGACGGCTGCCCCCTTCCCCTTCGCCTCGATTAGCGGCGATGCAACCGGCTGACGCAGAGGGCTGCCGAAGACCCTCACGGCAGTTGTCATGATCCGTTCCGCGGAGGCCGAAGCCCCAGCGGCAGCGCTACCGCCTTCTCCGTCAGCACCAAGTGGAAGAACGGGGGCGATCGAAAGGTCCAGGCTACGGCCAGCGGGCGAAGTCGGAGTCCCATCAGAAGACTCGTCGTCGCTGAAAATGCGAGCGACGTCGACGAGTCCTTTCTTCTTAGAGATCTTCTTGACCGGACCTCCCTTCGTCGCCTTGCCCGACGAGAATGCAACTAGGGCCTTCGCCCCGTCCAAATCTTTTTGTCGAAGGGGGGAGCTTTTCGACTCCACCCCGGTCTCGTTGTGGCCGGACTGGGAGTGGGAGTGTAGCCAGGAGTATCAACGCGGTCTTCGATCGCCTCGCTCGCGGCCTTTTCAGCCACGGCCTCCGCCTCCTCTTCTTCCTCCCCTTCTTCCTCGCCATCATGCTCTTCGGCATCGTCCTCATCATCGGCGTCGAAATCCAACGAAGCAGGAGCCCTTCGCTTCCTAGGGGCAAGCTTTACTTGTCCGCGTGTTCGCTTTCGCGAAGGTCCTACATCGTCGTCGGCTTTGTGGGGGTTCGCCCGGGGAGGCAATTCACCGTTGTCGTGTCAACAGCTGGCTATACTCGATGACCGACACATCGCCGATCATCCTGCGGGCTTCAGTTTCAGCCTGGTCGAGGGTTAACACTGTAAAAGTAAAGGATGTAGCTACATTAAAGGTCGAACAAGGCAAAATAGAACAGTCTTACTATTCATTCCCTCAAGGAGAACCAGCTTCGGCAAACTGTCAATCTCTTCGCTCTGATCAACCGTAACCTGCCATGACTGGGAGAGGGGAAAGATGCGAAGCATACAGAATTCCTCAACCAAGTCACGGCAGCTAAGGCGAGAGCAAACCTTTCGTAGAAGAACGAACCGCGCCTCCATAGCGCCGTCCACGGCAATCTTGGGTTTCCGGTTCGGCACAATCGCCCTGCGCCGGCACCAAAGAGCTTTCACCGAGTCAGAACCAGCCTCGAAGGGGATGGTGTGATAGAACCACCTCGCCATCCAATGGCGGTCCCACTTCGACATGGCGGCGTTCACCGGCCAGAGATCGGACCGCTCAGGGCGAACGTTAAAGTTCACGCTCCCGAACACTATCTTCTTTGTTCCAGCCGGGGTAATCACTGTCTTCAAGTTCACGGTGGCGAAAAATATAGCGCCGAAGAGTGCGGCGCTAGGTTCAAACCCGGAAGTCCGGCACGCCCAGTCGAAGATGGAGATCCGAACCAACGCCGACGGGCTCAACTGTGGGAGCTCCACCTGGAAAAGGCGAAGGATCTCCGGCAACAACACGTTGCACGGAAACCGTAGCCCCGCCTCAAAAAAGACGGCGAACACCACCGTCCGATTGTCGACAGGCTTCGGTACTACGGCTTTCCCCGGGGCGAAACCGCCTCAACCAACGCCCCAGAGCTGACCAATTTCGCCAGCTCGACGTCGTCCATGAGAGAAACCCCCAAAAAGGCGGTGCTATCATCATCAACCCGGCCGGGATCCGGCCCTTTCGCTGAAACAGGGTTTGGCTTGCGAGGGGCCATGGCGAAGGGTGTGTATGTGATGGCGAAGGAAGAGAATGGGCGAAACACCAGAGGGGTCAAGAAATGCTGCGGAAGGAAAGAACAAAGGAAAAGAGTGCACGCGGTAAAAATGGCAAGTGTAACAATGAAAAGGACAGAAGGGTGGGAATATATAGCCCACCCGGGCGACGGTTCGCCTACCCACCAGTGCCACGTGTCGCAGGGGTAGGCGAAACGGTAAATTCCCATCGACCGAGCAGCATAGTAAAAAAGCCCATAAAGGGAAAGCCCAATATTGTTCCCTTCGGCCCGGCAAAAGTAAAAGTATATATATTTGTATACCACTGGCCATGGGGGCAAACAGCGGCAAAATAATACCAGCCGCACAAGTAACAAACTCTATTTGCAGGAACAATGTAGGTTTCGGCAGGAGCATCGGTCGAAAGGGGGCGCCGCATACCATACCACATGGTGTGCATGGTCTCGGCCGAAGCTCCATTCTCACCCTTGCCCGTGAGGGGCTTGTTGGCGGATGGCATGAGGCCCTTCGACCAAATCTGCCGAAACCCATGGCGAAGACTACGGAGCAAGAATGGCAAGAGGCGAAGGGTCGTACGAGGAGTGAGTAAGCTAGAGGCGTCCCAGACGAAGGGTGCAAGGCGAAGAGTATCTGTCGAAGGAAGACGACTTCGCCGTGGCGAGTTCGGCCCCGCGAGGGCCGAAAAAGCCTTCCCGGCCCATCAAGCCTAGGGGCTATAGGGCCGGCGATCGCCCGACGGCCCATCAGGGGCCCATGAGCCTCCGTAACGTTGTGTACCCTTGTGAATGTCCCTTTCGTAAGGGCAATCGTGTAAATTCCCCTTTGTAACCTAAACCCTAGCAGTAAGAACTTGTAATGGGGCTATATATAGTCCCCTAGGGCCATGTAATAGGGGGACGGAGGAGGAAGAAATTCCAAAAACTAACACACTTCGTTTCTTTCCAACCACTGTTGAGCAACCACGTCTTTCGACGTATGCGGTTGTCGTTTCGACAACAATATTATTCAGTGTGAACCATTAATTATCTCTAATTACTTATCCAGATAGTATTGAGCGCCATAATACGAGTTATTATCATATAATGAAGTGAAAAGCCGATGTGACCGGTTTTGCTTTTAAGAAGAGCTCAGTGTTGGCGTAAACCATGAATCAAAGTTTAGGTTAGTCCATTGGTAAAGGTCTTTTCTTCTATGAAAGTTTCATGAGATATTGACGTGGTACCTTCTAGACTACACCAATGTCTTACATTTCCTCGTAATAATAACATCATTGTTGTTTTGGTCGAAGTGGAAACAGTCCGACTAGTTGTCACACAATCCTAATTGGTGTGGGCGTTAAACAATACTGCCACGCCCATTACGAATGGCGTGATAATGTTGTTTCACCATGCTATACAGGTAGCGTGGTCGAAAGGTTCTCATTTTAGAAGTAAGGCCCTGTTCAGTGCAGCTTACTGCTGCAACAACTGTAACTAGCCAACTACACTAACAACACCAGTGTGTAGAAATAATGTAGTTGCTGTAGTGGCTGCAGCTGCGCAGCTGCAAAAAATTTGCAGCGAACAGACCCTAAGTTGTCAAATGATTTTATTTTTGAAATTTAAAGGTTTAAAATAAAATAAAGTGTCACTGTTCATTGGACTACTCCTATATATAGTTGTCATATGGCCCATTCCATTTAGTGATGAAAGGTATGTACAATCAAGCATGAATGCACGAGAGACACAGCACCATTCATGCTTTGATGATGATGTTCATCGATCGAAAAGATGCATGTACTTGATGATACGGCCACAAGCAAGGGTCGTCTTCGCCGGGATTTGGATATTGTGACTGCAACCTAAGCAGTAGCGGTACGCATCGTTGGATACAAACTGAACGACCTAGATCGTGTTTTTACTGTTCACACTACCGCAGCAATAAGCACTGTAGCACGAAGTACTGTTCACCTGGTTGCTGTAGCTACGAATCTAGACCATTGATCGCAAAAATGGACAGCCGATGTTGCGTGCAGTTGCTAAGTTGCAGTTACTACTGCAACTGCACCTGATCCGAATTCTCTTCGGCGAGCAATCAACCAAGGGGACGCAGCTCCTCTTACAGACTGACACGTTAGAGGGAAGTGCGTTCTTAATTAATAGGTGGGGTCTATTTTTATGGGCCCACATGTAAGCAGCATACGTCCCTCTGATGTACGTCAAAGGTGCCTTACCCGTACGCAAGGACATATTTTCACCTGAGAACTGCTTTGTATAATTAACTAGATGAATATCCAGCTGCGTTGCTGTGGAAAATTAAGTTGTATAATATGTACAAATAAATTGTAATATGTTTTGTAAACAAAAATAAAATGACTTCATATATTTTATATAATTTACACATGGTTGTAAATTTAATTCATTTATGAAACAAGGAAAGTATAGCGAGAAATAATTATCAGTTGGAAGTTAACATGCACGCAATCTATGCGTGTAACCAGCCACACGACCTTTTACATTAGAATTTTCTAAAAAGTTTGTAATATTCATAGTAAATGTTATGTGTACCATATTGTTTGCACTAGAAAACTTTTAAGTTCAAAAATGACTATTTTTAGGGTGTTTAAAAATGATTATAATTCTAAGCCATGGATTAATTGTTTTGTGTAAAACCTTAACTCAAAATTTAAAATGATTTCAAAAGTTTGATTAGTAACTGAAAGCAAGATGTGAAATAGCATTTGATCGACTAAACTGATTGTTCTATCGTCATTTGGATTTTGAATATATTTAGCAGATTCATTCAAGGTATTAATTATGAATCCTATAAATCTATACAAGTGATTCTCAATTAGTATAGTTATTACTCCCTCCGTTTCAAAATGTTTGACACCGTTGACTTTTTAGCACGTGTTTGACCATTCGTCTTATTCAAAAAAATTTATGAAATATGTAAAACTATATGTGTACATGAAAGTATATTTAACAATGAATCAAATGATATGAAAAGAATAAATAATTACTTAAATTTTTTGAATAAGACGAATGGTCAAACACATGCTAAAAAGTCAACAGTGTCAAATATTTTGAAACGGAGGGAGTATTACCTATTTTCCTGAACTATGGTTGTGCCACATTATCCAATTGATCCACAATCATTGGATGAAATCTGAATGGTTTGCCACTTCACCTACCATACCAACACCAAAGTAATCGAACCGATCGGTACAACGATGAGCGATCCTGGTGGAATAGCAAGCCCACATGTAAGAGAACCCCTAATGTGCGATCGATCGATGGCATCTCCCCGCGCGCGATCAGATACGATAAAACATACTCCCTCCGTTTTACAATGTAAGACTTTCTATATTGTCCACATATATATATATATATATGCTAATGAATCTAAACACATACCTATGTCTAGATTTATTAACATATAAATGAAGAGAGAATCCACTTAGTGCCACTGAGTTTTGTCCGCTTCTACAATATACCCCTGACTTTGTCAAGTTGAACAACATGCCATCAGGTTTTCTTTAACTTTCACTGCGTGCCATCGCCATCCACGAGCCGTTAGTTGGCCTCCGTTGACCGTATTGAATTGTCTCTAAATAACTAAAATACCCTTTGACTAAAATATCATTGTACTTGTTGACCGAAAACCGTAACACACCATCCACCCCCAAATCGATCTGTTGATGTTTCTCCTCCAGTGAGCGGCGCCGACTCCCCATCGATGGAACGCCAGCTGCCTGACTCCTCGACGCGCCGCCGGCCGGCCGGCTCCCCGATGACGCGCGGTTGGCCGCCTTGCTCCCCGACGACGCGAGGCCGGCCGCCTGGCTCCCCCACGACGCGCGGCCCGGAGCTCGGCTCCCCCTCGACGCGCGGCGGCTCGCCGGCCTCCCCATCGACGCGTGGCTGGTCGCCGGGGTCCCATCGACGCGCCGCCAGCCGCCCGGCAAGCAGCGTCTCCATCTCAATGGACTACCACCGAATCCACCCGGTGGGCGTCGGCGCAGGAGCCGCGGGCGGCGGTGCTGTCGGTGCGTGTGCTGGACGCTGCTCGCCGTGCTCGTCCTCGCCGTCGCCGTCGCCGGCGAGACGCAGCTGGACAGCGCCGTGGTGGCGCAGCTGCTGCAGCAGCAATAGGCCGGGTTCGTGCCGCTCACGGTGTGGGCGCGCGTGCCGATCCGCATCAAGTTCGGCGCCATCAAGCTGTGGAAGATGACCGGGAAGGCGACCTGCAACCTCGTCGTCGACAACCTCGTCGCCGGCAGGCGGATCCGAATCCGCTCCAACAACTACAGCTTCAAGCTCAAGGTCTGATCGAGCTTTGTAGAGGCGTTGATCCATCTCCATCTCTGTGAATCCATCCGTTGAGTTGAGATTAGCAGGTGGTAGAGGCGTGTATTTACATTTTTACCGATACTAGTTTCTGCGAATCCATTCGTTTTTGGAAGCACTGCTACTCAGATTAGTTTTAATATATGAGCACCGATGTATATATGAAAATGCATACGCGATGAATTTCTTTGAAAATTGGAATAAAGATGGCTAACATATATAATAAGTTAGAGGCAAATAGGTCTTTTTACATCGCTAACAGATGCTAACTGTTCTGTGATGGCACGTAGTGAAGGTTAAAGAAAACATAATGGCATATTGTTCAACTTGACAAAGTCATGGGTATATTGTAGAAGTAGGCAAAACTCAATGGCACTGAGTGGATTCTCTTATAAATAAATATGAACAATGTTAGAAAGTGTTATATTGTGAAATGGAGGAAGTTTGTGGTAAGGCTTCTACGTGCGGGAGTCCACGATGAATTCAAAAATCCATCCAAAACTAGTTCCTTGAAAAGGCTCATTAACTACATGCCCTCCCTCTCCTTTCGACCTATGTGTGAATAGATAAAAAGCCCATATTTTTTTGCTTTGAGCTGGCAAAAAAATAATATAAAAAAATATAGTAGGTAGCAATTTTATACATAGAAACTTTATACCTAGAAAGTTTATATATAGAAACTTTCAACATATGACAAATTGGTATATAAGCTTTGTACATAAAATAATTGGTATAGAAACTTTATACATATAAATATTTAGCATATGAACTTTGTATGTAATGTAAAATATCCGGTATAAAAACTTTTACACAAAAAGTTTCGAATTAAAATAAAACAGAAAAACATAATCACAAACACTTGATTGGGCAAATGTGTTCAGCCCAACATGTGCAAGAAAAATGAAATAGGCCAAGTAAAAAAAATCCATGCGTTTAGCCCATAAAACGAAAAGAAAAATGACGGCCCAACACAAGTATCATCTGGGCCAAAAAAAGCAAACGGACGTACATTAACTTTTGGAAAAAGTATAATTTGACTCCCTCAACTATCGTCCGAGTATTCATATCCTCCAACCACAAAACCGGGTATATCGACTCCTCCAACTATCAAAACCGGTGTAAACAATATCCCTGGTTTTGGCTGATATGGCGCCTACGTGACGGTTTTGACCGAGTCTTTTCCTACGTAGCACTTACGTGGCATTAGAATAAAAACAAAAATTAAAAAATATGTGGGACCCATATGTCATACAAAAAATATATATATTGTAGGACCCACGTATCATCCTCCCTCTCCTTCCCTTCTTCCTCCCCCTCTCTCTCCTTTATCTCTCTCTCTCCCCCCGGCTTTTCTCTTCACCGGAGGAGCGGCGGCCTCCACCGGCGGGATGCGTATAGGTACGGCGGCTTCTACCACCGTGGGGAGGGATTCCATGGCAACGAGAAGCAGCTGGTGGCCGAGATGCCCGTCGAGCCGGCAACGGCGACTACCGTGGTGCTTCCCGTCGCGGAGCCAGATCCGGACTCGAGCCACGATGCCGCCGTCGCGGCCGCCGAGGAGCCGGTCCATGGCGAGGCCGATGAGGAAGACGAGGATGAGATGGCGAGTAGCCGGACTTCACCGGAGGGATGTTTGCGCAGACCGTTCACATGCCGTCCGATGTCCGTCTCCTGCAAAAGCACAAAGCAGGAACTTCAACTTCATCTCCTCTCCTTTTGTTGCAAGGGGAACAGAACAGCAGTGACGGTGAAAGAAGAATGGGGGTAAAAAGCTTTTGTTTTCACCTGGAGCGCCTTGTACGGGATGTCCATGTCTGCCAGGCTCTGCAGCAAGCTCAGCAGCTCGTCCTCCGGCTGTGAGGAAACAAAACGAAAAAACGTGCAGCTCGTGTCAAATTTCAATGGTTTCTTTGATCGAATTCGTCGGCGAGGTGGTGAAAGAAAATTAAAAAAAAAAACCTCAGTTGTTGTAGCCGCCGCCGGGCGTAGAGCCGCTCCACGATACCGTCGCGCCGCGCGCGCAGCTCGTCGGGGCGGTCGTGCGCGGCACAGGCCAGCGCGGCATCCACGAGCTCCCACACGCCGCCGCCTCCTCCTCCAAATTCCGCCAGCGCGCGGCGCAGCCACTCGTCGTCCCGATCCATCTCCCCCCTCGCGGCGGCGCCGGCGAGACCCGACCCGTCCGCGCCGGAGTATATGTCGGATCTTTCCAACTCAGCGCCACACCTCACAAACCCCATCAACCAACCAAGAATCCGACACCAATCAAGAACCCAACCTCCCCATCACCACTGCCGCCGCTCCCGACCGCCGCCGCCGCCGCTCTGGTGAAGAGAGAGGTCGGGGAGAGAGAGAGGTAAGGGAGAGAGTGGGGGAGGAAGAAGGGAAGGAGAGGGAGGATGACATGTGGGTCCCACAAACCATTTTTGTGTGTGAATGATATATGGGTCCCACATATTTTTTTAATTTTATTTTTATTCTAATGCCACGTAAGCGTTAAGTAGGACGAAGACTCGGTCAAAACCGCTACGTAGGCGCCACGTCAACTAAAACCATCTCCAAAACCATCTAGGAACATTGTTTGCATCGGTTTAGATAGTTGGAGGAGTCAAAGGTATATTTTTTTTTCCTTAACTTTTTCGCACAGCAAAGGCTCCTATAGTAGAATAGCCAATCTTGTCCACCTCCTGATCTTTTTTGTCCTCAAGGCACCCGTCCATTCCTCCTCTCTCGCGGAAGCGCATCGCCCCACGAGGGAGAAGGCACGCTCCCTGCGTCCATATTCAGAGAGCTTCTGCAGGCCAGGCATCTTCTCAGTCAATATCTCTTTGCCATAACCACCATCTCCGATCTCCTACTCTCTTTTCAATCGTTTGATGTTGCATCTGTTCGAGAGCTCCAGCTGCTTCGTCCTGGATTGCTGCTGTACAATTGCAAGTGCAACATGTACTAGCTCCATGAATCGGCTCCACAACTCCACAAGATTCTCTCGCCTCTCACAACATGTTTCTACTGTATTTATTGTTTCACATTCACAATCACTGATCTTTTGATACAATGATATTAGGCAGCTCGCTAGGATTAATTAACATTTCTTCTTTCCCTTTTTTTTTCCCAGCAGATGGGCCATATTGCTTAGATTTTATTTTCCCTGACCTCAATGCTCCAGCCAGCTTCTACTCGACGCCTCTCTTTGATGTAGTTTATTAGTATCTCCCCTGTTTTTTCTATCTTCAAATTTAATTTGTCTCTCCCCTATCAGAACTCAGGTGTCCTTTCCCTAATAAGAGGTGGTTTCTGGAATTATGGGGGTTGCAGTCCTTTTTTTAAATTTTCCTCACCATTGTCATCAGGTGATTCCAATGTACTAACCAAATAATTTAATTGCATGAACTGATTTGATCAAGCACAAACCAACAGTGCGCCTGATGTCCATCTGTAGTAGTGTTAAGGTATTTGATCCTCCTCTAGATATTAGATTTCCACTAGCAAAATGCTTTGCTATGGGTAAAATATACATACTTTGCTTTGACCATTCTTATTTGAATATATGTTATTTACATGATTGAAACAAATATTAAAGTATTGCACAATATCATAGACTAATTTGTAATATGTACAAAAGTAGTGGTGGGGTCCCCCACCACCACTATTATCTTTTATAGCGGTATAGATTATCTCAGGCTGATAAGTTTGTCAATATTTGTTCTCATAATCTCATTGGCTTCTATTTGTGTCATTGATGGGTTTTCACCTTTCTTGCTTGACCCATCCATCAAATATCACTTTTTCTTTCGTTTACAAAAAGTATAAAAATGTTTAAGCTCTACTGGGAAAAAAATTCAGCTATCATTTTAGCCAATAAATTGTGCAGTATACTGCTGCACACGACGTAAAATTGACCCTTTCAAATGTCATCTCATATATTTTTACTTTTTTTTTGTTCAGAACTGAATTATATGTACTTTTTATATTATATTTCAATACAGTATATATGTTGACTAAACTGTTACTTTCACACATTGGTTGTCACTGTTCTATTCTTTTCCTACATTTTTGGGCAATTCTGATGTGGTAAGCTTGCTGCAACATGCATACTGTTGCTCAATCAATAGTGTTTGTTACTTAGAATGACAGTTGTCAACTTTTCATTGGATATAAGGCGCTATGACTTAATCAGGTGGTCCATTCAAACATGATTTTAGTATATAAAAGAGAATGTGACTCCCATGAGCCCTTACTAAAAATGTGAATCTCTCGATTATTTCTCAACTTGGGTAATTGTCTTCTTGGCCTAACTTTCCTAAAGTAGTACTTTTTTCCCTAACGAGACTACTATAATCGCTCTTCCGGCCTCATCTTTTCGTTTATACTTATACTTATTAGCCAAAATTTAAATTTTTAATATAAAATTTGGAGTTGATTTTGTGATTTTTTTTCATCGAAGTTTATTTTTCAGCCTTTGTTTTCAGATCGCTAAGAACACGTATATAAAAATTTTATTCATAAATTATTTTTAATTTGCAAATATGTTGTTTCGTTTATTCCCCAAATAAGCGAACCGATGGGTCCGTTCATTAATAAGCTTGTACAGGTACAACTATTTACTTAGCAAACATTTATTCTATATTTCTAAAATTTGAATTTCAAGACCCCTCTAAACATTGCCATCACTAAACAATCCAAATCACATTTTGGATTTACTATTTTCTTTCAGAAAACTACACCGAAACATCATATATTCAGAAGCAATCAGACACCACAGTCTTGACAAACTCTCGAGGCCGGCAGACAGCCGCCAATGGCGTCGCCATTGGCATCGTCAACCCGCCGCCTTCGGCCATGTCGACGGCGCCGCCTTCGCCGATCTCCCAATCGAAGCACTGCACGAGCGCCGCCACCGTCAGGCCGACGAGGCGCACGGCGAGCCCCTCGCCGGGGCACCGCCGCCGGCCGAGCCCGAACGGCAGCATGGGCGCGGTGACCGCGGTCACCGCGCCGGCGCCGGCGCCGTCGTCCATGAACCGCTCCGGCCTGAACTCCTCCGGCGAGCCCCAGACATCGCCGTCGCGGTGGATCGCCCACGCGTTCACGAGGATCATCGTGCCACGCCGGACATGGTAGCCACCCACCTTGCAATCCTCCATGGCCTCGTGCGCCGGGATCACCGGGCCGACGGGGCGGAGCCGGAGGGTCTCCTTGACGACGCACTGGAGGTAGGGGAGGCTCGCCATGTCGGCCTCCTCCACCAGCCGCGCCGCGCCGACGTTGGCGTCTATCTCGGCCCTGACCTTCGTCATCGCCTCCGGGTGCGCCACCAGCTGCGCCATCGCCCACTCCGTTGTCAGCGCCGACGTGTCGGTGCCGGCGGTGAGCAGCACCAGGACGATGCCCTTGACGACATTGTCGGTGTAGTGGTCGGGGTCGGTTTCTTGCAGCGTGAGGAGGGCGTCGATGATGCCGTTCTTCTTCTGATCCTTGTCGGCGGCGGCGGCGGCGGCGCGGCGTGTTCGGCGGTGGTCGTCGACGAGGCCGGCGACGAACGCGTCGCGCCTTTTCTGAAGGCTTTGTAGGGTGGCCACGACGCCGCGGAGACGGTCGACCCACCGGAGCGCCGGGAAGAAGTCGCCGACGGTCGGCGAGCCGCTCGCCGCGAACGTCTCCTCGACGATCTCCTGGAACCTGCGCGTCTCGTCGCCGGCGTGGCGGCGCGCGGTCACCGCGCGCAGCATCACGTTGAGCACCAGCTCGAACAGCCTGGGCCGGAGCGTCACCGTGCCGCCGCCGCCGCCGCCGGCGGCGGCGTCGCGGAGGACGGCGTCGACGAGGGACGCGACCTCGGCCCGGCGGTCGGCGGCGAGCGCGGCGAGGCGCGCGTTCGAGAAGAGCTCGACGCCGAGGAGGCGGCGGAGCGCGCGCCAGTGGTCGCCGTGGGAGGCCCACACGACGGTGGTGTGGCCGTACCCGAGGACGTCCCCGGCGAGCAGCCGCGGCCTCCCCGCCACCGCGGCGTCGCACGCCGTGAAGCACTCCTCCGCCGCGGCGTGCGTCGACACGAGCAGCGCCCGCCGCGCGCCCAGCCGCAGCGACACCACCGGCGCCGCCCCCACCCGCGCGGCGACCTCCGCCAGCGAGCGGTGCAGCGGCTTCTTGATCAGGTGCAGGTGGCCGAGCACCGGCATCGCCGGCGGGCTCGGCGCCGCACCTCCATCACCCAACCTCGTCATCACAACAACGGCGACCATCAAGAACAGAACGCCGACGACGACAACCAGGCTAGCGTCGCCGCCGGTCACCGCTGTCGTGGCAACCTCGAGACCAGCCATCATCGTCGACGGATCCGGGAACGGCAAGAACACTCTCAGGAAGCGATTCCTCGAGGAAGAAGAAGACAAGAAGAGGAAGAGCCCATCACTCCAATTGATGAATGGCCCATGCCGGCTGCTGGCCGCCATGGCTGAGGTCACTGTCAGCTCAGCTAAGCGTCGCCATCGAAGCTGCTATTCCGTCAATCGAATGGAGGAGATTGACATTTGGCGCATTCTAGACAACTTCCCTTTTTTAGAATAATGGATTTAAATAAAACCTAGCCACTTCTAGACAACTTCTAATTTTGTACCGAAACTGTGGCTGGCACGTCGCTGCTCACTGACATATGGGTCCGAGGGGCTGTAGGGTCCACACGTCAGTGAGTAATGCTGCAGATGACATGCATCCTCGCTATCTATGGTGTCCTATTTTATTCAGCTTAACCGTGTAACTACTTACTAAGCAGACATGTTTTTTTCATACTGTTTAAACGGTGTATTTTTAAAATATTATATATAAAAATAATACTTAGTTAAATCAAATAAGTCAATTTCTCAAATTTATAATGATTAATACTTAATTATATTGTACGCTATTGACACGTCTTGTTTGGCTTGCAATGAAAAAACTCAAGCCAACACCATATTTAAACGCAACATAGAAGACATCCTCGGAACGTAGAGTTGAATGAAATTTGGAAAAAATTCAAGGAAAATGTACTAGTTAGCCAATTACTGCAAAAATTACTTTTTTATTCAAAGGACCATTGGTGATTATGTTAATCTCAAAATATATTGGCCCAGTTTTCTAGAGGTGTTTATAGGGATAGTGTGTGCGTGTGTGCTCATAGAAGCGGGTGTGTACGTGTTGTTAATGTCTACGTTTGTATTGTGTTTCTAAAAAACTGACAAAATATCCACCTTAAAACGACGGATCATACTTTAGAGGAGCTCTTGGTGAGGTTAAATTAATCAACGTGTGCGTCAATGGAAAAAAAATCAAGATTAGAGCTATGGATGGACATATGATCAAGCTACGGATGAACTCAAACTCAAGTTGAACATTTACAATTAATGTATATAAATGGACATATGACTAATTATACCTACTGTAGAATGGGGGACTTTTGGTGGAATTTCCGAGGAGTTGAACTAATTTCGTTTGAAAATGCTGTACAAGTTCATGTGTTTCAAAGGTGCTTTAAAGCCTTATCCGTAGTTCCTAAAAGGTTACGAAATTACACAATTAAGATGGATGTATGACCGGTTTTAATGGCGATAGATAATTTTGGACGGCACTGCAAACTTATGGATATCCCTTGCTTCAAAGTTTTCAACTACTTCCTCGCACAGTGACTTATACTAAAATGAAGCTATTTTTTCACCTTCATCTTCTCTTAGCCAAGCATAACCATTCTCTTCACCTTGTTTCTCATCTCCACTAATCATAATCTTTTTTCAATTATCTCTACCTATTTTTTAATACCCGTGCTTGTAAAAAAATAATTACATTATGGGATGGAGGAAGTACATATTAGGCGTAAGCAAGTATTTTGGGCCTTTTGGGCCAGATGAGAAAAAAAATGTATTTTGGGCCTAAAAAAAAGTGGAGTAGAGACCATATGCATGCCTATAGGCCTGAAAAGAGAGGCCTGATTGCAGTTTTGGGGCCAAAATGAGGAAATCTTGACCCCAAAATGAACTGAGATTTCAAGTGAGGCTTTGTTTTCCTCCTAGGTGAACTTTGGCTTTTTAATTATGTTTTATTTACCATAAATCGAGCATCAATTTCCCTAAAGTAGTACTTCCTCCGTTTCTGGTTATAAGACTTTCTAGCATTACCCATATTCATATAGATGTTAATGAATCTAGACATATCCGTTTCAGGTTATAAGACTTCCGTCATTAACATCTATATAAATATGGACAATGCTAGAAAGTCTTATAACCTGAAACGGACGAAGTATTACCATAGGTTCAAAGGTTTCTGGATTGCTTTGTTTATAATTATCCCAGTGATTTTGATCTCCTGTCCTTTAATTTGAAGTGCATGTATTGTAATTAAAATGGTATAAATTAACCTATGAACACGAGAGCTAATGACCGAATATTTGACTATTTGGTTGAAATCAATTACACAAAACAATTATTTGGCGTGACAGATCCTATAACGTATCAAAGAAAAAAAAATTTCTAGAGACTTTTGAGCACAGACTCCATCTCCACACGTGGTAGGCACATGGCCATGAGAGGCACGGCCATAGGCATGGTGAGCCCAGAACCTTCACTCATATCAACCTTCTTCTTTCCGACGCGCTCCCACTGAAAGCATTGTATCATAACCCCTAGCGCCATCCCTACCGTCCTAAGAGCAAGGCCTTCACCGGGGCACTTCCGCCTCCCCATACCGAAGGGCATCATCCACCCACTTCCATCGACTTTGAAACCCTTGAACCTCTCGGGTATGAACTTGTCCGGGTCCTCCCAAACACGGGGATCCCGCTGCATGGAGTACACGTCGACCAACACCATCGTCCCGCGTGCGATGACGTGTCCAGCGACCATGCAGTCACGTGACGCCTCGTGCGGGACAAGGTGCGGGGCTAGAGGGTACAGCCGGAGCGTCTCCGTGATGATGCACCGGAGGTAGGGGAGGTTAGCGAGGTCGGGTTCCTGGAGGAGGCGGGACATGCCAACAACAGAGTTAATCTCATCCGTTGCTTTCCTGAGCACATCTGGATTGTTAAGGAGGAGAGCCATCGCCCACTCGATCGTGCTTGCTGATGTGTCAGTTCCGGCTTGTAGTAAACTCTGTATAGTTACACACATGTTGAAAAAGATTAAATTTGAATATAGAAGCAACAAATTTCAATGGCAACATGGCTTAAGCCTTTGGTAGAAGTGACATATATGTCAAAGATCATTACCAAAACCATTAACTTAATCAATGCTGAATCATTGTGACTAGTAAATAAACTAAACACTCAGTGTGTACTACACATCAGACTGTTGACATTAACAAAATGGCTAGTGTGATGCATCATCACTGACGACTAATGCCATACATGATAGCTTTCTTTATATTTTTTTCTTGTTAAATTATCATTCATTCAAGTACTATAAACAGTGAAACCAACTCAATTCATTTTCAAACTTATAAAGATACTACTAGTATCAACCGTACTTAAAAAAAATCACTGAATTATTGCCACAAATTAATTAATTAGCTATAGTTCGCAGTGCAGTACACATCGGCCTCATTTCGCGGTGATGAGATGGACGAATTTTTTGACCGTCCGATTGAAAATCGACGGCTAGGAGTACTCTACCACGTGGCGCGTGACGTCACTCTGACACGATGCATGCGAGGTGGATTATACTATTGGAGTACGTACCAAGCAGACGGTACGGATGACCTCGTCGGCGTACGACTCCGGCGAGCTCTCCTGCTGCCGGAGCAGGTCGCCGATGACCGTACGCCGCGGCGGCGAGGAGGAGAAGTCATCGGCGGCGACGGCGAGGCGACGGCGGTGGCGGCGCCTGTACTCGTCGACGATGCGCTGGCCGAAGTCGTGCCGCTCCTTGGCGATGCCGGCGAGCCGCCGGCGGGCTCTCCCGAAGTCCAGCAGCCGGAGGAACGGGAGGAAGTCTTGCCGGTTCGCCGCCCCCGCCGCCGCGAGCCCGGCCTCGGTGATGGCCTTGAACCGGAGCACGTCCTCCTCCGCCATGCGCTCGCCGGCGACCATGGACATGATCACGCTCGCCACGAACCCGTACGCCGCCGGCTTCACGCCGACGACGACGGCCGACGCCGCCGACGACGACGAGGAGGACGAGTAGAGCCTCGCCGCCATGGCGCGGGCCTCGGCGTCGCGCGCGGGGGAGGTGGCGGCGAGGCGGCGGGCGCAGAGGGCGTGGACGGTGGCGAGGCGGCGGAGGTGGCGCCACCGCGCGCTGTGCCCCGCCGTGGCGATGGTGGGGCAGCCGTCGGTGAGCAGCCGCCGCGACGCGAGCCCCGGGCGGCCCGCGAGCGCGGCGTCGTGCGCCGTGAAGCACTCGTCGGCGGCGGCCTGGGAGGAGACGAGCACCACCGGCCTCGCGCCGAACCGGAGCAGGAGGAGCCCCGCGCCGCCGCCGTAGCGCGCCGCCAGCGCGGCGAGGGAGCGGTGCAGCGGCTTCTTGAGGAGGTGGAGGTGGCCGACGACGGGGAGGGCCGGCGGGCTCGGGATGCGCCGGCCACCGTCGCCATTGGGTGGTGGAGCTTGGTAGGATAGGAGATGGAAGAGAAGCCATGTGAGGAGGAGGAGGAGGAGAAGAGAGGCGAAGACGAAGGCTTGTGAGATCTCCATGGACAAGGTGAATGAAACTCTGCATGCCATGGAGCTCAGAAATCACAATGGTTCTGGTGTTTATGTAGCACTCCCTCCGTCTCACTCCCAAAGACACGGTCGAATTTGTCATAGTCTTCAGGACAAATATTTGACTTTAAATTTATCATATATTATAATATTTGTAGCAACAAAATCATAACCATATGAAAGTAAATTTAAATGATAATCCAATGATATTATTTTCATCAAATAAAATTTAATTTATAATAAGCTATTTATTAGTCGAATATTTAAAAGAGTTGAATTTTAAAATACATGTGTGTCTTAGTGAGTGGGACGGAGAGAGTAGGGTATTGCTGGTCTTTAATTTAATGTGGTGCCAAGAGTATGTAAAAGATTGAAACAATTTATGATTTGAGCTATATATTTATTATTTGAACTTATGTTAATTTAGAGTGGGTCATCAGGGTTTGCTTTCTTCACTATGATTGGCTAACTCTGATCATGGCTTTATTTATACTCCATTCATCTTAAAATATAAATATAAGACGTGTTTTATTTCGATAGGATAAGACTTCGGCCAACGATTACTCTATTAGGGTATAATTTTTATGACAAAAATAAATTAAATTTGTTAGATTTATATCTAAAAAGTCTTACTTACGATCATAGATAACCAGGCCAGAAGTACTTCCATTATCTTAAAAAGGCCATGAGGAGCTTAGAATAGACAACTCACATGCCTATCCATCCTAAAAGGATATTAAAAAAACCCCAAAATTATGCCAATAGTGATACGAATACTTGTATATCACAAATACATACAGTTTTTCAGAACAACAACTTACTTATTCTCCATGAGCATGTTTCCCAACCTGCTGAACCGTGTGTTTCATGAAAAATTTTCTATATAGAATTTTCAGTTTATAAAAAACTTTGAAGTTTTTTAAATCAAATAAATCCAATATTTAGTGTATAATAATTAACTTGATTAATCATGCACTGATGACTTATCTCCCTCTCAATAAAAAATCTCAGTTTACACGCTGAAACGAGCTCATGCTTAGCTTTAATTTGAGAAGGGAATTTTCCTTTAAGAAAATAATCTGACAAAACAAATTATCCTAAGCAAGAAATGGATACATATGATCTCTGCAATATCCAGGAATGTTTCCAATCGTGCACGTGGGAAATGCTGGCATTAGGATAGCATAAATCACACGTTTTTTCATCAGTGAAAATCACACGTTTTTGGAGAGATATCGAGAGCCATGCATATCCATCAATCCATCATGGACCATATACGCGTTAGGGTTCAGGGGCCCGTTGTGATGCGTTCTTGCACCAGCTGGGTATGATTCGGATCTATCTGAATTCTGATGATGATCTGTCGGCGAGATGACGTGTACCTATGCCGAAGTTGAACATTGACATGCGTACTGTTGTTGAGTGCCGACTCCACTTAATTACCACTGCCTTTCACATTGTATATTTGGTGTTGAGTGACGCTTGTCTTATTATAGTATTCAGAATATTCCAATATCCTAAAATATAATATAATATAAGTATTTCTAATTATAAATTTAGATAACTGTTCGTTTAAATTCATACTTAAAAAAATTATATTTTGGGCGGATGTAGTACAAAATATGAAAAATAACTATGCATCCTCGTTACTTTTACTCCTCAAATTTTGCAAATTGTCTAGGTAGTAAAGTTTTACGTGGTTACTATGTGTAATCACTTTCTACGCCCACATCAACGATTGAGAATAGGTATACTGACAATATATCATATAGAAGCAGGCTCAACTTGGTAATAAACCCTGAGATGCGCGCTTATGTGGTTTTATTGTGAGCTTGGTCCATCATGGTAAAAATTTGTCCAACCCCATGGGCTTTCAATTATAGCCTATAGATTGTAGACATATTGTTGTCCTAGCTGGCAAAACCACTTGTCAAAGCTTTCACATACGTGACATCACTGGATATAACCACTTTAGCAGTTATATAGACATGATTGCAAAGTTTGATGTAATTATTTTTCATTTCAAATAATATATATTTCATTGATTAGCAACATGGAAAATGAATTATTGTTACGAACAGATCTTCCAAGAGCTAGACGAATATTCCCATATCCACAAATATAAGAGAGACTTAAGGTTTCATTCCGACTATATTTAGGAGGAAAAAAATATACCCCTTAATAAGTAAGGGGAAGTTAGAGAGTGTGAGAGTTGGTGAGAGCAACGTTACGAAAAAAAATTGAGAAATAGGTGATTGGATTGGTGAGACAAATAGTACTCTTAAAATACTTTTTATTTTTGGACAGAGGAATAAAGGAAAAAAAACCCTTTGTATGTAGACAGGGGAGTGGTAACTATTTTGGCCACTATGACGGGAATCTTGAAACAGCTATACCATGTTGGTACAGTGCCCACTGCCAAGAGGACTTTTTGTCTCAAACTTGACTCGATCCGACCGTCCGATTGGATAATAATAGAGAAAAGCGTGCCTGAAAGCTGGCTGCCACAGACTGTAATCAATCTCTGCTCCTCAAAGATGAACATTGCCCGGTGTGTTTTTCACGCCAAAATTGAAAGTTTGGTTGAAATTGAAACGATGTGACGGAAAAGTTGAAAGTTTATGTGTGTAGAAAAGTTTTAATGTGATGGAAAAGTTGAAAGTTTGAAGAAAAAGTTTGGAACTAAACAAACGCCCAATTGAAGGAGCAGAACATGCATGTCAGGCTGTCAGCACAATATTGCATATATACACCTTAATTATAGTGCAGTATTTAGCACAGTGTACATTTGCATTTGTTTCATTAATTTTGGCCTTTTCTTGTTTATCTCTGCTTCTCCTGAAGAGAAGCACTTTGTAAATATATTGTTTTTTTTTGTCTTGATGTTCAATGGAATACTAGAAGCTCTCTTGCTATCAGTTTCGATAAAAGAAATATTTTCGTTTTATGGAACAACTAGTATTTTTCCAAAAAAAACATGTATATCGGTTTCTTTCTCAATTTTATTTCAAAAGATATATGAGGCATGCAATCAAATTCATAAGTTTCCTCTTATTATTCATCCACTATTGCATTATGGTGCCAAGCTTATACTATCTATTCTCACATATTTTACTTTTTACTGAGAGGACTTTCAAGTTACTTAAGTATTCCTATGCAATTACAGGGGCTGACCTGGACTAAGTAATCTAAGCCAAAAAGGCACGTGGTACATTTTGGTGTTGTTTGGATAATGAGAAATGGATTAATTTCCCACCTATCTGTAACTTTTTAATCCTAATCATTCATTCTTTCCACCTCATTTCATCCAAACCTTTATTCATTTCCTAAGCCCATTCCACATCTCATATCCTGTTATTCGAACGGGCCCTTCTGAGTTTTCACCATACTAGTGGCCCAAGCTATAATAAACATGGCCCACCATGGCCCACGGACTAGTTTTTGATCTTCATTGGATGAACAGTGATGTCATTTCGAAAAGTTCACTTCAGATCCCTCTCTTGATTGGATCTCATCCCTCAACCGTAAAATCGGGTACATCGCATCTCTCATTTTTTTTTTCAAAATCATTGCAAATATAGTCTCAAGGAGGTTTTGGATGGTGGTTTGCCGGTTTCAAGTGACGTGGTACCTACGTGGCGTGTTGGCTTGGTATTTATCTAACATGACACCTAAAAATAAATAAAACATAATGCCACCCATGTGTCAATCACAAGAAAACCATCTATATTCAATGAAATCGGCAGCTCGCCGATTCGTTCAAAAAAAATCATAAGAAAAAAAGAGAAACCACAAGCTCACATATCAGTTGGCATTTTCTAGCCATACTTCAGCTAGTTTCGCAGCCTCGGCTTCTCTTCCTCCTCCTCCGACATGGCTAGCTAGCTCCAACCTCGTCCTCCCAGATGGCATGCAAGAGTGGCATTTGGGGTTGTTCATTTTCGAAGGATGGCATATAGTAAATTCTCCTCGAAACCCCTTCTCTTCTTAATTTCTCGTTTCATTGACATATAATCCCCACTCAACCATGTAGTACAAAACAACCGTCGAACCCACTTGAGAAAACAAAATGGACCAGTATTGATAATTGAGGAACATTGTATACCCGGTTTCACGGTTAAGAGACACCGATTGAAACTGATCCTCAAATCGAGGGATGCAATATAGAATTTTTTCCATATCATTTTTGCATTTCCTTGGATCCTGGGTTCTACTTCTACGGGTCAAAAACAATTGTCCTGAAAACGCAGCAAGTTTCTTGTACTCCGTGCAACAAAAAACCACACGCATATGTCTCACGTTGCTGATCCACCTAAAGTCTCTTGCCACTTTTAAACATCACACACTTGGAGTTGAGCAGTTGACTCTCTGACAGGTGCGCCCCCCGACGCAATCCAAGTCCAAAAATAATACTACCTCCGTTTTTTAATAGATGACGCCATTGACTTTTTCTCACATATTTGTCCATTCGTCTTATTAAAAAAATTACGTAATTATAATTTATTTTGTTATGAGTTGTTTTATCACTTATAGTACTTTAAGTGTGATTTATATCTTATATATTTACATAAAATTTTTGAATAAGGCGAATAGTCAAATATGTGAGAAAAAGTCAACGGCGTTATCTATTAAAAAACGGAGGGAGTACTAACAATAACCCAATGGTGGAATATTGAATACGTACTTTCCTTTTCCACCCACGGAAATATTCTACGCACGAAAGCCGCACACGTGTTTCCCGCGACCGCGCCACGTCACCGCAAAAACAAAACCGGGGGGAGCCACGTGTGCCCACTTCCGGATAGATTCACGCCGACCCCCCTACGTCACCCCCGCGGGCCCCACCACAGCCACTGACACGTGGGCCCCACGAGTAACCACCTGTTCCGCTACTAGAAGTATAGTAGGCTTCGCGGCGGTGGTGGGTAAAAGCATAGTGAGCTCTCCCGTGCCACCGACAGGTGGGCCCCACCCGCGCGGCGGAAGGTTCTAGGCTCTCCGGCGAAGGTTCTGGAAGGTTCGGGAGGAGGGGGGAGATGATTCTGTCGGCGCTCGCGACTTCGGTGGGGATCAACCTGGGGCTGACGGTGCTCCTCGCGGCGGCGTACACGCTGCTCCGGCGGCGCCCGCCGTACGTCGCCGTGTACTCGCCGCGGCGGCCGTACGCGCCGCCGGAGCCGTGGCTGCCCGCGGCGTGGCGCCGCACCGAGGCCGACGTCCACGCCGCCGCCGGGCTCGACGGCGTCGTCTTCCTCCGCATCTTCGTCTTCAGGTCCCGCTTCCCCGCTCTCCTCTCCTCCAATCTCGGCATACACGCTGCTCGCTTTACTATGGGGGATGGAGATTGACGAGGTGATGGGGGATTTTGGTGTTGTGCAGCATTAGGGTGTTCGCGGCGGCGGCGGTGGTGGGGGTGGGAGTGCTGATGCCGGTGAACTTCATGGGGGACCAGCTGCGGCAGATTGACTTCTCCGATCTGCCCAACAAGTCCGTCGATCTCTTCAGCGTCTCCAACGTGCAGGATGGCTCCAACAAGTGAGCTATTTCGAGCTTCCTGATGCCTAATTTTTGTTCGCGGATTTAGGGGGTTTTAGTGGGTTTTGTGTGATTGTTAGTGCTTCAAGGTGGATACAATTGTTTAATAATAATAAATTACGTGCCAGTTATAGATTAAATTCTCGTTTTCGTATTAGGAGGATGAATCTCTTGGATTGTTTTAATGAGGTTGAGTATTTTGTTTATGCTAGTGGCTATTGAGATGTTCAGAGTATGCTTCACTGCACAGTTTTAGCTTAGGATTGCTCAGTTTGGTGAGCACTTTGATGGTTTTCTTTTCCTGGCCACTAGTCTATTTATAAAGCATGATTTGTTTTTCTCATTGGTTCCTTATTTTTCTGAAATTCTAATTTGTATTTTCTTTGTTTTGAAGGGGCAAAGTGCTAACTGCATGAAAAAAAACACAGAGATTCACTAATTCACCTATTTGATGCTGTCTCGAGAAAATGCGTTGAATCTCTCTCATAAAAGAAAAATATTTCTTTTAGTAGTATTTAGAATTTGATGTCGGTCATTTAAAATCCAACGGTTTCAAACATGGGCCTGCATGCTTAGGCCTTCTCCATGGCTCCAGGCTGATGCGACCATTTTGCTAGAGTGTTAAGTTGATTTCTGTCTGGAATTTATCTTCATTATTGGGCTAGCAATGCATAGCATACTCATTACCGGTGGTAATGTGGTGAACAGATTGTGGCTCCACTTTTCGGCTGTGTACATCATAACTGGAATTACATGCTACCTCCTTTATTATGTAAGTAATTGAGTATTTTGCTTCTTTTTGGCTACCTACTCACTGTTTTCAAACTAATTCAACATTTTACTTCCCTCTCTTATATTTGTGCTAGACCTAATAATTTGATCTATTTTCTTGATTGGATACTTCTTCAGTCAAACTCATTTGATATTTCAGTTACCATACCATGCATGCTTGTCAGATCTGGCATTCATTTATCAAATTCTTCTCGTTGAAGTTCTGCTTTGCTGCTTTCCTGTTTTCACATCTTTATGTACACAATGGTTTATGTTAGCTCTTTGCAGGAATACAAATATATTTCTGGCAAGAGGCTCGAATATTTTATGACATCAAAACCACTACCTCAGCATTTCACAGTTCTAGTTCGAGCTATACCTGTAACCAATGGTGTGTCTGTGAGTGATGCTGTTGATAAGTTCTTCAAAGAGTACCATTCATCTACCTACTTGTCACACACTGTTGTTCATCAAACTGGCAAACTCCGCCGCCTTCTTGTAAGATTCGATTGTTTTGCTACTTTCTATTGCTTCAGTATGGTTAACATCCTATATTTTATCCATGGTTCCAACAACACTTACTATATGGGGTGTCTATAGATTGACTTATTGCATTGGGTACATGTTGTTGTATTGAAAGTAGATAGTGATAGGTTTGCAAGGCTTGCATTTTGTTTCAGTTATAATCAATATGTTTTGACAACTTATTAGTCCTTTACTTAATTTCTTGTGACTAAAACAACTCACCATACTGGAAGTTGCTATTTTACTTTCAACATGTCACTTCTAACTCTATGTTATTAGTCTGATATATACATCTAGTGATTATGTCGAAAAGTAGATTTTAGATTAAACGTGGAGTCACAGAATTGCTCCTTTCCATTGTTTCATAAATAAAATACAGAAAGTATCTAATATGTTTCTGCCTAGACATGTCAAAAAATTCAAGGGGAGAATATATACATCAGTTGTGATCCTCATTTGAAAGTTGTCCGTATCTTATTTCACCTTTCAACACGCAGATTTATTCCCTTTTTTTTTGTCATGCGAACAATTTTGTTTATCCTAAATGTATCTTAAGAAATGGTACACCAGTAGATTTTCTTCATCAGCTGGAAAACTAAACAGTTCCATCTCTACATTTAGATCAACTTTATAATGTCTTTGTTCTATATTGCTTAATGTAATCTCCAGTTCCATTTTGATAGTTAACTCCATCTCTGTCCAGAATGACGCTGAGAATATTTGCACAAAGCTTGCCAACTTGAAGTCTGTACGGCGTACTTCTGGAGATCCTCCAGGAAAATTTCTTGGAATATTTGGCAGAAATGATCTTGTTGGGAAATATCAGAAAAGGCTGGAGGACCTAGAAGAAAATGTTAGAATGGAACAATCAGACACTACTAGGAGCAGACAGGTGCATATTTCTACCAATTTTGGTCTTGCTCAAACCATGATGTTTCAATATCTCCCTATCTGTTTGTTATACTGCATTGGAATTAGTATTTGGCTCTGGTGCTCATCTTTCAGAAAATTTATTTATAAACATTTCAATATTTTGTCATCTGTTCTGATTTTCTTTACATCTCTTTAGGAAGTTCCCGCTGCTTTTGTGTCATTCAGATCTCGATATGGTGCTGCAAATGCTATTTACATAAGACAATCAGACAAGCCTACTGAGTGGCAGACTGAGCATGCTCCTGATCCCCATGACGTTTATTGGCCTTTCTTTTCAACATCATTCATGGACAGATGGATATCCAAGTTTGTAGTCTCTGTAGCTTCTATTCTCCTGATACTCGTCTTTCTCCTAGTTTCGGCATTTGTTCAAGGACTCACCTATATGGAACAGCTAGAGACATGGTTGCCTTTCCTGAGAAATATACTGGAAATGTTAGTGTTTATCCATCTATTTATTTTTCACTACTTTCTGTATTTTGTTATTTCAGAAAGGAATCACCATTTCTTATAAAGTTCCAGTTTGCAGCAGTCATGCATTTTTTTGGATGCTTAATTTGGGATACTAATATTTACAAATTTTACCATGTTGGTTTTAATTTTTCTAATGCATTGCACAATATGATGGGATTCACTAACCAAGCTAAAATTTATTTGATTGTTGCAGAGCTGTTGTCAGTCAGTTGGTTACAGGATATCTTCCCAGTGTCATTCTTCACTTTCTTTCCTCTTATGTGCCCTCTATAATGAAGCTGTTTTCAACAATGCAAGGATTCATCTCTGTTAGTGGGATTGAGAGAAGTGCTTGCAACAAAATGCTTCGGTTTACAATATGGAGTGTGTTCTTTGCAAATGTTCTTACTGGCTCAGTACTTGGTCAACTCGAGATATTCCTTGATCCGAAGGAAATCCCTAAAAGGCTTGCAGTTGTTGTACCAGCACAGGTACAGCTTGCATTTATTGTTGCCTTTAAAACTGCTTAGTGAGTGAAAAAGCTCTTTGTTTTGTAGATATTACTGTGGGCATTTCAATGTAAAATCTGCTTTCTTAAACAACTGTCTCTTGTGTAGTATTGTATTGATCTCTTCCTCAACCGTGCATTGCTAAACTGTCCTTTGTTTATGCTTTGCTCTACAGGCCTCTTTCTTTATTACATATGTTGTGACATCTTGGACAAGTATAGCATCAGAACTTACTCAAACTGCTGCCCTTTTATTCCATTTGTGGGGTAGCTGTGCAAAATGCTGCAAGAGGGATGAGTCCAAACCTCCATCAATGCATTACCATAGTGAAATTCCTCGGGTTCTCCTGTTTGGACTTCTTGGGCTCACATACTTCATTGTATCCCCACTTATCCTCCCATTTGTACTGGTTTACTTCTGCCTTGGCTACTTCATATATCGTAATCAGGTGAGAGTGTTGCAGTTCATTTATCAGTACTTTATAATTTTCTGTTCTTCTACTCATGGAGTCTTTATGCTGTAATATACCTGGTTGGAATTTGGAAGGACATATTAGTACCTAAACCTGTTCGAAATTTGGATAGGGACTGACCAATTTGTTTGACACTTGCATAGTAATTTACTGAACTTGGTTTTGCAGACTGCCAGACTTGGTACTTAAAATTCACTTACACCACAAGGTGTAGATGGAATCAGGATAACGTGGGTCCAACTATAAATAACTTTTTCTTAGAATGTTTAGCACATAATCGTAGTGTTGTTTCCTGAAAGATGATCTAGATAATCTAGTGATGTAATTTGTAACACTCAGTCTGAAAGGCATCCAACAGTTCAAGTGTTATAATGAGGACTTTCTTGTGTGCAATGATTGCCTGGTAGAACAGTAGAAATTGCTTTCCCGCAAGTATTTGTCTTCTTTCACATCTTGCAAATAAGATTAAGTTTGGTTTTTTAATCTCAGTGAGATATAAGAGAACAAAGAACGCCCTTTATATGTTCTTAAGAATTTCGAGAACTTCCACAGTTGATTTCATGCGTTTGCAACGGTCACATCATCTATAATAGGTGTTGTAAATACTTCAGGCGTCCTATTTATCCATGCATTTGGAAGCTGGTATCAGTATACCATGTATTCTGGTTACACTGGTCCTGCAAAGATTAAACGATGTATTATTTGTTATATGAAAAATTGCCAAATCAACACCATGCATTCTAAAAGTGGATTGTTTAGCTGGATAAATGTGCCATACCAGAGAACCATGACACAGTTAAAGTGATATTTTTCCATCCATATAGTAGTTAATAAGGCACCAATAATTCTACATTGCATCATAGTAATACTTTAGGCCCCTTTAGTCCGACCAATCTGGAATTTGCACGTGTTTAACTCTGTAAAGCATTAGTTTATCCGTGTACACTTCTTAACTTTGCATAGTACAAATGCAGCTTTTTAATGTATATTCACCCAAGTATGACACTGGTGGAAGATTCTGGCCCATTGTGCACGGGGGAACAATATTTTCTCTGGTGCTGATGCATGTTATTGCAATTGGAGTATTTGGATTGAAGAAACTTCCCCTTGCATCAAGTTTGCTGGTACCTCTTCCAGTGCTGACCCTTCTGTTCAATGAATACTGCCGGAACAGATTTTTACCGATCTTCGAAGCATATTCTACTGAGGTAATGTGTTTTTCATTTTGTCCAAGGGTGCAATGTAATTCTCTTTGTGCAACTATGTATCAAAACGAACAACGCATCATTCTGGTCCTTTTAGCTTATCACTTCGATAGTTCGATTAGATATAATGTGTATTCACGTTCTACCTTTCGTGCTGCAGTCATTGATAAAGAAAGACAGAGAAGAAGAGAGCAAACCAGAAATGGCAGAATTCTTCAGCAATCTTGTAAATGCGTACTGTGACCCGGCGATGAAACCTATCCAACACTCCTCGAATTCAGATGAACGCACTACACCTCTATTGTCTTAGATCCAGATAAGTAATAGCTTGCAGCCTTACTGTCATGGCGTGAATTTTGGTTTGACACCGATAATCAGGCATACAACAATACACCTGTGCTTCTTCTTGTGATGTTACTGTTGTAAAGCATTACTACATACTTGACTGTGGAGTTGTTGTGCATATTTGATTTGTACATCTTAATTTGTGCTTACTGCGTAGAGATGAATAATGCATTGCTCCTTAATGAAGTGCTGTCAATGCAAACCTGTGTGGGTTGTACTTCTAGATATGTCAAATCACCTTTATTTGTTCCCTTCAAATTTTGTGTATATGGATGTTCTTTTGCTTCAACCTATTCAGTAATGAGATTATTTGGCAGTTGGAATGATGTGATATTAGTACTGATACATTATTATCAGTTTATTTGAGTTATACTTGTCCTTTTTTTGTGCCCCTCTGAGACTATTATCATATACAATTTGATGCCAAAATTCAGTTTTCTAAATACAAAAGGTTTCAAACCGTGTTGAACAGAACATAATTTGTTAGCCTGTTTCCTATAGTTTGCTATCACCCAATTAATTATATGCTGAGATTATTTGACAAGTTCATACTCTACAGTCACTGTGGTTTTGAAAATGTCATGCTATCCTTGGATTTGGAGCATACTGTTCTAATATATAAATAGACATCCATTTTCTTTTGTCCCTTTTTGTGTATGATTCTCAACATGCTACTCCAACAAAGATTTGCTTGCATCAGATTGAGCATATATATACATGATCACAAACAATGTGAATATGGGCCCCAAAAAAAATCAGTCAATTAAAGATCAGCAATATTGACGTATTCCTAATCGATTGTTCTATTATTTGGCTTCCATGGAAAGGAAATGTTCATGTGATTGCCTGCCACTTGGAGAGAGAACAGAGGTGTAGTGTTGTGGTAATCTATCTTAAGCAAGCCTGTAATTAGACTCGTACTGAGGCTTAAGTCACCATTAACAAAGATTATGTGATTAATGTTCCATTTGGCTCCCATGTTGTCTGTTGTAGTAGATTGTTGAATGCTGATGAATCCTAATGTGGCAAGTAGAAGGCCATGTCAATGTAAGCCATAGGCCTTAAAAAAAAGGGTAGGAGTAAAAGCCATAGCATATTGTGCCATTTGTCTTGATTGTTCAAAGGAAATCTTATGTAGAAACATGCTATGATGCTGATAATATTTTCCTATTGGCAAGTTGCATGGACAAAATGATATCACATTCATACCAAGTTGGTATCCCTGTTAGTAGTTTAATCCTTTTACTTTGTCCTAAAGTCTCTGTCATTTGTGCCTCACAACTTGTAGACATCTGCTGGATTCTTGGTCACAAAGCATGAAAAGGCATTGTGATGTGAACATGATGACATATCTAATTGGAATGTAGGGTATATTGTTAGAGGTCCTTTTCTAATTTGTATGTCCTCAGCCAAGACCCATGGAACTCTAATTTGCAACTGATTGCAGCCTTGACCTTTTCATATACCCTATGTAAGACCATTAGCTAGACTTGACCAAGAGACTGTGAAGGAGATGATGATGAGAGGCTAGGTCAAGCAGTCAATAACAGCAATATAAGCACGTCATGTTTGATCTCACAACCATTAAAAGGAAGAGTTAGTGACTAAATCATGTACATATACAAAACCGATTACATGTTTGATAAAAAAAAATCATGCCAAAATAAAAAATAAAAATATGTTGTTATAGTAGAACTCGAACCATGCATGCTACTCAACTCTCATCGAGGTTTTACCAAAATGAAAATTACAAGCTAAAATTTACCAAATAACCACTACTATGAAACACGTTTTGCAGATGGCCAAAACACGTTTTTACATGTGGCCGGGCCTACGACCAAAGGCAAGTGAAATATCGCGTAGGATTTTGTGGGGGAAATAGTTGTTTTGTGAGCAATATTGTTTCATGATAAGAACATATGTGTTCCATACTTGTAGCATTTCTGATCATTTTTATATGCCGATAATTTTTGTTTTGAATTCACCAATGGGAATGAACTATCCTTTAAAAGCTGGCAGCAGATGGATACATGACATATATGAAAAGAATATGAATGGTATATTCTATACCACGAACTACTTTAGTTTGTAAGATTTTTTTACCCATTAGAAACCAGTGATAGAGTTACAATCATTGGTTGAAGAAAGGGCGTGTAAAGGGACATTGGATAGACCGTCATCGTCATCCATGACAAACACAAAAGGATAACAAGAAAAAAATTATATCGAAGCTGTTTAGATTACTCAGTTCAACTGGGGATGAAGTAAGAAAGCATAGAATTAACCACACTCGTTGCAGTTACTTCCAACAAGCAAATATCATACACAATTTACAGTACACCTTTGCCTTGAGAATCGTGATATATAATTTGGCAATATGTGCGTATTTTTTATACTCCCTCTATCCCATAATATAAGGCGTGGTTAAAGTTGGCAAGGTCTCCAAAACTAATCTTTTACTTATAATTTCTCATATAGTATAAGATTTGTAGCAACAAAATTATAACCATATGAAAGTAAATTTAAATGTCAATCTAATGATATAATTTTTAATAAATAAAATTCATTTCATATTATATTAAGTATTGGACAAATGTTTTAAATCTTGAAATGTGTGCACGCCTTATATTATGGGATGGAGGGAGTATATGAGTATTTCATGTATGACTTTGTCTTGTATGCCGTACAGCTTAGAGGACAAAACTAACATTTACAAAGTATAAAGTATGAATCTGATGAATTGTTCCATGATTTTTAATGAGTGAAGGGGACATAGTTATTGTGGTGTATTTGGTGAAACTCTGAACCCTTAGCTTGGCAAAAAAATGGACTAATTAACCACAGTTAATCTCGATTTACTATGTTGATCAAATGCTTCATGCTAATTAAATTTTATTCACAATTATAATCTCACCTGCTAGCTAAGTAGATCTTTGATACTTGCTCTCATGCTATGCTTTGTTTGAGACCTTAATTTCAATGAACTTTGCATTAACAAAACTAAGCTGGATCACTAATTAACTTCCCTAGCTTTTTGGTTGTCCTTGGACGACGTTATAATCCAAGTTATGTGCATTGCCAGTAATAAAATTAATGGTGCAAGTTGCATAGAATGTACAATGAAAACATACTACTAGCTATGTAGCTATAGTTGATCAATTCAATCCCATAATTCACCAAATATAATATAAGCCAAGCTTGCATCACTCTAAAAAGGTTCTTGATTTAGCACGCAAGACATGGGCTAATCGCCAAAAGGTGATATCTGGATGTCCCGGACCTAGTCAACAAGGCAATGCAAGTATGAACTGGGCAAGGTCCTTTTCATGGTTTTTTTTACCCTTTGTTCATTGTCTTACTTCTATGAGAATGACGACTACAAAATTAATGTGAGAAAATGATTTACATCATAGACAGTACATAATTTGTTTGATGTGTGACTTGGACTATATATTTATAATTCATTGTAGTTTATGTGGGTCCATGTGTCGAGTATGTGCGTACTTATGTGAGAAACCAATAGCTTAAATGTACACGCGATTGTAAAAATCGCTTACCATGTTGCATATATTAATTTCTTGGCCTTTAGGATCACATATAATTTGGTGTGGTGGTTCCAATTTGCATGTTATAAATTTGATATGCGGATGATCAAAAGCCCTTGCAAGAAAAAACCGCAAACATTAACCAATCGCGGAGTGTCTGTAAATGCATGGGAACTATATTATAATAAGGCAACAACTCTTCTGGTGCGGTTTACGAAATAACAAAGAGGTAGAATGACTTAGAGTTGTAATAGAAAAGTATTCAACAATATGGCACAGTCCATCTCTATGGGCACTCCACTCCACTCCTACTGTTATAATCCAACATATATTAATTGTTATAGATTGAAAATCATGTTTCTCTAGTATGATATGTGTCTTCCCAACAATTTTCTTGAGAAAAAAAAACATAACTTTGAATGCTGATTACAGATGGGGAGTATAGAGCGTGAGCTGCAAATTGATCGTTCTCTTTTGCCTAACTATATATACAATGTATGGAAACCACAAAAGTCTTAGCATATAAAAAGTGAGGTAACAATGTCTGCACTACTGCAATCTCAATGTCATGTCCACCTGTCAATGACTAGGCCTACACAACCTTACACTCATATCATTAGCTAAGCAATAACATCAACTGAATTAACTAAGTATCCAATCTCTCTCACTAGATTACCTTGTCCCCCTCCACAATCTATATGTTCATCACAAACTTAAACCACATCTCAATCCATCATCATCAACAACAACATAAGCACAATAGATTATATATACATGCATGCAATGATTTTCCAAAACAATACTAATAATTTGGTCTAATAATAATGATACTACCCATATTCTTTACTTGACATCCTAAAATCTCCGCCGTCAAACTTTCTAGAGTTTAACTACAACTATAATACATTACTAGTTAGCAAATTAAGGGTCTGTTCAGATTGTAGCCAAAATAAACCTTACCAAATTTTGGCAAGATAGCAATATTGTCAAAATTTTAGCAGGATTTCTTATGTATTTACCAAATTTGGCAACAAACTAAACGTAGACATTTTTTTGGCAACTTTACCAAAAAAATGGTATGGTTGAAAATGGCATCAAAGTGAACATGCCCTAAATACTTCCGCTTGGCCGTTACACAACTCTTGACGTTTTGGACAATGTTAAGATCAAACTTTTATATCTTTGCCTCTAAACAATTCTAAAACTGTTTAAAGGTACTGGAACAAAATATATGTAAATTTTTCTTACAAAATATTATAATAAAAGTAAAAGTTTGTTTTTATTTATTTATTGTATATAATATAGTGAAAAAACATAGTCACAGATATAATCATTTCATTTTTAATATAAAATTACAAAATGTAAGTCTAATTGTCATCTCAATGACTGCAAAATACTAAAGAAAAAATAATTAATCAAAACTTATGCACAAGCGGTTGCACTTTCAATAGGTTTTTATTACTAAAGCTAGGGATTTATCACTGGACTCCATCTCTTCGAGCATGTGTCATGAACGTATTTGCAGGTGTGAGTGTAATGTGCATACATGATGGTGTAGACGTATGCGTATTCTGACAGGGAAAAAAACTACAAAGGTAGTATACACAACCTCTCTCCTAAAATGTACGATGTCGTTAACTTTTCGCATACTATTTAACCATTCGTCTTATTAAAAAAACTACATCAATATTATTTATTTATTTGTTGTGACCATCAAATAAATTATAATCTTAACCTATATTTTTATATATCTATACTAATTTTTTTAATAACACGAATGGTCGAACGTTATGTGAAAAGTCAACGTCGTCGTACATTCTGAAATGGAGATAGTACTCGTTAGCTAACTTAGCAGTTAGCACAACATAATTATCAGCTTGTGAAAGCTTCTCCACCATCTCCATGTCCCCCCTTATATATACTCCTCGATGATCGCCATGGCCTTCCACCTCCAACCTCACTCACTCACTCAAGCCAAGCTAGCAATCGATCGATCGAGCTCAATGCCTCCATCCATGGCGACGGCGAGGGTGGCGTCACCGTCCACGGACAGGAAGCGCAAGGCCAGCAGCGAGGACGACATAGACGCCGCCGCCGCCGCCGCCGCTCTCACCTCGCCGCTGGCGCCGGCGAGGGGGAGGAAGCGGTTCGTCGGCGTGCGGCAGCGGCCGTCGGGGAGGTGGGTGGCGGAGATCAAGGACACCATCCAGAAGATCCGCGTGTGGCTCGGCACCTTCGACACCGCCGAGGAGGCCGCCCGCGCCTACGACGAGGCCGCCTGCCTCCTCCGCGGCGCCAACACCCGCACCAACTTTTGGCCCCGCCCCTCGCCGCCGCCCGCCGCCGTCGCGCCACCGGAGACGACGACGACGCCGGCGCTGCCGTCCAAGGTCACCAACTTGCTACTGCTCCGCCTCAAGGCTCGCAACCAGCAGGTCGTCGACGCCGGCGCCGCGGCGCCGCAAGAAGCCGCTCTGTTGCAGCTGCAGCAGCAGACGCCGGCGTCGTGCCAGGAGGTGTTCGTCCGTAGCCACGGCGAGGAGTACGGCTTCCACGTCGACGACTTCCTCAGCGACGCGTGCAGCAACGAGCAGTACTCCGGCGACAGCTCGCTGGGATTGGACGACGACGACGGCGAGGTGGAAGACGAGGAGGAGGAGGAGCTCGACTTCCAGTTCATGGACGTCGCGCCCGGGGCGTCGTCGGCGGCGGCGGAGGCGGGGCTAGGCGGCGAGGGCGCGCTGTGCTCGCCGTTCGAGATGGTCGCCGCGGAGCTCGGCGGCGCGGTGGACGTGGCCGCGCACGACGCGATGAGGCAGATGGACTACGAGAGGAAGATCTCCGCGTCGCTCTACGCGCTCACCGGCGTCTCCGAGTGCCTCCGGATCCGCGCCGCCGCCGGCGCCACCGCCGCTGCGCGGGACCACCTCACCGGCCTGAGAGAGGCTTGCCGGAAGAAGCAGAAATTCGCCGCCGCCGCGGCGGCGCCGCCACAGCAGCAAGAACCATCTCCTCCTCCACAGCAGCCTGAGACGCCGGCGAGCTCAGGCGGCGGCATGTCGGAGACGGCGAGCGGCGGCGGCGGCGACGGCGACGTGCTGATGTGGAGCTCACTGGACTTGGCTCCGATTTGCCACATGGCATAGTTATTATTAGTAGTAAACACCATACTTAATTAGGGCTGTGGAATTTCTTGGTGATGACATGCATGCATGGCTGATGGCTCAGACGAGAGCTCTGGAAATTATTAGCTTTGCTTAGCTTTGCCCCAATTGTTTTGTTCAACAGCAAAAAATAAAGTTTAGTTATCCTCTCTGATCATCTCATATAAACCACAAATTATAGATAATGAAGTGTTTGATGTGTTTGTTCATGATTTTCAGATGAGCACTGTCCCTGTATACATTGCAGTTTCTCCTCTTTCCCTTGATGTTATTTTTTTTTTCTTTTGTGATTTGTATTCAGTTGAATTGGTCATCAGGTGTCAAATATAATACTACTCCCTTCGTTTTTTTAATATACGACGCTATTGACATTTGGCACGACGTTTGACTATTTATCTTATTATTTTATAAAAAAATATAAATATCATTTGTTTTGTTGTGACTTATTTTATTATCAAAGAAACTAGCCTTAGCTTATATTTTATATATTTACACTAAATTTTTAAATAAGACATACATAAACGTTATGCGAAAAATCAACGGCGTCATATAAAAAACGAGGTAGTACTAGACATGAACTGTGATATTCTTTGTATTCATGACAGTGGATGATCCACTGATAAAATGGAGCCAAGGAACTCCTTAATTAGTCCACTTGACTACATGAGAAGAGCTGACCAATATCTGCTGATATTTTTTATCAGTTTAAATTCCAAGTATAGCACAGGCCTTCATTTGAAAAGAAAAAAAAGAAGGCATATAAAAAACATGAGGCATAACAAACTGAAACATTGACAGGACAACTAAGCAAATCCAAACGGTAGATAAAGCCAAACAAAGTCATCAATCTATCATTTTTGTGGTTTGTAGTCTGTACTGTACATGATGCACCTCTATGTAAGTAATACAGAGAAAAGGAAACTCAAGCAAAACTCGCACTTTAAACGGATGCCGCATGCAAGACCCAGTAATTGGCCAGTTAGCTTCATAGTCACCATATCATGTGAAACTTGTTAGTGTTTCAGACAGTTAAGAGGAGACTCCTTAGCTTGTCAAGCTCATGTTGCTGACAAAATTGGGCGAACTGCATCGGTGAAATCTTCATGGAACCTATGCTCAGAAAATCTTTGAGCGCGTTTTCGTGCTGCTGTTGCCATCTCATGCCTCTCTGCCTCCGGCATCCGCAAGACCTTGACAATTGCCTCGGCATATTCTTCCTTCTCGGAGGCTAGAAATCCTGTCTGTTGGCCATCCTCATCTAGCACAATGTCCATCATTGGTCCTGCCGATTTATGGGCTGCAGAAAGCATGGAACATTATGGCTTTGTTTACAAATCAATGGAATGACTTATGACCCAGGCATTTTGGTTGGTGGCATCAGAAAATTCAACTTCTACTTATGTATTTCAGTGGCGTTTGCTTCATGCCTTAAGAAATTCATCCTGCCCTTGGTATTGAACCCCTCTGACCCCCCCCCCCCCAACGCGCGCACACACACCCAAAGCACAAAAAAGCTAATAATAACAACAATAATATGAAATACGGAATGCAGTCATATTTGGACTTATTCAAACCATTGTTATGTGCGTACCAGACGAACTAGAGGCACTTATCCTGTATACCATTAGCAGTCTTGGAAAATGGTATTAATCCAAATTTTACCAAGTCAATAGGCCCAGATAGGCCATTCTTGACGAAAATAAAGTGCTATGAACTGAAAAGATGGATAGGGCAATCTGGAAGTTACTTACCAATTGGAATAGCACCAGCAGCCATGTATTCAACAACACTTATCCCAAAATGCTCATCTGTCATTGAATGGAGCCCAGCAACAGCACCACCTAGAAGCTGTACCAAGTCCCTGATATATCCATATGAATATCCTGTAAGTTTACTGAAAGAACCTGCATGGTGAGAATTTCTTAGTGCTAGGTTGACCACACTACCTGTAAGAGATATCCTTGTGGAACTCCACAAGCTCATCTATGTGTAGTTCAGTGGATCTGTCTTTAAGCTTTTGCAATCTTTCCAGATCCTCTTTATTCCGACAGCTTCCAACAAATTGAAGCTTTGGCTTAGGAAATTCTGGACTTAGCTTTTTAAGAGCAATTGCAAATGCCTCAAGCTGAAGTCCATGGGCCTGGGAGAAATAAATGGGTACACATAATTTTTCTGGAATGAGTGAACAGTAAGCTCTTGCGCTAAGAATTTGATCCAGTTATAGTAAGTTGGCATACCTTTTCTGGCCGAAACTGTGCAACTGATATAAGAATAGGAGGTGTAGTTGATCTTTCCAGTGGAAGCATCTGTTTTATGCAACAAGTGTTTCTGATGAGTACCAATTTAATCATCTTCATTTGATTAAAAAAATAATGCAGTAGTAATTTATATCAATGCCTTGCTTGGTTAGTGTGTCCACATGGCTATGAGATAGAGCTAATTAGGATTGACAACCAACAGTTTAGAAATATAGATGTCTAGAATTTGGATATACCTGCAGGGCAGAAGTATCACATGGAGGGTATACCCTCCTAGTACGCTCTGGTATCCTCCAAATATTTTCAATATGGGATCTTGTCCACGATGAATTTACCATCACAAGATGTGCGCATGAACCGACCAGACCATATAACCAACTGAATATGCTATAGTAGAGGATTTTGCATCGGGACAACCATATGCTGCATCCAAAAGAATACTCTGTTATTCTTTGCAGCTGAGACCATTGTATACAATATTAATAGATCATATGTAAGGCACAGAGAAAAGAGAACATATGGCATATGAAAAGCACTTTTAGGTTGCCATGATCAAGTTGGGTTGACCAATGATTAGGTACAAAGAAAGAAGTTTACATAAATATATAATCTGTTAATGCATGATCATGTTCATCTTGATATATCTAATAAGAGAGGACTGAACAAGTCATATGTTAAAAACATAAATGATAGATGAAGAATGAGAAAAAGGGATGACTATGACCTATATGATTCTGATCCCTAAGAAACAAGAATGCACCCATGAATTAAACATATCGATTCTCCAATAAGAAGAATTAGAGTTACTCTGTGAAGTGCCCACCTTCCAGCAATACGAGAGTCGTTATTGTACATAGAACTGCGTTGCTTAACACGTTCAACCATGTCAGAACTGATTGTCGGATAATGAGTGTAGCAGATGACCTTACAGCCAAATAGCCGAGCCAGTGGATATGTAAAAGCATAGCCGCTCGTATCAAAATAGAACTGCGGGGTGAATTTGTTAAGAGCTTCCCATGCAAGATAAACTGAGCCAAGACTTTGCCCAATCATCGTGAAGTGGGGATACGTGCTTGCTTCAATCCACTTTCTCCTATTCAAGTGAACAACCTGAAAATGAAGCCCAGACATTTTTTATGCTAGTGCGCCATAATGTATCTGATTATGCTAAGAGAAAACACCAGATAATGCTTTATTTTATCTATAAAAGATAGTACTCAACTTTGATCTCCAAATATAGATCAGACAACTCCTTTAAAATTAAAATTCGTCATCATTTTTGCTCCCTTTTACTGTGTTTTTAGCCTATAAACCACCAAGGATTCTGACTAGGAAGACAATCGTATTCTCCTATTACCAGTGTTAGCCTTCAGCTACCCGTCCGAATTGTATAAAATCAACGAAATCTTGTAATAATGGCATTATTTCTTTCATATATGGGAACAGAGCATCTCTGAGACTACGTTTCTGAGATCATCAAGCAATTCCACCAACCAGTGACTAGTGAGATCCCACCGAATTTCACCCTAACTTAAATGAACTATATCAGACCAAATATTTACAAGAACAACTTAATAAACTTCTCAGAATATCCATCATTTGAGTTAAAAAAAACTAATTTGCAGAAAGACGAGCAGCTAGGACTGAGATCCAGTTTTCAGGAAGGAAGGGGCACATCTTTCTGAAGGCCCGATCGATCGGGGGACACAGGAAGGAAGGAATTGAAACCGAACCTGCGGCGGGCGGAGGAGGCGGACCCCGAAGCGGTCGAGCGCGCGGGCGGCGAGGCCGTCGGGGGAGGCGTCGGCGTCGCCGGTGAAGACGGCGCAGGGGAGGCCCGGGCGGAGCTCCTGCGCGGCGCGCACCGCGCACCAGAGCACCCGCTCCCCGCCGCCGCCGTCGTTGGTGTACGGGTGGAAGAACCCCGCGGCGGGCGCGGGGTGGGGGTGGCGGCGGATGCGGCGGAAGGCGGCGGCGAGGAGCGCGGCGAGGAGGGCGGCGAGGCCGGCGAGGAAAGCCATGGATGGATTTTGCGACGCAGATGGTGGGGTTTGGGTTTTTTGGGTTTTTGGGTAAGTGGGTTGATGGGTTCGGCCCATTGGGCCGAGTTATGGGCCTAGGCGACTGTAGCATGGGGTGCCTTCTGTTGGGAAAAAGTACACCAAATGTCCCTCAACTTGTTATCGGGATACGAAAACGTCCTCGAACCGCAAACCACGGGTCCCTTAACTATACAAAACCGGTCACAATAGGTCCCTCGGCGGTTTTGATCCCGGTTTTGTCCTACATGGCTGCTGAGTCAGCGTGGGATCCACGTGTGCCCTACATGTCATCGTGCCATGTCAGCCTACCCTCTCTTTCCCCCTCTTCTCATCTCTCTCATCTCTCTCTTCTCTCAGGGCAGCGAGGAAAGGAGCGGAGGCCATGCCGGTGTCGCACGGCCTCTCGCGGCCATCCTCTCACACCGCCAGCGCCGCCGGGGAAGGAGCTGAGCGCGGCCGTCGGGGACGGAGCAGGGCGCGGCTGACGGGAGTGGAGCAGTGCACGGCCGGCGGGGTGGAGCTTGGCGCGTGCGGCAGCCGCCGGGGAAGGAGGTGGGCGGCGGCAGCGGCGGCGGGGAAGGGTAGGCGCGGGAGGCCGTCGCCGCGGTTCTCGCCCTCTCCCCTCCCCCACGTCTCGGGGTCGAAGAGGCCCGAGAGGTGGGAGAAAGAGGAGGACGTCGGCATCGGCGGGGGCAACGTCGTTGGAGAAGGGGAGGGCGTCGCCGCGCGGGCGAGCTCGAGGGCGTCGATGGCGATGTCGTGGCCGTGGTTGAGCTTGACGGCGTGGAGCAAGGCACGGTCGTCGGGGGCGGAGCAATGCGCGCCCGGTGGGGTGGAGCTTGGCGCGGGTTGGGAGCCGCCGTGGGAGGAGCTGGGCGGCGGCGGCGGGGGGGAGGAGCTTGGCGTGGGCAGTAGCCGTCGGGGGAGGAGCGGGGCGGCGGCGGCAGTGGCGGGGGAGGGTGGGTGCGGAAGGCCGTCCTGCTGGTCCTACTAGGTCTCCGGCACACCAGCCGCTTCGCATCGTTGGCGCTGGTCCTGCCTCTCCCCACCGGCCTCCTCACATACACCCACCTCCCCGCTACTGTCGCGGCGCCAGAGGACGGGTCCGCGCCAGCCGTGGTGAACTGGGCAGAGACGGCGAGGCCGGCGACGACAACGATGCCGTCGCGGCCCGCCTCGCGGAGCACGAGGCGGGCGGCGGCGCAGGACCGCGCGCCCACCGGCCTTGCCCAACGGCCTCCTCCCCTCCTGTCGGCTAGCCTACGCCGCCCTCGCCGGTGGCCTCCGCTCCTTCCCCCGCTGCCCTGAGATTAGAGAGAGTGAGAGAAATGAGAAGAGGGGAAAAGAGAGGGTAGGCTGACATGGCACGATGACATGTGGAGCCCAGGTGGGTCCCACGCTGACTTAGCGGCCACGTAGGACAAAACTGGGATCAAAATCGTCGAGGGACCTATCGTGACCGGTTTTTGTATAGTTAAGGGACCCGCGGTATCTGGTTTTACGGTTCGAGGACGTTTTTGTATCTCGATGATAAGTTGAGGGACCTTCGGTGTACTTTTTCCCTTCTGTTGGAATGAGTTCGCTTTAAGTTCCTCGTCTTGAACTCCGGGTTTGAATCGTGTCCTTGAACCGTAGCACCATATATAATGCGTTCTTGAACTTGCCATACCGAGGTATCCAAGGTCCTAGAACAGTATTGTCGCGATTTCGACTAACGTAGTAGTGAGTGGCCCTATGTGGTGTCCCAGGACAGTATTGTCGTGATTTCGACTAACGTGGCACTGAGTCAACATGGACCCTATGTGGTCCCCGCAGGTTAGTGGTCAGTCTTCCTCCTCTAGATCTCCTCTTGTTTCTCTTCCTCCTAGGCCCCAAGTGGTCATCGACAGGGCAGAAGTGCAATGTCTGATAGGATAGCAGCTGGACGGTGGCACCACGCTACCGAGCTGGACTAGTCGTCAGACTGCAGTTTTTCAATATTTGTTGGTTTTCCTCGCTTTTTTTTAGCGATTTTTTTATGGGGGAGGAGGCAAGAGGAGGAAAAAGGACGACCATGCTTTTTAAGTAATTAATATATGAAAAATCGCTATGCCGCTTACTCATTGCGCAGAGGAAGATCACGGATGTTGCATAATTACTTCCATAGCAACCAAATGGCAAGAACTTTGTAGCTACTGGATACTGTGTGTGAGCTACTGGATTAAGAAAAAAACGGATGGATCCAGTACTTGCTTGATCCACTTCGTCGACCCATTCTCGGTCATATGGTCCACGAAAATTTTTAATCTCCATTGAAATGCACAGGCAATCTAAAGTTTGCAACGGGACAAACAATTGACTAAGGATAGACTTTCAAATTTGCCACCAAGCTAACTTTCAAAAAAAAAATGTTACCATCAAGATATATGTTGCCGGCTTCGACACATATATAGACATAACATTATGTTTTCAAAAAATAAGAAAAAAAAACATAACATTATCACAAATCAATGAATATGGACGTCAAAATTCACCATATATAAGCATCGATCCTGGCTTTTTTTTTATGGTGGAAATCTAGCTACTTGGCAAGTCAATATTCTGGCTCGATCGTCCTCGATCTTACTGGCTACGTACGGTAATTTCCACTGGTCACAAAAATATGTTATACTATTCTGGATATGATTCAAATCAAACTTGTTGTTTTTTACGTGGTTTATATGCCGCAGCTTGAGTATATCTCACCCAATGACCCAAACACTTGATAATGTTACGAATTTATTGTCTACTTTTACAAAAGAAAAGGAAAGAAATTTAGTGCTGAAAGTTACAATTTTGGCACTAAAATATCCAAAAATGGTATGTTTTTCTGTGGTAAGAGAAAATGACCCCCTTTTTTTTAAGAACGGTATAAGGGCATGTACAAAGGTAGAGTCGGATATGAGCTCTACGTTATCTAGAGACTAGCATCCTACAACAGTTAGAGACAATATGGTCTCTAATCATTAATGTATCAAAATATTTTTTCTTACTTTTCTTTCCTTTGTTTCACCATCATGCAAAAAAATTTGCTCTAATAAATGCTAAGAGTCGACTCTGAGCCGTTGTCATGTATAACAACCATACTCCTTTCTCTTTCTTCTATGTCACCAAATTTACTTGCATGGCAATAGAGAGAGACCACTAATAAACACCGTTGTATATGCCCTAACACATGAAGATGCTTCTATATATGCATGTTTTCGTTGATGCCGGTGCGAATCTAGCTGAGAATATCATCTGGATCAGCACCATTACATACACGATGAACCTTGAACTGAAAAAAATAATGTTTTACCACAAAACATTTGGAAATTTCAATTCATGCGGTAGGCTGACCCCAGAATCTAGTTAGTTTCATCCTGAGCAGAGCTAGCATTCACTAGCGGATCTAGAAACATTTTAAGTCCCATGCAAAACCCACTAGCATAGATAATCTGCATTGTACAATACTCTACTAAACAAAAGATTTTTCTGGACAAGCATCTTAATAGGTTGCAGTCGAGCGATAAGTGTCTGAATCTGACCAGTTGACTGGCCGCAAGCGATATACATTATCGTGTGTGGTCGCTTAAGAGATCCGCACATAATAATGCAGCCGCATCACATGTGGTCCTCTTAAACGATCGCTTAAAAGACCTGCATGCGATCATGGACCATATATCCATCCCCTAGACCGAGCTACTACCGGTTGAACCTGACGTTTCTCTCTCTAAAACGAAGCACAAAAAGATGATGTTTTCAACTCGAAATCTTTGCTTGCCTGCGAAGATATATCTTCGCGTGAGAGGTTGGGCCGTCCACAAGCGAAAAATGGTGATCTTCACATACACCTGGGAGCAGACGGACCGGCCAACTGCACATGAAAATGTTTTTCGGCCATCTAGAGAAAACCCTTTCTATAATAGTGATACCAGCAACATGCCATTTTCATTTCTTGCCTTGTGTAAGCCAGTTAGGGCCACTATCTAGGATAGTCACATTGGCTCTATCAGGGTCTAGCATGGCAAGTGGCGACATCTTTGATAGTAGCTCTTCGAGTCAACTTGCCGTCAACTGTTCGTCTGTTGCCACCCATTTCTTACCCACATGATTTTCTTGGATATGTGAGTTCATCTGAACCGTTAAATCTCAATCGGACGGAGGAAAAAAAATAAAAATCAACAGTGAATATTTTGAAGTTTTCTCACATAAGAAGATTTATATGCTTTATATATGGGGGAAGATGAGGTATAGCTTTACGTGCATAAAACATAAACGTTTAATTATTCAAGTTCGCTCAACAAGGCGCGAAAAAATGGCGCGAAAGCTGTTCGTTCTCGTGCTCATCATGTGTTCGACCACCGCCCTAATTACTTGCACCAATGGCGGCGCCGGCGACGGAGGCGAAGGGCTCCACATGAAGCTCACCCACGTCGACGCCAAGGGTAACTACACCGCGGAGGAGCTCGTGCGGCGCGCCGTCGCCGCCGGCAAGCAGCGGCTGGCCTTCCTGGACGCCGCGATGGCCGGCGGCGGCGACGGCGGCGGCGTGGGCGCGCCCGTCCGCTGGGCGACGCTGCAGTACGTCGCCGAGTACCTCATCGGCGACCCGCCGCAGCGCGCGGAGGCGCTCATCGACACCGGCAGCGACCTCGTCTGGACGCAGTGCTCCACCTGCCTCCGCAAGGTGTGTGCCAGGCAGGCGCTGCCGTACTACAACTCGTCGGCGTCGAGCACCTTCGCGCCGGTGCCGTGCGCGGCGAGGATCTGCGCCGCCAACGACGACATCATCCACTTCTGCGATCTCGCCGCCGGCTGCTCGGTCATCGCCGGCTACGGCGCCGGCGTCGTCGCCGGCACGCTCGGCACCGAGGCGTTCGCGTTCCAGTCGGGAACGGCGGAGCTCGCCTTCGGGTGCGTGACCTTCACGCGGATCGTCCAGGGCGCGCTCCATGGCGCCTCCGGCCTCATCGGCCTCGGCCGCGGCCGCCTCTCGCTGGTGTCGCAGACCGGCGCCACCAAGTTCTCCTACTGCCTCACCCCTTACTTCCACAACAACGGAGCCACCGGCCACCTGTTCGTCGGCGCGTCGGCGAGCTTGGGCGGCCATGGCGACGTGATGACCACGCAGTTCGTGAAGGGCCCCAAGGGCTCCCCGTTCTACTACCTCCCCCTCATCGGCCTCACCGTCGGGGAGACGAGGCTGCCGATCCCGGCCACGGTGTTCGACCTCCGGGAGGTCGCCCCGGGGCTCTTCTCCGGCGGCGTCATCATCGACTCCGGCTCGCCGTTCACGTCGCTCGTCCACGACGCGTACGACGCGCTGGCGTCCGAGCTGGCGGCGCGGCTGAACGGCAGCCTCGTGGCGCCGCCGCCGGACGCCGACGATGGCGCGCTGTGCGTGGCGCGGCGCGACGTGGGCAGGGTGGTGCCGGCGGTGGTGTTCCACTTCCGCGGCGGCGCGGACATGGCGGTGCCGGCGGAGAGCTACTGGGCGCCGGTGGACAAGGCGGCGGCGTGCATGGCGATCGCCAGCGCGGGGCCGTACCGGAGGCAGAGCGTGATCGGCAACTACCAGCAGCAGAACATGCGCGTGCTCTACGACCTCGCCAATGGCGACTTCTCCTTCCAGCCTGCCGACTGCAGCGCGCTCTGATCATCCAAGCCGCCCCGTGTCATAATTTCGTAAATAAAACCATACAAACTTTTTATTAATCAATCATGATATAATCATTCACAAGTAATTAATTTGTGGTTAAAAATAAGGCAGTTAATACTGTCCGTTATTCGAGAATGGAGGTGGTAATTTGCCTAGATGTTTCTTCAGTTACGTACCCTAAGACAAATCTTGATCGATCGAGATGTAATACATAATTGAAGAAACATCCACTGTCTCGATGGTGATCTAGCGGGGTAGGGGGAACTCAAGTCCTCCCAACACCCCACGCTGGATCCGTCCCTGAGTAGGGCAGAGAGGGAGCGACAGTAGTCCAAGCTACCGTGGCAATGGCGGAGGGGTGTGATGTCGCCAGATCTGCCTCTCCCCAACCCTATCGCATGCAGATATATCCTTTGTCACAATCCTCCATGATTGCATCCTCATTGAGCTCTATCGGTTGCCACCGCTGCCTCATTAAGCTTGTAGCCCTAGACTACCCCTTGAGCTCTATCACCGCCTCCTCGTCGAGCATGATGACAATGATGAGCGGTCACCGCCAGCTCAGCCTCCCCCTCTGGCCCTCTTTCTCATTCTCTCAAATCTCTAGCCTTTTCTCTCATTCTCTCAAATCTCTAGCCTTCTCTCTCATTCTCTCATTCTATCTCGGCTCATTGAGAGGAAGTGGATAGCTAGACTCTTGGAGTTGGAGCTTAGTCAAACAATTTCAGTTCCACTCAAAATAATAGTGAAGCTAACTGGAGTGCTATAACAAATGAACTAAAGAGATGGAGTTGGGTTTAGGCTGCTCCTCAACTTTACTCCAGACCTAGCTGTTGGAATTATATTAGGAGTTGGAGTCCTACTAAATAGGCCCAAAGAAAAGCGGATTTACTATTTCACTTACGACAATTTTTTTGTGGCTCTTATATTTCACTTTTTCATTCATAGGATGTTACATCAAGATCTGTGTTCTTGTATCTAACTTGCAGTTACATTTAGTTCCAGTGCACTTACACTCAGTTACAGTGCGCCAAAAATAGATTTACAGTAGTTTTTTCTTTAGATTTATGATTCTTGACATGTTTGTCTTTTTTGTTATTGGTTGAAAATAGATATATTAGCCGAAACTGTCACGTGGACGACATATTAGCCGAAACCACCCTCAAAACAACTATGAGAGTCGTTTTGCACCGATTTAAATACTTGACGGGGAGGGGATGATATACCCTTTTTACGGTTAAGAGATACGAATCAGATTAGATTAGGTAGAATGGACTTTCTGCACGTCTTTGTAATAAAAAAAACAAGTAGGCATGTGGGCCATGTTCTATGGGCCGTTTCTTACGGGAGATAGCTTCGATGGGCTCTATCTTTTGGGCCTCCTGTGACCTACATGGGCCGCACTTCTTTCTATGATGGGCCGGGGGCCCACATGGCGGCATCCTCTCTCTCTCTCTCTGTGCACCTTATCCCCTCCAACTCCGATGGTGGGCAGTGGAATCTGCTCCCCTCAAAATCACCTCCCCACCCCCCACCTCCTCGCCGCCGCCGCCGGCCACCGCCGCCGCCGCCGCCGGAGGGGGGAGGGGGACGACGACGGAGGCGCACATGCTGGGCACGACGGCCGCGCAGCCGACGAGCAGGCGGGGCGGGCTCTCCACACCTCGTACGTTCCCCCCCTCTCGTTCGTATGCTTGTTCATAAAAGCTTTTTGCGCTCGCGTTTCTCATCCGCGCGGTGGGCTGTCGTCGAAAGGCACGAGGCATGGATTTGGGTGCGGCGTCGACAAGATGAATCGTCTGCGGTTGGCGATTCCCTCCGCTTCAAAGAATGTGAGCCGCTGTGGGAAGCTTGCTATCTGCAGAGCACAAAGGTCTTTAACTTCTAATCTATGATGTTTGTATTCTTCAGGCAAAGTATTTTTTGAGTCTGGATGTAGAGCTAAGCTACTCCTAGTTTTATAGTCTCTAGATAGATATAGCATTTCATGGTAGAGACTAGAGAATGAATGACAGGAGTGCCCTCTTAACATAATAATAATAGTATTATTACCTAAGTGGATTTGCAGTATAGTTGAATTGGAGTCATAAACTCAAGTGATTCTATATCCCCATGTCCTATTTCTAATCACAGTTGAGTCGAACACCGCCACAATGGAACAGAATTACTGTGATCTTTATCGAAGATGGATATGGCCATTGGTTTGATGCATCATATTCTTCAGTAGAAAATGATTGCTGCAACTCTACCATTGCAAGTAGGCTGATTGGTTACTTTGTAACTTTTAGATAGTGGAGTCTGGGGAGCTGCTTCATTAAATGGCATATTCTCCTTCATGCACTTCTTTGGATAGGTCTTGTTACATTTGGACAATCTTGTAATCAAATATTCTTCTATAATATGTTTTCAGCTGCATGATTATAGTATTTGTCAGAATGTCCTGTGACAGTTGATGTGATTTGCTTGTACAGTGAAGATTCTAAAGGTGGGGGAGGATTCTTGACTGGATTTCTTATAGGGGGCGCAATCTTCGGAACATTGGGATATGTCTTTGCTCCTCAGGTTTTGTCAAACCTTTTTAAAAAAATTATGCGTGGCATCGGCACATGTGAAGTAGATAAAGAAACCCCTCATATCAAATGTTGATTCATCATGTTTATTTTACAATACACTGCCTTACTCTCTAGTGCTGTAGCGAATAGCCAATGTCTTGTTGAGCAATTTAGAAGATTATGAATTTCTGATTTTAACAACCTAACATATCCATGCTCGAGTTGACTAGGTGGAGTGCTAAGTGCTAACTAAAAGTTATGCATCTGATATACTATTCACCGATAATAATGTTGTTCATAAGCAATGCTTTGTGTTAGTCTTCTATGGTCATGCTCGGCGCTATTGTTATCTGGTTTGCAAAGATTGTTAATTTGGAATTGGTTGTTAACAACATAGCGTTCTTGAGCAGATCAGCAAGACGCTAGATTCTTTATTAGATGAAAATGGACAAGACAGTGAATCTGATGAACATGGCCTTGTAAAGCCACGGTATGGTCGATATTATGATGAAGGTTTAGAGGTAAGAAATCAAAAATATCGCTGGACTATTCTACTTGTAACATGCTTTTTCTGGCAACTAAAACTATGAATTGGATCCAGAAAACCCGTCAAACACTGGGCGACAAGATAAGCCAACTAAACTTGGCAATTGACAAAGCTGCCTCCCGGTTGAAGCGCGTTGCTGGCAATGTGGAAAAGGAAGCTATTAATGATGAATCAGAAGTAGAGACTTCTTAGAACTTGTACCTTTTCAGGAGTTCTGTTTGCTGAGTAACAAATCTTTTTGTAAATTATTCGTTTCCTTTACACTGTATGTATATGTTAATACACAAACCCTTCATATGCATAATTTCACAGACTTGCATAGTATATTCTAGATTATTGCCACAAAAATTTGCTCCCAAGATTCAACTATACAAATTTGTTGTGACTGCTATTTTCTTTAAGCCTCCGTATGTGAAATTAATGACTACTAATTTTTCTTGAGTCTCCATATGTTAACTATATTACCATCAATTTTTCTAAAGCTTCCCTATGTGAACTGATTGAGTATTCACTGAATTTGCAGATCGAAATATCTTCATTCAACGATAATGAGCTTGTGGCGGAAAACTTGAACGAGCAAGGATTTGTGCAAGGTGAAACAGCAACGTAGTGTATGTTTAAAACAGGCAGCAGAGCAGCCGAGTAAAGCCATCAGCGCCTTTGGAACAGTAAGTAGACTGCAGAATCCCAAATTGAAAAAATGTTGTAGCCAATCCATTTATATTGTGGCTAATTTTGGGGACATTTTTTCTGCAAACATGTAGCTGAACTGGATGGCCTGTCCAACCGATTGGCAGCATGAAATGAATGAAACATTTTCGTATTTGTGCCCTTTTCCCTGATACTCCTTCAGTGTTTTTGTGATCCAAGCAGATATTGTGATTTGCGAGGTAGATCTATCTCTGTTAATCGTAAGGTACGGAGAATTAACTCGAAATCCTAGGCCTAACCCCTAGATAGCTGCTGATTAAGGGCTTGGTTGACAGCTACAGATCCTATCTCCAAATCCTTCATGATCCCAAAGACTAAACAAAAACGTTTGGCTGGATACCAAGCTCCAAAACTCCATGCATGCTTAAACAAGTATGAAAACACTTCATTTATGAACATGAAAACACTTCTGGTGATGCTCGTTACCCAATTTTGCTGTTCAAATTTAAATTTTATTTGAGATTTGCTCCCCCCTTTCCGATAGGATGACTTTGAAATCGTATAGGTAGGAGAACGCTATTTGAGAAAACCGTATTTTTACAAGCGTTGAGAAAATAATAATTTTATGAAATACAAGAAATTTCATCTACACAACTACACAAGAAACTCCAGGATGTTTTTTTTTCTTTTCGCTGTTGAATAATTGATTGTATAGGAAACACATATAACAATGATATAAATAACAGCTGTACAATGGAAATGCAAGTGTGTGTGTACACAACTTGGCGGATGAAACCTACTTCAATTCTTCCCCATTTTGAAACATACATTAATTCTCCTTTATATTGCCACCAAAAATTTTACAAAACCTATCCCTAATAATAACCAAGCCATCACACTAAGTAGATCAACTGTTAGGGCTCAAGATTAACCAGAAGATGATGATGATTTTGCCAGTAATTACCACTCCCTCCGTCCCATAAAAAACCAACACTCGATGCGACACATCCTAGTACTACGAATCTAGACATATTTCTATCCAGATTCGTTGTACTATAATGTGTCACATACAGAGCTAGATTCACTTTTTGGACGGAGGGAGTAGACCATATCCATGGCGTCGTCGCGTACAGCGTGTACTTCTCCCAAGAGCGAGAGGAGGAAGAAGAAGGAGAGATGGTCAGCTAGGACACCGAATGCCTCGTGTTCCGCGACGGCGTCGACCTCGTCTCCTCGCCGGGGCTCTCCGACGTGTCGGAGCTGCTGTTCTCGCCGCTGCTCGCCTTGCCAGACCACAGCTTGCTCAGTATCTTCTTCGGCATCAGCCCGCCGCCGCCGCTCCCCTTCGCTGACGCCGACGACGGCGGCGGCTTCTTGCAGGCGGCCTGATCGCCGCCGCCGCCGGAGACGCCGCCGTTCTTGTTGTTGGCGAGGCTCATCGACCGGAAGGAGGTGACGTCGACGGACGTCGTCGTCGGCGGCGGCGCCCACTGGTCGTCCTCGGTCGCCGTCGACCTCGAGCTGCCGTACGAGTTGCCGTCCTGCTCCCTGGGGAGGAGGGAGCGCGCTGCCGGCGGCATGTCGGCGGCCGCCGCCGCCGACGCCGACGACGCCGCCCGGACCTGCTCGAAGAAGAGGACCTGCACGACGACGCGGAGCGGGAGGCGCTCGTTCTGCACGGCGTGCATGCTCGCCTCCGGCGACAGCTTCTTGCAGTCCATCAGCCCGCACAGCCTCTTCTTCTCCCCCTTCGTTAAACCCGGATGCTCCTGCAAAAATGTCACAAGCTGACAATTAGCTCAAAAGTTTTAAGACTGTTTGACCAAATCTCGTCCTAAATGTTACTCCCCCCGTCCCAAAATATGAGGGTTTTTAGGTGAATGTGACACATTCTAGTACAACAAATTTGGATATAAAGCATATCCAAATTCGTTATACTAGGATGTGTCACATCCACCCAAAATCCCTTATATTTTGGGACGGAGGGAGTAGATATCTATAACCGGGGGTGTAGTTCAAAGGTTTCGAGCTTCTTGGATCATGTGCCATGTTACTCTATCTGATCATAAATATTTCACAAATATTTGACGTTTATGACAGATTTTGTCAAATTTGGAAGTTTCTTAAAAGTTTGATCAAATCTTGGTCTAAACGTCAAATATCTATAACCGGAGGGGAGTAGTTCAAAAATTTTGATCTTTTCGAAGCATGTGTCATGTCGTCAATGGGGGGGATGTGGTGAAACATACCTTGAGATACATGTCGATGGCGCGGTATAGCCCGTCGTGCACGGGCCGAGTTGCGAGGGGAACCATCTCAGTGAGGGCGATGAACTTCGAGAGTGGGAGGTTGGGGTCCTTCGCAATCTCAGCCAGATACCCATCAACCAGCTTCGCGATCGCGAGCTTCGAGCTGCGGGAGACACCATTCAGGTTGTCATCATCACCATCCATGGCTTCCTGATCATCATCCTCTTGTAGCTTGGCGCCATCATCGTCCTCGCGGTGCTGCGCCATGAACTCCTCCAGCATCGCCGAGATCATGTCCACATTGTACATGGCGGCCTCGTCGGAGTTAGCGGGGATAAGGAGGTCCGAGACCGAAGCCTCATCCAGCTTCGCGCCGATCCTCTTCGTAAGATTGTCGCGGCACGCCTCATCTGATCCCAACAAGCATGAGGCTCTGAGAAGCTTAAGGAGGAAAGAGCATGGGACTGAACCTTCCTCAGATGGAAGCAGGGAGATGATGGTCTCAAGAGCTGCAGAGTGCCTTGTGCAGTCAAGCCCATTGCTGACAGCACTTTCCAGTGAGCTGAACAGCCTCCTGTGAGCATAAGCCCTCAGTGCCTCACCAATCACCTCACTGCTGATTCTCCCCTTGGCCTTGATGGCCATGATGACCTTCTTGTACAGGCACATCTCAAGGTCACAGAGATCCTCTACCCACCAGTCTCTGGGCACCATCTGCTGCTTCCTTACGCCGTTCCAGTGCGAGTCGAGGCCGTTCTCCGACGGTAGCTTCCTCCTGTTGTAGGTGTATGACCACTCAACCTCTGACGGATCGATGGAGGCCTTCGTCGCGATCGAATCGACGCAGTGGTTGATCACCTTGAGGTTCTCCGACCATGGCAGCAGTGACTTGGTTGTCTGAAGAACGATGATGGAGTCCTTCCAGGTTCTGAATATGCTTGAGGACAGGAACACATCGATCTTGTAGATGAGGTTCCCCTTGTCGATCGTCTCGAACATCTCAAGATACTCGGCTGCGCAGCGGGCTGCGAGGACGTTGTACGCGTTGAGGGTGACGATCATGCCATAGCAGAACTTGGCACAGATCTCGAATGCTGCAGGTCCCCCCGGGATGTCGGAGATGTCTATTTCGTCGTTGCTCTCTTCGTTTGTCGATGCCACCAATGTTTGCAATCGCGAACTCTTCGACAAAAGAGGGAACTGCATTTGATTTCAGCAAGAGTATGAGTAATCATTATATTAGTCACAAGAAAACTGCTGATAAGCTAAATTAAATATATTTAATCATGGGAAGAACTGCACTGAATATGGATCAGCTATCACTAACTCCATTAACCATATGCCAATAGAGGACTGAAACAAAATATTTTATTTTAAATAGAATGTTATGGCATCAAGAGGAGTACATGATAAAAGAAAATAGTATCAGAGATACAGAAGTTTTGAATCAGTTCCAAAATTCAAGTGGAATTGTATTTGTGTTCAAGAGGTTAAAATAGTGGAGGGGAGAGCTCAAAGAAGTAACAAAAACGTTCAGTCAAAGGGACTTGAGTTCAGATAAATGAAAAATCATGTATGCTCAACAGTTCAAGGCTGTACTTGGCCATTTGCTAAAACACAGAGTGTTAAGACTTAAAGACAGTAAACTTGTAAGATAGTAGAGTTGGTGTGTACCTTGTGAAGATAAAACTTCACTTCCCCTACAATGATTACGATGTCCGTTGCCAACTCAGTTGCGACAAACCTGAAAAATACATTTTCATCAAGGACACATTCAACATTAGCATCACAGAGATGCATTACAAGCAGAGTTAGGACAAAATAAATAGGTGTAAAGCACCAAAGATAAGCAAATAAGTATCATTTTTTTTTCTTTTTGAAAAAAAGAAGTGATCAGTAGTTAAAGCACCGATTTTCTGAAGATTGTTTTGTTATGTTTTTTAGGGGCATGTTTGCGGTCTCACAGCTGCTTAATTGCTATATATGAATATCTTGAAGATCATTTTTGAGAGAGAAATGGCTGTTGATTATTTTGTGGAGTAATTGAGAGACTAATAATCATGTTGCACAATGAGGACTCCCACAAAACTACATTAGAAATGGCAATGGAGGAAATAATAGTGAATAGCTGATAAATTGTGTGCTTTTATTTATATGACTGACTACAATGATTGCAGGGGCAAATGGTCACACAACAGTGGATGGTGAAAAGGTTGTCTTGGAAAAAAAAGAACATTGAAACAAAAGGTCCCTGGAATCTAAACAATCTAATAATGCATCTTCATGATAAAGATGAAATGACATATGAAATCAAATCTCCAGCCCCACTGAAACCGCTAAGTGTAACAAAAGGAGAGACAGAGTGTTAGCCTAGAAAAAGTGCCATGGGCAAAATGATAAAGCAAAGAAAGCAGCAAATTCATAGAAATTAACTCTATGCATGACAGATATAACTAATCAAACTGCTCAGTGGTCCAAGGAAAATGATGACAACAAATTCATTGTACAAAAGGTTAGGGAATTGTAGAAGTTTCATTTTCAAAATGGACCACAGCTCCACCTACCAAACCCTATGTCTGCTAGATGAACATTAAACAGGCTAGTGGAAAAGATGCAATGAAAATGGCACATGCTCCGAAGCACACAAATCGCTCAAGAAGAGATGCCATTGGCAAAGAATCAACGATGATGCATCCTATAAAGATGATCAATTGTATAGATAGCCTTTTGCAAGCTATCATGAGAACCACTGCTTAACACCACAAGTGCTCACTTTCACAAAGGTCTTTTGGGTGCCAATCATTGTCAAATGAAAAAATAATGTGAACTTCACTACAATTTTCCTTTTTAGATTCAGCCTAGTTACTAGATATACCATCACCAGAAACTACAAAAGAGGGTGTTATAGTCTAGCTTTTAATTAAGGTCACATTCATTCAAATTTCTCTGATATAAATAGTGTGAAAACCCTCCCAAACAAAAACCAGAACCATAGTTTCTTGGGAGACAAATACAACAGTCTATCTTTCAGTGGATCATTTAAAAAAGCTCACAAGCATTTCCCTACTCAAGATTACAGGGAAACAACATGAATTCAGTACCTTCACTTATTTAACTACACTAACATAACTGCACAGTTAGGCATCACTTTGCGCCCACATAGCTAAAGGCCATGCTTCCATGTGACCAGCTAACGATACGGTTGGCCCCTCCTACTGACTACATTAATTTAGTTTTAGCTCATGATGCAATGATAAGTAGATCCTTTGGCCAGATAGAGAACTGAGATTCACATAAAAAGGCATGCATCCACTCCTACATTCCACAAAATGGATCAGGTCATCCCTTCTTAAGATCATTGCGTAGTTAGATGCAGCGGCGTGAATTTTTATTCCATTATCTGAAACTTAAGATCACTTCAATTCATGGACTACTGATCCACAAAATAAAAGCTAGAGCTCAAGTGTATCAATTCAAAAGTCAAAAGTTACTAATTGTGAAGTGAAAAAAAAATCATCTTTATAACCTGAAAAAATTATGGACAGAACTAGTTAAGGACTATCTCACCTGATATTGTTTCCCTCTGTCTGAAACACATCTGGCTTTGATCCAAGCTTCATATACTTCATCTTGACACACTAAGAACAACCTCAATCTGTCACCTTTTTTTCTTCTTATTTCCCTTCTTTTTTTCACCCTTTACTTTACTCCTCCAAGTCTCCAACAATCACCAGAAAATCAGAACCACAAGACCAAGATGAAGCAAGAGACCACTGGCACACAACTATTTACTCCTCAGTCCAGAGGGCAAGAGCAACTATTAACTACAAAGATCTATGCCCTGGTGTCCCCCTTGCCAAGAAACCAAGTATTCTCTCTCTCTCTCTAGATTGGCAAACTATTGACCCAATCTTGTCAAGCTCTGGGTCCAAGAAAGCACAATGCCAGGAAACCAAGAACTCCTCCAAGTTGGAAATTGGATCACACAAACACAGAGGAGGAGGCAGCACCTGCAAAGCACAAGAGCAGCATCTTGGGGTGAGGAGACAGTGAGAATAATTGGGTGAGACAATGGGGGATGGGTTGTAGGGAGACCATGGGTACAAGCACTAGTGAGGCTGGAATCTTATCAGGTTGCAGTGGGGAGGAAAAACCACATGAAGGGGTGCAAATAAAAATCCAATCTTGAGCTCTTTTTTTAAGGAATTTGCACATGTAAGGCAGTCAAACAGTGAGTAAACAAAGAACTGCATGCTGCAGACCACAGGTTTGAGCAAACAGTTGCTTTCCTTGGACCAAGATGAGATTGGAGTGTACTGAAAAAAAAGGAGGTGGTTCTGATTAACTGATTTCCAACCAGATTTTTTAGTGGAGAAAAAAAGGGAGATTTTTTTTACCCTCAAGACTAACCTAATTCAAGAAAAGGAACAGAACTAGGAAATTAATGTTCATAGAGATGAACTTGGAATAAAGTGTGTATACAAAAACTGGAAATGGCTGCACTGCAGAACCATCAATCCAAGAAAAAAAATCCAGTAGACTGGTAAGATTTTTTTTCCTCTCAAGATAAGTAGTGAACCAACCAAACAAAAATGTACAGACTGATGAATCCCTAAACACCAATCCCACACACTGCTCCAAAGCTAGATAACACCATCTCTCTGAATTGAGTCACATTTCCAATGGAAGAACAACTTCATGAGATGAGGTCTGAACAACTTCAACACAACCTAACAGAGAAAACATAAAGGAAAGATGAACTTACAAGAAACTGAAGCTCAGGCAAGATCCTTTTCTCTCCCTTTGAAGATCAAAAGATCCTTAGCCACAGGCAAGAACTGATGCTGATGCAGGAGAGCTAGGGAGAAAAATACAAGAAGATTGCAGAGAGGAGAGGGAGAAGGAAGAGAAGCAGTGAAGTGAAGCAGGAGGCAATCAAGCAGACATCTTGCACCTCAGCTCCTGTGTGTTTTTCCCGGGAGGGACAGCTTGTTCAGCTTGCTTTGCTGCTACTCCAATGCAAGAAGGGAGGGAGGTGGTAATGGAGTTAGTTTGGCTTAAAAGATAGTGCCCGTAGGGTGGGGGGCAAGTGGATGGACTTCTCTGTCCTCACAAATAAAATCTCTCATTTTTTCCCCTCTTTACCTTAATTTTTTTAAAAGAAAATGGCAATAATATTTTCCGTTGGATGGAAGACGCATACATCGTACGTACATATTTCCTCCGTCTCATAAAAGACAAACCTAGTAAATAATACGTCTGTTCAGATTCATAATATTATGATGTATCAAATCTCGTATTAGTTCTGTTTTTCATGGGACAGAAGAAGCAAACAACTATGCATGCATTTCCTATACATACACAACCATGGATACACCCCTAACATATGCTAAAGAGACCCACACCTTAAGCATACTCGCAATTTCGTAAATGCAGAGTCTCCTAACATATGTTCAAGTTGTCGAAATCTCTAGCCTTTTTAAATTTATGTTGAAAACCCATAAATATCGCACACATATAGATAGGATATAATTATGTACCCACGACGTAATACGACACCATATTACTGGTGCTTTCTAGATGATAAATTATTATCCTCTTAAGAAAGGAAGAAAAAGAAGAATAAATGTCCTATAATGTCTCAGACAATGGAATGGAGAGGGGAAAAAAATGTAGCAAAATATACACGCACATATCGCATCAGTTCCTTTCAGACAAAATCAAGGCCCATGCTGTGACCTCTGAGGTTCCATGTCGGGGATGAGCAGCATCTCTCACCTTCAATTGACAGTGAAGGTTAGGAGCCGTGACACTGCATCCATAATTGCGTATTTTGCATGAGAGATGTGAGATTATATTCCACAGTGTCATATAATGAAAGCCGTCCATTCTCTGTCAGGAGTTAATGCCCAAGAGTGACAGCATTGTATACATGGTCCCTCTAATTATCAATTTTGGGACCCCAAATTAGGCCAATTTGGTACACGCGTTGCTGATCAATCATCAACTTGTGCAATTATGGAGATAAGCAGAGAGCAAATGGAGAGCTTTCATTGATGACGATCTTGATATGAAATCCAAACACCTCGCCTCTTAAAATATGGCTATTTCCAGTGTTTAAATTTTATGCTGAAATATAACTACTTTGAAGTACTAAGTACTAATTAAGGGGTCTTCATAGGGATGAAATGTCCAAAATACCCACCATCCCACACCTATCTGGCTACCTCCATCAACTGACATTTAGTGAAGGGCAATCTAATCTTTTTACCTCCCTTTTTATTTTGGGAAAATTTATAATGGCATGGTTCCAATTTACCTTTTTATTTTTCATGAGAAACTTCAAAAGTAGCTACTATATTTTTATATGGATGGAGTATTTGATTTCAGAGAGAGGGAAGCTGTGAAGGGAGGATTAACAGTGGAAATGAAGTATAGAATATCAGTCAAAGTACCTGATGTAATGTTCAAGAATTTTCTTTCAAAAGATCATGTTGGGTCAGTTCTGTTCTCTCTTTTGACCAAACTTCATTTGTTTACATCTTCAGTACGTTGCTTTGGTCTTCTCCATGGCCATCTGAAGCACCGGCCTTTCCTTCTTTTGACCCAAATTTGTGTCAGTGTGCAGGTTTGACTACAAACTTCACTAACTTAAACTTCTGAAGTAAAAGTATTAAGCAAAATCTAATGTAAACAGAGTGCATACAAATATATAGATAACTTGAATGTATATACTTATATTAACATCCTAGCATCATGGATGATCCTTAATTGTGATGTCAGGTAGGATCACACTACTTGACCTCAGAAAAATAGATGAAAAATAACCCCCAACTGTGCTTAAGAAGGTCTCATCATATCCATCGTCTCCTTAAACGTTTCCCAATGATGGCGCTCCCCTTTTCAAAGTATATTAACAACACTTGTGGTCTACTCTTGCCTGAAGGCAAGCTAATCTCACTTCATCTTTCTTGGCCCCCTCCCCAAAATCTAATATACTTTTCTCTCTTGCTTTCTTTGCATGATTAATTTTCAAGTCATATGCATTGTTGCACCTGAAGTTTTACAATATCATGGTAGCATACAAATGAGAGGTGACATACATGATACATTGGAAATCAGCACTTACAATCTTATTTTAGTCCATGTTTATAATGTAGGATTTTTTTTCTTTAACAATATTAGGAGCTTCTCCTACATTAGAAAATTGTTTACTACCTCTTTAGTTTTTTTTTACTTGATGATTTGGGCATTGAAACGGTTTAGAAATTTTGGTTGTGTACGTCCGATTTGGATGCAGAGGCCGAGTTTTAATCCACTTTCTAACAATTGTTTTTAAGGAAATTCTACTGCATTGGAAAACTGTTTATATTTGGATATTTCCGACAAATTATACTCCACATCACCTTGAAAATGTACTAGCAAATATGCACACTGAGGCCTGCAGCTACATGGTGCAGTGCCAAATAGAAATAGTGAAAACGTGAGGTGGCTATGGTGAAATGGAACAAAACACAAAGTACAAGCTTTGCTCTTTCTCTTTATACTATTTATGTTAGGCTTCAAACTTTTTATCTGTCACACTGGTGAGCCTTGACACATGGTGCTGACTCCCCACATTGTGATCAGGAATCTGCTCATTGTTATGAGGGCATGCCTGTACTACCCTTCTTTTCTCCTACACATCTGCCCCTATCTCTCTCTCTCTCTCTCCTTTCATTAAATTTTTTGTTGCAAGATTTGGGGGATCAATTGTGCAGGTATTAATAGTTAAGTACTTAAGTCCATTGCATTGGTGTAATAGTGCTGTGATCTAGGATCCTGGCATGGGATTTGGATTGGCTCACAAGTCCCAATGGCCAATATTTTGTCTGCCCTACATATCAGCTCATAGATCTGAAGATCCATCAGCATATTTTTTGCAGGTTAGCTGGCCTGCATTGCATCCCCTACCGACCAAAGCAAGGGATTCACATCCCCTGTCATTACTCCAAACATTTGCTCCCTTTTAGACACTGTTACTATTAATCATTCCAGTACAACATCTCAATTACATAACTGTTTGCTCGTGCACATAATTTGTATGATGAGGGAAAAAAATTAATAATGAAAACGGTTTACATCTTCAGCTTTTGACATAAGACACTTAACCACAAGTTTTGTTCAAGAGAGCAAAACGAAACATGAGAAAAAAAAGTTTACTACCTTTTTTGTTTTGTCCTTGAAAGATATCATGAGTTACAACAGCAAAATTGTTCCATGACAAATGTGGCTTGATAACTTATGTGGCAACAAAATTTAGTGATAAGAGAAATTGTTTAGCTTGGCAAAGCTAGCTTCAAAATAAACAAGTAAACAAACCATATGACCAAGAGTGACATCTTCAGAGAGTATATGTATACATTTCAGTCAGCTTCAAGAATCTCCATCCTCTGCCTCATCAGTTGTAATCTTCTTCTAGAGGACATGAATCTCCAGCAAAAGAGGGTGTCCTATGATCCTATGAGGGAGAAAGCATAAGCTATGGCCTACACTATCACTGACTACTGATGTGAGCTGATTTACCACCCTAATTCATCATAGTGCTGCACAGAGGATGTGTCCATGTTCAGCATGGCAACCATTCCCTACCCACTTTCTTGTGTCCATCCAACCATGGCTCCATCAGATTAATTTGTCCTCCAAAAGAAAGACTGATATCATCTAAGCAAAAGCTGGTTAACACAAAAACCATCCTTTTGTCAATTAATGACTCCATCAGAGAGAGATTGAGATGATGGCAAGAAAGAGACTGGAGAACTGATGATCATAGTAGTAGTAGTACAGTACATACAGTGTGTGGTTAGGTGACAGGACATTGGCATGCATGGATTGGCAGCTTTTTAAGTCAAAGTGAGATTTGGATCCCTCTGTGTGTCATTGTGTTTCATTGGGACCCTGTGTTAGGCAACTAATAAAGCTGTGATTGTGCTTTGTGCATGCTCTTGTTTGGCCAAGAACATGATGACTTGGCAAAAGACCCTACTAGTAGCATCATCACTGATTAACTCTTTTGTGGTTGTTTGCAGTCAGATGCAAAATTGAACTGTGCAAACTCTTTCTGAAATCCTCTAAAGAAAACTTTTCTGAAATCATTTTTTTTTGGTTGAATAGGAGTACTACTATCTAGTTGTCACAGGTTCACATGCCCATATGCCTGATGCTTGGAAGTTAGAACTCAGAGAGAACAATCAACTGAACTGATCACCATGCCCATGACTTGCCAAGTTGGCATGTGTTATATATTCTTTCTCTCATCCATGCTTGCTAGGTTCATGCATGGGCATGGATGTAATCATTTTCATCAGTAATTCATCATCCACAACCATATAAGCATGCATTGAACTCTCTTGAGAAGTGAGAAAAAAATATTATGATCTGATTCTCTCTCATATTTTCTTGTCAACCCATTCAAAGATGCATGGCACTAATTAAGTTCATGGCTACCTAATTACTCAGAGCATGAACCTAATACCACCAATAACTACTGCTACAGCAGAGCTTATGCAATAACTTTGATCTATGTAGTAATGAACACCACATGGCATATCTAGCTAGGGACATTAGGAAAGATTCACATCAAATCTTCCATCATGAATTCATGATATATATATCCTCTTGCAATTGCAAGGTGTCTGGTGTTTCATTTGCCTTCAGCCTGGCCCCTACTCTGCTGAGTCTGAACAGGCACACTACTGTGCAAGCATGTTAATAGTATGGAAAAAGTCCAGTGAGAACAGTGCCCAGATTGGATTTTGCTGGGGCTCTCCTTGAAGCAATTAATTAATCAAGATTTGATTAGTATTCCAAGAGTAAAACATAAATAAATAAACTTTGATCTTAGCTAGAATCTAGATACATGCATGCATGTGTGGCTGAATTGGTCCTTGGCCCTACATAGAGAGAGGTGAACATCGATCATGTCACACATCCAACACTTATTCCCCTCCTCTTTTATCTTTTTCAGCTAACCAATCCACATGCATTTCAGATTCTAACAAGACATTAGGCCCATTTCTTCATGTGCATCTCAAACTAGGATTATTGGATGATTCCACAACCTTTTTTACTTTATTGCCCATGAACCATCAGCTACTTTGTTTCTCTTTCCCTTTCCTTCTCTTTAATTTCGGTTGTCACACTACTTAATTATCCAGATATGTTGAAGAGTCCATTTCAAGGATTTTAATTGGAGAGAATAAAGAAAATGGATTTTTGAATGGATAGATATGGAGAGATTATCAATGTGGTGACCCTCTTTTGATGCAACTATTGCTTTCACTGATCCAGTCCAAATAGTAGTCAATGTACTCTATATGTGGTCCATATATATATCATATATATTTGAAGCTTTCTAAACTAATCTGACATGTTAACCGACAGGTTAAGCATCAGGCCAAAAGAAAGTGTTATACCCTGTTAGATACTTTAATTTGCAAATATTTGACATAATGTGATCCTTTCATTGGTTGAGTTTTTCAAATCTTAACATTTGTATAAGTAACTACTGTCCATTATATATGTTTCAACATCAACCAAAGACTATAGTGTCTACCAAGTTTGACATGTGGTGTGATTTGTCTAGCTATATTCCCCTGCAAATTACGTGTCTATGTACACTATTATAAGATTCTTTATTAAATATTTCCTTAACCACACATTTTTTTTTGGTTTTTGAAATTAAATATGGTCAAAAGGAAATGTTTTTAGTTCCTCGGAAAAGCAATGATTTGCTGAAAAAGAAACCATAGGCAAGCTGGCATGTTTTTTTTTTTTTGCAAAAGAAAATTGTTTAGCAGCCCTCCTTCTATATGTTAAAAGAGAGAGAATAATTTGTTTTGTTAATTAACTTGCTGACCATACAGTTAACACAGTACCTGTTACTCATAACTACCTTTCAATTAGCAAAAGAAGGAGCATCCAAAGAGCACCCAAGATCACCCCTTTGAAATGGTTCCACATAGGATGCCAATGCCAGTGCCACTAGGCAATTAATTACAAAATTAATCACATTTAAGACCAACAAAAGCCATCTCTCTGTACTTGGGATTCCATAATTATAATTGATAGTTAACATGACCATCAGGGGAGATGGGTTTAGTTTAGGCTAGTTGACATCATGTGATAGAAGGCAATGTGGTGTACTATTCAAGTGTACAATATGTAGTTGATTAATTAAACTAATGAGGGTTTGCTCCCTGTTAAGTAGTGGCCTGCAACAAGGCCGTTGGTAAAGGTGACCCATGGAACGTGCATGCCGGTGTACTGCCTCTCATGCAGGCCACCATTAAGTGGTTTCCAAGGGTTTTATGTCTCTAGAAGTTGGACTAAGTCAAGTTATAGGTTAGCATCATCTTAATCCGTCTTCAACGTCTCGTGAAGAATCTCGTCATCGAACCATAACAGGTAAAATATAGGAGGTGAGAAATTGAAGATGCCATATATGTACCACGAGAAAATATAAACACCGAAATATTATGATAAATAGAATATGATATTTGTACTAGAAGAAAATATAAACAAGAAAACCTACATAAGAGAGATGGGGGCTGGGTGCATGGGTTTGAGGGATGAAAACATAGAGGGTCCTTAGTGCAACCCTTATGTGTTACAAGCTTCATCGATTAGATGATGCCATAGACATCATAAGGAAGAGGAGTTATATTCACATTAAGTTTGACTTGCATATATAATTAACCTTTTAAAAACTCTACGTAATGAGTTCATGTTATCCTTTACTATGGTCGTCACCGCTCTAGGTGTTTGTGTGTTGGTATAGTGAAGATGGCCACTTCAAGGAGGCATTCCTACTAATCACCATCATCATCATCATCATTATTGTTGTAATTATTTTCCATTTACATCTCAATATATTTGACCGGCATTTTGTCGAAAAATAAAAAATCTATCTAACTAAATTGAGCATAGGTATACCTAACGGACGGATTGAGATCCTCTGACTTACTTCCCTATGACGTGGGTCACTGACATATGGACCCTCTACTCAATGGGCCCATATATCAGTGACTCAAAGTTAGAGGATTCTCTTCCCAAACGGACAAAAACATTTTTGTTAGCAATTTTGGATTAGTGTGGTGTGCGTCCATCGTAGCAACAAAATCACTCAGAAGTGAGAGAATTTTTTTCATTTTTAATTTTTTTTCTTTTAATATTTACAGAAATAATCTATCGGCGCAAAAAATTATAAAAATAGACCCTGCCACCCTAGTGGAGGGCGGCAAGCTGACGTGGCAGACGGCGGCTCGACGGCGCCGTCTGCCGTCGTCTACGAAAATTGCATTTAGCCCCTTTGCCGCCTAAATGCAATTTTCGCGGCCCTAAAGAGCATTTGGCTGGTACTTTTTACATCGGCGGCAAGGGACCCAGATGCAAAAAGTACCAGCCAAAAAGTACTAGGCCTGGGCTGGCTTTTTTGCATGAAGGCCCCTTGCCGCGGCAAGGGTTTTCGTGCAAAAAAAAACCCTCCCTCTCCCGTCTGCCGTCACCGCCCGTCCCTCCCCCGTTTGCCACGTCAGCTTGCCGCCCTAGTAGAGGGCGGCAGGGTCTATTTTTGTAATTTTTTGCGCCGATGGATTATTTCTGTAAATATTAAAAGAAAAAAATTGAAAAATGAAAAAAATTCGAAGTGAGAAGCCAGCACAAATGCAGGCCCATTGAAATTAGGCCTGCAGAACAAGCCCCTGTCCGACTAGTGGCCCAGTCCACCCAGAGAGGATCCGCGAATTCGGCCCGGCCCATAAACCCAACAGTGTTACTGGATCGGATATCTTACCTCTGTTGGGCCAAGCGGGCCCACAGCGTTAACGCCATTGTTTTTGCCGGGTTAGGATTATGAGCAGAAACGAAAAGAAAAAAAATATTTTTTTACTCCGTTTAATATTACAATAGAGTAGTCCGTACTAATTACAGCGATGAAAAGTCGCCTCGGACGTCCGATCGGAGCGCTAACATCGGACGCGTAATTAGCCGTAAGATATCCATCCAATAACTGATAGCAAATCAACAAATTCAGGGGGAAATGGGAAAACAATTCTCCATGTGTTGAGAATGTACAGTACATGTTCGGGTTGGAGATGTAGCAGACTGATCGAACTATTTGATGCAAGTGCAAGGCTAGACTGATTAATTAGCTAGACTGATTGCAAGGCTAGTATATTAATTAGTTAGTTAGTTAATTAATTATGCTGGCCAAGAAACGCAGGCCATGCATTTCTGCAGGCTGTTCTAATTAATTAGCCAGTGCAACAGCCCAATCATTCCAAATGACGACCAATAGTTAATCAAATCCAATCCCAACTTAATCAACGAATTGATTTCATACAAGTGCCTACCCGTCCATCCACATCCACACCATGTTATGTAGTATTGAAGTATTCTAGTATTTTAGATAAGCCTATCTATGAGCATATTAAAGTCACATAAGTTCTTTTTTTAATAATATATCGAAATGGTTTATATATGTGACCTATGCCGTTAAGCGGACAACCAATAAATTCTAACAGAAAAGAAAGCATAAGGTGTTAGGATATCCATCTTCCTCTAAATTATAACCCAGTTAAAATAACAATAAAAAGACTACATAGATTTATTTAAGCCACACTTGATTTTATCTCGTTTTTCGTTAACACGTTTTTAAATTGCTAAACGGTGTATTTCGTGTAAAAAAATTATATAGAAGTTGCTTTAAACTACTATATAACTCTATTTAATTTCATACCCTAATTAAAACTCAATTAAAATTAATTAGTTATATGTTAATGGTTTTTGTTTTCCGTACTTTGATTCTATCTTTATATTGGTAGAAACTAGCACGCGTTGATTAAGGGTGTGTTTGGATGGAGGATATGCATGGGTGGATAGAACATGGCGGCCCATTTTCTGTGGGTGTTTGGTTGCTGGGCAGGGGTGGGATAGGGCGGCCCAGAGAGGAATATTCCCCCCAGATGCTGGAGCGGCTGGGCGAGCTGGGTGAGCGAGTCGTGTCACCCCGGGCGAGCGAGCGAGGGAGGCGGTCGCCTGGGCCCGACGACGACGACGACGACGGTGCGGGCGGCGTCGGCGGGAGGAGGCGGCGGCGCCTACAGCCGGCGGGAGGCGGCGGCTGGCAGGAGGAGGCGGTGGCCGGCGGGAGGAGGCGGCCGCCGGCGACGCCTGCCGGTGACAACGACGATGCGGACTCGACGATGACGCGGACTCGACGACGACGACGGTGCGGGCGGCGTCGGCGGGAGGAGGCGGCGGTGCCTACAGCCGGCGGGAGGCGGCGGCTGGCAGGAGGAGGCGGCGGCCGGCAGGAGGAGGCGGCTGGCGGGAGGAGGCGGCCGCCGGCGACGCCTGCCGGTGCCAACGACGATGCGGACTCGACGATGACGCGGACTCGATGACGACGACGGTGCGGGCGGCGTCGGCGGGAGGAGGCGGCGGCGGCAGTGAGCCCTAGATCTATTGCTTTTTTTCTTTTTTTATATGTGTATTTATAATATGGAGAGGAAGTGGTGTAAAATTGCTACAGAATTTATAAAATGCATGCATTATGCATTAATTTGATGGGGGTATATTCACTATCTCAAGTGAGAGGTGTCCACACCTACAAATCCAACCTACTCCCTCCAACCAAACAAAAAATTGGATCACCAAATCCACCTTCATCCCTACAACCAAACAAAAAACTGGATCGCCATATTCATTCTACCAAACAAAAAACTGGATCGCCATATCCAACAAAATATAGACCGCCATATCCCATCCAACATTGACCGTGAACCAAACACACCCTAATTGATTCACCAATCGATCTAGATAACTATAGTAGCTGGAATAATAAGTTTCAGTTAATCGATCTAGATAACTGATTCACCAATCGATCATCAGTACGGCATGTGTGTGTACGTGTACCTGCATATATCTTCTAGATGGATCAACGTTCAGTTCGAAAGAAAGAAGAAACTTCCTGAAAAAGATACGTGTTCCATGACCAAACCAAAGCTAGCTAGAAGCCTAGAAGCAACTGATCATCGAGCAAGATCAGATATCTGATATGATGAGAAGTAAGAACACGTAAAACTTAATTTTACCCAAAAAAAAACTACGTAGATTGGTTTTCAATTACTTAAAATCTAAAAAATAGATTCATATGATATATTAAAGCAATTTCTGTATGAAAAGTATTCATGTACTAGCAAACATAAAAGAACAGTATAATTCATACACGTACGTTAATTATTACTCGGAGGTGTGAACAGGAGTGAAGACACGCGTGCACACCAGGGACTTCCATGCATGCATGGAGAATTATATTTGAGTGGATTTTGACCTTAATTTTAGACCTGATTAACTAGTGCTAATTCATGACTTCGTTCATCCACATTGCCGGATCCAGAAAATTAATTTGTCGGTGTCATAACGTGTTTATTGATATCATATTATGATTAATATTATGATTAGATCATAGTGTTACTCCCTCCTTCCCTAAATTTGACGCCATTGACTTTTTTAAATATGTTTGACCATTCTTCTTATTCAAAAACTTTTTTAAAATGTGTAAAACTATATGTATACATAAAAGTATATTTAACAATAAATCAAATGATAAAAAAATTAATAATTATTTAAATTTTTTTAATAAGACGAACGGTCAAATATTTTTAAAAAAGTCAACGGCGTCAAACATTTTAGGATGGAGAAAGTATAATATATGGATAAATAGTTTTGCTATAGGTTTTGTCAAAAATTACCGGTGTCAGGTGACACCGGTCGTAGATCCGCCCCTGTTCATCTAGCATTCCAGCTCATGAGCAATATGAGTAGTAGCTAGCTAGCTAGCTAGCCTTTTAAATTTCATGAGAAGTTTAGCAGAGTACTAGCAAGCTTCGTAGATTGTTCCTTGTTTAAATTTGTTCATATTATCACGAGACTTCCATGCACGTACGCACGGAGAATCCCTTAGCTATCCAGTGCTCAACTGCTCATGTTTGAGTGGATTTTGACTTAATTTTAGACAGATTACTGCTGACTTAATTACGTGTTTTGACTCGCCACCGATCCACAGATTGAGCAAGCTAAGCCCAGCTAATTAACTAGTGGCTTTTTACTACTGCTAATTTCTTTACGAGAGCAGGTACAATAAGTAGACTATTGGCCAGCTGTAAACATATTTTAGCGAGATAAAAGATGAGAGAGAAAAGCAGCAGACTACAGATCTATATAGCCAGCTACAGCGCGGGCTCCAAGACACAATGTGTGTATGACAGGTGGGACCATATATAATAGTATAGTAAGCAACTATTGTATGAATTAACTATTAGATTGTCTATAAATGAATTGGAGCTGGTAGTGGGCTATACTATTAAACTTGCTCTGAGAGCCATGCTAGCAAGCTTCCCAGAGTGTTCCTAGAGTCTTTAATTTTTCTTCAGTTAATTCAGGTGTTGACCACGTTACCTAGGAGAAGTAATTTAATTAGTGCCATAACTTACTAACCAAGCATATGCTTATAGATAATGTCTTTTTCAACTCGTGACAGTTGTTAGTTACCTAGAGTTTTCCTGCAACCTAGCCAACAGGTTGGTCAAACAACAACCACGTTTTGATCAACTAAATTCTCCTCCACGTCACACCCAAATTCTACATGATAAAAAGTGTATAGTAAAGCACATGTACACATAACATGCATTATCCCGCTAATTATAAAGTATAACTTTATTCTATAGGTGATAAAAACGTGCACACTAACTGTACAGCAATTAATTAGTATTGTGACAACAGTATTAATTCAGTACTTGATCATCGATCGACTTAATTAGAACAAATATCATAATTCTGTTGCTGTACTGACACGTACACGGCCTCTGAATTTAATCATCTCAAGCAAGCAACCTAGCCAGCCAGCTATTAATCGTTTCCTTCCAAGTTACAGTATCTCAAGAGGTTGTAGGTAATTAAGCTACGAAACCAGTTAACCTATAATGACTAGTATTATCAAGACACTTTGTATATCGATCATAAAACATACACGTGCTAAAAATGATTTGGTCAGTCTTAGAGTAGATAAGATGTGCACACAAGCTAGCTAAGTGATCACTGATTGGTAGTAGCATCACACGGCAAGCAACAGCTATCTCTGATCGATCTCTTAACTCCAACTACTACCTATCACAGAATTAACTATAGCTATTTAATTATTTAGCTATAGCTGAGCAACCAAGAATTAATTAACAAAAAAATTAAATACATATGCGTATTTTTCTTATACATGTATTTTACATATTGTATATATATACATAAATTAAACCAATTCAACCAATGAAAGAATTGATCTGTAACTCCTATATCCAATTAAACCAAATCTAGCTAACAGGGGATTAATTACAAGATACAAATGATAGATGAACAAACAATGGCTATATACACAAACTAATCATCATTCCTAAGACTAATCACCAAATTAAGAAAGTAATTAACAGAAAAAACTATGGGTTTAATTTAATGGAATTTTATGGCTAAAATTAAACAAATCTTGTGGGCTTGGCTAGCTATGCCGGGATCATGAGCCTGGGCTTCTTGAAGGCGAGAGGGCTGAGCACCTCGTCGTCCTCCGCCGCGCACCGCTGGTCGGCGGCGGCGGCGACGTCCGGCAGCGCCGGCAGGTTGAGGTCGAAGCCCCGGCTCGCCGCCACCGCCACGGTCGTCTTCGCCGCCGGCTTGGACGCGCCGGCGCCGGCGGCGCTGCCGATCGTGCCGTCGTAGTGGCATCGCTTGTGGCCGCCCAGCGCCTGCCCCGTCGGGAACGCCTTGCCGCACACGTTGCACTCGTGCGCCCTCCCGCCGCCGCCGCCGGAGACGCCCGACGCCGACGAGGACGGCGTCGCGATAGCCGCCGGTTTCGTCTCCACCACCACCTCGTCGTCGTCGACCATGGCGGGCGGCGGCGGCTTCCGGTGGCTGGCCTTGTGGCCGCCGAGAGCCTGGTAGGACGCGAACGCCTTGCCGCAGACGGAGCACCGGTGCTCCACCGCCGCCGCCGCCGCCGACGCCGACGCCGCCACGTCGTCGCCGTCGCGTCGCCCGCGCGCCAGCATGAGGAGGCAGAGCGCGAGGTACTCCTCCTCGGAGGGCGGCAGCTGCGGTCGCCGCCGCCGCGACCGCTTCCGCTTCCCCCACCCCTCCACCTGTCCTCCTCCTCCTCCGCCGCCGCCGCCGCCGCCGTGCGTGACGATCACCTCCGCCTCCTCCTCACTACTACTTCTCGACGCCTCAAGAACCGCCTCCACCGCCATGGCCACTAGTAGCTTAATTAGCTAAGCTTGGAGATGATCACAACTATCTTAATTAATTGGGTTTCTTGAGCTTGCAAGGGAAAGAGAAGTGCACAAGAAAAATGGAAGGAGAAGAGAGAAATGGAGAAGAGGAGTGGTGAGTAGAATTGAAGAGTAGGGGAAGAGTGTGGGGTTTATATGAGGAGGACAAGTACTCCTACTAGAAACATATACTCCTACATGGAGAGAGATGGAGTGGAGTCTTGGGGTCAAACACCGAGAAAAATATATGGATCAACATGGATGAATTAGAGATTTATAATCAAGTCTGTGGATGATTGATTATGTGTTGCTAAATACCCTACTAAGCTAGCTTGCTTAGTACTACATGCATGGTTGGGATTCATTAGTTATTGATTATTCTACTAGCAAGATTATTCTAGAAGAGAAGAGAGTGTAGTACTGTAGTGTGTGCATGGTGCAAAATACTCCCCCGTCTTTAATATAGTAATCTAGTACCGGATGGAACACTTCATAGTACAATGAATCTGGATAGGAAGCATGTCTAAATTCGTTGTACTATGAAATGTCTCGTCCTGTATTAGATTGCTATATTATAGGACCGGATGGAGTATTTATTACTTGTTGTATTAATTAATTAATTAATTGTGTTGGTGTAGAGGAGCTAATTGAGCTAGTCCACAGGATGGAAAATTAAGCGTGGAATGATCCAATGGAATGGTCTGGGCAGCAGAGGCGGCGACCGGTGCCAACTGCCAAACTGTATTGTACTTGTGCTACTGTACTAGTGTGATCCATGTAGTAGTAGTAGCTTCCAAATGGATATGGCTGTCAGGCTGGAGTGACGTGTACACTACGTGCATGCTGATCCATCAGAAATTCTATTTTCACAAGGCAATTTTCCTACCTTAGTTTTGGTTCTTGTTTTCCATGCTTACGTCACACTTCAAAACTGCTAAACGATACGTTTTCTTAAAAAAAAATTATAGGAAAAGTTGTTTTAAAAATCGTAATATTTTATTTTCTATATAAAATTAGCTAATACTTAATTAATATCCTAATAAATCACTTTGTTTTACGTGCGAGAGATTAGTTTCAACTCATCGGACCAAACACAGCCTTAATTTTGCGTACCACCGGTGTGCATGTGTTAAATAAAGGTGATTAACTAGTTATGCTATGAGATTGAATAAAAATTATTATACTAACTAATCTACTTTCTCCGTCATAAAATATTCTATCTAGACGATGGCCAAAACATCTTACGACGAAGGTAGATACTACCTCCGTCCCGATATAAGTGCAGTTGTAGGTTTCTATATCCAACGTTTGATCGTTCGTCTTATTTTAAATAATATAATTTTTTTAAAAAAGTCACACATAAAGTACTATTCAGTTTTATCATCTAATAACAATAAAAATATTAACCACACATACTCCCTCTGTCAAAAAAAAATTAAATATAGGATTTGATGTGGCATATTATAGTACAATGAATTTAGACAGATGTATGTTCAGATTCATTATACTAGAATGTGTCACATCCAGTATTAGTTGGTTTTTTATGGACGGAGGGAGTAAAGTAGTGCATATCACTGCAGTACACATTGACCATAGTGTCCACGTGGAGGGTAACGATCGATAAGCCAGGCGCCACGGCAGCATGCAACGTCAGCAAAGTGGCCAGCTCACACCTAACAGCTGACGTCAGCAAGAATGCCCGGCCGGCGCCTTCTCCGGTCTCCACCTGCGGCCTCCGCTAGCCGCCACCTGGAGTCAACCTGTGCCAGCCACCTCAGCATTTCATGGCTGGGTAATATACAGGACTCCCTCTGTCCCAAAAAAACGAATCTAGTGCTAGATGTAATATATTCCATTATAATAAATCTGAACAAAGGTATATCTAAATTTGTTGTATTAGGATGTGTCATATCTAGTACTAAAATAATTTTTTATAGGACGGAGGGAGTAGGGCATAGCTACACGCCTAAGTAAAAATAGAATTATAACTACTCCCTTCTCTTCAAATTAGTCATAGTTCTAGATTTATCCTAAGTCAAATTATGATTATCTTTAAACAAAATATGAATTATATATTATAGAAGTATTTTTTCCTATAAATCCTACGAGGTAGTTAAGCTATATGAATTTATGAAAATTGATAATCAAAGATTACCTAAAACGATAGCTAATTTGAAACGGAGGGAGTAACATGTATGATATACTAGTTTCTCTATTTTTTCTCCTCCTCTCTCTCTAAACTATGTAGTATATTTAGTGTACTTATCTTAGAGTACTATGTGTAGATCTAGCTATTGTATATTTTTCCTCTCTCTCTAAACTAGCTAGTACTCTATCCGTTTCTAAATATTTGATACCGTTGACTTTTTAGCACATGTTTGACCATTCCTCTTATTCGAAAACTTTTGTGAAATATCTAAAACTATATGTATACATATAAGTATATTTAACAATGAATCAAATGATAGGAAAAGAATTAATAATTACTTAAATTTTTTGAATAATACGAACGGTCAAACAAAATTAAAAAAAGTCAATAGTGTCAAATATTTAGAAACGGATGGAGTATGTATTTAGTATATTTAGCTTGGGGGATGTGTAAATCTAGCTATTGTACGAAAACCAACAATTCTTTTACTTGGTCTCTTCTCCAAATATGCTTGCAGCCCTGGAATATGTGCATCGTTTAAATGCTATATACACACAACAAACTATATAAAAAGTATAGAAAATGAAAAAATTGGTGTAGCAACTGATGAGTACATGTCCACACGTATACGCGTACATGTACTTATTATTCTTCGCGGCCAAGCAACTGAGCTCACTTGAGTATACGTACACATGACGAAGCTCGCTAGAATTGTCTACATCTCAGTACGTAAAAGTCATGAAAAATATTTCTCGAATACGAGTCTAATGGATAAGCAACTCTCTTAATTCAATTGTCAATGAAAAGTTGCAAAGTTTAATCTTAAACCCCATCATTGGTGTGGTCGTTGTAGATTTGTAATCTTAAACCCGAAAGAAAGGTCTAAATTAATCATGATCTCCCATAAATATGCTTTGTTTGCGTTTTTAATTAGTGACACATGCTTTGTAGCTAATAAATAAACATAATGCGCGAGTTGAACCTAGCTTAGCTTACATCCACTTCAAGTTTTGAACCTAAAACGAGTTTTCACATTACGATTAATTGTTTTTTAATGGTAGGCAACGATGTATCAACGAGATGTACATCTATCACAGATATATGTCTATGATGATTTTATTAAGTTTAAGATATGTCGGTTTAGTTTTCGGAAGATATTCATAAGTTAGCGTTGGATGAGTGCGCTTATACAAGTACCGTGTTTCGAAGAAAAAGATGCGCTTAATCAGCGTCAGTTCTTGCCTCGGTGCAAAATGTAGGTAGCGGATAACCGTGGCCCATTTCTAAAGAAAAAAGAGAGAAAACTGTGGCCCAGGAACAGATTGTAAAGGAACTTAACAAGCCCAAACCGTTAGAGAAAACCCAATGGGCCGGATCAGATACCAATCAGGCCTCCACTAGATCACGGCCCATCAGTCCAGCCCAAATTTCCGGGCTTTATAAATTGGGATAAGTTCATTCTAGGCCCCTCAATTTGTCACCCAGTCTGATTTTCATCCTTAGTCCGAAAAACCGGATGCAACGCATCCCTCAGCTTATAAAGCCATGCAAACAGTATTGACCCGGTTTTGGCCGACTTGATTAGGTCTTCGTCCCATGTGGCATTAACGTGGTGCTTACGTTGTTAGAGTGCGCAGCCCGACCCACCAACCGTGGGCCACCTAGGTCACATTGGGCCTGCTCCACCACAGGCCCAACCGGAGCCACAACTTTAGGTCCTGGGCCTACACAACCAAAAAGACTAGTCTGATGGGTGAGAACCGCCTCCACCTTTTAAGTCGTGCTCCCCCATCACCAATTACCGATGTGGGACTAAACCCAACATATGTGGCAATTCTATCCGGAAAAATAATAACCCGTGGGGCCCATATGTCAGTTACACACACAAAATAATAAAAAAATGGTGGGGCCCATTTAGCCCCACATGCCATCCCTCTTCTCTCTATCCTATCTCTCTCACTTGGGCAGAGCATGGTGGAGCGGGGCGGCCAAAGCACACGACGGGCAAGCCGGAGCGGCCGACTGGCGGAGCAAAGCGGCAGCACCCGGAGCAAGCCGGCATAGGCGAGGGTCAAGGCGGCGGAGGATGACGACAACAACGCAAGCGCCGCAGACAACGTCGACCCAGACAGAGTGGAGAAGGTGACCCTATCGCCGTCACTGCCAGAGTCAAGGGCGTGCCAGGTAAGGTCGTCGTCCGTTGTACACCTCTTGTGTCGTCGTCGCCGCCTAGGGAGGAGTCCTTGGCCATGTGGTCCTCCTCGCCACACTTGTAGCACGCACAGCAGCCTCCTTGCCGTCGTACCAGCCTCCGCCTCCATAGCCGCAGTCACCCCAACCGTAGCTGTGGTCCCCGCCGTTGCTGGGACGGAATCCGCCGATGACGTCGAACCACATCACCATCCCTTTCACCCTCTCCGACGCCATCTCACGCTCTCCACCTGTTGGCCATGGAGCGCGCGAGCTCAGCGGTGAAGATGAGCGTTGCGTGTGGGAGAGGAGCAGCGCGAGGCGTGGCCACGGGAGAGAAATGAGAGGAGTGGTGCACGATGTAGCGGCGGAAGAGAGAGGAGCATGCGCGCGGCGGTGGCGGGGGAGAGAGCGTCGTGCGGCAGCAAGCGGGAGAGAGGAGAGGAGCGTGGGTGGCGCGGCGGCGGGGGAGAGAGCGCCGTGAGGGTTGCCAGCCTCCCCACTTCTCCCTCTCTGCCATCCGGTGGAGAGAAGGAGATAAGGTAGATGTGGGGTCCACTATTTTATTTTATTTTATTTGACTGACATGTGGGTCCCCTATATTTTGTTTAACTTTTTAGTTTTTCAATTTTGCTTTTTTATTTTTTTCCCGGATCACATTGCCACGTAAGCGCCATGTCAATGCCACATGGGACGAAGACCAAGTCAAAAGGAGACACGTAGGCGCCACTTCATCCAAAACCGGTGACAATACCGTCGAGGGATTTTGTTTGCACCAGTTTTGTAAGTTACAGGATGAGTTGTATCTGGTTTTTGGTTAAAGGATGAAAATCAGACTGGGCGACAACTTTAAGGGACCTACACTGAACTTATTCCTTTTTAATTTCACTAGCTGCTTAAATCAGGCCCAAAATCAACATATTAGTCATCAAATAAATCCACTCCACTAGAGTCAGGCTTTAATTGGAGTATTTCCCAAACAGGAGAGAAAAAAGGAAGTAGGAAAGGCAGATTAGGCCTTACTATTAGTTTCCAAGGTACGAAAATGACATTTTGCGATTTGCCAACATCAACAGATTCAACACTAGAAAGAAAATTTAAAAAGGTGATGCTGATTGGATCCCTGAAACTAAAGTTTCGTCCCTGACCATCACTACCCTGTCACAAGGTGATTAGTGACGACTCCCCAATTGTCTCAATCGATGCTTCTTCACTCTCCTTTTGCTTAGACCTTATCCCTGAGCTATCACACATTTTCACACACACAGACACCTACCTTGTCCAAAGACAAGAGTCGTCATCATCATCCACATCATAATCACTTTCTTAATCCTTCTCTGATGAGTCACCAATGATTTGCACAGTAGCTGTAGTGCTGTTTGGTGACGATTAATACTCCCTCCATACTAATAAAGAAAGTCGTTTAGGATAATGTTTAAGTCAAACCTTGGGAATATAAATCATGAATAACTCTTAAGTTATTGAGTTTGAAAATGTAAAAATTATATATATAGATTTGTCTTGAAAAATACTTTTATAAAAGTATACATATATCACTTTTGAATAAATATTTTTATAGAAATAAGAAAATCAAAGTTGTGTTTTGGAGACCGTGTCGCTGTCCTAAATGACTTTCTTTATGAGTATGGAGGGAGTAAATATATACAGGTGCTTAATTAATTTCATGTATTTATTTTCTTAATCTTTTTTCCTGTGAAGTCGCCATCAGATGGTCCATTACGGTAACCGTGTGTATATATGGGTATAATTGCATCAAAAGAGTCATGTCATGCTTTGAGCGAGCTTGATGTGAATGTGATGTGTTGCTGTACATTTGTGCCATTAATTAATAAATTAAAGCCAGTCCAATAATCTGGTCAAGAGTGTAATAAACTATTGGATTAGTACTAATTGCTGTTCTCCGATGCAATAAACAACACTAATTACTTGCCCGGAATCCGATATGCACAGTTTCATATCACTCCCCAGTAGTACCAGGTCGGTGCCGACTTTGCCATCCTGCAAATTGTATCAGTATTTTATCATTAAAATTTAGCACTACTAATTTGTTAGTAGTATATGCTTTTCTGCATATTAATAATTGTTCAGTTGCCACAGAAAAAGAACATTTTCTGAGGCAGAAAATGCACTATTTCAGAATTGAATCATGCTTAGAAGGAACATGCCATGGTCTGTCTGCTGTGCTAGCAGCTGTACCTTTTGCCTCTTCATCTGCTTCATTCCATAGCACATAGGCCAAATTTTCACAACTCATGTGATCTGTCCACCACAAGGTTAGGTCTCCCTAATCATTAACCAAAGTGTGACATTAATTATTAAAGAAGGCAGTTCATAATCAAAGTGATTTGTGAGCAAATGTAGTGCCAGGATCATGGGATCCTGACAAACACAGTTTTTTTTTTCATCAGTCTATAACGGTGTCATTATTTTTTTGTGTGTCAATCAAGCAAAAACCTTTTCTCTGAACAGTAAAGTATGCAGCAAGTCGTCAACGGAGTATAGTACTAGTAGTAGTGACAGTAGTACTACCTGAAAGCTCATGCTTAAGTTGCCAGGGAAGAATAGTAAACAGCAATCTCCCCATGTGATGATCCTTCTACAACAAAAAAATTCTTTTTTTCTGCATGATGCTATGATGATCTTTGAAAAGATTGGAGTAGTAGTGTCATGCACTACACAGGGATTACATTACAAGTTGAGGGGGTGTTTGGGAGAGAGGGGCTCAAAACCATAAGTCCCCTTAAATCTTTTCAAAGATTATGGTTTTGAGAGAGGGGTTAAAGGGACTTTTGGTTTTGAGAGAGGGGGCTAAAGTTTCGCCCCTCCCTCCCAAACACCCCCTCACATAAAAAGAGCTGATTTATTTTCACCTTTCAAGCAACAAAATCTCTCACACATAAAGTAGTTTACCTTTAGCTACATCACTGTGTTGATACTGGTACCTTTTGTGATCTAGGAGTAAGTAATATAATCATATAGGCTTTGACTGTTCGAGCTACGGTTGATAAGCCGTAGAAAATGAAAAAAACAATAAAAAATAATTTATAAATAAAATTTTTAAATTTGTGTCACTAGCAGTTTAAAATATAATGTTACAAAATATTAAATTTTTTTAAAATTTAAACTCTTGTGTATGATATGTTAATAAACAGACTTTTTAAAGCCTAGGCTTAAGTGATGTTCAATCCAGGTAAACAGAAGGGTTATAAATTTGGTTATTTTTGTAAAAATGCTTTGACAGTTGACACCACTAATCCATTCCAAATTTCCAATACAATGAACACTGATGACTGAGGAGGAACCAGCCAGGAAAGGAGATGGTGCAGAAGAACCCACACCACCATGCTCACAGATGCACAGACACAGGGCTCCTCCCCAGTTTTAATGCTAGGACACTCTCCCCATCCTTGGAATCTGTTGCATTCAATACAGCTCTCAAAAAACTAAAAGAAAAAAGAAAACAAGATTTAATGTTGTCCTAGCTAGATCCATCCAAGGCTCCAAAAACACTGTTTGGCTCCTCCCAGTAGCTGAAGTGAACTGAACTCCTCTCATTTTCAAGAGTGCATTAGTACTCACTCCCCCCCCTCACATGTGTTGTGTTTTGCTTGCTTGTGTGATTAGTGGAGTAATCAAGAAGAAATAGTGGGGAAAGATAAGTGTGTGTGGGTGTGGCAATAAAGGTGAAGTCTTCAAGTTTGCAATCTTCTCCCTTTGCTCCCCACAAGATTACAAATCTTGTGTTTGTCTTGTTGCCACTGCCGCTGGTGATAGACTCTACCATACTAGAGAAAGCCATAGAAAGGAGATAAGAAGAAACCAAGAAAAGGGAGAAACAAAAGTTGAAGAAGACTTTCTGCTGATATTTTTGCACATATATATAATTTTTTCTCCTCCATCTGCACTCTCTGGAAAGAAGAAGAAGAAGAAGCAGAAGAAGCTTGGAGCTTGAGCTTTCTGAATTTGTAAGTTTATTTTGCTCTAATTTTGGGCTACCAATTGGGTTTATATTTCTCTAGTGGTGGTGACTGGTGAGTAATTTTCCCCTTATTTTATTGTGTTGATGTGAGGCCTTGGGGTTTTCTATCTCTTTGCATCGTTTTCGCTTTCATTTGTTTAGAGATTTGTTCTTTGAACAAAGCATGCAGAAATCTCTGAGGACTGAAGTGTTTCTCTCTGCTTGTCACTTTCTCCCCAATTGTGGAATAACTAAGAGGAATCGACATGGGGTCTAGTCTTCCATTCCACAAGATTTGCATCTTCCCCATGAATCTTCCAAGAAAATCTGTATCTCTTACTTCCTTTCTTTTTCTCTAGGTCTTGTCTTGCAAACTAGGATAAAGATACAAGTTAGTAGTACAAGAAACAGTAAAGGTGAAAGTCTTGTGTTCTTTTCCCTGCGATTTCTTCTGAAAAAGGTCGCCATTAAGAAAAAGCTTTGCAATCTTTGGAGTGTTCTTCTCACCCAGTGGTTTCTCTGCTTGTTCTCTTCTGATTAATAACAGTAGTAGCTGCTCATTAAATTGCATCTTTTTTTAATTTATTTAATTTCTGTTGATGTGAAACGCATCCAATCTCTTGCAATCAATGTGAGGCTTTCATTGGCGTATGAGCATAAAAAGGGGGGAAAGAAAGGTGGGAGTCTTTAGGTTTCTACTCCTAAAAATTGTTTCTTTCTTATGTGCAGCAGTCGGTGTAACTAATGGGGGAGATGAACCAGCCGCCGCCGCCGCCGGTGGCCGTGCCGCCGCCGATGGTGATGCAGCCAATCATGCATCCGCCCGTCGGCACCGGCGCCGTCTTCCCGCCGCACGAGCAGTTCCACCATCTCGCCTACTGCGTCCACTCCAACCCTTCCTGGGGTAAGGAAACCCCAACCCCTTCATTCCTCCTCTTTTTTATCTTTCCTTGTGTGTTTTTGTGTTGGTTGGTGAATGGATTGGATATGATGAATATTCCCTTTCATCCCTAAAAATTTGGGAGATTTGATTTTTAGGAGTATCTGCTGGTTGGGGTTTTTTTGACTCAAGATATTTTTTGCCTTTGGAGTGGGGGAGCTTCTGTGTTGTGTTGTTTTTGTATGATTCTTGAATTGGGGGGTGTCCAGAGATATTTGATGTGTGTTTTGATTTGAAGATTTTTTTTTAGCATAACTCCTGTTTCACTCCCCTGCTAATATTTGAAGAGATTATGGTGTCTACTGGTGCACACTATTGATGTTTTCCAGAGAGTTGTAGCTACTATTATTTTTTATAGACTAGTAAAAGGAATTGGTGGTGGTGATGATTTGCTTTACACCCCACTACTTCATCAGATCTTTAGTGAATGGATCTATGTAGACATAGCTATTGTTTGTACTACTACATGCTTATGTATGTAGATGTTGAATTCTTTGTAGTACATACGTATATGCAGTTGCTGGTTGACCTAGTGTGAATATTTTAATTGTGAAGGTAAGTATAACTGTATTTGTGTAACCATGGAACTTTTGACATGTTCATTTGAGATCCCCTGCAATATAGAGGCAAACACACTAGTTCTGTCAAAAGAATCTTAGAAGAGTAGTAGGATGTTCAGGCAAAAACGCTATGAAGTGCTATCTTGATTTTTTTAAATTATCAAATGTACTTCTGGAAATTAAATTACTCATGTCGATTGCAGAAATGATTAAGACATATAAAGCTTGTGCTCACTAAATTACTATTGTTGATATTACCTTCAGTTCAGGTGGCCGCACTTGCATTCCTCCACTATCTTGTGATGCTGGGTTCTACTGTCATGCTTGCATCAACTATTGTTCCTGCAATGGGTGGTACCCCAGTAAGTACATTGTTTATTTTGTTATAAAGAGTTTATTACGTACCATTATAGTTCTCTTCTAAAGAATTGGTACTGACCTTTTCCCGCTTGTTGCTAATAGGGGGATAAGGCTCGTGTTATTCAATCCTTCCTATTTATGAGTGGCATCAATACTCTCCTCCAAACACTTGTTGGAACGCGGCTCCCTACAGTTATGAATGCTTCCTTTGCATTTGTCGTCCCAGTACTGTCAATAGCCAAAGACTTTGAACAAAATAACTATGCGAGCAGTCACCAGGTAGAGTACCGTTCATATTTGTTCAATCATAGAAAATTGTCTGGATCATGATCAATTTATTTGCATTGATTGATCAAATTATTATTGATTACTTATAACCTATTAGGGATTTTGCAGAGATTTACTCACACAATGAGAGCAACTCAAGGGGCTCTGATTGTTGCTTCTATCCTCAACATGATTCTTGGGTTCAGCACAATTTGGGGGGCATTCGCCAGGTACATATCTTATAATATTTGTTCTTAGACTACAATAGTCATTTTGTGCTAGATTTTTTCAAGGTATTGACATTTGAATTGATTTCTTTCCAGGAAATTTAGTCCTGTAATAATGACCCCTGTTGTTTGCGTTGTTGGTCTTGGGCTATTTGCACTTGGCTTTCCCCAGGTACGATCTCTATATTATTTTTACAGGAAAATCTAGCAGTTCGCAAATAAAGGAAGCATGTTCTCTTTGGTTTCCCATGGTAGGTTGGAAAGTGTGTGGAGATCGGGCTACCAATGCTAATCCTTGCAGTTGTTGTGCAACAGGTAATGAATTAATCTCCTTATAGGGCGGTTTCTTTTAATAACACTCTAACCGGTGATATACTACGAAACTTACTATTTACTATGCTGTGTATGCAGTATGTGCCATATTACTTCCATCATTACCATGAGCGAATCACCTTCTTGTTTGAGAGGTATTCGTTGCTTCTTTGTATTGGGATTGTGTGGGCCTTTGCAGCTATCCTTACTGCTGCTGGTGCATACAACCATGTTTCACTCAAGACCCAGCAGCACTGCCGCACTGACAAGTCCTATCTCATATCATCGGCACCATGGTATCGTTCTCAAGTATATTGATTATGAACTGATTTTAAAAGGCTGTAGGTTCTTCAGATAGCCATTTCTAATCGACCCTTTACATACATGCTCTACTAGGATCAAAATCCCATACCCCTTCCAATGGGGTACACCAATCTTCACTGCAGGTCATTCATTTGGAATGATGGGTGCTGTACTTGTTTCTGCTTTTGAGGTAAGACCAAGGCCCAAAAATGTAATCAGATCTCTTTTGTTATGTTTTATCTTTTGTTGTTTCTAATGTGTGTTATCTCATGTAGTCCACTGGTGCACACTTTGCAACTGCACGTCTAGCTGGTGCGACACCACCTCCAGCTAGTGTCCTTAGTAGGAGTGTTGGTTTGCAGGTGAGTTTTGTTCAATATAAGATTTTATATTCTTACACCACATCTCAGTCTACATTACCGACACCAATAAAATGTCTTGTCTGTATCTAACTTGCATTTGAAAACAAGTCCCCAGCTCATTAATCTCTAACAAGTAATAGCGAGACATCAAATATGGTTGTTTGTACATACTATGCATGACTTTCCTTTGCTACTAAAAATATTGATTTAATCGGATGGATCTGTGGGAGAGCTGTTAGTTCAAGTCCTTGATTTACTAATGCTATTACCTATTATTTATTTTGCCATCCTTGCTTTTACTTGTGAAATTTTCTTGTGCCATCCTTGACGACTTTACAATTTTACTCGTGTGAAATGCAGGGCATTGGAATGTTCCTAGAAGGTATCTTTGGCGCTCCAGCTGGTTCATCTGTATCAGTGTAAGGGGATCTCAACTTTTATGCCCTTTCTATGAGTTTGTTATTCGAGAAGACTAGAACAGTTCCATGCAAATAGATGTTAAATATATATGCTTCAAACAATAAATGCTCAAAATAAGATGTAGTGTTGGTGTTAACAGAGTATCTAGTCCTACATTCTAGCTATAGTTGTACATCGTTCTGGTTAGGTAAAGCTTTTTGTGGTATTCAGTTTATTACTCTGGGGTAGGAGCTGATTAGGAACCATAGTACACATGATGAAATGTAAAGTTCACATATTTTTATGGGTAGGCCATGGTATGAAATTATTCTGTTATTATGTACAGAACATGTAATTATTCTGTACAACTAACCATAGGCAACTTGACGGTCCCTGCTTACACACTTAAAAAAGATACGGAGTACTTGCTTTGCAAACCCTTTTGTGGTTAGGAATAGTGGAATACTATACTGGTGGGCTTTGATCACATTGCATGAGAGTAAGATTTAGTTTCTTTATATTTGTGTTCATTTGTGAACTGAAAGGACCCCTTGCCTTTAATATAATGCAGTGAAAACATTGGGCTTCTTGGACTAACAAAAGTTGGAAGCAGGAGAGTGATCCAGATATCAACTGGATTTATGATTTTCTTCTCCATATTTGGTAATCTTTTGGTCTCATCTTCAGTTGCCAAAGGGGAAAGATAGTTTTGTCTGAAATTTGTATACTTCTATTCATGCAGGGAAGTTTGGTGCTTTCTTTGCATCTATTCCATTGCCAATCTTCGCAGCAATTTTCTGTATCTTATTTGGTATTGTTGGTGAGTCCGAATTTTCTTTCTTAAGAGTCCTTGCATCGATGAATATATATGGCCGCAACATGATTGTGTTCATTTTATGTTCTAATCTGTTTTTTTTGGCATATCAGCTGCGGTGGGAGTCTCGTACATGCAATTTGTAAACAAAAATTCGATGAGGAACATATACATCATTGGACTTTCGCTGTTCCTAGGCATCTCGGTTCCTCAATACTTCCATGAGTATACTGCTTCTGCTAGCACTGGACCTGCCCGAACAAATGCTGGATGGGTATATTCCTTGCCCCCCTCGCATGCTATTTACACAGCATTATGTTCTGACCATCTGTGATCTGACTGTGGTGATACATTCTGGAATTATATTTTTGGTCTTTGCTCCTGCACTCTTTAAAAAAGTTTATACCTCGGTGTATATTATTTTAATTAGACACCTTTGGGCTTTAATTGTCTTAGGTCTGTGTCTTGAACTCTTGGTACATGAGTTCTGGTTTCTAAACAAATCTTTTTTGTTTCGTATTGCAGTTCAATGACATCATAAACACAGTCTTCGCCTCTGGCCCGACAGTGTCACTGATTGTCGCATCGATCCTGGACAACACACTGGAGTTTAGAGGCTACGAAAACGACCGGGGGCTTCCATGGTTCATGCCGTTCCTGCACCGTCGGAAAGGTTACTCAGATCCTAGAAACGACGAGTTCTACAGCTTCCCGATCAGGGTGCATGACGTCATCCCAAGCCGATTCCTCTGACGGGCGAGGGTAGCGCCCGTTACCTGCGCTTCCGCGCATGTAAATCTCTTTGTTCTTGTTAGCCCTTCCTTACTCCTGTGACATGTAGCAATTGGCACCGCCAAGATTAAAAAGTCTCAACTTAGTGGGGATATGGTACAAATGGTTAGGACTTTTGGTTTTCTTTTCTTTTTCCTCCCCTTTGGGCCAACCATTTGGTTAATTACATGATGGTGTAGAGTTGGTTAAATGATTTTGGGATGGATCTTTAAAGAATATCAGCCACCTCAATTTGTTGATTGCTCAGCCAGTGATGTAGATGTGCTTCCAGGACATGCATTGATTTCGTCATAACTCTGTAATCACACCATCTTTTCACTGCATTTGATTGAGAAAACTTCAGAATCAGACCTGATGCACATTGAACTCAAAGAGTCTGGTCTTTGGATGACCGCATATAATCAATCAGGCAGTAAATTCCAGCATGATGCCACTGCCATCTCCTTCACCCTATAAAAAGAGCAGGTGAAGTATCAGCAGCTTGTTTTTGTTTTCCTTGCCTGAAGTTCAGAGAGATGATCAATAAGAGTTCATTCAGCTCAGTTGTAGCCTTGTAGGCCTTGGAGGCGTCAGGAACTGAGAGATAACTCGGAGTTAAGCTGTTGCCTGATGACGCTTCTTATTACGTGCTGATATGATGCTAGAAACCAGTTTCTAATCTGTAATCTCTGATGACACTGTCGCACATTGGCCTGAATCCTGATCGATACCTTGTATCTGCTAAACTGGAGTTGAATGCGATAAATTGGTGCCTAATCTCTAATCAGTTTTCTGTTTGCTTCGTACGGCCCATCTAATAGTGTACTAAATCAGCTGTACTGAAACTCTGAAAGCAAACACTCAATTTTCAGATATGATAATGTCCTTGAGGAAAGTAGAAAGACACTCAATTTTTCAATTTATAGTATTAGATCAAATTAGAGTGAACAAAATGAACACAAAAATAAAATATTTAGAGCAGAGTTAAACTACTGTACTTATAAGTACAAATTTCTAATGGATTGCCTCATTGTAACAGATTTTCTTTCCTCTGCTCCTGCTTTGCTCCAATCTTGCATTTCGTTTATAGAACTTATTTATTACCTGCTCACCCCGTAGCTTCTACTCTAAAAGATTCGATTGGTTCGTCACAACGATGAAATGGTGGTGTAGACTGTAGAGTTGGTGAATTAGGCTCTGTTTGTTGCTGCCTGTTTGCAACTCTCCCATCTCGATTTCCGTGCGCACGCTTTTCAAACTACTATTTCGGTATGTTTTTTTTTCAAAAAAGTTTCCATTTTGAAAAAAAAATTAGCTAATACTTAATTAATCACGCGCTAATAGATCGCTTCGTTTTCCGTGCTGGAGGCCACAGTTCCGAACATGCAGTCTCGAACACAGCCTTGTTATTATTTGGATAATTTCTCTATTAATGATATGGATTTTTTATAACAAAAATGATTTAAATCTCCAGCTTCTACTTCAACAAATAAAAAAGAAACTTCGGGTGATGGGACAAACCTCTAACTCTCTCTTATTATTAATTAGCATTAAATCACATAGATTAATGCATCAATTCTAATGGACCACGCAACCCATAATGAAATAAGAAACCATTTGCTATCGATTCGAAGGGTACAATACTATTGTGCATAGTATTCTGCTTCTTCTGTGGTAGCATCACAAATTAAAAGTGGAGCCAATATAAAGACATGAAAATAAATTGCAGCATGTTAGACAATTGTTTACCATTAAAATCTGTCATTGCGGTAATGGGTCTGTTCGGTTCAGTTGGACTGTGGCTGTATAGCCACAGCGCTGCAAGCCTCCCGGCATAAATTGTTTGCTGAGTCCTGTAGATACAGCGGTGCTGCTATCACAACCAGCTATTCCGAATGCACCCAATGCTAAATTAACCAACATAAAGAACAAGCTTCAATTACTATGTTCTTTTTCATGGACCTAAGTACTTCTCTAAGCCAATTATCAAAAATATTTTTGGTATAGGTGGAGGGATATTAAAAGCAAAAAACACATATATCCAAACAACTCGAGTAATATGACTCTAAAAGAAAAGACGCTAGATTGTCTCTTTTGCATAATAGAAATTAACAACAATATTTATCTCCCCTAAAGCTAGGTTATCCTTTGTTAGGACTACTTTGTTATGAAGAAACGAAGTTTCTAATAGAACCTTTAAATCCCATAGTATCCTCTCGCAGATTCCAATATTGGAGTTCATATAGTCTCAATATATATAGATCTAACCGAAAATTAGCCATTCCAGTACATCCATTGATCCATCGTAACTCTATGACTGCAGTACTGCACCCTTCTTTTACCCTTCATTTGATGAGAAATCATCAGATCAAAGCAATTGCACATTGAAGCAAGCTGCAAGTGAAATGAAGTAGCAGCAACTTGTTTTTGTAGCTTGATATTTTGAGAGATGAACAAGAGGATAAGCTCATGGAGTTGGTAGGCCTGAGAGGCGTCAGGAACTCTCATATTAGCTGATAGGAATCAAGTTGTTCCCCGTCCACTGTGCTTCAGACTCTCTGGCTTCTCCACACATGTTTGGCATACATATTGCAACTCTTGGTTTGGTGCTAGCAACCTGTTTCCTTTTTGAGGAAAAGCTAGCCAACCAGTTTCTGCATCTTGCAGGCTCAGGGTTTCAGAGTTCAGACCAGCGAAATGGCGAGTGGATATGAATATGATCCCTCAATGTCGAGAATGCGAAATGCAGCTTCTTTCTTCACAGTTGTCGACTCATGAAGCTCGCAAAATCATGGTGAACTCCCCAAAGATCAGTTCGTAATGGCTTTGTGTTATCATCTTGTACAATCTTTGTCTGGATCAGTATGGTTCTGAATCAAGACAGGAAACACAAGTAGCCCTCCAGTCCCTTCTCCGATCTTGTCTACTATTTGTTAAATGATGTGAGAAAGCTATATATCATGTTAATTGTTAGTTTGACGTCATCTTCCCAACCGTCTCCGGCGAGTTTCATGAATGTGTTGTGATCACTCATCATGCATGAGTTCGGTCTCAATCTTCAGTCACCCAAAACACAATACTGAAATACGTACAAGATAATCAAGATTGAGTAATTTGGTCTCGGTCAAGACCGAAATACAATAATTTTAGAGTTGGAAAGAAATCACATAAATTATTAAAAAAAATATAATAAAAAAATCCACAATAATAATAAAAAAAAATCATGTGTCACTGGTAGTGGGTGCCCTCCAGTCGACCTCCTCCGCCTGTCGCCGCGCCCTCCTCTAGGACACCACCACCACTAGATCTTCTGAGGAGGACGGGTTGCTGACCCCTAGGCACCAGTGATTCAGAGTGGCGGGACAATGACATGGCGGAATGGTGTGATGACCAAAATGACTGAATAAAATACGGTTAGTTGAACCCTAAGACCGAAGTGATCTGATGATCGAATTTGTCGGTCTTCATTTTCCGATCTCAGTCACGGTCTTTTCGATTCAGTCTATTTTTGCTATCCCTAGCTGTACTGAACAAAACACTCGATTCTCATATATATATGATCATGTCCTGTTTGCTCTACATTTATAAAAGATAAGACCAATGAGCACAGGTTGAGAAGATGAAGAAGACTCGATGGATGATCGACCTCTTGTTCTTGCCATGATAGCTAGGCTTGGGAGGAACCGGGAGCTGTCTTTTTACACATAACCATCTTCCTACCATATTCTCCGCGGTTCATTTGTCAAGTTAGTAGATCTCATTAACCACTCTTATTCTCAACGGATCATATTACATTTTATATGTAACTGGTCACCATGCATCTACTTTCCTTGGTAAGGCTATAGATTAGATCAAAGCAAAAAAAGAACAAATAAACAAAAAACGCTTCGAGCAAATTCAAAGTGCTCTATTGCTTACCAACTGGTTTAGTCTATGTCACTTTAAATGATCTCCCATAAATTCTTCTTGCTCCGGGTTCGGTCTAAAGATTCGATTGCTTTTTTACACGATGTTCTAGAGTTGTATGATTGGGTGAAATGATTTTGGGATGGACGTTAAAGAATATCAGCTACTATATTTCTGATTACTCTGTCAGTAATGTGTGAATTTACTTCCAGTTCCAGCACAAGCATTCATTCATCCCATCAAACATCATAATCAAACCCAGCTGCACATTGAACTCGGATACAGGTCCTGAATGACTGAATTTTTATTTAGACAGTAAATTAAATTCCTGTGTAAAATACCATATGATCTCCTATGCTCCATAAAAGAGCAGACGAAATGAAGAAGCATCAACTTGTTTTTCTTTCCTGACATTCATAGAGATGAAGAAGAGGAGCTCATGTAGTTAGGCCTGGGAGGCGTCAGGATATATCAGATAAGCTAATTGTAAGATGCTGAAACCATTCTTCCTCTCAAGCATCAAACAAGTTTCAGACTCCAATGGACTTGTTTGGCATGCAACCCCTTGATCATTTGATGCTAGCTAGCAGCCAGTTTTCGCATCTTGCAGAGTTCTTCAGTGTTGCAGGAGATGATTTCTCAGTCCGGATTATCTCAGTGTTGAGGGTTTGTGATAACAAAGAAACAATTCAGCATTTGTTCTTCGAGTGCCCCATGACAAGATTCACTTGGAATGTGATGGCTTGTGTCTTTAACATAAAACCTGTCAATGACTTACATTTCACTTTAGGATCCTGGATTAATTCAAGCATGTGACAAAACAACAAAACAGCTGCTGCTAGTTGGAATAGCTGCAGTGATTTGGGCTGTGTGGAAAGTTAGGAATAAATCCTGTTTTGATCAAATTCTCCCACATGATCCTACTGATATTTTATATTATGCTGCTTGCTCCCTAATGACTGATTGGGCCCTTTTTGCAGAGTTCGGAGGAAAAGCAAACAAGATTGATGTGGGGGGGGGGGGGGTGCAATTGCTAATAATAAGGCAAATAACAAATGAAGTGTTCAAGTCGCAATATGGATGGAGGACAAATTAGAGAAGACTACGAAACGATAAAAAGTTGGAAGAACTGAGGAAGAATGAAGATGTGAATGGAATGTTATGCAGACACATGTGAATGGCATCTTAAAAGTTGCTGCTGAGTTTTTAGCACTAAGTTGTATGGTCGAAGACCTTAGACTGTTGGGCTGTTGTCGGTCGGCAAACAGTTGTTTTCTGTTTTCTTTTCTCCTCTGTTGGTTGTGAGCACCTGGGGGAGTTCTCCTCCCTGCAGGTAGTAAGACTTTTTTTTTTTGTAGTAGTAGTGCCACATTTCTTTAATAGAAATGGAGGGTAGATGCAACTCTTGATTTGATGCTATAGCAACCAGTTTCTGCATTTTGCATGGCTTCTTCAGGGTAGCCACTAGCCAGAGATTGCAGTTGTGAGTAGATATGATGATCCGCTGGACGCGGGATGGCGGTGATCGAACTTCAAGTGCCAATTCCATTGACGTGAAAATGTGATGCAATAGCTTTCATCATATTTGATAAACTTGTTCAGACCCCCAAGGTCCTAATAAATAACAAAATTAACGAAGTTAAGCTACATTTGAGATTAATTACATCTAGATCATCTTCTCGTTATAGGCTTACAGCATACAAAGAGATGAGATAGTGCATGTGCATAAACAGCACAAACATATGCTGCTGAGAAAAAGAGGATGATCTAATATTAACCATATGGTAGTTAGGCATGGGAGGCATTGGGAGATCTCTCCTGTCAATGGGTCACTTGCTGCTGTGTTTCTTTTGCAGAGCGTATTCAGAATTTTCACCACATACAATGAACCAAATGTTTCAGATGCACCAGGGAGTACTCAGATTACATTCTGCATGTAACTAGTCTCAATGTATGTGATCTATCTTTCTCTCATTGTCACCTCGTGCAAGTTCTTAACCTAACCATTTTGTACTTCTGGATTTTCATCTAGTTTTCTCCTAGAAACATTGATACAAATTTGTTGATGCATCAGTCTGGCCTGCTATGTCCATCGACTAGAAGCCCATCGAGGAACAAAACACGCGAATGTCTAAACATCATGAATATTGGACTGTAGTTGGAATATGCACTTAGCTGAACTTCTGAAAAGACATAATTATTCAATCCATCTGTTCGTTTATTTTTTCGAAATGTCCTTACAAGTTCAGAGTAGACTGTAGGAGCATGCTTCTGTTCATCCAAATAATTGTCAATTTCACGTAAAAAGAAAATTACTAATTTCATGCATTGTTTGCCTTTCTCCATGACAGCCAAACCAAACATCTTTAATTTTTTTTGAGAAGATCCAAATGTCTTGGTTTAGAGCTTTTATTTCTTAATTGAGAAACTTTATAGTCTTTAAGAGTTACCGAGAGGGAAAGATTTTTGGTGCAAAAATTTTGTACTCATAAATCCTAGTACGTGAGATACAAAAAGGTATTAAATTTTAAAGTAAAAAGTGTGGTACCTCCCGGTAGCCTTCTTAAGAACCATAAAATTAATTTTCTTAGTTTGGTGAAGTGGCATTGGTGAACATTCATTATACTATTGAAAGCAGGAGATGAAGGAGAACAATTCAATGATTCATTGGTCTGTCATAATCTCATCGATCACTACCACTTTATATATATGGAGATATTGATCTATCACAATGTTAGATAGTCCACTCTCAAGAAAGAATTAGCATTAATTACACGTCTCTAGTTTTTCCAGAGCTAAGTTCTGCATTTAAATGATGGCATTAGATCATATGATATATAGATCAATGGACACAAATGCTAGAGAGAGAGAGAGAGAGAGAGAGAGAGAGAGAGAGAGAGAGAGAGAGAGAGAGAGAGAGGAACATTGTTCATGGAACTAGAAACTAAATTTTCATGTTCGTTGGCCTAGGAGGTATCAGGAGTTCACATGTCACCTTGATACACTGCCGAACAACTGAATGTAGCAAACCCATATAGGTGGTGGCTGAGATTTTTACTCCTCTTCTGAATCCTTGCCCTACTATTTTCTCCATCTCATTTAAAAATAGTACAAGGAAGGGAATAATTATCCAAAGAATCAAGGATATGAGAGGGTAAAGTTGCAAATTACACTATTTGAAGGTGGCTTGTTGGTGGTGAGGATGGGCAGCTTGGGGCGGCAGCTGGCCGGCTACGTTAGTCATTGGGGGTAATGTCGTCGCTGGCAATGTGTGGTGCACATCTCTCTTTGTTGTTTGCTAATCCACTACACGGTAAATATTGTACAGCCAGACAGAATTCGACTATCTCTAGATGAGAAATATGTTGTAAATATACTTTATAAAATACTTAGTCACACCCAAGAAGAATTTCCTGGAGATGCCACTGATTTAATTCGGTGGTGTACATGTGATACAGTTCTTTTGGATGCAGGTCGTCTGCAGTACTGCACTGCAGGGGATCTCAGTTGAGTTCTTTTTGCTCATGGTTTGTTCGAAATTCAGCTGATAATCGTGCTTATCTGTATGGATCGGTGTGCCATCTTACACAATCTTGTCCATATTAGAGAAAAAAAACAGACACAGAGACTTCCCATCAATCCATCATCCTTTGATCTCTTGTTAAATGCAGAGGGCAAACATTGTTATAATCTGATCTCGTCTTCTGAAATTTCGGACCCCCCTGCACTAATCGATTTCGCCCGAAAACTTCAGTTTTTTTTTTAACTTTTTTAGATTTGGTTGGCGACGATTTGAATCACCAGGGAGCAATAGTGAAAATTTGAATTTAGAACTTTTTAAAGTTGATTTTGCCCTTTTTTTTCAGCTTGGGTTTTGAACTGCTAAGAATAGTCTTAGCAGTATAAAAGTCTTACTAGAAAATTATTTATTTTCATTTTTTGGCTTTATTTTTCTTGGTTTATAAGCCAGTAGCTCAAATGCTCAATCAATGAGACAGCTTGGATCGATGATAGCGTTCCAATTCTCAGGTGAGTTAAAGGATATTTCGACTTTTTTAAAAGACATATTTCGACTTCAAAGAGGGGTTTCCTACGCAAAACACCACTTCCTGACATTATTGGTGTTTATCTGATAAATTAGTAGTCACAAAATAAATTTGGCACCAATTAGAACTGTCACCTCGTTAATTTGGTCTCAGTTTTTTTTTCTGTTTGCATCAGTACTGCCTAGCTAATACAGAGTAATAATACTAGTGGTTTATTATGCATTGAGCTCAGCTGTACTGAACAAAACAATCAATTTTCAGATACGGCCATGTCCTGACTCCTGTTTGCTCTACATATAAAGGAGTACATGTAGATGGAGATTGTTCATTCCAATGGCTAGTTGGTTATCGATATGGGAGCTAGCTAGTAGGCTTGGGAGACACCAGGAGCTGCTCTATTACAGCGAATTTGCTGAATTCTGCATTTGATGGTAGGAGCTCTTGATCATTTGATGCTAGCAAACCTGCTGCTGCATCTTGCTGGCTTCTTCAGGCCGCACAGCTGGAAGAAGACGACGTCAACTGGACAGATGAATCCGGTGCACTGATACCATGTTAACTCTAGTGAATAATAGAAATAGGGAATAGATTTGTTGTGTATATATTGAGTTAGCGCCAATGACATATATTGAGTACAATAGAGATGAGAAATACCTCTAATACCCCCGACACATCTCTACTCCCTCCATCCTATATTGATCATCTCGTAAGATTTTTGAGGTCTTCCCAAATTCATGATCATCTAACTGTGCCTATTCGTTTATTTGTGCAAAATTAAATAGCATTGTAGCATGTCTGGTTGTTTATATGAGCAGGAGTCAATGTCATCGCTGCATGTCAATTCATTTATCTGTACAGGAGTAAATAGCATCGTTACATGCTCACCTTAATCGATAAGATTTAATTTAAGGAAGGATGTTTTCTTGCCTTGGTCTTGATGCCCATTTATAAATGAGATTTGCTCCAGTCCAGCAAAAAGTACCTCGAGATACCGGTATCTCACGGTATCAAATCGTTTCCGATCGTTGGATCAAGCTGGACATTGTTAGATCTAACGATCGAAAATGATTTGGTACCGTGAGGTATTGATACCTTGAGATACTTTTTGTTAGACTGGAGTAAATCTCTTTATAAAGACGATGATCAAATTGGGATGGTGGGAATATTTTTTTAACTGGTAGTATGACGTTGTTAATCTTGATATCATCTTCTCGTCGCCCTCCAGCGAGTTACATCGGTGCTTTGTGATCAGTAGCACGAGTGCTGTTGAAGCTTGCAGCTTGGCTGCTGTGCTCGTGCAGCCTTCGATCGATCAAACCAGTGCTATGTATAGATGTGATGTGTGGTAATGAGATTATCTGATAAATTGATGCCAAATTTCTTGGCAGAAAATAAACCTTGGATTTAACCATGGTAATTCGGCATGGGAGGCACCGGGAGATGTCCTGTGAATAGGTCGCTTACCTGCAGTGCTTTTTGGCTGAGCGTTCAGTATACCCAATGAACCAAATGAGAGAGATGCCCCAGGAATCAATTTATATCTTTCTCTCACAGCATTTTACATCCAGATTTTCTTTCATTGTCCCTATAAAATTTGATACAATTATTAGGTTGATGCATCATTCAGGCCTGCTAGGCCCATCATTAACTGGAAGCTCATCTGAGGAACAACACGCGCGCGAACGTCTAAATGCCATGAATTGGACTGTAGTTGGAATATGCACTTAGCTGAACTTCAGAAAAGACATAATTCAATCCATCTGTTCGTTTATATTTTTCCAAAATGTCCTTACAAGGTCAGAGTAAACTTTAGGAGCATATGCTTCTGTTCATCCAAATAATTATCAATTTCACGAACAAAAAACAATTACCAATTTCATGCATTGTTCACCTTTCTCCATGACAGCCAAACCAAACATCTTTAATTTTTTTGAGAACATCCAAACGTCTTTATTCAGTGCTTCATTTCTTAATTGAGAAATTTTATAGTCCTTAAGAGGTACTGAGAGGGACCAAGATTTTTAATTAGAAAAATTGGTACATCCTAATGCGTGAGATACTAATAGGTATCAAATTTTATATGAAAAAGTGTTGTACCTCCTAGTACCCTCCTTAAGAACCATAAAATTATTTTTCTTAGTTTGGTGAAGTAGCATTGGTGAAAATTCATTATACTATTGAAAGCAGGAGATGAAGAGTACAATTCAATGATTCATTATTGGTCTGCCATAATCTCATTGATCACTACCAATATATATGTATTGGGATATTGATCTATCACAATGTTAGATAATCCAGTCTCAGTTACGTGGACATACATTTATGTGCTACATTGAAGTACTAAAAAATGAGGGTGTTGAGCAGCTACATCAGACCAAATATTACTTAGTATTGACACAAAATTGGTAAATTTTACAGAGGTCTCTACTGCTAGTAGAAGTGATCCATGCCCATCATCATCTTAAATCCAAGGGGCTAGACTTACTTATACTGCCAACCATGGTTTGCAAGTTCGTTTCAAAATTTCCGAGACCCACTGGCACGAAAATATTTGGCCCAAAATTTCAATTTGTTTCAATCTTTTTTTTTTGTTGTACTCTTTGTTCTTGTTAGTCCTTCTTACTTCTGTAACATGTACTCCAAGATTAAAGTCTCAACTTAGTGGGGATATAGTACAAATGGTCAGGACTTTTGGTTTTATTTTCCTTATTTTTCCCTTCCCTTTGGATTTGTTCAGAAAACTATCAGAATCAAAGCAGGGGCATAGCTGCACATTGATCTCGGCTGCATGTCTTGAGTGATTGCATGGAATCAGACAATTAATTCCTGTATGATAGCATTCTATCTCCTCTGCTCCATAAAACAGCAGACGAAATGAAGTAGCAGCAGCTTGTTTTTCTTGATTGATTATTTGGTTTTTATCAGAGATCGATGATCAAGAAGAGTTCATGGGGTTCAGGCAGCCCAGGTAGGCCTGGAAGACATCAGGAGCCGTCAAATGCGCCGATGGTAAGCAATCTTCTGCTGCTTGTCTGACCATTTTGCTTCTCACTCAAGTAGTCAAGTTTCTGATTTTAGTAGTTCACTGCAATTCTTTCATTTGATATTAGCAACAACCCAACTGACCAGTTTCTGCATCTCGTAGGCTTATTCCAAGTCGCAAGACCAAGAGGTCATGATCACCTCAACATCAAGGACACAGCACGAGTCTTCTCCTCCGTCCGGTTTCCCGAGTAACCGTTGAGATGCTTCCAATGATGTACATGTGATGCAGTTTATTTAGCTGGTGATTTATAACTTGCTGAACTCCTCAAATTGTTCGTGCTAGCTTCCTGCTTTCACCTTTCACGTTGTTGTTTTGTGAAAAAGAGACATCCTCTGCTTGCGAATGATTAATCTGGTCCGCTTGATCGTGATTGGAATGGATTAGAGATGTTGTAGAGTTGTATGATCGGGTAATGATTTTCTGATGGATTGCTAAAGAATAAATAATACCAACCATCTCATTTGTTGATTGCTGTGTCAATGATCAAAATCATCACCTTGTTAATTTGGTCTCAGCTTTCTGTTTGTTTCAGTACTGCCTAGCTAATATAGTGTACCTATTTCTAGTTTATATATTGAGCATTGTAGTCAGCTGTACTTGTTATAAAAGTTAGTCGATATAGCGGAACGACAACTAACCTTCTCGATCGTTTCAATCATTGACCACCCAAGACATGCCAGATGATGACACATGAACACACGATATTTTTTAACGAGGTTCAGCCGAAGCCTACATCCCCGGGGCTCTGATTATGGGCGCTCCTCCCCAACCAACATAGCACCTAGCCGCTATGAGTCCATGGCCACGCCGCCATCATCTCCCTGCGTGTACTACGTTGTAGTCGCATGGTTACATTGTGGTGCCCCTTCTCTATTTAAGAGAAATGCCGGGTTACAGAGTCCGACTCTAACTCTACCCCCTAACACCTATTACAACTCCAAGTCTAACTGTAATCAAATAGGACTAGTATATTCGACACTTATTCTAATAGTACTGAACCCCCCCCCCCTCAATTTTCATATATGATCATGTCCTATTTGCTCTACATATAAAAGACAAGACAAGGAGCACGGGTTGAGGAAGATATGAGAGAAAAGTAGTATGGAGATCGATCACTCCGAGTGGCTTGTTTTTTTGCGGTGGTAGGCTTAGGAGGAATCAAGAGCTGTCCTGTTACGATGGTGATCTGTGAAAGAAGCCACACATTTCTTTGGTTTAGGATCACCTGTAGGTCCATGAAATAAGCCATGCAACTTCTAAACTTCATGAGTTATTTCTGGAGAACAAGTAGGGCCGCTTGTGCTGTATTGATAGAAGAAATGTGCAATATAAAGATGAGATTAGAGTGAAACAAAATAAACTGCTAAGTAATACTAACTATTAATGGATTAACTCATGGTAACGGATTTCCTATTCCCCTCTGCTCATGCTTTGCTCCAATATTGCATTTCATTATAGAATTTGTTTATCACCTGCTCCCCTCGTAGCTTCTACACCTTTAAAGATTTGATTGTTTCATCACATGATGACATGACGATGTAGAGTTGTATCACTGAGTGAATTATTTAATTTGTTGATTGCTCAGTCAGTTATGTGGATGAGATCCATTTCAATACATTGATTGATTCATCACAATGCTGTGTAACTACACCCTTTCCCCCCTGCTTTTGATGAGCAAACATCAGAATCAAACCAACTGCGCATTGAAGAAAGCTGCAGGTCCTGGAACGACTAATTCCTGTATGATGCTATGTTATCTCCATTGCTCAATTAAAGCGCAAATGAAATGAAGTAGCAGCAACATGAATGTTTTTGTAGCTTGATATTTAGAGACTATGAACAAGGGGAGCTCATGGAGTTGAGCCTGTCCAGTGGTAGGCCTGGGAGGCATTGGTGGTTTTTTTATTCACTTTAGGTCCTTCAATTTAACGTCGAGTATGAAATTCATCTTTGAACCGAAATACCAGACACAGTTCATTCCCCAACTCCCAATATCGTGTCAACTTTGGTCTCAATGCAGTACGACTTCCGGTTTCGTCCAACGTGGCACATCAATCAAGCATATGATTTGAAGGATATATGATTAAGAAGATGATCAGCTCATGTATTTGTTTTGTGTTCTCCACAACTTAAAGTAGGCAGGCAGCAGGGCCGTCTTCAGGATTTTGGGGCCCGGAACAAAATGTAAATTGGGGCCCTAAATTTTCTAAAGCTAATTAATATGTCACTTTCAGTCAACTATACAACTTTAATTTGTGTTATTTCATACAATATTTACAAATACATTTTCAAATATTAATTCTAAAAGAGTAAAGGTAGTATTGAATAAAACCAAGAGCCATACTGTCTTAAGATCAAAGTTGATACTCAATGTCAATTTTGAGGAACCTAAAGTGAACTTATTCCTTTTTATTATATATATGGGCTGCTCCTTCACCGCGTGGGCCAGTTAAATCGGCCCATCACTTTAAGTGGGCCCACAAAACTGACGGCAAAGTATGGGCCAAAACATATCGCCCGGTGAAATATGGGCTTCTTGTTGGGCGGACTCAATCATCACTTATTATGTAAAAAAAAAAAACAAGTACAGAAAAAATGCTTTGTTTTGCTCTTCTGTTCTGCCCTCATGTTTTCATCTTGCTCTGCTCTTTGCTCAATTGCTCTTGAGTAGAAAAAAACAAGATGGATGAAAGTGAGATCACCATGTCACACACAGATGCAGGATTCCTTGCGCAATAATGGTCGATGTGCGGGTTATATTGAATTTAGCACCAGCAATTAGTGGCATGTGGACTGAAAAACAAAGGGAACCCTCTCCCATTTTTTTGTGCGAGTACAAAAGGAAGGAAAATTGTGACAAACAGGGCCAGATAGGACTTAAGATAGCGTTGTGATGATCTCAACAGTAAAACACGGCAATGGTAGAGTATTATACAACAACCCTGAATACTGATATATGGCATCCCGACTGTTGCAACCGTCGTGGAGCACTCTCCTATTCCTGACACTTATAATCCATGGATTTTGGAAGATGGGTCTTTACCAAGCAGATTTTGTTGAGCACTGGGTTTATGACTTAATCAGGCCCTGATCGTTGTGTTCCTCGGGTGAATTGTCCATGATTCTTCTTTTGAGAGGACATTGTCTGCTTCTCTGATAAACCAATGTGCTCAAATATTTCAGTCATCGCCGCGCTATGCAGATACTGCATGTTAGCACATAGTAGCCATTAGTTCGATAATCTTCATAGCATGTTCGATCTCTAAATTTAGTTTAAGCACGCAGAGCAAAATTTTGACTGGAACTGAAGCCAAATGGTGATAATTAAGGCAATTTTGTAACTTACTCTCCCCAAAGCATGTAGCATGGTAAGTCCTGATGCCTCCTGTGCCGAACAATATGCAAGAAATGCGATCTCTCTCATCTTGAGAGTTTTTCTTCTCGTTCGTGTGTTCGTGTGTCCTCGTAATAGGACAGCATACAACTCACGCCTCCTGGTGCCGAACAAAAGTTTATGCATGTCTCAGATGGTGATGCGATAATTGAACACTGTAATTCCACTTCAATATCTACAGCACCTACTACTGTACAGAGAACTGATGGTGCTCAGCTCAGTTGAAGAATTGGAAGGTGATGTCCCTTACTCGTATAGTAGTAGTTCTCTGCTTGGGAGTAGTTCTCCTACTGCTCTCATGTCGTTCTACGAAAATGTCTTCTGGGATTCTATTGACGCTTTTTCATGGCCAATATGAGATCACCTAACGATTTATGGTGTAATCAACAGAGCCGCCAAAATCGATAGATCAAAACCGGCTAGCGGAACCGATTTCAAGATTAATTTACTTTCGTGGAATCAAACGACTAATTTACGAGCAGATTAGTAAAGAAGATAAATATCGTACTTACATGACGACGAACGACTAGTTTCTGAGTAAACTAGCAAATGATAACCTTCTCGCTTTTGTAGAGAAGCACAACCGTTTTTTAGCGCAAAACGATAAAGATTAACTAAATTCTAGGGTCGCTATAACTCAGCCATAAAAATAAAATAGAAAAGAACGTTAGATTGATATATATATATATATATATATATATATATATATATATATATATATATATATATATATATATATATATATATATATATATATATATATATATATATATATATATATATATATATATATATATATATATATATATATATATATATATATCTCCATGTGAACAGCTAATAACAACCAATAAACTCCCATCAGGCCATGCACTATGTGACCCCCATCACTGCTTCTCCATCTTGGCTACATGCCCATCAATCACCTGCACCTAATCTCTATAGACCATAGTGTATATACCTGCTTCGTCTAGATATTTAATTGGTTCCCAAATCTATAACTCAACAAATACGATAGCTATTCTAAATAATTTGGCATGGCCAAATAAACTAACTACAAGCCAAATTATGATTCAAACAGATTCACCAATAATGTTAAGTATATATGTGTGAGTTAGTATGCTAAGGGCAGTTTAGTATTTAATTTCCTCCTCCTATTGTACACAATTTATATGTGCTCTTTGAGCTTATCCAAGGTAACAATTCAATCCCCCATTTTTTTTCTTCTCTGAAATTAACAACCAAAACTGTCCGTCAGATACAAAATGGATGATGGATGAGTGGACAGGGCAAAATGATTAGCAAATAAGACAGCAATATGAGTTCATGGACATAGATCATTCCAGTGACTTGTTATTGCGATGATATCTCTACGCTTGGGAGGCACCAGGAGGCGTGAGTTGTATGCTGTCCTATACGAGGCATCCAGTGCATGCATCGTCTCATAGAAGGTCGGACCTATTGTACCCATATCGACAAAAGGGAACGGTTGTCGGCGGCATTGACAGAGGGTCGTTGTAACTTTGAAACGTTGTAATATGCTGGATCAGAAATGAGTATCCGTAATCAGTGTCATAGGCATGTAGACTTTTGCTAAACCTCATTAACAAATATTGTGTCTCGGTGTCGTCATCTTGATTGGTTCTCCTATGATGTTACTTTTGCGTTTGGTTTCTAATGGTGATTTTGGACTGATTTTATAACAGTTAAATCAATAGTGCTGTAATATACTACTTAAATATGTAGTTTTGTGATAGTATGATCAAAATATTTATAGTTTTACAAAATTTACTCAAATATTTAATCATGCTTTTCCCTATTTTCTTGATGGTTTAGCCTGGCCCATCGCGAGAAAGATCCATTTTCTTAGCTAGGTAGTTGTGATATCACAGGGATTTGGCTATGGATGTTGCAGCATAAAGGTAGGTGCGACAGTAGCACCAGCTACGGGAGGTGTTCATAAGTATACGCCAAAGTTAATGTAAATATATAAAATAATTTTTTGTGATATTGTAAGGTAGACACGCAAGAGTGCACAAGTCAATATAGGCAGAAGTACCTATAAGCTAGTGTGTCCCTTTAACACAAGCACAAATTAAAGCACACAAAGAGAGACATTAGCTGTTAATCCCTAACCTCACTAGCTAATTTCTAAAAAAAAAAACACCCGGCCCGTATTGTGAGCACTAAAGATTTAAATTTATTGATATATATATATATATTGAAAATTATATGCTACTACCGGGAGTAGCTACTCCCTCTCTATGTGCCCTCAATTCGATCGCTACTAATGCCAATGACTGTTACCGGGTCTAATGAATCGAATACTCCCACCCGTTATTGGATTATGGGTTATTCCACTAACCCGATCCAGTAAGCGGAGAGAGTAACTACTCCCGGTAGTAGCAAATAGGTGTTATATATATATATATATATATATATATATATATATATATATATATATATATATATATATATATATATATATATATATATATATAGGACACTCATATGGGGCACCATGGTGCCCGGGCACCATGGTATCTAATGCACGAAATTACTCAAATTTTTTAAAATTTTCAAATTATGAGTATATACCTAGTTATAATAATTTGATTCATACCTATACTTATCAATAAAACAACTCAAATTTAACTTTATTTCACAATCCATGATTACATACCTAACTAATTATATGTATGGATGCTATATACCTAGAATCAAAATCTAACAAAAACAAGTTCAAATTCAGTTCAAACTTGCTTTAAACTAGTTAGTAAAGTAGTTAATGTTAATACCTAAGTAATTGAAAAAGTTTCATACTCATTTGAATTGGGTATATACTCAATTTCAACAATGGTGCCCGGGCACCATGGAGCACCAAACAAATTTACAATATTTGTTTACGCTGACCACTTTAATTTGCCTATCGATCTGCTGCAGCCTGCAGGCAGGGAGAGACATGTGCATGATCGCGTCTAGGTACGGAAGAGGAACCTCTAATTTATTTCTATCTGACTTTGAGCATAAGTGCAGATGAAAATAAGTTAGAGGATTTCAATCCGTTTAGGTACATGTTTACATATGCTAGCTAGCTCCAGCAAAGCCATGCTCAGCATGCCTGCAGAGCTTCATTATTCACACAAATAATATAATATAGTATACTCCCTTCACACTCATACTAGCTAGGTTGGAGTATACACACGCATGTATGTATAGTATATGCAGGTACGTACGTACGTAGATATATATATACACATGTAGATACTAAAATGAAAGACTACGCACATACATGCATGTATGTGCGTAGTCTTTCATTTTAGTATCTACGAGGACATCCTGCATGCGCTTACCGGAGCGTGTCGTATTGCTGTTGTAGGTTATCGAATTCCCTCTTCTTTTCTTCAATGTACCTCTCCAGGATTCTTATCCTTTCGTTAAGGGCATCGATTTGCTGCCGGAACGATTGGTTTTCGTCCATGTTTCGCCACACTGTAGCTGGTCCGGGCTGGGGCTGTCGACGTCCATCCTGCATATATATGCCAAATTAATTAATAATAATACACACATATATAAAAGTTTTACATGCTAAATATACTTGTTACTGCACAAAAGTGAAAGTGTTACTACATGATAGACACACGTTACCATATATTTATGCAGTAACACTATATAAAAAATACAGTAACACTACCCAAGAATTACAGTAAGATGCATTGTTACTATAAAATTTATAATCTGTATTGCACTTTTACAGTAACGTCGTGATGCGATTGTAATAACGTAAAACAGAAAATAGTAACAAGAATGCTATAGTATTACTACCTGTGGAGAGTCAAATTCCAAAAAATCAATGTTTAAAGAACAATATCTCTCACGTGATGTATATTTTTTTAAAACCGTTTGCACCATGATGCTAAAAAAAGTACTTATCAAGAGTAGATCCGTCATGACTATATTTCAACTATATTCGAACTTCGTTACTACACGTAAGACATAGTGATCGTCGTGTTACTGCACCGTTCTGCGAGACGAGAGCTGAGAAGAGGTGGTTGGTGGGAGGAGTTAGTAGGCGGCTTGACCGGGATTTGATCAATGTGAGAATGCTTTGACCGACTTTTAACTGAGGTGGGAGGTGGGTTTTGAACCCTTGAAAGAGAGGGGAGGTGGGTTGAGCCGCCCTTAGGAGAGAGGGGGGGTATATAATAGCTATACGCCGGATGTAGAATAGTTTTCACACACACACACACACACACATATATATATATATATATATATATATATATATATATATATATATATATATATATATATAAACACCTCAACAGTAATTATAGCTAGTAAACGAGTAGATATATGATCGAGTAGCAGGAAGAAGACGAGTATAGTAATTAAGATATACCATAACTGATAACAACTGTGATCGAGCTAGATCAGTTCAGTTGCACTGCACACTAGCTATAGCTAGCTTGTGTCTTCCTTAAGCTCTCCTAAACCTTTCCCGCTTGGTACCGGCCGGCCTCTTTCCATGGATGCGAGACTCCAGCTGAGACGAAGCTTAAATAGACACAACATTACCTGGCTTCCCTCTTGGCCCCACAATTAATTGGCCCCTTTTTTTCAGTTCTTATATATAGCCCCGGCTGGATACCAAATTATTTGTGCCACACTTTTTTAAAGTACGATTAATTTCTATATAAACTTTCTTCATCAGTATTGTATTTCTTAGATGACCCTTTCCTAACTATTTACTAATAACTTTATAGTAAAGAAAAGGAGAAGAGATCAGAGAAAGTAGTGTCACGGCCACATTGAATCATCAGAATCGATTTTGCTATATCTCACTCGAAAGATTTTTTTCTTATCTCTCACTCTATTTTTTCACTTAAATTTATAGTGTATTTACAGTGTAATTTATGAAACTTACATTGTAACTTTTGTAAATTACAGTGTAATTTTTGAATCTTCGCATGTAAGTTTTGAAATATATATTGGATTTGGTCTTTTTCTTGAAGATATGGTAATTAGTGTCTATTATGGTGTTTCTTAGTTGCTTTTTGTCTTTTATTGTATCTATTGGATTTTAATACAAAGATTAAAAATCTGTGTGATATGATTATAAAATTCTTTCGAAAGATGCATAGGTACTCCCCATCACATATATGCATGCCTGCTTAGGGTTCATTCGGACTGAAGGATCCTTGAAGGAAAAACGGAAGATTCCAATTCCTATGGGAAATGGTTACCATATTCATCCATTCGGAACATAGGAAAAATGGAGAAATCTTTTCTATGGTGCTAATTTCGCAGGAAAATAGTGGGAAAAAACATCCAGTATGACCTTGTTTTTGTTCCCATCGTGTAGGATCAAGGCAAATCGCGCTCTGATGCCACTAATGCAAGGCTTAAGCATCATATCATCATCGGACCTTCCCTTTGTTTATACTGTTCTTTAGGGATAAGAGCATGGCTAACTCTCTAATTAACTTTGCACGTACTGTCGTTTCCTGTGTTTTTTCATGGTTCATCACAACATCCATTCCTACGAAATTTCTATATTTTCTCAAATCCTTTGTTTTATACATGCTATTATACGATATTCTTGTTTTTTTTTTCTATTCATATGCTTTTACAACTTCGCGTTTCAAAACAAGCCATTAGGAATTCAGATAAGATGACAGCCCATAGGACGATGACATACAAACGGCAATACATTCATGCTCGAGAGGGAAGTAGTACGTGGTGGGATTTTTAGCAACACCCAAAACGAAATGAACCATTAGCGCATGATTAATTAAGTAATAATTATTACAATGTTAAAAAATAGGTTTATTTGTTTTTTTAAGAAACTTCTATATGAAAAGTTTTGACCTCAGATTCCCCGGTCTTCGGCCCTAGCTGCATGAGGCAGAAACTCGTCAACTCTCACCAGAGAGGCTTGGCTTTTTTTTTTGTTTAACACACTGTTTAACCGTGTGTGAAACGTGTTAACAAAAAATGAAAGGGAAAAGGCTATATGTACTAACTTTTCTTTTACTACATTTTTACTATCATTGATGTGTCATGCTATGAGTGTATCTACAATTTTTATAATTTCTGTTGGGCCACCACGACGCACCTCCTCATCATCGCAGCCTCCCACAGGCGTCGAAACCCGGAACCCAATCTAGCAACACCATAAGACTGAAGCGCTACACTAGATTCCAGCGCCGCAACATTTTTATAGGGGAGGGATGGAGGGGGACGACATCACCATCCTCCTCGCCCAACCAACCAACACATGCAGAGATGGGTGTGCCCGCCAACGACCAGCAGTCGCCGCCAATCTCGACCGGAGACAGGAACGACCAAAGACGTACTGGATCCTGCCAAGGAAACAGAGAGAGAGAGGCGCATCATGGATCTCAGCCGCCGGCCTGGAGGAGCGCCGTGGACGAGGTAGCAGTCGGGAACTCACCGGCGATTTTGAGGTGTAGAGGTCGCCGTCCGATGTGGATTCGTTTCCAGCGGTGATGCTCGTGCCAGATCTGACGTATCAATCCTCCACTTCTGCCTCCGGCCACTCTGGATAGGGGAAAGATCCCACCGTCGCCGGGGCCGTCGTCCACCGTCGCATGGTGGATGGATCCAGCCATCGCTGGGGTCGCCGTTCCGTTGGCTGTCAGAGGAGCCCGTCTCCCATCTCCCCTCGCTGTTAGATGCGCAGCACGTCGCCATCTCCCGCATGCTCGGGTTGGTCGTTACCTGGCTACGATAGAACCGGTCGCTGCCATGGTCCCGCCGCCGCCTGCCAACTCCACGCCGGATCATGCCGCCTCTCCCGATCGGTGCCGATGCGCCCTCCGCGGCCTCTCCAGATCCGAGAAAAACGGTAACATTGGATAAAATTTTGGGAATCTATCCTACCGTATAAAATGGCTACATATATAGGTTGGAGGATTTGAGTAAAAAAAATTACTACGTTAAAGGGTATGGGATTGTGTTTAAGGGGTGCTGCTAGCGTGAGATGAGAGTAAAATAATTACTAATAGGGAAGAATGGTGGGTGCAGATAGTATGGGGTTGTTGTGAGGAGTGCCACGAAGCTACGTAGCACCCTTAAGGTGTCATATAGTAGTTACGGTGACGCTACCTAGCATGTTACACGCGCTACCGAATCAGTAGCGCGACTCACAACAGCAGCGAGGTCCGCTTTTTTTTTTTTGGGCGCCCCACCGCTTCCTGATTTTCGTTCGATTGCTCCTCCCCGTGCGTCCCAACGTCCGTGAAAAAATTACTCACCCTGAATTTCTCCCTTTTTACTGTTTCGGTTGGATATGTATGCCACACCTCATCCGATATCCACGAGGAGGAGCGAGTAAAAAAATTACTTTGATTCCCATGTCCCAGACGCATGTATATATCCAACAGCCACGAGTTAAAAAATCACTGTCCACATGTTTCCGTAAAAAAATTACTCGTGGGGTCTCCCACCATCTAAAGTCCACACTCCAGTTAAAAAATTACTATTGGACTCATATTTTCTTCTTATAAGCCCACCCTCCAGTTAAAAAATTACTATCGGACTCATGAGGCAAATATTGCACTTGTAGACTGGCATAAATGTATCGGTAAATTATTGTGCCGTCAGTCGGTTTTGTTGAGGTTGGTTTATATTAGTAATTTGTTTACTTCCACTAAGGTTAACATCCATGTTAAGTTGGTGTGAGTAATTTAATTACTCCGTTCTATTGGGACAAAAGATTGTTTGAGTAATTTATTTACTCTATTTTATTGGGGTGAAAAGATTGAGGTCAAACTTTCACCGCAATAATACATCGATAGATAAAGTTTTTACTGACGATTATCACATTGAATTACAAGCTAAACTACACAAACACTGCGAACAATAAAATTTTTACACACTAAGCATATGACCACTTCGTCGGGTTGGCTGGGCAGAGCCATGACTAAGGGACGCCGGCACATTGTTTCCATGCCACTGTAGTACTGCACCAAAATTACAATATGCTCGAGTACTCTGCATGCAGAACACACGGTCTCAAGCTCCATGAGCTAGCATCGCAGCTGAGGTTTGAGGATTTGATGTGTTTGAGTGAGCAGTCAGCGGTTGCTGCTATAATAATAGTGCCATGTTTGATTTCAGCAGGGTGTCAGTGGATATCAAATTTCAGAAACTTCATCTTATTCCTTTGGCACAGCAAAAAACCTAAAATTTCATACATGTATTTGTCAGCAATTCAGAATGTCAGATACAAGACTAGTACAAAAAAAAATAACCTAAAGAACATATACTAATAGACTCATAAAACTTATACATATATTTGATGTGTTTGTGCAATCAGTGGTTGTTTCAATGTCACCAACTCCCAAATCAGCAACACCCAAACCATCAGTTCCATCAATCATAGTGGAGTGTGAATACCAACCACAGCTGCAGATTATTTCTTCTGTGGTCATGTTACTCAGGATTAACACGAATACATATACCAATCAAGATGCGTCTAGAGAAAAATTAACCTTGCGGCCGGGGCTCAGCTTCAGGAAGTCCTCGGCTGTCTTTGGGTGCCGGCAATCTACAACAAAATCAATGAGCAAATGCAAAAAAAAATAAAATAAAAAAATACTGTTGCAAATTAAGACCGCACAATCGAAGAGGAAAAATCTATTTGTTTTACTGGCAAGAAGAAGGTTGCTGGTACCCACCCCTTCAATTGAAAGAGAGGAGATAAAGGAGAGCAGAGCTAGGGACCAACATGAGAAGTGTCGCAGGTGTTGGTGAGGACCCAGCTTGTAGATAGGGAAGAAATTGACGAGCAGCAGGTGTGGCCCTGCGCAGGCAATGTCAGCCATCAGCGCCAAATCTGCCTGGAATCCACGCATAGCACAGGGACGGCCAGCCTCCAGCCGCCAGGTCTCACCGATACAGCGCTGGTCCGTGATGAGCAAGGAGGAGGAAGCCATGCCTGATGCCCCGGACCTGTCGCGGCTCTCCTGGTGCCACCGGCGCTGGTCCCAGCGGATCGGGTTACATCCCGTTTCCTTCATGAACATCGCCGATGGCGGGAGGGGTGGACGGCGCTGCGGCAGGCGTTGGAGGAGCTTGGCAGTCACCTCGTGTCCTTGGCTGCCTAGGCCTCCGCGGTGGAGAGCCATGGCGACGGTGGCTCCAGATCTGATCGGATGACGGCGGCTCCCCCTCAACGGCAGGTCCTCTAACGCCACTCCGATGTGGAGTTTGGCGACCCCTAGCTGTGCTGACTGCACTAGCCGCTCCTTCTTCACCGCATCCCAGCTGGTCTGGCCATCTTGACGGCAGGGTGAGGCGTTCGCCGGCTGAGTGGATGATCCAAAAATTTCGGGGATAAGGGGTTGGATGGTTACTGCCGGATAGAAACACATATAAATAGACGGTGCTAATCATAGTAAAAAAATTACTTTGGTGGGTGCAGGCGGGGGTGGGCTGGGCCTAGTAGGGACACGCAAGGAGACTCTGTGAGAGGTGTTACGTAACTAGGTAGCACACCATATATATATATATATATGTGTATTTATATATATATATATATACATATATGTATTTATATATGGTAGATAGTTACTTTAAAAATTTATATTAATCTATTTTCTATTTTTAGACTTATACTTAATTAATCGCACTAATGAACTGTTCCGTTTTCCATGCCATAGGAAACCGTTCCCAACTCACTGCCACATAAAACCACATTAGTGCCGGTTGGGAACCCCACATAGGTGCCGGTTTTCCCAAGCGACACCACGGAGGCGGCACTGATGTGAATATTTAAAGGTGCCCGGCACCTTTGAGGTCACAAGAATAAAAAAAAACTGGCTTGGCTCGATTGTCGGCCCAGCTCGATTTCTGCGGGTATCTTTTTTTTTAAAACCGTATATTATAGGTGTCGATTTTTAATTAACTGACACCTATAATATATTAATATATTAAAGGTGTCTTTTTTTTAAAAAAAAACCGATACCTATAGAATATGTGTCGGTTAACCGACACCTATAATTGTTTAAAGGTTTTTTTTTTTTTGAGATTTCAACCCGTAAAAATGGAAAAATGACTATAGGTTTTGGTTTTAGCACTTTCGGCACCTATATAGTGCCTACACCTATATGATATTTTGAAGCAATGACCGCGATAAACGAACACAGCAACCAACCGATCCAGTTGCTAGTAGGTTGTACTGCAATTTCGCAAGTCACAGGACCCTGTAGCGATCATGGATCTGGGTACCCACACGACAGGCATAATTAATGGCTATGAAGGGAGAGTGGGCCTGATCTAGGAGATAGAAGGTAGACTCAAACTAGCCTAGGGTGTGTTTAGGTCACGTCAAAATTAAAAGTTTGATTGAAATTGGAACGATGTGACTGAAAAGTTGAAAGTTTGTGTGTGTAGGAAAGTTTTGATGTGATAGAAAAGTTGAAGGTTTGAAGAAAAAGTTAGGAACTAAATCAGGCCATAGTATGATTTCTTGTACTACAAAATATAGGGTATGGAATCCTATTCAAATAAATAAAAAATAGAGACCAGAAAACTAAAGCCATATATGGCTAAGTTTTCTACCTTCTAATCCTACCCCGCATCATCTCTATATATGAGTGACTGGGGCCTCTTGAAGGCACAATATTCAGCACCCACGATACAATCAACGGAATACAATAATCTTTAATTTTTTTTTGAGAAGATCCAAACATGTTTATTTAGTGCTTTAATTTCTTATTTGAAATTTTATAGTTCTTAAGAGGTATCGAGAGGAACCAAGATTTTTAGTACAAAATTTGGTATCTCACTACTAGAAAATGGTTTATTCAGGCGGACACAAATGATTTTTTTCAGGCGGGGAACGATCCGCCTGTATGTCAATGCCTTTCGCAAATGGCCCAGTCACCCGCTTGTGAAAATCATCTCGACGAACAAGAAAAATTCTCCGCCACCACACCCGCGCCCCTACCCACCTCCGGCCGATCTAGGGTTAGGGGAACTGCGCAGGGGCACTGCCGCCGCCACCGCCCTCCCCGGGGCACCCTCCAGCCAGATTTGGGAGGGAGGGGAACTGTCGCCGCCGCCCTCCCCCAGCCTCCCTCCGGCTGGATCTAGGAGGGAGGAGAACTGTCGCCACTGCCGCTGCCTTTCCCCGGCCTCCCTCCGGCCGGATCTGGGAGGGAGGGGAACCGCCGCCGCCGCCACCTCTCCTCCCCCCTCCCCCCTTCGACCGAATCTAGGAGGGAGGGGAGGGGAGCCGCGCCGACCCCGCCGTCTCGCCGTTACCGCCGTTGACCCCACGCCTCGCTGTTGCCGCCGCCGACCCCGCGCCTTGCTGTCGGCAACCCCGCGCCTTGCCGTCGCCAACCCCGCCGACCCCGCCGCCTCCGCGCCTCGCCGTCGCCGGTTTCTGCCGCCCCCATCATCGGTCATTGAGGGAGATGAGGGAGAGGAGAGGTGAGGGAGAACAGAGCTGAGAGGTGACACTTAGAAAAAATTGCTGTGCCATGTGGTGTCTATTTAATACTTCTTAGTATCTCCCGATATGTGAGATACTAAGAAGTATTAAATTTTATATATTAGAAAGTGTGGTACCTTCCGATACCCTCTTAAGGATCATAAAATTAATTTTCTATGTTTTGTGAAGTGACATTGTTGAACATTCGCTATTCAAAGCAGGAGAGGAAGAACAATTCAATGATTCATTGGTTTGTCATAATATCATTGATCACTACCAATATATATGTATGGGGACATTGATCTATCACAGTGTTATATAATCCACTCCCATGAAATTAAAGCAATAACATTAATTACATGTCGTCAGTTTTTCCCGAGCTAAGTTCTGCTTTGAAATGATGGCATCAGATCAGACGATTAAATAATCAGGCTCCCATTGGATTTGGCTTATTAGAGAATAAAAATTAATTTATAAGTAAAACTTTTATGTATGTGTTCTTAGCGATTTAAAAGCCAACGCTTAAAAAGAATCACGTTGAAAATATTTTAAATCAACTTCAAAATTAAGTTTGAAAATTTAAAATTTAACTTTTGCTTTAGCTTATTAGGGCAACCAATGGGGCTCTCAATTGAGACACCAACAAGTAAGAAATGAGAGAGAGAGAGAAGTAGTATGGGAGACCAATCACTCCACCCGCCTCTGCCATAAGGCACACAACCAATAATAAGATGAGACAAAATCCCTAACTACTCTTAAATTACTGAATGTTTATCAGACAATAAATTCGTGTATGATACTATGCTGTCTTCTTTTTTGATCCATAGAAGGGCAGATGAAATGAAGTAGCAGCAAACTTGTTTTTCTTCACTGATGTTCAGAGAGATGAACAAGTGGAGCTCATGGAGTTCAGCAACCAAGAAACTGGCTTGCTGCAGTTACTAATATCATAGGCCTGGGAGGCGTCAGGAGCTGTGAGATAAACCGGTGGTGAGCTGTTGCCATACCATTCTGCCTCTCTACTGCTGATGCTTTTCTAGCAATTAGAAACCAGTTGATGCAAGTTTAGCATACATACAAGTTTCTGCATTTTGAGCAAATCTGATCAATTCAATGTCGCAATATGCACGTATTTGACGCGGCCCATATCCATATCATCTTTCACAGCGTTGTCCTTTGATCCCTATCATTTCTAATAGAAAGCAGAGGCAGTATTTCCACCATCCTCTAATCCTTTCTTATGGTCCTATTGATCGTGATCGAATGGCTGGAGATGAGGCTCCAATGTAATAATCTCTTAGTGGGTGCCTAGGTAAGAGAGTAATACTAGTAGGTTATTAAGCATTAAACTCTCTGAACTGAAAAAAAAACACTCAATTTTCAGATATGACCATGTCCTGCTTGCTCTATGAATATAAAGACAAGATCAAGGAGCAGAGGCTGAAGAAGAAATGATGGAGATTGATCACTCCAACTGCTTGCTTTTGCCATGGTAGGCTTGGGAGGTATCGAGAGCTGTCCTATTATGGATAACCCACTTTTTACCAAATTCTTTACTATCATTTCTCAAGTTAGTAGACTTCAATAACCACATCTTGCTCAAGGATCAAATTACATTTCATATGTAATTGGTAATCACACATACATTGATCTTGCTCAAGGATAATAGGAAGGTATTTTATGAAAAATACCCCTCCTTTTCTTCCGGGTGGGGTCGCTACTGATGAATCATCTCATGATCAACCTCATCAGTTGCAGGTCTTGAATAACTACTAATAGAAGCTAGCAAGAGATGCACAGTGCATCTTTTAAACAGCACATAAAGCTGCCGAGAGAGAGAGAGAGACGACGAAGATGGAGATCAATATATGGGTGGATCATTCTAGTACGAGATTTGCTCCGGTCCAACAAAAATACCTCGAGGTACCGGTACCTCATTGTACCAAGTCGTTTCCGATCGTTGGATCTAGTTGGGCAGGATGGACATTGTTAGATCCAACTATCGTAAACGATTTGGTACCGTGAGGTACCGGTACCTCGAGGTACTTTTCGTTGGACCGGAGCAAATCTCTTCTAGGACACTTAGGTATGGGAGACACCGGGAAATGTCCTGTCAATGGGTCAATTCCCAGTGTGTTCTTTGCTAACTGTCTTGGGAATTTTCAAGATACCAACCACACAGGAATGGTGCATCAAGAAATCATATTACATTCTACATGTGACTAGTCACCTTGCCTATATAGATCTTTCTCTCATTATAGGCTCATTTAAGTTCTTAACCTCACCATTTTTCCTCTAGCATCTTTTTTCCCCCCTTTATAGAAACATTGATAGTTACAAATGGGTTGATGCATCGCTCAGTCCTTCTAGTGCTATGTCCATCATCAATCATCTGGAAGCCCATTGACGAAGTCAGCATTGTCATGAATTGCACTGTTGTTTGAAAGCGCTTCGCTGAACTTCTGAAAAACAAAATTCACAGTCCCTCTGTTCATTTTGTTTTTGCAAATGTCCTCACAAGTTCAGAGTAAATTGCATGAACTTCTGTTCGTTCACATAATTACCAGTTTCACGCATTTTCACCTTACTCTCTATAACCACCAAACCATTCGTATTTATTTTGCATAGCTATGAAAAATTGACCATGTATAGACACATACTAAAATACAAAATTTATTTACCTTTCTTTCACCTGAAAAATTAAAATGTGGAAATGCATTTCCTCAGCTGGTTGCTTCCCGGCCTATGGAAATATAGCATTTTCACAGACATTTTCTCAAAGGCGGTTGTCCCCGCTTGTGCAAACCCATTTTAGCCACCAGTACAAAAGAAGTTATGTGCTGCATTGAACTGGAATATAGCTGTATTTAAATGATCACTTCAATCAGATGCTATATAGACTCGATAACATGTAACAGGTCACCATGCATCTGTCGATGCATCTCCTGCTGTCGCATTAGCGTGCTTCTGTTTGTCCAAATAACTAACCAATCAAATGCATTTTTCACCTTCTGGCCGTCTTTATTCAGTGACATCATTTCTTAGTTTGGGAAGTGATGGGCATCAGTAAACATTGATCATATATTGACAGCGGTAGTGAAAAAACAACAACAAGTCATCAGTGAACAAAAGAAGTAGTTCTTGGAGCTCATCGCCCAGTTGCTACTGTATAGTAGGTCTGGGAGGCATCAGGAGCTGTCAGATACGCCGGTGGTAAACTGTTGCATAACCGTTGTTTCACTTCTGCTCTCAAGCAAGTTTCAGAGTTTCAGAACTCTGGTGCAGTGGCACAGTGGACATGTTTTGGCATGCGACACATGTTTCTGCATCTCGTAGGCTTCTTCAAGGTTGCAGAACAGTTTATTGTCCAGTCAATCTGGTCTATATCCTCAACTAGGGAGCAAACTGCAGCTTCTTCCTTTTCTGTTGTCTCGTGGATCTTCTTAGACGCTGGTAATTAACTTCAACAGTTCAACTGCTGATTCCGCTGATGCACGGGTGATCTGGTTGAACAGTTGTAGTTGACTCTGCTAGAGTTAGCGATGTAATTCTCGAACTGTTAGATGTTTGTCAAAAAGTCAAATGTGTCATATATTAAAAAATGGAGGTAGTATTTCGACTGAAAAGAGGACCTCATACACGAAAGAAAAGCATTCCAACTCTTTAGTTTGGATCACTCTTGATTATTGCTGGATCATCTCATGCTGCTAATGTATTCCATTGTATTAATCCATGACGCACCCATCCAAATCCTCGCCTCGTTAATTTTGTCTGCAGCTCTTCCTTGCGTGAATGTTGCCTTGCTGCATTGAAATCGACTGTATGAAACATGACACTCAATCTTTCAAACATAGTGTAATAATAATATCGCAATCGTTGCATCTGACGATCGATTCACAAAGTCATGATCGGTTATTACTCCCTTCGATCATCCTATTTTAAGTGCAACCATAAGTTTTCGTGCCCAACTTTAATCGTCTGTCTTATTTAAAATTTTTTTATAATTAGTATTTTTATTGTTATGAGATGATAAAACACAAATAGTACTTTATGCATGGCTTAAGTTTTTAAATTTTTTTAAAAAATTTTCAAATAAAACGGACGATCAAAGTTGGGCATGAAAAATTATAACTACACCTAAAATGAAATGGAGGGAGTACAGATTATCCTTTTTTCCGACATTATAAAAGACAGGATCCAAGACCCCAGGTTGAGAAAGAGATGAAGAGTTGATGGGCCACTACAGTGGCTTGTTGTTGAAAGTTAGGCCTAGGAGGTACCGGGAGCTTTCCCACTACAAAATAGCCCATTCCTTCAACTTCTTTACCACAACATTTATCGGATAACTAGACATGATTAGCTACAGGGTCCTCAATCATCAAGGAAACATATTGCATTTTATATGTAACTGGTCACCATTTTATATGTGATCTTTGTACCATGATCAGCTCACACGCATAAGTTCTCGTCATCACCATTTTACCTTGAAAGTTTTCTTAGAAACTTCTATAAAAATGAGTTACTGCATCTCTCAGGCCTCTTATGTTGGTCGTCGCCTAGAAGCCCATCGACGAAGTTGCCTGCCTGTACACTTCATGACTGTGGTTGGAATGGTATATGCTGAATTTCTGAAAAACATAATTCACCCACTCTGTTTTTTTTTTTTTGGAAGTGGCGAAATGTGTATTCTGTATTTCATCAAGAAAAAACAAAGTACAAAGCCGCCAATTTGATGACTAGAAATATGGACAAAAGGAGGTTTCTTCTTGAAAAAAATAACAATCCATGGCTTCCACAAAGCTATCTGATATCTGTCCTATCAAATGGTTGGATATGACCTGGTTTATCGAATGGGCTAACTTTTTCGACGTAAATGTAGGTTTCCTCAAAAAAACACCACTTAAATTAATTTGCCACCAAACCAAATCGTGTCTGTTCTGCAACCTTCTATTGCATCAGTGTGTGGTAGCTAATAGTAACTGATGAGCATTTAAATCATACTTGATCATATTTTTTATTTTTTTAAGATAATAGAATAATTACATCCTGGCATCCAAAGATGCACAAAGCTATAACACTTTCTACATGACCGTATCATTTTGTTCCACATATAACAAGAGAAAGGACACCAGACTGAAAAACAAATATTGAAGAGTTGATGGGAGATAGACCACTCCAGTGGCTTGTTGCTCCATATATAATAGTTAGGCCTAAGAGGCATCGGGAGCTTTCCTGTTACAAACTAGCCTCCTGCTACTAAGTTTTTTGCTCAGCATTTCTCAAGATAGTTGACATGACTAACTAGATAGTTGACATGCTGAATTCCATAAAAGAGTAGATAAAATGAAGTAGCAGCAACATGTTTTTTTAGCTTGATGTTAAGAGAGATGAAACAAGAATATTTCATGGAGTTCAGCCAGCCCAATGGTTGGCTTGCTATTGTATGGTAGGCTTGGAAGACGTCAGGAGCTCTCATACATCTTATTGGTAAGCTGTTGCCTGACCCAATTCTTCCTCTCAAACAAGCTTTAGACTTTCATAATTCAGTGGACATGTTTAATTTGGCATATATGCAGCTCTTGATTTTAATGCTAGCAACAACCAACCAGTTTATTATGTATCTTGCGGCAGGCACCTTCAAGGTCGCAGGATGAAGCCCCTCTAGAGTGGATTTGGTCACCTGAATTTCATGGTCGCGATAGGGCTTCATCTTTTGAGATTTGTTCCGGTTATCTCGAGGTACCGGTACCTCACGGTACTAAATTATTTCCGATCATTGAATCTAGCTGGATAGAATGGGCATTTTTAGATCCAACGATCAGAAACGACTTGGTACCGTGAGGTACTGGTACCTCGATGTACTTTTTGTTGGACCGGAGCAAATCTCTCCTCCTTTCGCTATTATCTCGCGTAAAGCTGGCTGCTTTTATGGTGAAATTTCACTTGCTCCAGTGATGTACATGTGGTGCAATCCCTTTTTAGCCGTTGGTTTGTGTAAAATTGTCACGCCAATCCCTTGTACATCTGCCTGGATTCGTGTGCCGTCTTTCATAAATATTGTCCAGATTCATTCACACGATCGAGATAGAAAACAAAGAGAGACTTCCCACCTTCCTTGCATCTCTTGTTAAATGCTCATAACTAAGCAATATATCACGATTTGACCTCATCTTCCCTTCTATCTCTGGCGAGTTACATGGGTACTTTAGTTTGTGATAATTAACAGAAACAGCGCTCTAGTCTTTAGCTAGTGCCGCTTCGTTTTGGGACCTATTGGGAGGATAGGGGGTTCCTTTTCCTTTTTTCTTCCTCTGTCTAGGAGCAGCAATTTTGTTAGTTTGTATCCCTTCTCTTTGTTCAACCCCTGCTATCCCTCCCTTGTTACTTGGCAAGGGCCGGTCAGGCTTATTGTGTTGTATAACTAAAACTCTTTTCTTCTAATGCTGACACACACTGCGTGTTCGTGAAAAAAAAAAGAAACACCGCGCAGCAACTTGCTCCGCTTGCAGCGGCGGAGCTTGAACAATAAATTGGAGAGAGACAGTGTGATAGCTTCTTTGAACGGTTATTGTGCTATTTTGTGAAGTATTAGAGTATCAAAGACTTGGGGACTCCAATAATGCAATATTTCTAAAGCTGGAGGGGCCATGACCAAGGTTGGCCTCCATGGAACTCTGCCTCTGTAAGTTTGTAAGTGCAGCCATCGATGGCGCGATGTTGAGGTCGACGCACCAGATGGACCATTTTGGTGGAAGGGAGAGAACAGTAGATCGATGCCAGTGTGTTTGTCCACAACACAGGAAGCAAGTTCGATATCGTAGTTCGTCGCTGATGAGTGGGGAGACATAGCACTTGGTGATTGGAAATACGGATTAAAGGAAGGTGTCATACCAAAAAAAAGAAAACAAGCTGGCTTCGACTATCATGTCTGCCCGATCGCGATCGAATGGTTGGAGATGACCGACCTGGTTTATCTAGGTGGGTAAGTGCAATTTTTTGAGTTAATAGAGGGCGTCCTCAAAAAACACCACTTGAATGAATTTTGCACTAATGCAACATGTAACTCGTTAATTAGCTAGATCTTCAGCTTTCTGTTGCATCAATATATATTGCGTAGCGAACAGTTGACTATGCATTGAAATCAGCTCCACCTTTCATTTCTTGAATAACTGTAAGAAGCATTAAGAAATGCATTTTCAAAAAAATGTGATCACATTTGTGTTAAATAGTCCATGAAGAGAAATATACTGCGATTATTGGTTGATTTGTTTTGGAGCCTCGTGAATTGTATATATAGGAGTACAACGATAGAGACAAGAAAGCTGATTTCAATGCATAGTCAACTGTTCGCTAATAATGAAGGACTCTAAACATATCTTATCCTTAATATTTATATAACTGCCATATATAATTTAACGATTTCGTTATAAGACAATGGAAACATCCCATTCTCCACATCTGACGGTGCACTAAAGCTCACTTATTACATCACCATATCCCTTTTCCTGACCTATAAAAGGCAATATGAATAAGGATCTCAGGCTGAGAAAGAGAAGGAGAATTGATGGAGATAAGATTTTTCAAGTGGCTTATCGCCATAATAGTTTGGCCTAGGAAGCACCGGGAATTTTTCAATTACAAAATAGTCTCAATCTGCTAAGTTCTTTGCTCACCATTTCTCAAGCTAGTAGACATGATTAACCAAGTTATTCAGATCTCTCCAGGAATCATATTACATTATACTCCCTCCTTCCAAAAATTTGAGACCTATTTATTTTTGCATCAATACCAAGAAGCAATTAACTCACTCACCATATGGCAAACCAATGAACATGCAACCAATAAGTATTAGAATGACTTCTTGGTTTCCGATTAACAATTTTATTTAGCACAAAGTGACTACAAATAGGACTTAGATTTTTGGAAAAACCAAAGAATGATATATGAGATTTTTGGGAGAGAGTACATGTAACTGGTCACCGTTCAACATTGGATCTTTGTACGATGGTCACCTCGTGTAGGTTCTTCCCTCACCATTTTACGTTGATTTTTTTAATTACGAAACATCTATAAAATTGAGTTATTTCATCTCCTAGGCTTCTTAGGTTCGTCATCACCCAGAAGGCCATCAACTAAGTTCCCTATTGGGATTGCCACATTTCGTCAGGGACCATGAAGAAGAAGATCCTCGGGAACCATCAAGTTAGTGGAACGTTCGGCTTGAGCGCAATCGAAGAATTTTTCAGCAAAGCTCGCGGAATGAAAATCAGGTGGCCTTTTTAGTAAAGGAAAAATATAGACCAAATAGATCTATCTAAAAGGCCTATCTGATGGCCCAAAGAGTTTTAAGAGTCAATGTTCGACCTTCTGAATTCATAGCATGACTCTTTTAACGTGCTAGTTGCTTTCTTTGTTTCCCTGTCTGTACTGTGACTTTTATTCCTTCTAATATATTCGGTAAGTCTTTTGCCGCTTTTCGTTTAAAAAAAAACTAAGTTCCCTATTCGTACACTTCATGAATTGGACTGTAGTTGAAATATGCTATGCGGAATTGTAAAACATGATTGACCCACTTTGTTTGCCATTTTGTCTGTGGAAATATGTTCACAAGTTCAGAATAAACTGCATCTCAGCATAACTCTCATCGTCCAAACAATTATAGCAGATTCAGACATTTTTCACCTTCCGCTAAGACCATGAAGTTTTGCGAACTATTGCATCATGATGTCTTTGGTGGCATTGTAATCATTCTTGTGAGGGCCATGTGGTGGGTCCTGCAAGTGTGACAAGGCAATGGAATTGTGTCAGTTTCTCGTTGACGCCACAAATGCAATTGATGAAGAATTAAGTTCATGACTCCATCCGGTTACTTGATTGTGTAGAGTTGTATGACTGGGTGAATGATTTTGAGATGGATCGTTAAAGATCATAAACCACCATTTTTGTTGATTGCTCAGTCAATAATGTAGATGCACTTCCATTAAAATCGTGTATTTTTTTCGCGAAAGCTATTAAAATCATGCATGATACTATATGATGCCATGCTATCTTTTTTTGCTCCATATATAAAAGAAGCATGAAAGGTAGCCAATCTTGTTTTTCTAGCTTGATGTTAATTGAGATAAACAAGAAGAACCATGGAGATTTTAGACAGTCCATAGCTTTGCTACGATATGGTAGGCCTGGGAGGCACCAAGAGCTGAAACATATGCAACTGGTAAGCTGGTTGCTGACCATACTTCCTCCAATGCAAGTTTCAGACATCCGGACTTCACTGGACACTGTTTTTAGATACAGTAATTTATATTCATTCTGCCTGGTGCATCAGCAGATATCCTTGCAATGCAACTCTTGGTTTGATTCTTGGAACCAATTTCTGAATCTCATGGGCGGTTTGAACGTTTGATATCAAACTCTTCATTGAGTGGATGTGATCACCTGAATGCCATGTACAGCAGAGATGACAGTTTCTTAACTTTCAAGGAATGCTGCTGATAACAAATCCGTAAACTTCCATTACTGTTTATGGTGATGTACATGTTAAGCCTGTGGTTTATGCCAAATTGATCAACCTGACCTGAAACGATGATCTGAATGGCATTACAGTAGTGTACTGTCAGGTGCACATTGTGCTGAAAATTTTGCCTCTTCCACTGAAAATTTTTATGCTGTGACACCTTGAGAGCTAACGACGATTTAATTTGCTGCCTAAACAATCTCTTATTTTGAACGCTAAGAGCGATCACGTTGTTAATTTGATCTCTTCTTCCCGTCCTCCTCCGGACGGCAAGTTACATGGATGAGAACTCAATCTGAACCGCTTGAATGTATGTGAGACAATTAATGAAATTATTGTGTCGTCTCACCCTCATTGATGTCTTCTAGACTCGTTAATTACTTTTACACTTGTCTCTCCTGGTAATAGAATATCACAAGTACCAACACCATCGATCTATATGAGGTATACTACTAGCTAATAAAAAAAGATTGCACTGGTATAAATATATAGATATGGTACATTAAATGTGAAAACATAGTTAGCATATAGTGAATTTTCATATATAGGGTAATATCCTCTATTTGCTCCACACATAGAAAATAAAGAAATTTTACAGTTCTTGAGAGATACCAAGTGGTAACAAAGTTTTTAGTGCAAACTGTTACCTCCTAGTACCTGGAGTACCGAAAGGTACTAAACTTTGAGTGATTTTACAGTTTTTGAGTCGGTACTGGAGGCTACTATATTTTCTAGTGTAAAATTTAGTATCTCTTGGTACCTTTGGTACTAGGAGGTACCAAATTTAGTACCTCTCGGTATCTCTCAAGAATTGTGAAATTTTTCCTAAATTTTACATTAGAAAATATAGTACCTTCTCAAGGACTATAAAATCACTCTAGAAAATAAGACCAAGGAGCACAACAAGCTTCTAAGAAAGAGATTGATCACTCCAGTGCAAGCTTGTTACAATTTTGTGGGTAGGCCTGAGAGACATGAGGAAATTTCATGTCACTGGACACTCTCCTCGCAGTAGAGCCTGTTTGGATCGATGTCTGCATGAGCCTGGCTCAGATGCTATGTTGTGTGCAGGAATGGGTGTGTTTGGTTGCCGCATTCTTTCCATCTAGACCCATCTCATGCAAAATTCATCTCCCTGTTAGGTCCATTTCAAACACAGCTCCTGATCAGCTAGCCAAACTATGTGCATGCAGATGCAGATGCAAAGCATTTAGATCCTGTGATGAGGAGGCTTCAGTGTCTGCTCATTTTCCTCTTCTCTTTTATGTCTGCTCGTGCTTGAAGCTGGCGGATCGAGCTTCCTCTTTATTTCCTCAATCTCTCTGATCTTGTCTGTGACTGAAAATTGGTAGCTGACATGTCCCGACAAAAAAAATTGATACCTGAAATGTGTAAAATTAGTGAGAGATAAAAAATTGAGCATGTTTTTGTGGCTTGTACGAAGGTAAAAAGTTTCTTGTTTCTTGATGTTTGTGTTATTTGATAGGAAAGTACTTTATTCGAACTCTGTTTATATTTTCCTTTCGATGAAACTGTATTTTTGTTCGGTAAGACATTATTTAGATCTTGGAAATGGGTAGAACATTCAACTTCCATATGACTTTATTCTTAAATTTGGGATAGAAACTTCTTTAATGCACTGTCTATTGGTTGCTGCTAACAACCAATCGACAATGCATTGGCCAGTTCAGAGAGTAACAAAATTCAGTCACAAATTTAGAGTAAGCGGCATGAGCGTTCTTCTGTTCGTCCAAATGATTAACAAATTCAACCATTTTTCGCCATATGATAAAACCACAAAACTGGCCATTCTAGTTGTTGTGTTTCTTTTTTTTTTCTAAGTTTGTGAAGTTGTACAGGTGAACAAGCATTCCTGACAGCAAATGTGGAATAGAGAACAATTCAATAATCGTTATGCTGCTTAAATCGTGCATAGAAATCACTTCCACACCTTAGTACACATTGAGGGAGTCCACTATCATGGAAGGATGAACGTGATCACATATATATGGCTGTTATTTCAGAGGTAGCAAGTGCTGCATTGAACTATATGTAAAAAACAAATGTCATCGATTGAACTGGAAGTTACTTGTATTAAATGATCACATGACATCAAACACTATATATTCAACCCAATAGTATATACTAAGGATCAAGTAAGGAATGCTACACACTGAGACCCATTTCCTAGAGGCAGAGGAAACTCCAGGTTAATTTCTACTCGGCATTTTGCAAATTTCTAGCTGTTGGCCTCGGAGGCATCAGGACCTCTTATTTCACTCTTCCACAAAACTGAGCTGGTGTCATCAAGACCTTCGCCACTGCTTGCTCGTGTCGCCAAGGCCATCGCCACTTCTTCCCTCTAATTGGTTTTGTCGTGCAGAGTTGTTTGGCTTGGTTCCACTTCAACTTTGCCAAGAAGCAACAATTTTTGGGCTCTCCATCGGCAATCATTAGCAACTACAGCCATCGGAAAAGTGTAATCCGAGTCTGATGACTGAGGATGGTGGGATTTTAGCAAGACAGCGGACGAATAATGGCGAATGATGAGGGTGGGATTTTGCTGGACATCGTCTGATGAAGTGATATTCTGACGAGGAGGCAACTTGGCAGTGATAGTCAGGGAGCGGTAGGGCATAGCAAGCATGACAAGATGAATGTGCTCAGCAACACAGGCATTGTAAGATAATCATGTTTCAATTCTCGGGGGACCAACCACCATCTATGAGTAACTGAAATTTCCTTACTTTAGCCCTTTTAAAAAACTTATTTTAGAAATAAACCGTAACAAAAAATTTGACCCTGACCTTAGCGCCATAGCCAAAGATGCTGACTGCTGAGGTCCAAAATCTCAACGCCATTTTATTTGGTGCTATGTATTTCGCCATGGTGGCTACAACTCCACGACAGCAGTAGGTAACCACCATGCTGAACTCAAATTGGGTGGGCTATACCATGCAACAAGTTGAGAGGTAGCCCAATGATTTAATGGCGCCTTCACCTCAGCAGCGGTCTAGGGTTTAACAGCCAGTCCTTTGGTCTTTCTCTTCTTTTAATTTTAGTTGGTCTGAGACTCCGAATTACTACCCTTTGGCCACAAAAGGACAAATAATAGAAACGTTAGCAAATAGTAATGATGAGTGCCTTGCTTTAAGCATAATTTTACCATCTTTGAGAAGGCGGCACCGGGAGGCATAACATTTTTTAGTGTAAAATTTAGTATCTCTAGGTAGTAGGTATCAAAATTTTATAAAATCTTGGTACCTCCAAAGTACTTTATTAAGGGCTGGAACACTTCTCTTGCTTTAATGTTTTTCTCTCCTAATGGACATGGGCAGAGGCCACAAGATCCAACAATGGTCCGGTTCGGTTGATATGGCTGTTGGCATAGGATGCATCAGGAGTTCTCATGCCACAATAAGATACGGAAATGCTGGCATCACCAAGAGCAATGCGATGGAGACTGGAAGCATGCATCGGCGCCATAGCCGCTGCACACTGTCTGGCCATGGCCGCTCGAGCAGAGAAATCACTGATCGATTTTGTTCTTATCTCTGTCATAGAAATTTCAAATGCATCCTTGAGGCGACTAGGTTAGGATTGTCGGAGAATATGGTTGCATGTGCATGATTGTTGGGTAATGCAGCTTGCTCTGAAGTCAATAGGTGTGAAATAATCACATCAAATCACATAGTGATTATTGCGTGTTTACTCTATCGTGATGCCTTCGATTACCATTGAAGCAATATTCGACCACATTGGGATTTCCACTAGTACGTGTTGGATCCATCACAATTGTGTTTGATCGGTTTCAACCCTAGTGAAAACAAACAAGGAATTGGGACAAGTTTAGAGGATCATGGATAAATCTATTAATTAGATGATATTAATTATGACGATGTGCATACATTGAACCGGTGCAGAGACAAGGGTGACTGAGATGTGCGAATTGATGAACAATCGAAGCGGTGTGTATGGTGGTATTTTAGAGGCAGGTCTGGATTTGTACTTTGTAAAGATTGCAACCCACAAAAAGCAGGGCGATGAGCCCTCGATCCAAAAAGAATCTAAGTGACAAACTGAATAATCATGCCTATACGGCTCCGATGCACCAGTGCTCCAGATGCATGTGCCGAACTAATCAATAAAATCAATTATGCAAACTCTCCTGGTTTGGCTCATAAAAAATATGAGCCAAAGGGTATTAAATTAATCATCGTGTCAAACCAAATGTGATGTCATATATATGTAGGTCAAATAGAACATAAAGGAGTTGGAAATGTTACATGCACACAATGAGATAGAGAAACAGACTGTATGTGTGTCATGGTCTCATGGAGACAGAGGAAACTCCAAATCTCTCCAGCTAGCGTGTTTGCTACTTATATGTTATAGGCATGCATAATTGTTGGCTCTTGGGTGGCATCAGGATTCAGAGTTCTCTTTGGCATTTTCCCTTGAAACTGAGCCAGTGTCGCTAAGATTAATTGTAGTTCGTCTTGGAGCCATCGCAATTTTGCACAAATCTATCTTCTATCTATCATATACTAAAAGTCCATTAAACATTCTATAAACACTCTTAAACCGCCACATGGCATTTCTACAAACACTTCTGAACTGCCACGTGGCACAACCATCATTTTTCATTAAACATGGTGGACCCATTAAATTTATTTTTGTTATTAAAAAATTGAAAGGCCCACATACGTGGGCCACGTCCCACCCCTTCCATCCTATACGTACGTACGTACATGTATATACCGATCCCTCCACTCCTTCTGTCCCTTTTCTCTCCTGTTTTTATGATGTAGTATTAGATAGAAAACATATTATATGATAACAAATTTTAACAACTATCTGATCTGAATCTTAAAGCTATTTTTTATCCACATATATTAGATTTTGTCGTTTAATTTAAGGCCTAAATTAACTATATTTAACAAGTAAAAAAATATAACTTTTAACTAGCTATTGGTCACTCGAGACACATTTTTATGGGAATATCATAGAGATTTTTAAACACTTGATTAAGCTTATATTAGAATAATATGAAACACACAAAATTAATTAATAAGATTAAAATAATAAGTAGTAAAAAATACAATACTTTGTTCACTAAGATTATATTTGTGTTTAAATATAGTTAACTCGTACTGGTGAACCCATTAATGGGATCTATCTCAAGAAAAAAAAAACTCTCATCCTCTCCCCTTGCTGTAGGTGCATGCACTTACATGCACGTATCTTCTCTTCTGTCCAATTTACTCCTCTCTAATTTTTCAATTTTTAAAATACAACATAATATCAAAACAATCAATAATTTGATATATGTTTTTAAAATTTTTTAACTGTTGTTTTATTTATAATTAAATAAATAATTTAAGATCCATATTAACCATAATTTTATTTAAAAAAATTAAAATACATCACTTGAACATAGTTACATGTCAACCAAAATAATAATATTTAGACAAAACAAACATGTCCTAGAGCAGTCTTAAGTTACCACGTCTAAAAAAAATAAAAAAAAACACCTTACAAACTCAATGAAAAAAAAGTAAAACATTTGACCAATTATTTTCAACCATTAGATTTTTCTAACACAAATTATAATTAATTCATTTATACTTTGGAACCCAAATAATTTTTTGCGCAAATACAAGTGAGGAGAGAAATCGAAGCAGAAAAACAGCACGTAGACCAGTCTCAAGGAGAATAATGCATATACAAAGGGTGTGAGAAAGCACAACAAGCTTAGCTTTGCCTTACCTTTTTAGCCATAGGGCATAATAAATAGGAGCAACAAATGGACCATATAGCCACCAAACCATATCTATACTACAATGCGAAAAAAATTGAAAGAATTTATTTGGACTTTGGAATGCAAAGACTTTCTAGGGTCTCTTTTCAATATTTTGTGGCAATTGGATCGGATATGCATTGTGGGATTCACATAAAGGATTATGTAATTTAAATCTAATTAATTCATGCCAAGTGAAGGCTAGCTAAACTAATACATAATGATTGGTTTCGATCACGCAATTCCTAACATTTAATAGGAAATTTTATAGAAAAATATGTAAATGATGGGAGCATTCATAATACATTACATTCCGAAAATAATGTTGCATGTACAGTTATATCTTATTAGCCATATCAAATCGTATCCACAATGGTTGTGTAGAGCCTCACACACTACATATGAAATGTTCCCAAATGAATTATCTATCACATAATGCAAACATATTGGTGTATACAAGCCCATGAATTTATCGTAGCCTCATGTCCCATACAATCCATTCATTAATAAACAATGAGAATCTGTACCAATCTTACTTGCTTATAGATAAAATTTTTGACAAATAGGGTGTAATGTTGTCACTATTTATCATATCGTAAATTTGAACTAAAAATAATATTTGTATAAAATAAAAAATAGAAAAAATATGAACAGGCTGTAAATTGAACCAATTGTAGAAAATCTTATAATTTCTTAGAACCATTGTGGTTCTTAATTTTCCCTTTGAATTGAGACAACTATACATAACCACCGCATCATTTTTAAGTGACTACAGATTAATAGACTTCCCCCTATTCTATGCCATAGCATTATGAGTTTATGTACATATTATTGCTTATATATAAGCTACACTAAGTTAGCAGTAGATAGTTTTAAATATTATATTTCTTACTATTAAATTTATGTTTTAACACTCAGGTTGACTACATATATTTAAAAAAAGATATAGATCACATATATTATAGGGAAGCGAGGTCTAGAATATGTATATCTACTCTATTTTTATTGATTCATATGTAAGTACATATAACAAATTGTGTCAAATGTGAACCAATTAAAAGAAGAAATAAAACACATTTATTAGCAATAACCTTTTTTGAGTTTTGTTAAAAATAAGACCTAAAACAATCAATTAAGAAAGAAAAACAACACCTTACTTTTAATTTAGACTTTAAAGACCTATGTCTTCTTAAATGATGAAGAAGATTAAGATTATAGATAAGTGCTTATGTAGATGAATTAAATATTACATATTATAAAACTAACAAATATCTTAGAAAAAATATTTAAGCAATGATTCCTGAATGCCTGCGCATTCGCGCGGGCTACCTTTCTAGTTGAGAGAGAGAGAGAGAGAGATGTCATTCATGGAGTCGGTTTGCTATGCCTGTTTGCATGGGAGTGAAAGACATCAGGAGTTGTTATGCCACAGCAAGAAAAAGTCAATCCACCGTCACCGAGAGCCCCGTTGTGGCGACCAGAAGCATGTGATGGCGCCATTGCTGCCATCCACCTTTCAGCCACATTTTCTCTAGTGGGATATTAGAAGATAGTTCTTTTGTTCTTTATGGCAGTTAAGAAATGTCAGTTGTATCATTGAGGGCACCGGATTAAGATTGATGGAGCATCTGATCACGCGTGCATGAAGGGAAACTGCAGCTCCTAAGGCAACAAGAAAGTGTGAAATGTTCACATCGAATAAACGAGTGATTGTTGCATCTTTACTTCATCGTGGTTGAGGCATTTCGACTATGATGGAATTCCCATTTTGTTGGATATCCCATCAGAACTATGTTAAATTCCATCTGATAGAAACATCATCCCAAACTCACTAAAAGTTCAGTTACTTGTGGGAAGAATTGTTAGAGAACATCAAACACCTAATTTGCTAATACACATCAGGTATTAATATTTGCCTTGGAAATTTTTCACACATTTCTAGAACATGGCTACTCTTTAATGTTCGCTATCAGCCTATACCAGCAGAAAGTGCATTAATTAGAGGTACTACAGCATTTGCTCCCATAAAGAAATCGCTAAGTTGGTGACGATCACTTCTATCTTCCGAGAAATTATTCTTTTTGCTGACGATTTACAACTGGCATGACGGTGGGCAAGTTTCAGTATATAATGTTTCGATATGAGCAACATTTCATGGAGCAGATGACGCACCATGGATGTTGGCCTGGGAGGCATCAGGAGCTCTCATGCCACCTGATGAAATGGAGTAGCTGGTATCACAAAGAACCTTGCCAAGATGACCAGAAGGATGTCAGGGGCCATCGCTGCCATCCACCATGTAGAGATCAAGCTTGTACATTGGGCACAGGAGTGACGGTTCAAGAATTCTGTTGTACACGTCATAGGGATGGCACACATCGCTGATGCATGACAGAGTTTCTGTAGTATGATGCAGATATGTAGATAAATATATACCATCAAAAGTTTTAATAATATATATTATTGCCATCAAATTAATGGATTAACTGTTACATGTATATTTTTATCATGATTCCCTCGATGCCATTCATCTGAGAGAGAGTTGTGTCGAAATTCATCCATGAGAAAACAATGAAGCAAATTTGACATCTTGAGTGGACACGATGGATTCATCCGTTCTTGATAATTACTACAGTGTGGTTATCGAACAAGTGCTGACCACTGATGCAAGGATGGGGATAAGTGTGTGTTTGGTCTCATTTGAACAAGAGGAGAGTACATTTCAGTCCAGGTATATGATATCTCCTTTTGTTTCGCCTACAAAGGGGGATGAAGGAGAGGTACCCGAGCAATGAGATGATGTAGGCATTTCATTATGATGACGTGAGAGTTGATGGAGATCACTGCAATGGCCTGTTGCCACTGTAGCCCTGGCAGGCATTGGGAGGTTTCCTATTACAAGATTATTCCAAGGTAGTCTATGGACACTGTGTTCCTGCAAATTTTCGTTGAAACCTATCGGAGATGATCAACATTTCATGGAAGACTGAACAAAGGCCACTCCGATTGTGAATACTCTCATGCATCCAGCGTTCTAATGTTGCTGGGGGGCTCATCGCCATAGCCACTGAATCCATAGCTGCTGCCCACCATCCAGCGGTTGTTCTGTCACGACAATATGACAGGATAGTCGAGGAGGGCTCTCTGGTCTACGTTCTGGGGGGTACTCTGGTCCTGCCAATGCAAGAAAGCAACGGGATATCCTTCATGCCACAACCATGAATACACATCGAAAAATTGTTGGCTTGATTCAATTCCTTTCTGCTACTGTGTCCTGCAGAAATTTCTGTTTGCCGTTATTTTTCTCCCCAGACAAAACCCGTCAATAATTATGAACTTGTGATATGAGTTATTCCTCCTTATGCTTGAAGCTGAAGTACTCAGTATTGTTTTTAATTATTCTTTACCAAGCTAACTGGTTAGAAATTCTGCATTTTATCATTGGGATGCCTCCAACACAAAAGTAGGCCTGGCTATTGACTTGCTGCTTTGAATGCAAGAAATGAGTAACAAACTGATCCCATGGCACCTAGCTAGTTGAAACTCATTGTTCTCATGCATCAAGGGGGAGGCACCACTGCAAACACAAAGTTCAGTGCGTTAAAGAATATCAACTACCTCATTGATGATTAATTTCTCAATCAAGTCAAGGGGGAAGCACCACTTGGGTGGTGGTGTGGTGGTGGAGTCGTGGGTGCATGACTACACCCACTAAGTTTCAAACCCTAAAGCCCACAAATATGACCATGTTATTTTTAGTTGGTATAGAGACGGGAAGTTATATTTCCATTGTCAAAAAAAAAAAACTGCCATGAAAATTTATCATACGTTTTCAGAGTTGAATACTCTGTTTGCTACCACCAGAAAGTGCATTCATTATCAGTACACTTTTTGCTCCATAAAAAATAGATGAAGGGACCCAAATTGAGAAAGAAATGAACGAGTCGATGGAGATCACAGATATGAATGCAATGATTGATGGTAGCGATTAAACTGCATGGACAGTTCTGAAATTAATATATGAAAAAATATCCATTGTGAAAGGGCATGCAATTTAGTGGTTGCAGTGATCTGAATAGCACCCCACGGTCCTGAGTTCAAATCTCCATAAGAGTGAATTTCAGATTAGGTTGTTTGAGGGGCTAAGTTCGATTCAAAAGGCTGCGCTTTCCTGACATTTCTTAGCTGAAAATTTCAACATAATTCTAGAGGACATGTGGTTTTTCAAGAATTTCAATGTGGCGTGCTGTTGGCCTAGGAGGCATCAGGACTTCTCATGTAGCACCTAGGACAATGGCGGCTCGATTTTTTTGGTGCAACGGGAAGTATGACAGTGAATGCAGGATGGGTGAAATGATCGCATCAAACCGAATATACTAAATTAGTAGCTGTTGCATATCTAATTGATTTGCATCGTGATGCCTTCCATGGCGTTGAAGAGATATATGTCCATTTCCTGGCACGGCAAGGCAGATACACTTGCGTTACCTTCACCAGCGGATGGCATGTTGGACGCATCATGCGCCGGGGTAAAAAGTACAGTTTTGATGGTAATTATCATGCGAATTAATGTGTACTTCCTCCGTTTCACAATGTAAGACTTTCTAGCATGCCGAATAACAGAGTATATAAGGTATCCACCATTCTGCATTTGATCGACTTAGGACTTAAACATCTCGCATGAAAATTTCTCTCTTGAGATTTTCAGAGATGTCACCTAGTTTCCTCCCATCTGTTTATTGCTCGATCTGATGGATCCAAAGATGCTGGGAGGAATGGTCTATTGTCCACAAAATCTGACCTGAAATGTTGAACGGAACAACATTTTAGGAATTCAGTTTACCATTGAAAAAATCTGATGCCGACAGAACAAGAACTAGCTAGCAACCTGCTGCCTCGACTATGACGTTGTTAATTTCGTCACGCCTTCCCTGGTTCATCACCGATCACTGGTGAGTTAATTACATTACATGGATTGACCATGATCGTTGATCGATCGGCAGTTCACTTCATTGAACTATAGAATAGCTTACTGTATTAAATGTGTTAAATAGTAGAGGAAGAAAGATATAATGCGAATATTGGACATGTTGTATTGGGCCTTAGGGGTCAGTATATGTAGGAGAATATGTACATGGTTAGAGATAAGAAAGGATCAGAGATAACGAAAACTACCCTACAAATCAATCCTATCCTAATACATCTCTAACTACCATACTAACAAAATGATCGCATCAAATCGAATGCTACATATAGTTGTAGAGACCCAATGCAACATTCTGAGATAGTAATGAACAGAGTTTTATGAAGCCAAGAGGAAACTCTAGACGGCGTGTTGCTGTTCATGAATGGTGGTTGGCTTGGGAGGCATCAGGAGCTCTGATGCATATCACTTTCCTTACAAACCAATCCTGACCGCTGAGACTAGTTGCCACATTTCTTCTCACTGATATGTGGGCCATCACATCGCCGGTTCCCTCCACAGCCGCCGGTCTCCGCTGTAGCCATCGGCGGCTGCCTCACAGCAAATTGCAGCCATGTAGGCTTCAGAATCATCTTGCTCACTTGCTGATGCAGCAACGGTATCCTCTAGCTCTCTTGTATGGCATGGAAGATGATCGAGGTAAGCTATCTTAGTCATGGTGACTGTTGGTTCTTTCTCCTTTTGCCAAACTGAAACTTGAGAGATTTTGGGAAATTATATTGGAAATGATATTTAAATAAATGAGAGTTTCATCTCTCATTTAAATTTACCTCTAGTACTACATGCTTTGATTGATTATTCATTGTAACTTCGAACCTATACTGATTGGTGATTTTTTGATAAAGGAAGCTTCTATTAATTTCAGATGATTACATCAACTTGATAGAACCAGCCTAAGAAGACTCAGCCTCTGCAATACTGATTGGTGATGATGGACTTAGAGTGTGTACAATGCCTGAGAATAAAGTTGGAGAAACCTTTCACAAAGAAATTGCTCTCTTCACAATGTATGAGATCGCTAATTAGTGATCGATCGCCTGAGACGATCAATTTTTTTCACCACTTTCTTTTTTTTTTCACCATATAGTTTTTCTTTTCGGATAAGTTTATATACCTAAAGTTTATATATCTAAAGTTTACACACCTAAAAATTATAGGTCAAAAGTTTATATACCCGATTCAAATTCGAATTCGGATTCAAATATTTTATATATAGAATATTTATGTACATAAAGTTTATGCGTGCATTATTTTCCTCTTTTAGTAAGTTTATACACGTAAAGTTTACACATCTAAAGTTTATCCACCTAAAGTTTGTAGAGTGAATGTTTATAAGTCAAAAGTTTAAATACCCAATTCAAATTCAAATTTAGATTCAAATATTTTATATATAGAATATTTCTATACATAAAGTTTATACGTGTAAAGTTTACGGTATAAAGTCTATGCACATTAATGAGAGTATTAGATTTTTTTCTAATTTTTTTTACTAACTTTTTTTTAAATTTATGATGAAAGGAGAGAAGGGAGAGGAGTATATGGGGAGGGGCGGGTTGATCACTAGGAGCGATCACCTGCCCATTAGGGGTGCCCCACAATGTATTGCTCCTACCACCGCACACATGTGATGGAGTGACAAGCTGAGGATGGGATGAAGAAGAGCCCATGGAGCCATGGAGATATGGATACCAGTGACTTGCCATGGCAGCTAGGCCTGGGAACCATCGGAATCTCTATTGTAACTTGGTTGTTGCCGAGAGCTAGAGGTCACTTCAGCCATGGAGCTGATCAAATTGCCATTGGGATGGATGACATTGTCCTGCTGCGTTGTCTCCAGCAACCCTGCCAATAAGTCGACCCAATTAGCATCCAGCAGCGACGACAAGCTGTCTTCATGGTGATGCGGATGCTCTATCATGACAGAAGAGATGAATTCCCGGACGATCCTAGCTTGCTATACAAATGAAAGCTGGACAGTTGAGGTGATTGCTATGTTTTTTTGGTGAAGTCAAATGCCCTAGAACTTTGATACTGCAAAGTTTGAATTTTTAGCTTCCGCTGACTTCCACTACCTTTTAGCCCTCTCGGTAGGTTTTTGGGGTATACGACATTCTTGAATTTCCCCCCCATTTTTAAGAGCTATAGATATTTGTATTAATCTGGAGGTGCATACCTCTAGGTGGAGGTATATGTACTGAGGAATTTTACAGTACTTGAGAAAGTACCTTGAGGTATCTAAATTTTACACTAAATTTTTTGGTATCTTGAGATACTTAGTACCTAAAGATACCAAATTTTACACTAGAAAATATGATACCTCTAGGTATCTTCTCAAGGATAATAAAATTATCTGAATGTACCTTGTATAGCTCTCAAGGATTAGAGAAGTCTTATCACTGCCAATGATTATAGTCAGTTCAACCCATTTAATTTTTTTTACCTCTAAGGTATATCTCAAGTATAAGGACATATATACCTCTTCAAGCATGAAAAAAAATAAAAATATTTAAATTAGAAAATGGGGTATATCTCCATATACTATCTACAACTACATTTGTTCCTTAGTTAATGATGTATATACATCATTAATCCTTTTAGAGGTATGATGCTCGCCAAGACGACCTGAGAGGTGCGAGAAGCCTTTGCCGCCATTCATCGTGCAGGATGCAGCAATGCTCTGATGCAGATACAGATCAAGCATCGCAGGTACGGAGACATGCCTCGCCGCCATCCACCCTGCACGGTACAGATCTTAAGCATCCTTTTGTTCACGTCGTAAGGATTAAAGGATGGCAAACGCATGGCTGATGCAAATTAGAGTGTGTGCGGCTTGATACACATCTGTGCAATGGAAAATGCCACACTGGATGAATACCATCAAAAGGATCAATAATTATATATTCGCATCGAATTAAGGGATTAAAAGTTGATATTTAATTTTATCGTGATGTCCTCGCTGCCATTTATCCTGGAGAATTGTGTCAAAATTAATATACGACAAAATAAACAAGAAATTTTGACAAGTTGAGAGGACACGATAGATCCATCCATACTCGATGGCATCCATTGAACAGGTGCCAGTGGCCGGGGCAAGAATTGGGGAAATAAGTGTTTCTTAGGTCTTGTTGGTTGAACTTGGTACTTTGTTTGGTCTTTTAAGTGTATTTTGTGACCCATGTAATGGGAGGGGCTTAGTGCTTATATGTATGGACTTGGTTGGTTGTGTACGTATATGTTTGGGATGTAGAGACCAAGTTTTATATAAATCCTTTATCTAAAAAAAATTGTCCACATGCTGATTCTGAGACGACATTGATCTATCAGAATGTTAGGATGAACATGGCATATCTCCCGATTCTTTTTAGAGGTAAGTGCTGATGAATTGGAATTTACCCTCTCAAATGAAATAACTGGAACTTGTATTAAATGATCACATCAAATCAGATTCTATAAAGGCCCAATAACATACCTAGGGTAAGAAATGCCAACACAGAAGCTAAGAGATGGAGACATCAACAGCTCCAGCGTTTCATAGAACCAGATTAATGTTCTTTTGTATGAAAATATTTACTAAGAACGGCAAACCAAAGAGAAGTTCAGGCAGTGTGTGTTGGCATGTATGGCTAGCTATTGGCCTGGGAAGTATCAGGAGTTCTCGCATCACCTCAAAACATTGATTCGTTCGATCGCAAGCAATCGATTGTCGATCACCCTACTGACCAAGTCCCTTCCTGGAGCAGTCAATAACGTCCTCGATCATCTGAACCACAAACATCTAGCGCTTCTCCGGCTGAATTGAAGAACTGGCAACGGCAGCAAGAACATGGCCCTGAGCTGCGTCTCACCAAAGAGTCTGACTCTGTGTCGCCGCAAATTGGAGAACATTGATCAGCAACTAGGGTTCAACCTCTTGTTGCATTTCCATGCCGGCGTGTGTAATCACCGACAGTCCTCCTATTTCATCCCCAAAACCAATTTTAAGGGATTTTAGTGGAAAAAGGCACTCCAACAGATCTCCTACTCCCTTGCATGATTTTTGGAGTTCCCTTCCCCGAAATATTCGCTCTGTTGATATGTGGGAGAAAACGGTGCCCTCACCCACTCCCAATCTCGCCGCTCACACCTTCCTCCTCTCCTTCCCACGCGTGGGAGATCGGCGCGCGGTTTCAGAGGGAGTGTCAGGAGGTTGCACGCGCCGACGGAGGAAACGGAAATTCTGTTGGTAGGCTTTCTCTTGGAGAGATTAGTTATTTTGCTTTCTATTTCAGTTTAAGAAACCCAAAAACAAATTTTTGGGGAAGATTGTACGTAATCTCTTGGTGATGCTCTAATAATGGAATTGTCTCAGTTGACAATACAAAATGCAGTCAACAAATCATTGAGTTGGTTTTACTTCTGCTATGAGCTGTGCGTCAGTTTGGCATAAATCCAATCTCTTTTGTATGCAATTACTAGGAATAACGTGCAGACATTGAACATGATGACATATGTCCAGTTCTTTTCCAGAGATTGGTGCTGCATGGAATTAGAATTTACTTGTACATTAAATGATTGCATCAAATAAAATACGGAGTACTATATCATTACCTGAAAAAATATGGAGTAGAATATACTCTCTCTCTCTCTCTCTCTATATATATATATATATAGGCCCAATATTACACCAATATGATTAAGAAATGCTTTACATGCAGGTAGAGCTAACGGTGAACAATGTTTTCGTGGAGGTAAAAGAGGAAACTCCAGGTCTACAGCCAGTGTGCCTCGATCTACTCTCTGTACGCATAGTAAATTGTTGGCTTAGGAGGCATCAGGAGCTCCGGTAACACCATAGTGTGCCTCGATCTACTCTCTACGCATAGTAAATTGAGCTTGTGTCGCTACAACCGTAGCCACGGAGCTAGAACTTGCTTCCAACCTGATGAGCAACAATGTCGGCCTTGCGTAGCAAGCTTAATGGGGTGAACCAGTGCAGCACTGCCGCTATGTGCAGCAAGGAACATGGCTTGCCGCAGGTGCTGTACTGGGCCATTTGGTTTCACGCTACCTGGACTTGCATATTTGCATACTGTCTTATATTCTCATAATGTCGTCAAAATTGTATGAAATTTTATATAACTATTTAAACCGCATGCATACTACCATGGTACCTAGGTGTAAAGGATATTTTCCCCATGCTGCTTCAGGGGAGTAAAGATGAGCAGCTTTTGCACTGGACACCAGCATGCATTCAGGGGTAGGTATACAATCCTCACCTCGGTTGGGCAAACTGATATTTTTGTTTACAATATGTGCTATATATAAAATAACTTTTTCTTTGTATAAAGCAAAGGCAGGAGTTCTGCCATTTCATAGATTTCAGGTAGAAAAAGAAACAGTGTTCAGTACATTCGCCATACAATAGAGCAAAAAGGCTAGGCAACTTAAATTTGCTGATTACGATGAAAGTATTAGTCTACAAATTGAAAGGTACAAAACATCGATATACTCCTAGACTTGTTTGATCAATCTGCAGCTCTTTTATGTGATCGAATCTGCCGTCTGAGAACGAATTTATGAGTGCCTTTTACCTCCAATCCAGTGCAGTGGCTGCCGCGTGTGGTCAACTGACCATTGAGTTCATGCTCTGAACTGAAGACTTGAATTGACCAAAATATCTCGTACATTTTCTTCAGAATTGACCACTCTGTTCAGTAACATGAGATAGTGTGGAACACTTTTTGCTCCATAAAAATGACATGGAGTTGCACAAGCTGAGAAATAAGTAAATAACTAGCAAGTTTATACACCAGAGAGTGGAGGAAGTTTCACTACCAATGTGTCAATACAAGCAAAATTTTTTCATGGAACAAAAAGCACTACTACACCAATGATTGTTGGCCTTGGAGGCATCAGGAGCTCCCATGTAACCAGATGAGACGACATCACAGGCATCACAAAGAACTCTCGCCACGGCTACAAAGAAGACTGATGGATCAATTTTCATGTTATCCCTATCATACAATTGGCATAGTTTGATACACATGTCTGTCTGGATGATGGCATAGTTTGATACACATGTCTATCTGGATGAATTTAGAGCAATGGATAATCACATCAAATCAAGTGAGTAACCATTGTATTTTTACTTGCATGCATCATGATGATGCCTTCAATGCCATTGAAACTTTCTATTACACCGGTGGTTTCCATTGTGTTGGATCCATTAGAATTAGAGAGTTGCTCCGGTCCAACGAAAAGTACCTTGAGGGACCGGTACTGCACGGTACCAAATCGTTTCTAATCGTTGGATCTAATAATACCCATCCTACCCAGCTAGATCCAACGATCGGAAACGATTCGGTACTGTAGAGTATCGGTACCTTGAGGTACTTTTTACTGGACCGGAGCAAATCTCTTAGAATTATGTTAGAAAATAAAATCCATTGTTTTTTTATCAAATCAAGGGAATTTACTCCATGGCCATGGGTTCTCTCTCATTGATATGTAGGTCACTACAGCCAGAGTTCACTATTTCGAACGCAAAATCATACCAGGGTCATCAAAATTCCAAATTTGGAATTTTCAGAAGGAAAAAAAATCAAAATTTGGACATATTGTGCTAAATTTGATTTTTTTTCTTTCTTTTTTTTGCAAAATCAACAGAAATTGGAATTTTTGGCAAATAGAATATCTTGCTAGGACCCACCAGTAATCCTGAAGTTTCAAAAAATATATTGAATTTTGGAAATAATTCAATGATAGTCTCCTGGAGAAACCAGATATACTTTTCAAATGCATTGATGCATCTTTGCACTGCGGCCACCTTGCATCGATCAGGCCTTGCCCATTTTAATCACTTGCAAGAGGATATAAATGTTTTTAGAAAGATCAATACACAAATGGGTTACTGCATCTCTCAGGTTTATTAGGTTCAACGTCACAATCATGTCCATCGATCAAACTACTATTGCTCCTGGATAAACTTTGGAAGAAACATAATTCAGTTAAGAGTAAACTACACGAGTTCTATTTGTCCAAGTAATTAGTTAATTGATGTATTTGTCACTTTTTGCTTAGACCACCAAAACTTGAAGTATGAGATGTTATACTGTGCTCTGGTTTCTAGGTGGTTATAGTTTCACTGGTGAAGTTCCATTCCTGACAGCAAAAGTGGATAGAATAAGAACAATTCAAGACAGAATTCATTGCTGCTTAAATCATACCCTTTGATCAATTGATGTGTCAGAATGTTAGGCAATTCACTCTCTGGAAGGTATGAACACGACTTATCTCCAGTTTTTTTCTTACAGGTAACCGCAGCATTGAACTTGAATTGCCTGTACTAAATTACATCGCACCAAACCAGCAAATATATTGACCAAATAGCATACAATAAGAAATGCCACATGCTGATGAGGGAGAGATGAACAACGATTCATACAACCAGAGAAAACTTTTCGGTTTAAGCCGCATACCCAAATTTTATTAAGAAAAGAAAACCATACAACAGAACAGAGATCAAAGCAAGTCCAGCCAATGTGTTAGTATGCAGGGCTGTTGGCCTAAGAGGCATCAGGAGCTTTCATGTCACCGTGCGTCTATGTCTGGCTGCACTGTATTTGATTCATAGCTAGTTCAGCCATTGGACTAGTCCAGAGTCAGAAGATCAATCCTGAAACAGTGAGATCATAAGGAGGCCCTGACCTTGCGATGATGGCGGTGGAGGGTTTGCCATAGATTCCAGTATGATCATCAATGTCAGCCTCGTGTAGGAAGCATGGCAGTGTGGCAGAACGAACACACCACCGCTTGTAACAACGGCAGTGGCATATATTTTTTTCGGTGGTTTATGTTGGTAGTATTTTATTACCTGTAGTATCATTAGTAGAAGTAGAAATGATTAGGAAATTGATTTAGTTCTGTTACCAACAAAAAAATCGTTCTACTATCGGTAGCTAGTAATAATTTAATGGATGAAAGAAGACAAAAGGTTTAGATTAATTCTACTATAAGGTCTCTTATGAAAAAATTGGCGCCTGTTTGTTTCACAACAGCTGACTTGTCCCGCTTAATCTTGGTCCAACAGTATGAAATGACTGTCATCCAATCTGCTCATGGGGTGTGGAGGCTAATGGACACTATAATTCCACTCCAAAGAGGCCGATTCCTCTGAAAAATGCTACTATGTTCATACTTTGATCAATTCACGGTCATGTAGGATCATAACCAACGTAGGTGATGCATATGAAAAGAACTCCGTAGGAGGCTGTATTTCACTGACATGTGCACAGTCACTGATTTTTGTTTCTGCTATTCAATCAGTCTGGCATAAATCTCCTTCATCAGGATTCAATTACTAAGAATATTAGGTAGCCCACTGTGTCTGTTTTTTCTGAATTTTATTAGGATGAACATGACATATATCTCCAGGCTTTCAGATGTTAGTGTTGCATTGAATTGGAATTTACTTGTATTAAATGATTGCATCAAATCAAATATTATATAGACCCAATAGAACACCAACATACATGCGTGCGCACGCACACACAGGGAGATATATTAACACGTATTTCATGGAGGTAGAGTAAACTCCAGGTCTCCACAAACAGCCTATGTGTTGCTATGAGTAATTTTTGGTCTAGGAGGCATCAGGAGCTCTCATGTCACTTTGTCCAACGATTCAAGCTGCTGTCGCTGAGATCAAAGCCACAATAATCTTCTGGTTATTTTGGATCCATTGCAATTTTGCTCAAATTTGGTGAAACAGAAGAGTTTCAGGAGATCTCTAGCCGGTTCAGCCATTGCAAGTCAAGGTGATCCCAGTGAGATGATGCATGGTGTATATAACACAGTCATTCGTCCCGCGATACTCATTACCGTAGGCACATCAATCACAATGAGGCCTGCCTTCTTGTGAATACCCAAAATTTCTAAAATAATTTGATATATGGAGATATATTACATGCATCAGTGTCGCCTGCCACAACACGACCAGCTGGGGACTGGGGAAATCATAGTTTAGGGGGTGAGTGAACTCTTACTAAATATCATCTTGTATTCTTGTGATGGATTTAATATGTAAATTAATTAATTATCGAGTGAATACCCAGACTTGAAATCCTATAAAGTGAATGGAGCCCAGCAGTGCAGCTACCAGTAGGATTGCAATCAATAACAGCGATACATTTCTCAGGTGGGTGAAACTGATATTTCTGCTTACAAGATGTTCTCTCTATATATAGAACGGCGCTCTAGTCATATACCCATTTGATCAATCTGCACCACCCAACTAATATTGAACTTATGGGTGCCAATTATTGTTTTTTCTGAACTAATATGCCCGAAATTCTGGCAATTTAAAATTTTGAGTAGTTCGCGTGGCCATTGATTTGCTGCTTTGAACTGAAGAATCGAAATGTTCAGCAATGTTTCATGGAGGCCACTCCAGCCATGTAGATGGTGGCTATGGATGTTGGCCTAGGAGGCATCAGGAACATGCATGTCACCAGTTCAAATGGGCCAATAGGCAACCTCTGCACAGCAAAGAGATCGCAGCTGGTCGTATGAGTGTGCGTCAACACATTAGTTTCTTGATTGCTTTTTATTCTACTGATTCTCCTATCAACCTAGTGTAAATTTCTTACCAGGAAACACATATAGGTCTTATGGAAGCATTTCACTCCCCAGACAAAAACCTGTAACTAGTTACGAACTTATGATGTGTGAGTTTACTGTGAATATGTTATGCTCAAAATTTGAAGACCTCGGTACTGGTGTTAATTATTCTTTGCCAAGCTATGTGTTCGAAAACCTGAAACTTAATATCAGGATAACCTCTAGTCAGGATTACCTGGGCGTTAACTCGCTGCTTTTTGAACTGAAGAATCGAAATGACAGACTGATCACCTACCAATAAAAAACAAGCTATGGGTTAAGAGGTCTGTCTGTGAAAATTGATTTTCGTATGTGGCCCATGAACCAATCAGGCGAGAGCAACAATGACCCACCTGCAACATAAAGGAGGTGTCATCCACTCTTATGCTTTTTAGTAAAAGCTGGGCGCAATGCCTTTCATCTAAAAAAAGGAGGTGTCATCCAGAAAAATCAAATCTGTAATGGTAAACCTATGTCTAAACTTCTGGACATGAGGTGAGCCATGGTGATTTGACGATCTTATATATGTTGGCAGGATCAAATGATCTAACTTGATTGAAGATGATAACCAATGGAATTTTTGGTGATGCAAACTTTGTCGACAAGGCTGCTCTCTAGCTTTCTTTCCTGCATTAATATGAATGAAAAACAGAGCTTGACCATTGAGGCTGATAGATATGCACGCGTCACGATCCATCACATAATGTGACATCCCATACAAACAGAAAATCAGATTGCCCTGACATGAACTCGACACCTCAGGCCTAAGGATTAGCAACCACTTTGAAGAAGGGCTTTGAAAAACAGAAGGAACAAAAAAAAGAGCAAAACAAAAAAAAAACAGTGAAGCTTAATCTATACTACTTTAAATATTAATAGTGGTGGCTGCAGTAAATCTACCATCACCATCCTCTTACTGATGTGTGGGCTCACAATGTGTATGTCAAAGAAACATAGCTCTATGTCTCATGACTCTGGCTAACTAGGTAAGAATCGAAAATATTTATGACAAAAAATGATTGGAGAGCTAAATATTTTTAGGCTTTAAAATGAATGCCAAAGATTTTTTTTAAGACTCCATGGCAACACACGGGCAAATCAGCTAGTATACATGTAACATAAGTAACAAGTTTAAACCAAAATGCTCTAATAAAGGATTCCAAACAACAAGGATGTTAAAAAAAACCATCCTTGAATTGTCCTACATTGGTATTGAGCAGCGTGTTTAATAGTACTACATTGGTTGTGGAAGAGTAGCGTGTTGAATAATCCCTCACTTCATTGGCTAGCTTTTGGGGTGGGAAAAGTTCTTTACGATCCTACAATTGGTATCAGAGCTTGGCTAGTTCAACATCTCTGACTCGAGGAACAATGTGTGTAAGCCTGAAGGACCATCTGTGCCTGTGTAGTGCGGGGCCTGTATACCTGAGCGACAGTGGGGATACGGTGAAGGAGCGGTGAATGGCTGAGGGACACCAATATGTGAAAGAGGAGATTGTTGAATAGTCCTACAGTGGTTGTGAAAGAACAAGATACCTAATATATAAGTGGAGGAGCCCCTCACCTTATTGGCTAGCTTTTGGGTGGGAAAGGCCCTTTACGATCCTACACTTTTCATGTGCATCGCGCTACGTCGGTTATGATCCTAAATGACTGACCGTGAATTGTTCAAAGTATGAACAAAGTAGCATTTTGCAGAGGAATCCTCTTTGGAGTGGAATTATAGTGTCCATTAGCCTCCATATCCCCTGAGCCAATTGGATGACAGTCATTTAATTTCATACTGTTGGACCAAGATTAAGCGGACAAGTCAGCCGTTGTGAAACAAACGGGCGGCAATTTTCTCATAAGAATTTTCAGTTACAATTTTTAAATGGTCTTTCTTGATAGTACAACTAATCTAGACCTTTCATAGTAGAATATGTTTTTTCTGTTGATAGGAGAACTGATAAATCAAATTTCTTAATCACTTCTACTCATGATACTATTGATAATAAAATTCTACCACCATATATAAACCACCTAAAAAACATACGCCACAAGAATGCCACTGCCGTTGCTACAACAACTACAAGCAGTGCTGTGTTCGTTGTGCCATAACGTACTGGCATGCTTCCTGCACGAGGTTGACATTGATGATCACTGGAATCTATGGCCATCAATGTCATCGAGCGGGGCCTCCTTATGATCTCACTGTTTCAGGCTTGATCTTCTGACTTTGGACTAGTTCAATGGCTGCACTAGCTAAGGATCAAATTCAGTGCAGCCAGACAGAGAAGTGTCTCCTAAGCCAACACACTGGCAGGACCTGCTTTCACCTTTTTGTTGTATGCTTTTCTGTTCTTAAAAAGATTTGGGTATGTGGCTTAAACCAAAAACTTTTCTCTGGTTGTGTGATACGTTGTTCATCTCCCCCCTCAGCATGTGCCATTTCTTACTACTTAGTATATATGATCTGGTTTGGTGAGATATCATTTCATAAAAGTAAATTCAGGTCAATGCTGCAGTTACCTGTAAAAAAACTTGAGATATATAAGTCATGTTCACACTTTCCAGAGAGTGAGCTGCCTAACATTCTAATATATCAATATCCACAAACATATATAGTGGGAGTGATCGAAGTGTAAGATTTATACATAGAGATTTGCTTCCGACCAGCAAAAATTACCTCAAGGTACCGGTACCTCACGGTACCAATTCGTTTCTGATCATTGAATCTAACTGCGCAGAATGGGCATTGTTAGATCCAACGATGGGAAACGATTTGCTACCGGTAACACGAGATACTTTTTATTGGACCGGAGAAAATCTCTATATATAGTGTAAAATTGCTCTAAAAGATTAATTTGACCATCCAACATTTGGTTCCTTGAGGTACCACAAATATTCGTTATCTCGAGGTACTTTATAGTGTAAAATTTGGCACCTCTAGTGCAAAATGTGGTACCTCAAGGTGCTTAGTATCTCAAGGTATCAGAACTTTGTGTGCAAAATGTGGTACCTCAAGTTACCAAATATTGGATGGTAAAATTACTCTAGAACTTAACAGTACTTGTCATTTTCGATGAGTTGAACTTTGCAATTGCGAAAAACCTCGGCAACTGGCTCACTCTATATATAGTTAGCTTGGTCCAAAGGCCCTAAGCTTGTACATTCATTCATTTCTCCTGGTTATGTACTGTTTACTCATTCTCTATTCTATGAAATTGGCGGCTTCCCGATTCATTCAAAAGAAAAGAACTTTGCAATCACGATAGACTACCACTGCCACACAACCTCCGGAGAGCAGCACGACCACGACGAGGATGCATCGGCATGTCAAGCTCCTGTCGTAGTAAAGGTTTGGGGCTGTGGCTTGGTGGACAGCCTCCTGGGTCTCCATGTGCATTGTGTTGCTCTTTGGCCAGATGAAGAGAATTTCAGTGGCCATGTGTGGAGGATCTTGGTGATTCTGGCTGATGAATTTATCATGAGATACAGGAGTTCCTGATGCCTCCTAGGCCAATAGCCATAGCAACTAGTTCAATGGATGGATTGGCCTCTTCTCCATGAAACACTGTCCATCAAGAAACTTTGCTACCGAAACTTGCACAACCATATATCATATATATCCACTGAAATTCTTGAGGAATGGTCATTAATTAAGGAATTTCCTAGAGGTGATATTGTAACATCAAAGCTTCCATAGTCACTTTTGGTACTTCTGATGATCCTTTTATGGAGCAAAGAAGATTGCACAGTGACTCCACCTACACCTTCCTTTTACATGCATGTGAACAAAAGTCCCATGGCTATCGATTTCAAGAGTGTAGCTTCACTGCGCAAAATATTCTACTCCTCCTATGAAAGCATCAAGGACCAAGAATGGAGTCAACTGGAAGACATGAAGACAACCTGCATGGGGTTAGACAATTTTTGGTTATCAAAAACTATATCATTGCGGCAATGCCAAATGGACCAACACAAGGTGCTAGTTACAAACAAAATCAATTTTTTTAATGGATCTAGGCTCCCCTTAGCCAATTACCAAAAATATTAGCTAGGTCCCGTGCCCTCCCACTTATATATTAGCTAGGTCCCTTGCCCTTCCACAACCAATGTAGGACTATTCAACACGCTGCTCCATACAGAAGGAGATCAGTTGCCAAAAGTGAGATTAGAGAGAAAACCTTATGTATCCCGCTTCTTGTTTTGAGAGAGATCATGAACACCGTGAAGTTCTTGCAAGTTGTAGCGGCAATAATGTTTCTGAGACGAGTTGCTTTTCGATGAACATGGGGCAGTGGCCACTCCAATTAACCAGCCATGGTGCTGGGTTGCTCTGGCTGTTGGACTGGGAGGCATCAAGAGTTGTCATGTCATGAAGTGAATGTGTGGCATCACTAGGATCATCGCGGCATGCATGGCTATTAGTTTCTATGTTGTAAACCTGTGCTGCCCTTCAGAGTTTCAGTTTCCTGGAGCGCGTCTGGTTCTCATTTTTCAGAGTTTTTCATTCGAGTATGTTTTACTAGATGGGCCAGTTTTCACCTCGTCTTTTCATTGTGCATCTGTGTGAGTTCGTGATTTCCCTGAGAGTTTCGTTCCAGGGCGCCGTGTGATCAGGGATCACCGGCGGCAATGGTGACCGCATCATACAACGTACGACGCCATAGTCGCAGTCTACAAACTGATTGGACATATCTCCAAGTCTGTGGTGTGGATTGGTTCATGTGCTGCATTGATTCATGTGCACCCCTTCTTCTTTTTCCTGCATTTGATAAAAAATCAGACTGCTTCAGAGATATTCAGATTGTAAATTCATTCATGATGCCGTGCTATATATTTTCTGCTCCATAAGAAGGCCAGATGAGGTGGCAAAAGTGATGCGTGCGCGAGAAATAGATTGCACAAAACCTTGCTTGTATTTCTCGCTTCTCATGTTAGCTAGCAAGAATTAATAGAGATCATCATGAACAAGAGTTCATGGTGCGCATCATCAAGTTCTTGCAAGTTAACATGGAGTAGCTGACACGAGTAGCTCTTCGAGGAACATGGAGCAGTGGCCACTCCAACCAGCCATGCTGCTGGGTTGCTATGGCTGTCGGACTAGGAGGCATCAGGAGTTTTCATGTCACGAAACGACTGTGTCGAACTGGCAACGGCATCACGAAGAGCTTTCTCCATGGCGAACCGAAGCATGCAATGGCACCATGTAGTCGCAGTAACATTCCACATCTGTTCCATCTCGACAATGCTAATGCCAATACGATCCTTAAAGCGACAACTCTGGTGAGATTTGCTGACATAGCAATGTGGATACATGCAGCACCGCACAGCAATTGGTGGCATTTGATCCTCCCTTTGTGTTAACTGTTTGTTGTTTTCCAAGCTATTCTGTTCTAAGACTTGCAATTTATCATCGGAATGCATGATTCCCATTGAGTGGTAGCAAGGATACAGTTTCACTTGCTGCTTGAACTGATGAACAATTGAAGTGCCCAAACTGATCAGTGATCAGACTTATGCGGCTCCCCTTGCATCACGGCAGCACTATTTTGGTGGTGGCCTGATGTACTGAACATGACTAGCTGCAAGTGCTGAATCAATAATTATTGCATGGAATCAGATAGTACATTTGGTTGTCGACATATATGATATACAAGCTCTCCCAATCCAGCCCATATATAAAAGAGATAACAAGAGGGTGAGTAGTAGCTAAAGCTGAGAGACACAGGAGAATGAACCACAGGGAATTCAGGTTTTTGATGGATGCCAAACTCGAAATTCAGCTTATTTGCTGCGTGGCTATGGTAGGCTTGGGAGGTACCGAGATTTCACTTGTTTGTCCAGTCCAGGAATTCAAGTTCTTGCCTCTCTAAGTTCGATCTTACCGTGTTTTCAAAACTATCACCTATTTTGATCTGCGCTTTGTTTGATAGTTTGACTATCTCCGTCGGATGGCTATACTGCATCTTGAGATCTCTCAGTGGAATAACTACAGTACAGGCCTATTGTTCTTTTGCTCGATGAAAGATCAGAGGAAGTAACCATGAGAGAAATGAGTTGCTAGAACAATTTTTTTTCGTTTGGCATAGTGGATGAAAGGTAAATTCAATGGCTATTCACAATGGGTTTGCCTGGTAGGCCTGGGAGGTGCCGGTATCTATGATGCTTCAATTTCTTCCAATGTTTCAGTACTCAGCGGATGACTACTATTTTGGTTTTGATGGTATGATGTAATCAGTTTCTAAACAATACATTATGCTGCACTTCTCTAGATGGAAGGTGAACTTGCTAGGTTGCATTTTGACTAACAACCTGATCAACAAAGAGGGGGAAAAAACAGTTCACTGCCCTTCACTTGTACTGGCAGTGTTAAATGACTGCCTTATGTCAGGTATCACATAATATGTATCCCTTATAGTCTATGTATATAGATGTAAATCCATGAGCGAATAACGGAGCACAAAAAATGCTTCTGGCTGCGGCATCAGAAATCATATGAACTATCAAAAGGTGTAGGACTATAATCATATATAGAGTAAAACAAATTCAGTGTCTGCTGCACTTAACCGCTTACCATGGGTGTGGTAGGCCTAGGAGGCACCGGGAATTCTTATCTCCCGTTCTTCTCTCAAATCACAGTGGACACGATTGCTATTTTGGTTCTGATGCTAGCAACCAGTGTCCGGCTCCAAAACTAATTCTTTTTTACATCTGATCTTCAAGAGGACTTATTGGGTGCTTCAATAGACTTTGTTGCTTAAGAAAGAGGATGACCACAAATTGAAAGAATGTTGCAAGATTTTGGAGGCAAGGGTCATGGAGTTGTATGCAAAATATGGGTGGAACCTTAAAAGAAGATTGTTGTAGTCTTGTGTTTCTCTTTTCTCTTTTAAGTGTTGTCACTTTGGTACTCTTTTATTGTAAGGAATTCGGGTCTAAGTACTCTTGTATGACTTTAGGCTGTATACATCCATTGTGGATGTAGAGGCCGGATTTTAATCCATTTTCTAAAAAAAAAGAGATGTAACAGTCTTCCAGATCAGCAGATCCTCTATTGAAGAACACAATACACTGTACTTATTTTAGACGGAGTGAGAACTTGATGGCTTGCATTGTTGAAAGCCTGACACCCAAAGAGAACAAAACAATTCAATGCACTTCACTTGATTGCTTTATGTCATGACTCATTCACATCATATATATCCATTCTAGGCTATCCATATGTAAACCCATGAGTGAATGAAGGAGCACAATAAATGCTATAGGCTATAGGATAGTGATGAAGATGAACATTGGTTCAGTCCTTCAGGGAGACAAAGGCAACTGCACCCCAGCAGCTTGCAATGGTTGGCCTAGGAGGCATCAGAAATCCTTTGAAATCTTTGAAGGTAAACTTATGTTGCCTCGATCACTTTCGCCTTAGTTTCAGCCAAAATCTGACTTAAGTTTGTTAAACATGGTGGATGTGCACTCACTAACAGTTTGCATCCTGCAGTGCGTTGGAATAGCAGAAAGTAAGCGTGAGACAGTCCATAAAACCGTGGAGTCAATGGTAGCGGAGGCAGAGAGGAAGCCATCGAGCTCGGAGCTTGTCAATGGCAGCCTCGTGCAACAAGGATGGAAGCACTGCCAATGATCCACTCGGACGCCATGGCTTGGTGCAACTGCTCTACTCAGTTGGATATCTACGTCCTGCTTCTTCAGCTCAAATCCTCTTCCGAATATCTTCTCTTCCTGAATCCTGAATGTTGTACGCCAACCTGCTAGACAATTCAGTCACTGAACTAATAAAGTTTGCATGTAGTGAACAAATAACTGCCCGGTATCGCATTGTATAAAGTATGCTTATGGGATCATCTGCGTCTTCCCTGGTACACAGCAAGATGTTCACTCAATTGTTCTTCTAAGGCCACCTTATTTTCTGAATTTTCTGAAATAAACCATGCCATTGCTGCCAGTCTAAAAAATCACACCCTGCTATTATCATTTGGACTGAAACAAGTCTTTGAAAGTTGACCCCCGATGCCAAATTCAGATTTCAGACAAAATTAACTCATAGATTTACCCAGTAAATACCAACAACATGAAAGGACTCTAACTTGCCAGATCCTAGCCGATTGTTGGTAGTGGAGGCCACTGCTACTGATAGCAGCTAGCTAAAATGAAACTAATTGTTCAGACCATGTCCAACTGATTGTTCTAAATTGAATGGCAATTGGCGCCAGCGTTTTAATCTCTGACCCCCTTGGCTGCTATCTGCGGATGTTCAGGCCATGTTCAATTTCTGCAATGCCACCAGCAGCAATACATGTTGTACGACAACAATGCAGTGAAACAACAATGCAACTTTCGTTCAGTTGTAAGCCTTGCCATTGCGTTGTTGCTGATTAGAATTGCTGAAGAAATTAGGGACCTGGGTACCTATTTGACCCACATTAAGTTGTAGCTTGCTAGTTCTCCATTGAACACAAGAATGACTGCATGTACTGAACTATAATTGCTTGGAATTAGAAATTAGTGGTACATCTGATCACAAACTAAAACTCTCATTGACTTGGTTGGATGGCTGTACTAGGCCTAAGGCAACATTGTCTTAGCATCTGAATCTTCTCCAAGACATCAGCAGCATGTTCACTTCAATTTTATTCAGGCCATCTTGTTTCTGAATTTGCCAAACAGATCACACCATATTCAGATTTCAGGCCAAACCACATAAATTTTGCCAGTTAATATCAAATAAAAACGAAAGCACAGTTGCAAATTTTTGTTCATTAACTGTTGTCCTTAAGACAGCCAATTTTGCATAGCTTGCAAAGAAATTGCTCTGCCATTAAAGGATTCTAAATTTAGCACAGTTTGGTTGTGCTGATCGTTTCAACAGATTAGAAGGAGTAAGAAGGTAAATGCATAACTGAACATACTGATGTTCCGAAAGCAAACAGCAGTTTTAAGCTACGAAGAATTTATACATCAGCCGGGAAGAACCAAGTCAGAAAGTGGCGCTTGTGCCGCAGCTCTTTCATCACAGACTCAGGCAGCAATGGTTTGATTACCCCATCTCACATGTTGTACAGTCCAGAATCATGGAGATGATCGGCATGTGCACAGAAGCAAATGCTAGCTGGATATTGTCATATACCCTATGCATGAAGGAGATGCGCAGTCTTCTTGAGCTCCGAGTTGGCTAGCAGCCACAGATTTTGATCAATCCACGCCGCCTTTTTGTGATCGAATCAACCAACTAATAATGAACTTATGGATTCCAGTAATTGTTTGTTTCTGAAATGATGTAACAAAATTCTGCAATTTAAAATCATGAGTGGTTCGCGTGGCCACTGACTTTCTACTTTGAATTGAAGAATTGAAGTAACAGAAATTTGTCATACATTTTCAGAAACAACCACACTCCGTTCTGTACCACTAGACTGCGATGTGCATCCATTAGTAATGTACGTAGTGGTACACCCTTTTGCTCTATAAATATGAGATGCAGTTGCACAAGCTGAGAAAGGACTGAAGGATACATATTCAATTGACATAACAATGGTGCAACCAATGTTTCATGGAACAGAAGCCACTCCAGCCATGTAGATGGTGGCTATGGGTGTTGGGCTAGGAGGCATCAGGAGCTTGCATGTCACCTGTTGAAATTGTCAGGCAGGCATCACCAAGAACCTCTCAACAGTGACCAGACATGCCACCACGACCCTCCCTTGGGCAACTGGTATAGTACAACCATGGTGGCTGGTCGACAAAATTTGTTTCTTGATTTTGCTTTCTACTACTAATTCGTGTTTCAACATGGTATAAATATTTGTTGTTCTTTTCGATTCAGTTACTAAGAACACGTATAGGTGTTATAGGAGTATTTCACTCCCCATAAAAAAACATGTAAGTAGTTATGAACTTGATATGAGCTACTCCTAATAATTATGATCGAAATTGCAAACCTCGGTACCGGTGTTAATTATTCTTTGCCAAGCTATATGTTCGAAATTAACTCGTCAAGTCAAGTGGTATAGCTGGCATGGTCGATAACTCGCTGCATTGAGTTGAACAATTGAAGAGACAAACTGATCTGACCTACCAACAAAAATCAAGCTATGGGGTTAAAATTTGACACGGATATTTCACATATATTCTGAATTGTCCATCCCACATCTTAAATTGCTGCCATCAGACAATGCATCTATATATATGAACCTATCCCTTCTGCTCCACATACACAATACGAGACGAAGCCACAAAGGAAAATAGCATGATGAGAAAGGCAACTCCTTGCAGTTCTTCGCCGGGAATTTCACAAGTATTCTACATGACATATCGTCTTCAAGATTTTGAAAGTGGCGTTTGGCCTAGGAGGCATCAGGACTTCTCATGTCAGAGGATGTAGTCGTGTAGGTGCTGACTGCCAAGCCAGTGCCACCAAGCGGCAAACCGCGGCGAGCGAAAGCATTCGGCGGCACAGTCGCTGGAGCCCAGCATGTGGTGACTGCTCTGGAATTCAGTAATACCGGCTGGATAGATTTTCTTTATCTCTATATCATGCAAGATGCCACATGTATAGCTGAGGGATGACACAATATTTTCGCAAATGCGAACCTGTATGTAATTTGTGGCGCACTGAAGTGAACTGACACAAAAAGAGAAGAGGCAGTTCACTGCCCTTCAGTATCAAATGATTAGGGAGCTGGAGGAGGCCGCTGCACCCAGCAGCTTGCAATGGTTGGCCTAGGCGGCCTAGGCAGCATCATAAGAGGAATTTTACAATCCTTTAAAAGGTAGCTTGAGGTACCAAAATTTTACACGAGAATTTTTAGTGCCTTAAGATACTTAGTATCTAGAGGTACCAAATTTTGGTATCTGGAGGAGAAAATATGGTACCTCTAGATATCTTCTCAAGGATGGTAAAATTACCCGCATCATAAACATTTGACAAAGATAAGATGATGTTGCCTCATCATTTCGCCTTAGTTTCAGTCAAAATCTGGATTAAATTGATTAAACAAGGTGGATGTGGATGTGTGATGTTCATTAACCCTTGCATCCTGCAGTGGCCGCAAATCGCAGAAAACAAGTGCGAGATAATCCCTGTCGACTTGAATCCGTCGAGTCAATAGAGATGGAGCCATATGGAGAAAGCCGTCGAGGTCGGAGCATGTCAATGGCAGCCTCACGCAACTGCCAATGAACAAAGGGGGTCTCACTAGTACAGAACAAGCCATTGGTGTCAGTCGGAACCAGCCTTTTGTGCCGGCATTCTATGGCTCATCAGTGCTGGATAAAAAACCATCACTCTTAGGATCTCATCAGTAAAAAAAAAGGAAGCCACTCGATCCACATCAATCCAGAATCAAACCCAAATTACACATCAATTTTTGTACACAGACATTTATACACAACAATTTGAACACAACCCCTTGTCAATATTGCAGACACACATCTAACAGCAACAAACTTTTTTCCAATCTAGAGATGACACCAAAAATTTGTTCACCTGAACTTGACGACTAACCTCTTTGAAGATGGTGGACTGGATCTGGATCTGCCGCTGCAGCTCGGCCGTGTCCGTGGACTAGATCTGCATCGGCGCGGTCTAGGACAACGAGCCAATGCCAACACCCCCACTATCATCAAGGGGGAGGAGGCCCATGGTCGAGGGGAAGGATGCTCTTCTTAAATCCTGATCGACTCACCATTATTTTTCTCTTCGTGGATGATGAATGTATAAAAATGGAGTAATAGACCTGTAAATAATTATGATTTACAAACTCATGGATGACATTTGCCTTTTTTTAATGAGTTTGGAGGTCAATGCTGTACGTATACTAACCTGTTGGAAATTTTGATTCTCGATGTAATATAACGACAATTAATGCAACTCCCATTCAGTTTGAACTGATGAACAAGTTCATTTTTTTAGAGAAGGGTATTTTTACCCAGCCTCTACATCCAACCGGATACATGCAGCCTTTTTAAATTAGGAACTTAGCCTATCGAACAGGGAACTTAGCTCTCAAATAACCCAATTGAAATTCGCTCCTTTGGAGAATTGAACTCAGGATCTTGGGGTGCTACTCAGGTTACTGCAACCACTAGGCTACATGCCCTTTTACTCAATAAGTTCATGACTTGAACCTATATATAGCTAACATTCAGTTGTAGCCCGCTTGTTGCGCAAATGTCCAATTGAACACGATAATGATTTCATGTATTGAACTAGCTTATAACTGCACATTTGACTGATGTCTGCTCCATGTTCGTTCGTTCTTATCATTATTAGATTAGAAGCAACAGGCCAGTTTCTGTCATGTCCAACCACTGCAGATGCTACCAGCAGCAAAGCTTTGCTTGTATCATGTGCCCTCTACTGTGCAACGAAGGCATGAACACTTATCAGTTACCAATGTTTGGGCTAGGAGGCATCGGAAACCCTCTGATTTCTTCAATGGTAAGCCGATTTTACCTCACTGTTTCGCCTTAATATGAGCTAAAATCTGGCTTAAATTGGTCAGACATGGTGGGTGTTTGATGTTCACTGACATTTGCATCCTGCAGTGGCTGCAAATCGTGGAAAACAAGCGAGTGGGAATCCCTGTTGAGTTGGATCCCCTGAGTCGATGGCTGTGGAGCCAGGAAGGAAGCCATCGAGCACCATGATCAATGATAGTGGCTGCTTGCAGCAGGGATGACATTGCCAGGAATAACTGGGCGGCCTTGTGTCTTGCCGCAGCTGCTCTACCCAGCTCACCATTTTCGTGTTGCATTGCCCGATTAGAGCACAATAGACTGGATGCAATTAATTGATAATTGCGTGAAATTAATGTATATCTGATAACAAACTTAAAATGTATCTGATCACAAACTTAAAACTTGAGTGACTTGGATGGATGACTTCAGTAGGCTTATGGAGACATTGTTTTAGCATCTGCATCTCCATCTTGTCCAAGACATCAGCAAGTTGCTCATTCGATTTTTTTTTTATAAATGAAGAGCAAACCACATAACATAAATTCAGCCAGTTGTTCTTCATCAACTACTGACCTGAAGACGACCTATTTTGTATAGCTTAATTACACAACAATGTTCAGGATTCCCAGTTTTGCATAACTGATTAGCAGTGATATGAAGGTAAATACACATATTGAACGTAGTAATGTCCCAAAACCAAACAACATTTTAAGCTGCAATTACACATCAGCCGGGAAGAACCAAGTCAGAAACTGCGCCACAGCTCCATGCCTCGAAGACCTTAGGTGCCATTGGACTCAACACATACTGATGATCAGTCCTAAAAAACGATACATTACCGGCTGTTTAGGATCATCATGGATGATGCACTGAATACTGATAACATCTTGATGATGACATTTTTTTCGTCATCGAGAGATCAAGAACATCAAGCAAGCCCTTCTGCTCTCTACTGAGAGTGTATAGCTTCCCTCGGAAGAAGGCGATATCAGATACATCCATGGTTGAGTTCTTTTTCCTGTCTGTAAATGAGCTGATGACGACGATTCCTTTCTGTTGATTGCAATAGGAGACAGAAATGGCGTCTCCCTGCAATATGATGGCGGCTTAAGATAGGAAGCAGCGGGTGGCCGCCGGCACGCCAGGAACGGCACACCGTGCGGAGGCGGGCCCGGTCGGTGAGGGACGGGAAGCGGAGCAGCACGAGGACCAGCAGGTCGGTGGGGAGATCCTGCCATGCCGATGACGGCGCTGCCACCATCTTCTTCCTTTGGCGGGGAAGGCGAACACCAGTGGTGGCGGGGGCGGCGGAGGGGTAAGAGGGGTGTCCCCCCTCCTTCTAAGGGGTCATGTATTTATACCCTCGGATAAGTGGAATTAGGGAGACAAGTATGGATATGATCCGAGTAGTTCTTAGTGCCTGAATAGAACTCTGCTTTTCCTTCCTTATCCAAAACATCTTTCGTATATGAGGCATGATTCTATATAAAACATGGTATATTGTGGGCCCTGCCGAACCCTACCCAAGACTATTGGGTATACCTTATCTATAACACCGACAATCACCAAATTCAAACTTCACTTAGCCATCGTCAATAAAAAAATGGAATACAGATACATGTTGTTCAGTGCACTTGTTTTTCTTTTGATTGAGTATGTGAAGCCGGAAGTTTCATTCATCAGATGCTAAATACTTGACACCACAAGAGGAACAAGAATAACAATCCATTTTGTTTACTTTCACTGTACATATCACTCCCACATAGTTTGACTTATATGTGATGCTTTTTTTTTTGTTTGCTAGACCTGAGCCGTTGATTTCATCATTGATTGATAGGGATGGCTCTGAATTAAGGTACAAAGAGGCATAGCCATCAACTTATCCTTGCCAGAACCTTGAGACTGAACTGAAGCCGCTTCTTTTCCAGTTGTAGGCTCTGCTTTGAAGTGGAATGACAGTGTTCGATAATTGCACCATATCAATATACATGCATGCAGATAGAGGAGAGAAACCTAAACAAGCAGATGAAGGGGAGCAGAGAGCCAGAGACTCCCTATCTTAGAAATGAGCATATTTTCTTCAGAGAGACAGAGAGAGAAGCCTTTCATGGAGGCAAAGGCCATGGCAATGGGTAGCTATTGTTGGCCTCAAGCCCTCAAGCTGACAGAGAAATGAAAGAGATTGTTAAGTGGACTAGGCCAGTGGATTGCTAATTTGCTGTCATATATAGGCCTTTGAGGAATTGGGAGTTCTTTTGCTACTCATCTCAAAAACTGGTGTCACGGAAACTCAGCAATCATCGATGTAAAGCTATCAGATGGCCGCAAAGGAATCCTATGTCTAGGGTTGAGGTAGATGGGCTGTTACCAGAGTAGTATACCTGATTATTTGAGTCTAGATCACTCATAAGTGATTATATCCATCGGTATAAGATATCTTTTGCAAAATTCCTCCAACCACTGGGTCATTAATAACTGAAGTTAATTATAAAGAGGCCTTAAGGCTTCATACTTACTTATTTTTAGATATTAAGGGTCTTAGGCCCTAATGGTGTGTGCACAAACACAACGAACACGAATGTTTGAAGACCCTGGCATAGTTAACAATATTTGAATCAAGCAGTACATGTCCTTATGCGTTGGGGGAGGAGGCGACGAACGAGCTCAGTGATGGGGATGGTGGAGGCGGAGCTTGGAGAGCAGTGGCAACAACGCCGAATGAGCTTGGGGATGGGGGCTGAGGCCATGGGATGGGAGGGCCATCGCTGTCGACCACCCCACCGCCTCGCCTACATCCAGTCGCCCTCACCGTCCAAACTAAGGTTTGGAATAAAGGGCAAATTTGTCTTTTCACGCTCCTAATCATGGCTAACCGATGGACTTGGATGGAAAATGTGATATCGAAGAAAAAATAGTGGCATGTGCTTCTGATGGAAAGAGGAAAATTTTGTGCTATTTTTTGGTACCGGCTTTTTTTGTGTGCTATGGATCGAATTTTCTCTATATTAATACATAAGCTGATGAAAAATATGGATACTAGATCAGTACATATGTCCTCGCAAAAAAAAAGATCAGTACGTATGTAGAAGAAGAATAACCATATATCATATATTCTTTTCAGGAAAAAAAGTATTACATATATACAAATTAACTAACTTTTTTGTGTTCATTCAGCATGCATGCTTGATCATTTGCTCTTTCTGATCATAAAGCGAAGTTCAACGTTGAGCATGCTAAATGCATGTAGTCAGATTATATTGCTCCATTTGTTGTTTCTTCTTTCCCGTTTTTATTTTCCATGAAAGGAAGACAACGCATACTTCATTTGGTAGCAAGGTATATAGAGGGGGCTGGCCATGTTGAGTACTAGTTCATATGGTATGTTAGGTAAGTATGGGAAGCATTAGGACATTTTCTACCTGGGACAATGACAAACAATGTCTACGGCGGGCCAGGGGCATGTTTGGTTGCTACCCTGAACTCCATGCCGAAGAAGAAATGATCTCCATGTGGAGGTTGTAACCTTTTTTTGCATGGTCTAAGCAGCTTGAAGATGTATGCGTTTTGGTTGTGACCTAAGCTTGAGAGTATATCAATTATTATCTGGTACTATGCTTACAAGTGTACTTGTAATAAAATCCTTTGCAATCCAGTGATTTAGTAGCATGCTTCTCTTTTTGCCTTATTAATTTGTTCATAAATTGCCCATCAACTAGGGGTTATTATTTGGTTCAGAAATTTCTCGTACATTTTAGAATCAGAGAAGTTTTATGGTGTTTGTGTTCCAAAATAGTAACCCCTCCTGTTGCTACCACCAAGCAGTGCCACAGTGTATTCATTAAATTGGTGGAACACTTTTTTGCTCCATACAAATGAGATAAATGAACATAAGCTGAGAAACGAAAGAAGAGTCGATGGAGATCACTTCCTAGGAAATTAGTGTTTGCTGATGAATTCTAATTGACATGATGGTCGTGCTAATGCAAGTTTAGGTAGCTAGCAAAGCCTATGCTCTCGTTGCTTATCTCTAAGACAAATTTTACAGTTTCTGAGAGATATCAAAATTTTTAGTGGAAACCTTATTGTAGTACCGAGAGGTACAAAATTTTACGCTATAAAATGTGTAGTATCTGTTAGTATCTTCTCAAGTCACTCTATCTCGAAACTTTACTACAGCCACGGCTAGGAGTAAGGAGTTATCTTGTTACAAAATGCTACCAGTAGAGAGATCAAGTTAAACAAATTAATGCTTCAGCGAACCAGATGCCATCACTACAGCCAGCAGCTTGGCGTAGGAGGCATCGGGAAATGTATGAACACTTCAAAGAGAAGATGTGGCACCCCAGAATATTCTCCTGCTTTGAGCCAAACAATGGTTTAAACCACTTGATATGATCATAGTTGAAGTGTGATGGTCACTACCAGCTGCATCCTGCAGTGGCTGCAAATCTCCATGTTGAGTTGGATCCAGCGATCGAGTCGACGGTAGCGGAATGGAGCCCTCGAAGAAGCTGTCGAGTTCCAAGCTCGGAAATGGCGGCTGTGTGCGACTTGGATAGCATTGCCACCACAGGTGGCCTCATGGGCATGGCTTTCCACAGGTGCTCTGCTAGGCTATAGGTTTTGCGCTGCTCCATCCATGTATGTAGTTCGAGCTCTCTTTCAGTTTGGCACAATGGGATGATACGAGACCTCGGTCCAATCTAGTGCTAAATGTGTTGTGTATAAGATTTTTGTTTGAAAATCAATGTGCTTGATGTAGTGCAACAACAATATAAACTCTCCTCTTTTCAATAATAATAATAATAATAATAATAATAATAATAATAATAATAATAATAATAATAATAATAATAATAATAATAATAATAATAATAATAATAATAACTACTCTCATTCTGTTGCACGCCTGGCCTTGCCTTGCCTGCTACTAGTTCCCAAGTGAACACAAGAATGACTTCACATACTGAAGTAATAAATTGCTTGGATTTACTTCCTCCGTTTCATAATGTAAGTCATTCTAGCATTTCCCACATACATATTGATGTTAATGAATTTAGACATATATATGTCTAGATTCATTAACATCTATACGAATGTGGGAAATGCTAAAATGACTTACATTGTAAAACGGAGGGAGTAGATATTAGTATTACATTTGATCACAGACTAAAACTTTCAGTGACTTGGGTGGATGGTTGTACTAGGTTTAAGGAGACATTTTGTTTAAGCATATGCATCTCCAAGACATGCATCAGAAGGGTGTTCACTTCAATTCCATTCGGGCTAATTTATTTCTGAATTTGACAAACAGATCGCACCATAGTTGCCTCATTCAGATTTCACACCAAACCACACCAAATTCAATTGTACAGATGACATCGAACAAAAATGAAAGCAAGCTTGTCAGATTCGAGCAAATTGTTCTTCACCAAGTGCTTTCTTGAAGACCACCACTGCGATCTCGCATTGCTTACAAAGCGATGTTAACCCATCACAGGATTCAAAATTTTGCATAGCTTTGGTCATACTGATCATTTCAACTGACTAGCAGTAATAGGAATGTAATTAAACACATATTGAACCTACTAATGTTCCAAAGCCGAACAAAATTTTTAAGATATGAAGAAGTCACACATCCAAGGGCAGATCCCGCAGTGATGGTGATACAGGTAGTAAATTATTTATCTGTCTTAAAGGGTGATGGACATAATTTAAGATATGAATAAGCCTCACATCCATCAGTTGGAAAAAACATTCTATTACAGGCAGATAAAGAGCAAGGATTCCTTTTTTTTAACAGTGAGTAAAGACTCCCAAACTGAGAAATGAACATATTTTGTTCAGAGAGACTGAGATAATCCTTTCATGGAGGCAAAGGTCACAGCAATGGGTTTCTATGGTTGTCCTGGGAGGCATCAGGATTCGGGAGTTTTCATGTCATGAGCCCATGGACTACGGGGATATTTTCGCGAACGCGCAAAAGGATTGCACGTCAATATATTACAAGAATATATTGGTGTGCAACTCTTTTGTGCGTTCGCAAAAATATATTAGAAGAATGGACCACGGGGATATGCAAATGGCTATCTCTTTTCATTTCGTGGTGTTCTTTTGCACCTTCAACTGCATATTGACAGCATGTTCATTGCAGTAGAGATGTTCTGAACCACTGGAAGATAGGAGTTGTATGTCATTTACTTTCTGATCACCCGCATAATTAATCAGGCGAAATCAGAGAAAAGTTTACTGATCCTGATTGGTACTTCATCATCAATCTGTTGAGCTGCAACCTGCAGACCACCTGTTATGTATACATTATATTGTGAGGAGAAAATTTATCCTTCAAATTTAACCTAAAATGGTGATCAGCTAACTGCAATGTCTCCTACTTGGATCCTCTTATTGTTTTGGCATTTTGAACTAAGCTTGGTATGCCTTATTGGTTCCACCCAATAGTGGACATGTGGTGATTATGAAGCTAATGATTACGAAAATGGTGACCAGCTGATTAGCAGCTTCAGGACGAGTGATTATAAAGACCTTGATCGGAGCATTCGACCGAGATCAACTCAACGAATACAAATGCAGGGAGCAAGTAGGCCCTAACACTGCTTTATTTGTACCACACACACTTTAACACTTGGGCACACTTAACTACATATATTTTGGATTAAAAAATTTCATAAAACTACACTGTCAACAAACATGGCCACCGGCGAGATGATATGGCTGTTCCACCTAGGATGTAGACTTGGGAGCTTTATCCTAGGTGGAACAATCACGATGCCATGTCCACACCCTAAATACTCTCTTCATTTACTTTTGATGGACACATATAAAAAATGTGTGTGGTTTTCTACAACTTGAACCCCAAAACATATAGTTTTGTGAAATTTTCTCTCTTTCCGTTTCCCCTTTTATTTTCCATGCAAAGAAGACAATAATACACTCATTTGGTAGCATGATATATAGGAGCTCAAAGCACACACGCGAACTCTACACCTTTGGAGTACAGATGGGGCCATGTTGAGTGCTAGTTCATATGGTATACATAGGTTCAGTTCATAGGAAATTAGTTCTTTGGTAGCAAAAATTGACATGATGATCCTGCTCATGCAAGTTTTAGTAGCAAAGCTTCTACTCTGGTTGCTCATCTCGAAAATTTGCTACATCTACATCAGCTTCAGCTACGCGTCCACGAGTTATCTTGTGACAAAACGACATTATTCAGCTAGTATCTTGTGAAAATTTGCTTGCCCGTTTCAACAGATGAACATCCAGCAAGTATCTGGCTGATCCTACTTGGTCAACATTAATTTTTCAGTTGTAGCCTGCTAGTTGCTTGATTGAACAAAATAATGACTGTATGTATGTACTGAACTAATAACCGAGTGAAATTAAATGTTAGCACATCTGATCTTTTCTTTTTTGAGAACTCACATCTGCATCCTCTCCAATACAACACCAGGATGCTCCCTCCATTTTCTTCGGGTCATCTTTTTTGTGACTTTGCAAAACAGTTAAACAGATCACACCATAAATATTATAGATCCTTCACTGAGATGGCTTGGTTGAATAGATGGCTAACGCATCTTCCTTATGCCAAACATCAAATCATATATAAATATATCCTCCTAGTCTACATACGCATCTATCCATGAGCAACCTATGCAGCACAAAGAAATATAATGCTAACGGTAGAGAGATCTAGATGAACAATGTCGTCTCAACTCTCAAGGAGCTAGAAGCCACTTCAGTGCAGACAGCAGCTTGGCCTAGGAGGAATCAGGAAATGTATGAATGCTTTAAATGGAAGTTGTTGTGCCTCAGCTAGTCATTGAGCCAAAATCTGGCAAAAACGGCACTGCGTGGTGGATGTGTGGTAGTCACTAACAGTTGCATCCTTCAGTGGCTGCAATTTGAATTCGACAAGCTTCAGAAAGTCCCTGTTGAATTCGATCTGCCGAGTCGATGGGGGAGCCCTGGAGGAAGCCTGTGCAGCAAGGAACATGGCTTGCCGCAGGTGCTGTACTGGGCCATTTGGTTTCACGCTACCTGGACTTGCATATTTGCATACTGTTTTATATTCTCATAATGTCGTCAAAATTGTATGAAATTTTATATAACTATTTAAACCGCATGCATACTACCATGGTACCTAGGTGTAAAGGATATTTTCCCCATGCTGCTTCAGGGGAGTAAAGATGAGCAGCTTTTGCACTGGACACCAGCATGCATTCAGGGGTAGGGATATACATCAATCTGGATCGTTCATGTATTATCTGACATTGCAAAACTCACCCAGGTATATTCACCAGGGGTGCAAGGGATAGGAGAGTTAAAGGCCGCAGAGAGACACTAATTATTTATTTATTTTATCTTATTTTTAGTAATGGAAGCTTTACTAATCTCAAAATTCTGAGAACACTCATGGGCTCCGCACAACAAAGTGCACACAACCAAAACACACCTCACGCACCCTGCTAAAGAAAGAGCAGTAAAAAATCAAAGGCCATTAATTTTTTATTTACCTCAAATGTTTCAGTGAAAATATTTTTGTTCTTGGTATGATTCTAGCAACCAGTTTCTTCTTCTCCAGAGGCGTGACAGTCTTCAAGATCAGCAGACTACTGCAAAATAGATTTTTCATGGCGGTACCATATTTTCTTCGCTGGCGGTTTTTTGTGTATCCCGCCTGTGAAATTGTAACGAGGGGTAAGGGGCTAAAAACCGCCAGCGAAAATCAATTTTCACTGGCGGTTGGGTTACGTAGACCTCCAGAGAAAATATAGCTATTTTTGCTAGCGGCCCACTTAAACAACCGCCAGCGAAAAATTATTTTTTTGCTGGTGGTAGCTAACGAGCACCGACTACGAAAAAATATTCTCTATATTAAAATCTCCACTAATTTTATCCCTTCCCATTCCTTATCCCCTCCTCTCCCATTCCATCTCCTCCTCTTCTTCTCCAGCCTTTCCTCAGTGTTGGAAAACACGGCGGACTAGCGATAGTGACGACGGCTACCAGGAGGGGCCAGGAGGGGTGCCGTGATCCTCGGCCGGGAGGGGCACGGGTGCGGGTGCAGGCACGGTGGATCTGACCGTCGCAGGGCCGCAGGCGGCGGATCCGGCAGCGGGAGGGGCGCGAGCGGTGGATCTAGCCGTCGGAGGGCCGCGGTGACCCTGCCCTCCCTCCCCTCCCTCTCTCAGATCTAGGTGCGATTGCCTTCTCCTCCCCTCTAGGCGACAGTGGCTTCCTCCAGCCTCAAGGCGGCGGCGGTGATGGTGACGGGGGACGGATCCAGTGGCGCGATGGTTGGAGACCGGTGACGCCCTCCCTCCCCTCCCCTCCCTCTCCCCGATCTGGCCATAGGGACACGGCGGCAGCAGTAGCCGAGGGGATGGCTTCGTTGGCGTGTAGACCCCCGATTTTGGAAATCGGAAATCTTCTGTGTTTATCTGTACCAATCCCTGGATCAGTAGTTGGTACACACATACATAGTTGGATCACAACATATCATGAATGAATTCAGGCTAAAAGAGTTAAATACTTACGTTAGGGCCAGGTAGGCCAACAACTATCAGAGAACAACAGCGGAAGACAAAATAATATAAGGGCCCGGTTAACATGCCACAGGCAGTCGACTGGGGAACGAGACCTAGAACAAGACCGCACTCCGATCATCTTGTTGGATACGCAAGCGTATCGACAAGGGCTTCTCTTCAACACTCTCCTAAAAGATATATAAATAGCAAGGGTGAGTACCAACCGTACTCAGCAAGCCACCACAACAACAATGCATATGATAGAGGGTATTTCAAGGAAGGGCTCCAGGTTCTTTTGCGTAAAGCAAGCTTTTGCAAATCTTTTCACAAGCATGAGACCTAGCATAGATTGATCAAGTTTTAATACCAGTGTTCACATTAAACAACGACGGTTCTGTCCACCATCCATTGTGATCCCAAGGATAGCTTCCCGCCATTGAGTCGTCATGGTTTTCTGAGGACGTCCACCTTCCCTCCTCTCAGGAAGTGGCTCCATCAGCATAAAAATCATCATGCAATATCCTATCCCACACAGGTTAAGAATTTAGAGTCTAGCCAAGTGTAATACATGTCCCGGTGCTCAATAACTGCGAGCACGGCTATTCGAATAGATTTGGTTTACTCACACTGCAGTGGATGTACACTTTACCCGCGCTCCGCGACTGCCCAACACATGAGCCTCGTCCCAACACATGAGACGCGTCACGGCAAAGCTTTTCGATAACCTCGCATTGGCAGTACCTGCTCCATGAACTTAAATCCTCATGCACTCTAGGAGTCCATGTTTCTAGCAGTGTGAGGAGTTCTGGCACTCCCGGGAAAGAGAAGTCTCACACATATTAAATTATGGTTCAAGTTAAGTTCTCTCTCTCACACACTCATGGCAGTCCTACCAATGGCGACACCGATGTAGGGCACGCCTCTCGGCCTTACCTCAACGGCTGTCCCATCGTAGCGCACCTGCATCACTCAGGGGTGAACCATCTATGTAGGGATACTGCCTCCGCTCGGCTATCTAATCCGCTAGGTCTATACCCATTCGAGAAGTACGGTTGTACGGGGGTCGTTTCATGCTTAACTTCATGGCTCGGTCCTTAATTGACCGGGGACGGTACTAGCCTTTCCCAGATACCACCCAAATCCTCCGTCCGCCCCAGTCGAAAACAATTGTTTAATTTTATTTCTCCTTTCAAAAATCATGTCATCAACATCATGGCAATGTGGCGCTCATGTCTCCACATGCCGCATCTCAATTGCCTTCCCAAAGGTAATTGCCCAAGCATATAGCATTTGATAAATATGAGTATGCATGATTCTAGAATGGCATTTCTAAGCAATTGTCATAATTGACTAGGGACTCATACGTAATCATGGTTACAAGGATTTTAAGGGTAAACAATAATCAAGGCATGGCATAATCACAAGTAGGATGTTCATCATTGCATACAATTTTATTTGTAAACAAAACAATTTCGCAATTGGGATCAACATGTTCAAGGAATGGTGATGACTTGCCTGCTCAGGATAATCCCTATTCTCGATATAATCTTGATTAACCTTCACCTCCTGGAAGTTGCAGACGTTGCCTCACGACTAACCGATACACAAAGTCTATAAATACGCGAGAAAAACCAATATTCAAGCAACAATCAAATATGCACAAACAAAATATATTTGCTAAGGTCGAACCTAAGGTTGCTCATATTATTCGCGCTTGCTAATGGACTCTAATCAAGCTAAGAGCTAAGGTTTCTTAGTCTTTCTGTTGTCATGGTGGTTCAGTCTAGCTAATGGCTAAGGAAGGATTATGGTTACACATGCATCTATCTACATGGTGGTTCAGTCTAGCTAATGGCTAAGGAAGGATTATGGTTACACATGCATCTATCTAAATAGAACGGTTATACACTAGAGGTTCTGTTACTGGATGGATTTTGGATCGGTCAAATAATTACTGTGAATCATTTGTATTATTATTTTATTAATGGAGGCTTTATTTTAATTATGTACATATTTCACTTGTCAAAATAAATTATAAAAGGTTAACAATTACCCATGCTTTGTATGTTAGAATTGTTTAGGTTAATCATATTATGGTTACGGATTATCCCATCACATAATTTTACAATGAATAATCCAAATTTACAGTTGATCTGTAATTATACGAGGACAAGATGTATAACTAGTATTTATCTAATATTCATGTTTGTCATATACTCCCTCTAAATTAATATATGCAACAAGCAAATTAATACGATACCATATATCTATAATGGGATGTACAATATATGTGTGCATAATATCTTAATATATTGAATCATTTATTTTAATAGTTTCTATTTACTGCTTGGTTAACTAAGGGTTGCTCACCTCTCCTACTATATGCTATTATATGGGATATGTCGTTGATTAATTTCATATAGGTGATTTAATCACACTAGCTCTGTTATTATTTGCCATAAACAAGCTTAGGACCGATCTATGTGTATCTATATTTTACTTACCTAATAATTATAAGGCTAACTCTATTTAAATAACTAATAAGTCATGGGTTTTAATTATATTTGGACATAGATTAATAAATGGCACTAATATTTTCCTATATATCCATTAATTTCAAACATTGATTATAATTAATTTATGTGGTTGCTACAGTGACAAAACATATTAAAGATAATTATTCTACTGTACAATATCCATTTTTATTTATTGGCACACTATTTAGGTTAACTATTATCTAATCATTTGATATTAATTAATTTATAATTATAAATATATTTTATTAAACAGTTAATTGTATACCATTGGAAAGCTTATGAATTTAGATGAATTTAGGTTCAAGTTTCACTCGAATCGGAGTTAAAACGAATAAGTTACGCTAGTTTAAAGATTCAAATTGGAATAAATCCGAAAAATTGTAAAAGGCTACCGTTCATAAATGATTTTTTTTAATCCGTAATCTAATCCATAACCCTAGTGACCAACAGGTGGGACCCAGAATTCCTTTTCTTTTTCTACTGAATTAATTTTCTTAGGGAAAAGCAAGGAGAGGGCCCGGCCTGTCAGTGGCTCGGATGGTCTTCTCCTTCCTCCGTCTCCTTCTTCCTCCCGACCGAGCGGGAGCAGCAGGGGAAACACGACGCGCACGGCAAGGCCGGCCGAGGGCGACCCGACGGCGGCCAGGGAAGGGTGCGGCAAGGCTCCGGCGATCTCCCGCCGGCTGCCACGGCGCAGGACGGCGCGGGGGCGAGTGGCACAGCATGGCCACCATGGCTGGGCACGTGTGGCTAGGTGCTAGGGCGATGGGGAGGGTTTCCGACCAAATTGGTGAGGGCTTGAGCATCTACGGCGTATGGGGATTCCATTTTGCTAGTTAGATGGAGAGGAGGAGCTCCAGGATGGCTTGTCCACGGCGAGCTCGCCGGCGGTGGAACGGCGGCCGAACCGGCACGGCTTCGGTTGCTAATTGGCGAAATTAAAGGGGGCTCTAGTTTCTACGGAACTAGGAGAGGCCAGAGGAGTGAGGACTTACCGAGGGGTGGAGGAACGACGAAGTTCGATGTCGCGGCCGTGGAGTAGAGAAGAAGATGCAGCACGCCCACAAGGTGTTCGATGAAATGTGTAGAAGGGAGGAGGAGTGGCTGAGAGGGGAGGACGAGCTCGGGGGCTCTTGGGGCCTTGTGATGGCAGCCAAGAGGGTGTGGGGAAGAAGGGAGATGGGAGGGGATATTTATAGGGTGTGGGAAGGGTGGCTTAATGGTCGACGCGACGGATGGCGCACGGGGCTCGAGGACGATATGATGGCGCGCGGGGCTCGAGGACGACATGATGGCGCGCGGGGCTCAAGGGTGACATGATGGCGCGTGGGGCTCGAGGACGACATGATGGCGCGCGGGGCTTGAGGGCGACATGATGGCGTGCGGGGCTCGAGAGCGACACGACGGGTGATGGCGACGCGACGCGCACGACTCGGTGTGGGGGCGCGGGGCTCGAGGGCGACGCGACGGGCGACGGCAACATGCGGCAGCACGGGCGACGGTGATGACGACGCGACGGCGCACGGGGCTTAGCGCGGCGCAGCCGACGGCGACGGCGACAGTACGCGGCGGGTTGGAGACGGCGCGGCGACGGCGACGCGACATGACGCGGCAGCGGCAGTGCGGAGGAAGAGGGCTAGGATGGCTAGGAACCAAATCGAACACCTAGGGGGGCTAATGAACAGTGCTAGCCGGCCATTTTTGTTTTTAGAAGGTATTTTGCAATTAGAAAAAATATACTATTGCCACTAATTTTGTCACAACGTAAAATACACCAAGTCTAAGTTATTCCATCGAAATTTATATTCAAATTTAATATTGAACATATTCTTATTATTATTATATATTTTTCAAAGTTTTCCTATTTTTCTTCTTTTAGGGTTTTGGTTGATTTATAAATTGAGAAAAGTTGTAAATTAAATTTGTATTTACTCCTAAGCATTTGGGTGACCGTATTAAGTGTTCAAATGTGAATTTGCCCAAAATTTAATATTGTCCAATATTTAAGGTTTATTAAAGATTCTATAATTTTCTAATGAGACCGTTATTAACACAATAGCACATTAGTTCAATTTATTTATATGTTAGTTTATATGGAGGGGTTTAATATATTAAATTTCAATCCCTAAATGCAATTAGGAACTTGGTGTAATATCGATCTACATATCGAATTAATACTCCCATAATTCTATTATATATACAGAGAGCTCAATTTATTTGAATAATCATCATTTCATGTGTACTCATATTATGGCACCCACCTACATTATTCAAATATTTTAATATTTGATAAAATAGGTTAATAATAACTTTTCTTTTATTTGATTTTAATATCTTGTGCATAATTATTTGTAGGATTAAATATATTCTCGTAAATCATATCTATTGCTTAAATGTAGTTCTTTTCTTGTGATCATTTATGGTTTGGCAAGCAATAGGAATCATAACAACCAACATGATGCAAAAGTTTTAAAAAGTTTGAAATTTTAGTGATTTTTATTATCAGGAATTTTCAGGGTGTTACATGGCGGCAACAGCAACCTCCAAGGTCGCTGGCGACGACGATGACCGATGTCTATGTGTTGATGTTTGAATGTTGAAAATGTTGTGAGAAATCGATGTAGATGTTTGGACTGTTGGATGGTGTGTGAAATTGATGTTTACATGTTGATGTAAATCTGGATTTGAATTGAATTAGATCTCTTGATGTGGATTTAAAAATTGAAAATGCATCAATGTTTTTGAATGTGGATTATTTTTTTTTGCTGGCAGTTAAAGGGTAACTGCACGTGGTTATTTCAATTTTTTGCCTCAAAATCGATTATCGCTGGCGGCCGGCTTAACACAGCCGCCAGCAAAATTCAATTGTCAATAGCGGTCCTCGTATGGCTGCCGCCAGTGAAGATAATTTTCGCTAGCATCTGTCTTAAGCTGGCCGACAGCGAAAACATCTCTTCTCTAGCGATTGGTCGCTGTCAGCGAAGATGTTTTATCTTTACTGGCCTTTGCTTTCTGGCGGTGCCTGTGGCCGTCAGCGAAAATGTGTTTTGGCCGCCACAAAAGACCAGTTTTGTAGTAGTGGCAGATCCTGTACTAAATAGTGCAGTACGTTGTACTGATAGTCTATAATATATAACTTGATGAATGAGCAAAGAAACGACCACAAAAGACGAATGGTACAGAAGATAGATCAAGATGAACGATTCTGTGAAGATTGGCCTAGGAGGCATCGGAGATCGTATGGTTTCTTCAGTTGTAAGATGTTGCATCAACAATTTGCATTACTTTTCAACACCAAATGTTGGCAACACCTGCGAATTATTTGGAATTCCAATCGTGATTTCTTGCAGATGGTTGCCTTAGCAAGTTGAGGTTTGGGCAAAAAGGTTTTCTAGAAATCTTCTTCATGGCATCTTGGCATATTTGAAAACAGAGGAATGGGCTTATTTTTCATAATGTTTCTGCCCACTTTCCAGTCTTAGACGGCTCAATTTATGAAATAAGGTTTTTTTTTTGCATATATGCAGAATGAAAGATCCGCTGAAGCAAATAGTTGTTGATTGGTTACAAACTTTGTAAAATTTTGGATCCACTATGTATTTTAACTTCTTGTAAATATTTTATTTTTAAAATGAAAATACATTGTTGGGCAAAGCCCTGACAGTCTTGCATTAGTTTAAGCCAATATCTGGCTTAAGCAGTTGTTGAGGCACTTTTTTAGATAATGGAAGCTTTATTAAGACTCAGTCAATTACACCAGATGATACAATCCAACTAAGCTCACCTCCGGCCTCCGCACGAAATACACACAGCCAAAAAGGAACCATAAAAGAAACAACCTCATCCCAAGCACAGGAGTGTGAAGGAAACATAAAATTAGTAGCTATCAATCCGTAGACTAGACTGCCATCCATGCTCCTGGTTAAAAAACTCTGCGCCACCTGGTCCAAACGTCGTGATACCAGCGCAATAGTATTCCGAAGTCCCGGTTTGTGAAGGATAGTCCAGGTGCATAGCCACCGGGTAACTAAAGTAATAACCTGCAAAGGAGAAGACAACATTTTGTTACCAAACAATACTCCATTCCTGCTTAGCCAAATGGACCAACAAAGAGCTGCTGCGCTCATCAAAAGCAGATTCTCATGTCTTTAGAAACACATAAAAGCCAATACTCAAACATATGAGTTACATTTCGAGGAGGTTTTAAATTTAAAACCATTCGAATAACAGACCAAACCAAACGGGAAATATGACATTGGAAATATGACGGTGGCTGAGGCACTGAGCGGTAAGGTGCATGTGCTAGGCCGCCTGGGAGGCGCTGAGAGTTCTCATGATTCATTTTATTATGTTGAATGCTGAACACAATAATTAAGGTCTGCCTGAAATCACATACTCCCTCCATCCCAAAAAAAACCCAATCCTGGGTTTGAATCTGGACATACTATGTCCAGATTCAAACCCAGGATTGGATTTTTTTTTGGGACGGAGGGAGTACTAGTATTCATGTTTTTTTCTGCATCTTCTACAATATGCACCAGCAGGATGTTCACTTCATTTATTTTTCTAAGGGTACCTTATTTTCAGAATTTTGCCAAATACACTATTCTATATTGCTGCCAGTCCCAAGAAAAAAATCACATCTGATCCTACTATTACCAGCTACTGAACAAGTCCTTAAAGTTGACTGTAATACCATCCTACCCCCCAATGATTCATTCAGATTTCTGACTAAATCAACACATAAATTAAGCCAGTACAAATCATAAAAATGAAAGCATCAATTTCCTAGCCAATTCTTAGGAGTGGAGGCCACTGCTAGACAAAAAGTAAATTGAATGTGGACAATTGGGACCGGTGTTTTGATCTTCGACTCCCTTGACTGCTGCCTGCTCAATTTTGTTCCATTCTTATCATCATGCTTGCTTGTCAGTTATAGCCTGCTAGTTGCCCAATTGAACAGGATAATGACTGCATCTACTAAAAAAATAATCGTGTGGAATTTAGATATTTAGTACAATCTGATGACAAACTTAATCCACTGAGTTGCCTGGCTCCATGTTGCATTGTTCAATTTAAAGTGAACAGTACTGTTTTCAAATTATATTGAAAAAAACATGATCATCAAACCGAAAATCTGAGCCGATTCACAGACATCATTTAGCCCCTATACAACAATACCGAACTTCCTTAACCAAATCGTAATTGTTTTCAGATGAATTTGTCCAATTAAGCTAGAACATTAATTTTTTTTAGATAATGGATGCTTTATTCAAACGTAGTCAATTACACCAAAATGATACAAGCCAACTGAGCCCAACCCCGGCCTCTACATATATAATGCAACATCCTAAAAAAAAAGATAGAAACAACTAGAAACCTCTCCCAAGCACAGAAGTTTGACAGAAACATGGATCTTAGTGACTACTATCAGTCCATAGAGCTCAACAGAAATCTCTATGTGCTAGAGTGCTAGAGCCCCAACAACGAGTACATCAGGACTAACACATTTTTCTTGTGGCAAATATCAAATCATATATAAATATATATATCCTTCTAGTCTACATACGCATCTATCCATGAGCTGATGAGCAAGCTATGGAGCACAAAGAAATGCTAACAGTAGTGAGATCTAGATGAACAATGCCTCAAGGAGAGGGAAGCCACTTCACAACAAACACAGCAGCTTGGCCTAGGAGGCATTGGGAAATGTACGAATGTTTTGAATTCAAGTTGTTGTGCCTCAGCGACTTCAATTTGGTTTGAGCCAAAATCTGGCTTAGGCAGCACTCCGTGGTGGATGTGTGATGGTCACTAACAGTTGTAATCTTCAGTGGCTGCAAATCAATTTAGACAAGCGTGAGATAATCACTGTTGGTGGCTGTGTGCAGCAAGGAAGGCGGTTGCAGCAGGTGCTGTACTATGCTATCTGGTTTCACGCTGCTTCGACTTGCATGTTTTGTGTAGTATCTTATATTATTGTAACCTAACTTATCAAATTTTATAAAATTTTTATATAACTATTTTAACCGTAAGCATACACCTAGGTGCCATAAAATACTTTTCCCCCTCACTGCTTCAGGGGGGCAGAGATGAGCAGCTTTTGCACTGGACACTAGCCTGCATTCAGGGGTGGGGGCATACATCAATCTGGATCGTTGAAGTATTATCTGACGGTGCAAAACTCACCCGGGTGTATTCTCCGGTGGTGCAAGGGATAGTTATATGGAGAATTACATACGCCGGCCGGGAGGAATTTTTTATTTACCTCTAGTGTTTCAGTGACAATATATTATTGTTCTTGTTATGATGCTAGCAACCAGTTTCTTCACCTTCAGAGATGTAACTTTCTTCAAGATCAGCAGATCCTGAATTGATAAAAAGGAGAGTATGCTGTACTTATAGTCTATAATATATAATTTGATCAATTCTCTGGGTGTAACGTTTGGCCTAGGAGGCATCAAAAATCGTATGGTTTCTTCAGAAGTCAGCTGCTGCATCAACAATTTGGATTAGTTTCAGTCAAACTCTGGCTTAAAGAGTGGCTACCTTCAAATCTCAGACATGAAGCATATTATAATCCCTTTGAAGTTGAATCATCTGCAGGTCGATGGCACATGTAGGTCACAAAGTTGCTGAGGTCAAGGGGTTCGGAGTTTTAAAGCCCGGCCCCTTTTGCCTGCTGCTGCTGCATGTTCTCTCGTTCTTATCGTCAGACCAGCAGCAGCAACAGGTGTTTGCCATGTACAATTCCTGAAGAGAGATCAACGTGTGTTTTGATTCTTATTATGTGATGAACAATTGGCATCTGTGATTATCGGTTTTGATATTTGGAGATTATTGTCGAAGTGGTTTTGGAGATAATCAATTTTGAGGAGATGAACAGGGTTTACTGGTTTGTCGGGACCGGTCAGACCAGGCGGTGGTTGCCGGTCAGACCGGCGCTTTGTGAGCGGTCAGACCGGCCGGCCCGCGGTCTGACCGGCTGACGCTGTGTCGGTTTCGGTTTCGGGTTGTTTCTTTGGATATCCGTGATTATTTCATGGTTATGGCTTCTAGATGGATACTATATGTATGTAATACTGTTGTTTGCTACTAATGAGTCAAGTTGGAGATAGCTTGGTCTCGTAATATGGTTTCTTTGTTTGTTTCATGTGTAGGTGACTCGATGCCTCGGGAGAGTATTTGTGGTGATGGACCGGGAGTCGGCTTGGTGGTAAGACGATGTCCGTGGTGGTCAGATATCATGCGGGATACTAAGGTTAGAGTTGATGCACGTGGTTGATGGAGATTCCATATGGCATACGATGGAGGTATTGTGTGTGTATGGGATGCGGAGTCGGATTTGGAAGGAGTCCAAATTTGGTACGATTGGTTATGTAAAGTTTCTTTCTTGTACTAGAGGTTTTCCTAAGGTGTTTAGGATTCTTAGTATGAGTTTGGTTCGTGGTTTTAGGCTGCCTACCTCGGGTATAAATAGAGGGGGAGCGTGAGGCTTCCCGGTATCGCTTAGCAATTGAGTTGCTAGTTTAGTTAGGGTTTCGATTTTAGTTGAGATTTTTGTAAGGAGTACTGTTGGTGCACTTTGTAAACACAGAGAAAAGCAATAAAGTTGTCATCTACTTTGAGAGTTCTTCGATTTGTGTTTCACCGGGTTCTGGCGGTCTAACCGGCATCTCTCCGGCGGTCAGACCGGCAGCATCGCGGCGGTCCGACCGGCGGCGTAAGGGCGGTCAGACCGGCGGCGGCTTCAGGCGACAGTAGCTGATCAGGCGGTCAGACCGGTGGTTTTTAGGCGGTCAGACCGGTGCATCTACTTCGGTCAGACCGCGATCCATCGATTTCGAGGGTAATTTTTATTTCCGCTAAAAGTTCTTGATTTTTGGGTATACCAACCATTCACCCCCCTCTGGTTGGCTTAGTTCTTATGATTCGATCTTACAAATTTATTTTCTCATTTGACAAGGAAAGATCAGAGAGTATAACCATGTATATATGGAAAGAATTGAGTTCTTACCGTGGGTATGGTACGCCTGGGAGGCCCTGAGAACTCTTATGATTCAATTTTCCCTTCAGAGTTATAGTAGACATGATTACTGTTTTGGTTTCCAGTTTGTCTTTGGAACTAGTAGATCATATGCTGAATGCTGCATGCCCAACAATTTGACTGCTATACTACCAGTGACTGCTTTAATTTGACCTGTAGGATACCATCTCACCCCAATGTCTCATTCAAATTTTAGGATAAATTGAACACATAAATTCAGCCAGCACATATCAGAAAAAAGGAAGCATTATATTTCCTAGCCAATTTTTAGGAGTGGAAGCCACTGCTAGCCAAAAGTAAACTGACTGTGGACAACGACGGTCCGGTGTTTTAATCTCCGAACCCCTTGGCTTCTTTCCTTGTTATCATCAGGCCAGCAGCAAGCCAGCAACTGGGTGGTGTCTGCCATGTCCATCCTCCGATGATGCTACCAGCAGAATAATTGGAATATATAGGAGGCATTTTACAAATACAACTACAATAAGATCATTACTACAGAAAAAAATATTGTACGAGGACCCTTATAGTTTGCAGGTGGACCGTAACTGGTCGCGCCAGCAAAAATTGACCTCCATTTTCACATACGTCTCCTTGCCCCGCATGCAAAAAATCTATTTTCGCAAGCAGACCTCTTAAAGGATGCGAAAATAAGTCTATTTTCCCAGACGGACCTCTTTTACCCGTCGACGTGTGGGGGACAGCCCTCCACTACCCAGCAGAGGAGGCCAGGGGCGACGGTGGTAGCGGCGGGGCTATCCCCCACGCGGATCTGGCGGCGGCGGTGGGAGGAGCCCAGCGGGAAGCGAGGAGCGAACACGGGGCACTCCTCCGTGCGGATCCAGCGGCGGCGGACCACACCGAGCTAGGACTTCGATATTTGGGTTTTTTTTGGATTTAATTTTTGCATGCATATGACATAAGCACCCGCATGCGGAAATCGGATTTCCACGTGCGGGGCGCCTGCATGGAAAAATAGAAATTTTCGCAGACACTTTCAGGCAAACGAGTGGCTCAACCACACGCAAAAATAGGTTTTGGACATTTGGAAAAAATGTTATTTTTTTGTAATGGATGCCGACAAATTGGGCCCCAAGGGGACCAACATCACTTCCCCTTGTTTTTCCCTAAACTTAATGAAATTGGTTGACCTCCTTCGACCAGCTCAACAAAAAGAAAGGAATAGGAGGCATCGGAATGAGAAATCATCTGATTGCTTCAAAGCTATGTTGTTGTTGCCTCACCATTTCACCTGAAACTAGTTCTCGCTCAAATTGGTTCAGATATGGAGGTCGTGCGACTGACAACAATAGTTGCAACCTACAGTGGCTGCACAATTGCAGAAAACGAGCGGGAGAGAATCCCTATTGAGATGGATCCATCAAATCGGTGACAACGACAACCACATGGAACGAGGATAGAACCGCTAGTGATCAAAGCCCCCAACTTATCTACTCACACCAGGACTTCGGGATACTATTGCGGTGCTTCACGATGGTTGGACCAGGTGGAATAGGAGTTCTTTTACCCAGGAGCATGAGTGACGGTTTAGTCTACGAATTGTTAGCCACTAATATTTATGTTTCTGTCAAACTTTTGTGCATGGGATGAGGTTTTACCTGGTTCTTTTTTGGATGTGTCCATTTTATGCAGAGACTAGGGGTGGGCACAATTGGATTGTATCATCTTTGTGTCACCTGTGTGGCTGTCTGGTGGAGCCATCAGTTCTGCTTCGCCGCTCGGTCCAGTCCGGTCGTTGTGCAGGTGATTTGAATAGTGCAAGTGCCTTCGGTGTGCAGGTGGCATTTGGTGGCTTCTGTTGTGGTTGCTATGGTAGAAGGGGACTCTAAGGTGAAAACCTTGCTCTGCTTGCCGGGGCTAGCAACGGTGATGCCGTTGGGCACCGTTAACCTTCTTGAAGGCGTTGCTATTGGAGTTCTCGTTCAACTGTACTTCAAGGGAATTCTCCAAGTGTAAACCTTAGATTCGTTTGGATCGGACGATGTCGTTATTCTGTCGACGTAACCTTCTTGCAGGCTTCGTTTTAGTAGTTTTTTTCCTTGTTGGACTGTTGTTCTTAGGTTCGGTATGTCAATGTCAGGGTTTTCGCCGGTTTTCCTATGCCATTATTAAGGTTTTCGGGTCTGGTTTTCCTTATAAATTGCATCAACTCTCTTCTTCTATACTGAAATTGTAGGAGCTCCTTGCCTGTTCCCTCAAAAAAGAATGCTAGCCAGTTTTATTAAGGAAGAGGTGTGTTTTACAAATATAACGACAACAGGCATGCATGTCGATGAGATCCCTCGCCAAGGCAATTTGGACTAAGAGAGAATCATAGCTCATATCATGATTAATTTAATTACATGATGATGTGGAATTAGAAACATATATATGTATGAGAAGATATAATGGCACAATCCGTCTTTCTCAAGGACGGTAAATTACTCGAGAGGAGAGAAAATCTTGGCTTTCTCACTTCATGTTATGAACGTCATCTTCAAGTTCTTCAAACAAGTTCTAGCAGAAACATTTCTAAGATGAGGAACATTTCAAGGAGCATATATGGAATAGTGCCCACTCAAGACAGCTATAGCGTCGGTTGCTGGCCTTGGGAGGCATCAGGAGTTGTCATGTCACGCGGTGCCGGTGTCACCAAGATCCTCGTCAAGGAGACCCGCAGCATGTGATGGTGCCATTTCTGTTCCACCATCAGCTGGCTGCTCTGGCTCAAGAATACCGCAGTTCGTAGGAACATCCAAGCTGAGAAAGGGCATTTCCTGACGTAGCAGGCCAGATGGATTCAACGAACGAGGTGGTTGCCGGCGTGTGTTCCACCGTACCCTAACCCAATTAATTGTTGCTTGTCAAGCTAATCTGATCAAAGATCTACAATTTAACATGATGACTCTCATTGATTGTTAGCTAGGCTATACGGATTGACTCGCTGCTTTCAGTTCACAACAACTTAATTGAAGTGGCTAAACTAAATCATACATGTATGGCTCGCTTGCATCATGCATCACTGCTTCAATACTATTGAACAGTTAGTACTTTTATGTGTTAAACAATTTTAAAGAATTGTAATTAATGTACGGTCAATTATATCAATGTATGAACTTATGCTCAATTTTGTGTAATATCCTTTATCTACTGATCCTTCATGCTATTCCTGAAGCTGTTGATTTGATCATTTAATTTGAATCCCCTTCAGTTCTCCACACTATTGTTGTCTTTGCATTGAAGTGGAACAATAATGTTGAGTGATTGCATCAGATCAAATACTATATATACATGGAGATAAAGGATCATAAACCTATACACGCAGATACACATATAAGGATAACAGAGTCCCTAACTGAGAAATGAACAAATGTTGTTTAAGAGAGAATGAAATATATAAGCCCTTTCCTGGAGGCAAAAGACAAAGCAATGGGTAGCTATGGTCGGCCTAGGAGGCATCAGGAGTTGTAATTCCGTGAGTCCATCCACAACGGGAACTTATGAAGGGTCACATCCTTTTGTTTCTGGTTGGCCTTCCTCATATTCATCTGCATAAAGGCATGACTTACTCCTTTTCTTGACATGCTGTACTGATGAAGTTCTTCATGTACATGTACTTATCAATCAAAAGTTAAGCGGAGTTTCTGGTTGTTATCCATTTCTTGATGTACTCACATAGCAATCAAGTTGGATGCCTGCATTTCACTGCCACTGTGTGCCCCATGCTGGAGTTCCTTTGGTTGATAAGCAATGGCAACACTATCACGAAAAAGCGTCAACATACTGGATTGTCTCAGTCTCGGTCTCTGTTGAGTTGCTAGCAATTTCCGCACTCTCTTCTTGGACCCGTTGCAGATTTTCAGAATTTGCACTTAATTTGTTCAGCTGAGATCAGGTGCATATGGTATCGATTCCAAACTCAAATTCCAGTTCCAGTCACTTAGCTTCACGTGTTCACGTAAAATCTTGTACTATCTTTGTCTCAGAATATAAGGAAATTTAGGGGTCGGACACAGTTATTAAGAAAGTTGGTAGAATTAAATGGGAGAAGAGTGTGATTGGATAAGAAGTAAAGTTAGGAAAAATTGAATGGTGGAGGGTTGTGATTGGTTGGTAAAAGAATATTGGTGAAGAAGAGGTTGTTTATTTTGGGACAAATCTTGAAGGCACTAAAGTTGTTATATTTTGGAATGCAAGGAGTAGGTTTTTAGTCTTATTTCTAATTAGAAGAGATTTGCTCCGGTTCAATAAAAAGTACCTCGAGATACTAGTACCTCACGATATCAAATTATTTCCGATCGTTGGATCTAACAATGTCCATCATGTCTAGCTACTGTGAGGTACCAAATCATTTCCGATCATTGGATCTAATAGTGCCCATCTTACCCAGCTAGATCCAACGATCGGAAACGATTTGGTATCGTGAGGTATCAGTACCCCAAAGTACTTTTTGCTAGACCGAAGCAAATCTCTTAGAATATAGAACTATTTTTTTCTCCCTTTTGGCCCAAGGAATTCTTCAAAAATTGTGTAAAGTTATATAACCAGGTGCATGTTTACGGTCAGGTTGATGATATGCCATTTCTTGCATGGGTTGCTAAGCAAGTGGTTAATTATTATTATTTTTTTGTGAATAAGAGTGGTTAATATTTGGTAAGGAAAATTTCTTGTGATCATTTACTTCTTCAGATTTGACAATTTTACCTGCATGGAAACAGTTTATGCATTCATAATATGATATCTTGCTCCCATTTTTTGCTCCTTATAAGATGAGGTGAACAAAGAACAAGTAGAAGTGCTACACAAGCTGGTAAAGAGCGAAAGAGCTTATTGTGATGAGCATCATGTGGGTTGCTATGGTAGGCCTAGGAGCCATCAGGAGTTCTGTTACTTATGTCAAATTCTATACTGGTAGATGCTGCATTGAACTGCAAAGACACTGCTGAGATATCAGCAGGTGCTTGCGAAAACATGGTTCCACAAACACAAGAAGTGGTGCAGACACTGCAGCCAGGAGTGGAGTTCACTATGGTGGTGATGTGTTTTTTATAGATTCGAGCACAACGAGGTTTCTGCTGCGCTGCACTCCACATATTACTATTTAGGAAAAAGAATATCTGAACGAAAATGATATGTTCGAAAATCTTTTCATGATTTGGGTTAGTCTTCAAATAAATAAAGAATTTGGGTTTGATCATGGTGGTTTTTTATGTAATTTGAAACCAATATGACTCACTTTTTATCTTAGCCTAGAAGGTGCCCAATTGAACATTCATGTTTGAGAAAAAAAAAAAGGAACCTGCAGAATTACAGTAGTAAACACCCTTCCAGATTACTGCATATGGCGCTTCCAATTAAACAACAATTAGAGAATCTCTGAAGACAACAAACTTGGCTGGTACTAAGAATAGAAAAAGAAATAAGATTTTTTTTCAGGTCCTGGTCATTTCTTCCTCACCAACTACAGACCAGAAAACAATATATTTTTCTCCATATAAGGTGATATGCACGAGCACAACTGCACAAGTGCTACTAATTCATAGATGCACATTGAATACAACTTCGAATCATATATATGATATCTCACTCCCCTTTTTGCTCCTTACAAAATGAGATATCGATGAACAAGCATAAGTGCTACAAGCTGACAGAGAGTGAATAAGATCGCTTATTGTTATGAGCATCATGGGTTGCTATGGTAGGCCTAGGAGACATCGGGAGTTCTTCTACTTCGGCGAAACACCGCAACAGCAGTTGCTGCATTGAACTGCAATGACATTGTTCAGATACCTGGTGATGTGGGAAAACAGGGCTGTGATATCTTGAAGACCATTGTTCCGTGCATGGATTCTGATGCCGCTCCAACCATGCAGCATGACACTGAATTTGACCGTCAGTCCATCACCACGATTTAACATCACAATCACAAGAAGTACACAGTGGAGAGGATGCCGAAGCAAGGAGTGGACTTCAATATCGTTGTGATATCCTTTTGATAGATTAATTAGAGCACAATGTGGTTTCTGATGCATTGCACTTGACATATTACTATTTAGGAAAAAATTATCTGAGCGAAAATGGTATGTTTGGAAATCCTTTCATGATTTGGGTTAGTCTTCAAAATAAAAATAAAATAAAAGGATTTGGGTTTGATGATGATATTTTTTTTATGTAACTAGAAAGGAAGCCCGCGCAGATGCGCGTGCATCTTATTTATTGTTTATATAAATAATGCTAAGAGAATTAAGTCATATCTCACCATATACATATAACAAATTATAGATTTTGCCTCGTAGTAACAAAAAATTATGTTGTGAAATAGACCGTAGACTTTAATATAAATGATAAGAATGTCTCTTAGATTTAATCAAAATTCACTTTTGTCCAGGTAAGTGTAAACTCTGCTATTATCACCATTATTTATTATCATTGTTCTTAAAAGATAGATATGATTTTAATAAATGGAACTCCATCTAAACCACCAAAATAAGTCTAATACATCATTAATACATAAAACATTATTTCAACTATGTACCTAAATGTTTATGCCAACACTTATTTCTAAATCTACTGATAAATATTCTAAAACTAATGCTTCTATTGGTTATTAGGATAGCACCGTTAAAAAATAGACATGTCCCTCTAATGGGGGGAACCATCAAGATTCCTTCAAGCATGGGTTGACATAGTCGTGCCTCTCACAGTCTCACAACCAGTGTGGAGCACAATTTGAATTAATCCTAGTTCATTATCGGCATCCTTAAAGACGATTGCACCAGTAAGTAGGAAGTTGAGCACTATTATCAATGGTGGCCTCCACTGAGCCTGCCTCAAGTCAACCATATGTGTGCCCCACGCTATAGTTGTGGTATCCATGCTCGGTGCCCTCTAGGGAAACAAAGAGAAGATGGATGTGATGTAAATAGTTATTCAGTTATTCCCATAAAATATAGTTTCTTTATGTTTTATTTAGACACAATTTTGTTTATGGTGTTAATCAAAGCTGCTTAATTTTTATGGTACAAATACAATGTCATCTTTAGAAATGAGTGAAGTTGATCACTAAAAATATATATAGCTAAACAAACACGTGACCGTGACAATGTTCAGAGTATTATTTCATTGTTTATATTTTGACAAAGATCTATATTTTAGCATCTTGTTTGTTTTCATCACCTATTGTCCATAATTGCATGAGACACCTTTACTAATTCTAAAATTTTATTTATTTCCCAAAATTATTTATAATAACTAATTTGTTGAGGTGCACTTATAGTTATGTCACTGTGGTTTATGGCATTACATTCATCAATTATCACTTATGACCATTATATTATAATTCCTCTACTATAAGAAAATATATCATGAATAGTTTCATGCTCATGTTATAGGATTGTTCATTTGTTATCAAACCTATTTGGCAAAGAAAAACGTATATGACCATAATTCTTGTGATAGATTAAGGGGTCGTATTATAGCAAGATCATTGCCTGAGCATACCAATCCAATAGTTATGAAAAATAAAAAAAAAACTTTGAGAATCTTAATCTCACACAAACTAAAATTAAATCAGATATAATTAAAAAACATAATGTTGTTTCATTTTTCATGCATGTAGATTTCAGTTAGTGTTATATAATTGTTAAGTGATATTTGACCATAAATTATGATGTGAAATTATTTCGAAGATTATCATGACATTAACTATTATATGACGCCTAAATTATTTAAAAAAATATTATGATATTACTTATTATATGTCAGCTCCAATGTATTTAGTTATAATATAACTATGTTATGTTATCAAGATTTGAATACACCTTATAAGTTGACTATAAAATTTAAAAATAATCAAAAAAAATTGCGTGTAAACACATTTAATTTTTTTTATATTGATCTAGTTTAACTTGCATTTTTATTTTTGGAGTAATAAATTTTATTCTATCGTATAGAAAATCCTAGTTTTAAAATCGTCTATATTTTTTCGATGGTTCTACCAACTTATATTAGTATTATTTGGGCTTTATAGCTTTATTATCATGTGTTCGTATGTTTCTTTGCTTTTTTCAATAGAACATCACTAAATGGTTTCGCTCGTATAGATGAGATTAAAAGGAAGCGGGCTAATCAAATAATCCAAAATAATAGGTCCACTATTTTGAATGAAATTTGACAACAAAATTATAGAGTACCACATGGCATTCTAAGAGTGCTTGCTAAAACGCCACATGACCATATTTGTGGAGTGATAAATTATATTTTTTATAGTATAGCAAATCCTATTTTAAAAAGACCATTTATAACATACTTATCTTAAGGGAACAGTATATCTAAATGTTTATTTTGTTTTATAGCTTTTTTTATCGTAGTACGTACTCTGATAAATATTTTTTTGGCTTTATAACTTTCTTATCGTATGTACGTATGGTTCTTTATATTTGTTTTTCAATCAAACATCCAGTAAATGGTTTCTCTCGATTAATAGGAAGCAGGCTAATTTAATGATATAAAATAATGGATCCATCATTTTGAATGAAAATTGACAACGAAATTATAGAGTGCCATGTGGTATTCTAAGAGTGCTTACAGAAACGCCACATGATAATATTTGTGGAGTAATAAATTTTATTTTTATAGTATAGATAATCGTATTTTTAAAAGACCGTCTATTTTTTCCTACCGACGTATATACATTTTTAGAGTATTATGGCTTTTATTTTTACTCGTGTATCCGTACGTACTTTTTTAAGGGAACAATATCTAAAGGTTTATTATCGTCTATTTGTATTTGTCTTTGTATTTTTTTTTTCAATAGAACATTCGGTTGTATACCGAGGAAATTAAGAGGAAATGAGCAAATCTAATGATCTAAAATAATGATCCATCATTTTAAATGAAAATTGATAGCAAAATTGTAGAGAGCCATGCATGTGGCAATTGTAGAAACGCTAGACCACCTTATTTGTGGAGTAATAAGTTTTGTTTTTTATAGTATAGAAAGTCTTATTTTAAAAAACGTTTATTTTCTTATACCGACGTACATATATTTTCTAGTCTTATATATTTTTTAGGTCTTATAGCTTTTATTATTTTTACTCGTGCATATATAAGTATTTTTTTTCAAGTGAATAGTATCTTTCTTTTATCATTTTTAATAGCTATTTATGGTACGATGCATCGTACGTGCGTACGTATGCTGAAGGGTTCGTTTGATCGTTTCTTTCCATAGTACGTACGTATGTTTTTCTGGTGTAAACGGTTTCACCCATATCTACAGAGAATATTAAGACGAAGCAATAGATCTAATCTAATGGGCCCATCAATTTAAATGAAAATCGATTGTGAGATTATAAACTGCCACGTGGCAACCTAAGAGTGTTTTTAGAAGCGCCACTTGGCAGCTTAGGAGCGTTTGTAGCAGGTTTAATGGACTTTTAGTATATAATAGATAGATAGATTTGACAACAATACGACTCACTTTCAACTTTAACCTAGAAGGTGCCCAATTGAACAATACCGTATATACTTACTTGTTGGACTACTTATAATTGCATCGATCATATAGCAGTAAAAATCTACTGAAGATATATGCGCTCTTCTGGTCCATGACGAAAGAGATGAAACCTGCAGATTTATGGTATTTACACCCTTGCAGATTACTGCATATGGCTCTTCCAATTGAACAACAAATTACTGAAACTCTGAAAACAACAAACTTGGCTGCTATTACAGAATAGAAAAAAAACAAATATTTTTTTTCAGGTCCTGGTAATTTCTTCCTCACCAACTACTGACCTGAAAGCAATCTGTTTTTGCTCCATATAAGGTGATATGAACGGGCACAAGTGCTACTAATTGACAGATAGAAATGAAAGAGTGATGTACTAGAGAGTTGAGGACCAGGCCAGTGGGTGGCTATATGCTAGGCATGGGAGGCTCCGGGAGTTGTTCGGTTACTACTTTAGAGGACCAAACAAATGCTAGACATGCTGCAGCTCATTCTTATTGCTGGCCTTGCAGACATGCTACTTCTGCCTGTCCCTGGTGATTGTAATTGTCATGTTACATTCGACAGGGTACGGTTTTCGACAAATTCATCTAGGAAATGGGGATGAATTTTGGATAGACTGCACAGTTTGGTCTTCTGAGTGTTCTTGTACCTGAGGATGCTGGGCATCCTACCTACTGGAGAGAGTACTCTTCAAGGTGAACGATTTATCAAAAGAAACGCCAAGGGATGATAAACACCGCTTGCCATGATTTAGCCATGTTTTTCTTCGTTGTACATTCTACCGATTACAAGAAGAGCAAATAATTAATAGACCCGTTTTGCTTGAAAGCAGATGGAGAAAAAATAGTTTGGGCAAAAAGACAAACAAATGTACATTTCATGGCGGTTAAGCAAACAAAAACATCAGCTTTTAATCCGAATATATTGTGGGCTCAAAATTCGGATCACGTATTTAACAAGCTTCACTGCATTTTCCTTGATATGCATTAACTTGGCCAATACATAATCAAACAAAATTAAAGAACACTAGTCAAATAATAGCCAATTAATTTCCTCCTCACCTACTGTTGACCTGATTACCTGAAGGAAACATAGAAAATGTTGCATTTCTTGCAAACAAAGAGTAAAAGTTTGCACTTGTACATGCACAATGAGCTTAGCTGCAAACTTGAATAAGGGGGCACTGAAAATAGGATTATTCATTATTCATAAATTATATCTCCCCTTCCTTCATTTTTTCCTGCTCCATATAAGAATAGTTGAACGAGCACATATACTAAAAGCTAACAGAGAAAGAGGGGGGGGGAGGTGAAAGAGTCATGAGGGCTAGGCCATTGGGTTGCAATGGTAGGCTTATGAGGCATCGAGAATTCTTCTATTACTCGTCGAAATTACCTCTGTGCCAGGTGCTGCATTGAACTGCCAGAGCAGTGTTGACAGCGGTACAAAACAGTGATGGAATGACTGATGTTGTGTTTAGTTGGAGGGGTGGGATGGATGAGGATAGGACGAACGCACTTTTCTTGGTGTTTGATTTGGAGATGGATAGGATGGGATGGTCCATTTAGAGGAATATTCATGTTAAATCCAAATCCAGGTTCAAGCCGCCTAGCAAAATGATATCAACCATCTCGACCCACTTGGACGACTCGTTCGTCGAAATCGGTCGGTTCAAGCCGTCGTCCGCCTGCCCACAGGTCGCCTCATCTAATGTTTCATACATGGATGCTGCCGTGAAGACGCATAAAGGTTTGCGTCCTGATGTACTCTTTGATGTATAGTAAACCTTTTGCCCATAGATAAAAATCCTCATGCCTATGAATTTTGGTTAAGAATTTTGATGGGCAAAATGTACGATGGATCAAATTTTTACGTCCATATATAGATCGAATTTTGATCAAATCTATGGACGTACAGATATATGGGTGAAGAATTTTGATCAGAATTTTGCCCATCAAAATCTATGATGCCTGTGAATCTGTTCAGAATTTTGGTTTGATCGATGATGATGTTTTTTCGATGTAATTTGAAGACAATACTAATCACTTTCAATTGAGCGATACAACATGTATTTGGACTAGTACATTATCTAAAAACATATTTGGACTAGTTATAAATCATGGAATCATAGAGTAGCACAGATCGATCGCAGATGTCTTTTAGTCCCTGAAAGCCTTCCTGCTTGACAGATTACTGCATATGGCACTTCCAATTGAACAATACCATAGAAGAAACTATGGGAAACACAAAATACAGGCATGCAACTAGCTATGATTTGATCATGTTTTTCTTGGTTGTACTGATTAATTACAATATGAAAAAAAAGGGAGAGAGAGAGACATCCGTGTTTTAACTAGGCAATGGAAAACAAAAGTACACAAACAGAGTGTGTTTTCGTGCATGCATTTTCGTAGGAATTTTGAGAAAAAAAATCACCGTGGAAAACCTTGAGTTGTTCTAAGTAATTAAACGGCAGCAGAAATATGCAATCTGGTGGCTGTCAAGGTTGCAAAACACTTCAGTGATACATAATTACAAGGTGTCAAATATTGCATTAATTTCCAGAGGAACGTTAAATTGGCAATTAATTTGGGTAAAAAAAAGCCATCTTTTCTGCACGGACAATATGTTTTGTTGCGATCCGATATCCCTGTCTGCTCGTGGGCTCCACTAGCATGCGTAGTGCAACAAAAAAAAAAGAAGTGATCAATGAACAACTGAAATTAATATTAGTGCATGATATTGAATAAGTAATTAATTGCATGGGATGAAATAGTACATCCTTGTGTAATATGATGATATTTTTTTCCTTTTTGTCTATAAAAGAGCACATCAAGAAATGAGCACAAGTGCTGCAAGGGACGAGAGGAATTAGTAGTCAGTTCATGGAGATGATTCCTGGTGACTTTTGTTGTGGTAGGCCTATGAGGCATCAGGAGCTAATCTTCTGTTACTTTTGGTGGCCTTTGATTCTATAAGAAGGCGGGGTTACCAACATGTTCGTTTCCACATAGTAATTCTTATTAGAATAATTGGGCTAGGCCCAATTTATCCTATTAAATCTCAAAGGCCCATAATAAGTGTTAAGGATAATAATACCACCTCAGGATTTAAGCGAGGAGTATCTCAACCTAAATAGGGAGTTATTGGAGGCTCCTTGTTAACCGGTTGAGGTGGGAGTTGGAAAGCCACGCGCGCGCGCGCGCCGGGCCGAGGCCGTGGGCGGGGCGGGGCGGGCGTGCGTCACGTCGCTATTCTTTTGCGCCCACGATCCCACGTTCCCACGACTGCCTCTCTCCTGCTATAGAAGGAGGCCGCTAGTCCGATCAGAATAGCGCCCACGATCCCACGTTCCCACGACTGCCTCTCTCCTGCTATAGAAGGAGGCCGCTAGTCCGATCAGAATGGTGTTAGTTCTTCCTCCTCCGCATGAACTGCTTGCTTCTTTCCTTCCTGGGTGTTAGTTCTTCCTCCTCCGCGCCTGTGCTGCTCTCGCCTCCTCGCTTCTGATCTCGTGGGCGTGGCTGGCGGGCGTGCGTCACGTCACATCATGTCGCTATTCTTTTGCGCCCATGTTCCCACGACTGCCTCTCTCCTGCTATAGAAGGAGGCCGCTAGTCCGATCAGAATGAACTGCTTGCTTCTTTCCCGGGTGTTAGTTCTTCCTCCTTCGCGCCTGTGCTGCTCTCGCCTCCTCGCTTCTGATTGCTTGCGCACACGAGAGATCGGAAGGAGCAGGGCCTCCGGAACCACACCTTCGCCTGAGATCTGCACCGGGTAGGCGGGTGATCAGGTTTTTGGGGAGTGCTTCCCATACGACTGCTCGTCCACCATGTCTGCGCCTGGAGCCGCCGCTGCTGCTAGAGCTGGAGTCGGAGATGGCGCGCCTGGAGCTGGAGCCGGAGATGGCGCGCCTGGAGCTAGAGCCGGAGATGGCGCGCCTGGAGCTGGAGCCGCGAACGTCAACACCAACGGAGGCAATTCTGCCTCACAATCCAGCGGAGGGCCATTCTCAGGGTATATCCTTCTCCTGCTGTTAACCCATTCGTTCATAGCGCTGTTAGTCCTGTTAGTCGCAAGTCAATTGCGTTCTTGCTATGTTCATGTTCATGACGTTCATGATGCGTATGATACCTTTAGCATGCTACTGGTTATGCTACATGTTGTCACTAGATCACCCCACACTGTTTATGCCATGATTATTGTCTTAACATTTTAGATTAAAATATGCCAATATATGACCATATTTCCAACAATTCTTGGGGCAATAGGATACTGGGTAATTAATCAACTCTAGCTAATTTATACTGTATTAATCAGTTTATCAGAGATTATTAGTAATTTAGGATGTGTTCGTTGGAGGGGGTTGGGAACCCATCTCCTTTGCATGGAAAACCGAGCGGTCCATTAGCGCGTGATTAATTAAGTATTAGCTAATTTTTTTTAAAAAAAATAGATCAACATGATTTTTTAAGCAATTTTTGTATGGAAACTTTTTGCAAAAACACACACCATTTAGTAGTTTGAAAAGTGTGTGCGCGGAAAAAGAGAGAAGGAAGTTGGGAACTACTGCAAAAGAACGCAGTAAATATTTTTATTTTGGGTTCGCCACTGATCGGTGAAGATCGCTCTCTTGAACGGATGAATTTCAATTGGGTACATATATATTGAGTATGTGAGAGCATGGGAGAATGTGATCTTTTCTGCTCTCAAATAACTATATAAATGAGAAGATCTACAGCAAAAGTGCCTTTGGTAGAGATGATGAGCAACGCCAAAGTGGCAGATCCAGCTTCTAGCTATAGACAACAACTAGCCTGTTAAGCAGAGCGCTACAACAACCTGTAGCATTGCCTCGCGCATTTTGCATTGGTGATCTTGAGTCAATAGTTGCTTAAGAGTGATTTAAATTACAATCAAAAAGGTACCGGAAGGTACCACATTTTTTTATTATAACATTTAGTATCACTTGGTACCTACAGCATTAGGAGGTATCAAAATTTGTACTAAAAATTATACATTTTGATGCCTCTTGGTGGTTTTCAAGGACTGTAAATTACTATGCTTAAACATACTGGCTAGTGGAATGCTTTATAGACTAACTAGTTGATTGTAACAGGTTGAATGATCATAATAATATTCCACTGTTAAGAGTCTAAGTGGCGATTTCGATCTGGCATGTCTAGGTGCAACAAGTATATATCCATACATCTTCTGAATATTTTGTATTTCCACTAGACAATTATTCAAAAAATTCTTGAAGATAAGGACCGTCCCTATATCCATGTTTCAGTGCACCTAATTTTATCTCGACCTTCTAATTAATGTTCATTCAGATGGCCCTGAAGGCACTGAAAGTTTAATTAATCACCATCTAGCAAGTGAAGTTAATTAACCATGGGGCATTTAGGGCTTCCCACTGAAATTTTTTATATAGTGGGGCATGCATACATTCAGTATGTAGTCTGGTAAACTAGTAGGTGCACATTGAACCACAATAAAATTATTCCCGAAGTCTCCTTTATTTCTTTGTTCAGGCAGTTGCCCCTATATCTTCCCCCTATTGGACAATCAAGAGGACCATCTTGTAATACCAGAACTTCTGGCCTTTCTTCTTAAGAAAGATCAGATCATCAGATAGTATATCTCATCACAATATTTTATTTGGCCCATAAAAGGATTGAAACAAAATCTGAGGATTGGTGCTCAGTGCAGGTTCATATGGATGTTAAAGCTCAAATAGCTCCAGCATTTCCTGGCAAATCATAGGCATAGAAGGCATCGGGAGTTCTACTGGCAGTTTGTCACTTGTGGCCAGCTCATGGGGTGCATTTCACACTACTTTGTCATGAGTTGAAAGACCTGAACATGATGACATTTAGTTATGTCCTGGTAAGCATCTTCCAGATATTGACAAACTTGGAAGTTTGACTAAAATTGGAAGTTTGAAGAAAAAAATTGGAAGTTTATGTGTGTAGAAAAGTTTTGATGTGATGGAAAAGTTAGAAATTTAAAGAAAAAGTTGGAAACTAAACAAGGGCTGAAGCACCTCTAGGATCTATTCATGGTCTATTGCCCAACTTGAGCTCTCCAAAACTGTTTCCATAATCTTGACAAATTAAGGTAGAATAAAAAATGGTGAACGATGTATTATTATCAATTTTTAGAAACTAATACATAAAGTTAGTTACGACCAGGAAATTTAGAGTAGAATAGCTTCCGGCAGAACAAATTTTAGACAACATTTCGTAGATTAAAAAATCTGTGTAAAGCAAAAATGTTTAATTCTCATTAGATATGGTGATTTAATATATACCAACTACCAAGTAAACATGAAATGAGTTGGGCCCTTAGTCAGCTAATTAATCCCTGGCAGCCCAGTCCTATTTCTAGCTCACCTAATGAACATGACTATATACATTGCATACTTAACTGTATTGAACCAAACAATACATCCCTACAAGATATATATGGTGACTTGTCTTGGTCCATAAAAGAGAAGTAAAAGAAGAACCAAGTGCCGCAAAGCTACCGGTGAGACATGAACAGTAGTCCATGCAGGCTGCTCCAAGCCTCCAATGACATTTGCAATGGTAGACTTAGGAGGCATCAGGAGTTCATGTGTTATAACTGACCCTTCTATATATTACTAAATGGCATGGTTGCCTACTTAAATCCAATGGTGTTAGAACTACTGATAAATTATCTTTAGCAATGGCGACTGAAGTTTCTCTATACTATTTTAAGAGTTCATTTGACCTGTGTGTAAATATAAGAATGCACAATATCTGTAATATCCATCATTAGAAAAAACCGAAGGATTATTAAAAAAAGGTTTTTCTGAGCCCTTTTTTTCCTGATAATGTGCCACTGCTTTATAGATAACTTGATGAAAAATGTATTACTGGCATGTTGGATGCTCTTCTAATATGGTTGGCAGATCTGTACCTACGTAGAAGCAGAGTAAATTATCTAAAGAAGAAACAGAGTAAATTATATTAATTATATGCAAATGATTCCAAAACTTTTTCAGTGCTTGTTCAGGCATATGCATAATCATCTGCTACTTGTTGTTCTGATCATGAACAGAAGTGGATGCTTTTTAATATACAGAGACCTTGTTGAGACTGGACGTGTCACCTAGATGAGTACGGTTCAATAGGCAGAGATCAACTAGACGAATACATCTGCAGGATCATGCAAGATATAGGCCTAAGTGCCTAACACTTATTTATAGACAGTTATGTCCACCCGATTTTGAGTACTAAATGCATGTAGCCAGATTGCAGCATTCTTTTCTATTGTCCTCTTCTCTTCTTTTCTTTTTCTTTTGTTCTCTTTGCTATGAAGGTAAGACTATATAAGGATCTCTCCTCTGAGTTCAGACCTGGGTAGTCTACATGGTCATGCTGAGTGCTACACCAAATGGTAGGTCTGAGAAGCATCAGGAGTTTTTCTACCAAACCTGAGAAGACTCTGGACTTCTGTCCAGAGATGGGCAAACCTAGACCTCCAAATTCATGAAGGTCGATTGCACAAACGTAGAAGACTGGTGGTACAAGCCATCACGCATACCCCACGTCCCGAGGAAAACCTTGCGGCTTGGGGGCTCTAGTGCGAGCGCAATGCCAATATCTTCTGGCACATAGCTACCACAACAACCATGGTCGTCACTAAGATTAAGGAAAAAGCACAGACGTGGATCAAGACAGGAGCCACCAAAATCACAGAGATCATCCCCTTCAGAGAGTAGTCTTTTGTTCTGTTTTACAGGTCTATTATTTTTATGATAGACCATGTATATAATACTTTTGTGGGTTTTCTCCTTCTCTATTAATAAAAAAAAGCAAAGCTTTTGCATTCCTTCCCCCAAAAAAAAAAAACAAGAAGATACGCACAGTTCACATAATTGCGAGTCCAGCTACGATGCAATGCCATAGATTGTTGATAGCAACATTCTGGTTGAGCTAAAGCGTGAACATCTCAAATGCCATGCAAATTGTTACTTCCTCTGTTCACGTTTAGTTATCACTTTTGACCATAGTATGCATATTTAGCTAATCACTTGCTTGCCATGAAATGGCCATATTATCCTTCAAAACTAACTAAGAACATTCTAGAGCTACCTAGCATTCGGTGGACTGAATAGAAAGGAGACAATTAATAAGGTTCAATACATTTTCATTTAGATTAAGACATACGATTAATTAATAATTTGGCCAGTACATAATGAAACAAAATTTTAAAAAATTGTAGTTAGAACCTACCCATTTCTTCTTCACTGACCGCCGGCCTGATTATCTGAAGGCAATCCTATTTTGTGTATCTTGCAAAGAAAAGGTATAACCATCAAAAGGATTAAGGTTGCAACTGTAGATGCACACTGAACTCAACTGCAAACATGAATAACTGCATGGGAATTAGATTGTGCATTCATATATGATATCCTGCTCACCTTTTTGCTGCATATAAGAATAGACAAACGAGCACAAGTGCTACAAGCTGACAGCAAGAGAGAGATAAATGAAAGGCTCATGACGCTAGGCCAATTGGGTTGCTATTGTAGGCGTAGGAGGCATCAGGAGTTCTTCTGTTACGAGGGAAGAATATGACTGTGGCAGGTGTTGCATTGAACTGCAATCGCAGTGCTGATATGGCCGCTTAGGGGTAAAGATCTGGCTGAGAGATCTAATGTTCCATACATGCAGCTGGCTGTGGGCGTTGGCAGAAGTACTGGACTTAGCGGGCGCTAGGGCTTCAGCTCATTCTGCTATGTCCGCATGGACATCAGCATCTAGAAGTCCTCTTTTAGAGGTGTCTAGCCAATAGAGCTCTGAACTTATTTAGAAAAGAAAAATAAGAAGGATTTTTGGTTAAGGGAGATCAGTAATTTTGCCTAGGGGCTAAAATGATGTTTGAAAATCCTTTCTGGAATTTGGTTTGCCGATCAAGGTTTTTCAATATAATTTGACGACAATAATACTCAATTTCAATTGAACAGTACTGCATGTATTTTCTGGACTAGTGATTGCATGGAATCGTATAGTGGTAAAGATATTATTTGCAGATATGCATTCCCTTTTGGTCCATTGAAGCCTTCCAGCTGGACTATTTACAGCATATGATGCTTCCAGTTGAACAATAGTTCAGAAGAAACTACGGGAGTGAAAGTACAGCGCTATGATTTTTTTGATCATGTTTTTCATCGTTGCACTTATTGCGGGAAGAAAAATGTTTTAGGCAATGTAAAACACATGGACAGATGCAGATCGATCCTCCTAGGGCTGTTAAGCCATCTAAATATCAGTATTTCAGCAGGACATTCAATGCATTTTCCTTCAGATGAAGACATACTTAAATTTTCATTCAGGACTGATGAATGTTCAATGCATCAAATTTTAGCCATTTCTTGCACACCAACTATTAACCTAACCGCTTGAAGGCAATATATTTTTCATAGCTTGCAAGGAAAATTTATAGCCATCACAGTGATTCTAAATTTTGCACAGCTTTCAACATTCGTTCATCCATGAAAAGGATTTTAACATCTGCATAGTTGGCTACATATCGACCATACCAATATTCCAGACCAGAGCAACATGTTCAGCTTAGAAAGGAGTTACCATTACTCATCAGAAGGGAAGAACCAAGTCAGATACTGGCGTTTCCAGCGCAGCTCAGACATCACCGCCCTGGGCCGCAAAAGGTTGATTGTCCCATCTCTCATGTTGTACACGCCAGAGTCACCAAGAGGATCAACACATGGGCCGTGGCACTCTTTCGTCGGATTGTCGTAGATCCTATGCATGAAGTAGATACAATCTTGCTGAATTCCATCTGCACATTGGCTAGCAGTGACAGACTTGGAGCACTCTGAACTAAGGAAGATTGCCTGGTCACCCAAGCTGTCCACCTTCACCCACTGGCCATGGCCATCAGAGATTACCGCCGCAAAGACCTCGAATCCCCGCGTCTTGTCCATGTCACCCGCGTAATACTGCTGCCGACAGTTCATCCACCTCCTCACCATCAACAGCCTGCCATTGGAACCCACCAGGTATCTCAGCACCAAAGACTTGTTCTTAGTGCTCCCATCGATGTAATACTCATGCTGGTTGGGATCATCGGCGATGCACCGACGATGCGACGCGTTCGGTGGATCGTCGACGCCATTGCTGCCGAGATCAAGAACAAGGAGCCCTTCTGCATTGGTGAGCGTGTAGAGGTTTCCACCCAAGAACGCAATGTCGGAGAACCGAGTAGGATTCAGTCCGGGAATCTGTGGCGCCATGAGGCCGGAGACGATGGTGACCACGCCTCGCCGCTTGCAAGGGGCGACGGCGACGTGCCTCCCGCCCGATGTGACGACGGCGACGAGGGGATCCGGCGACGAATCGAGCGGCGAGGAGAGGACCGATTTGGAGTACACGTTGACGTAGGCCCCGATCCCGATGAATACCCCCGGCTGGCCGATCGCTCCGTCCACGGCGGCGAGGTTCAGCCATGGGAGAGGCGTGATCGCCGCCGTCGCCGCTGAAGCAGACGAGGAGAGGGGGTTCAGAAGGGAGCAGCCGCCGTCGCGGTGTATCAGGAAGGCGAGGTTGTCGACGGCGAGGTGGCCGACGACGCCGTGGCGGGGGATGGGGGTGGGGCAGCGGATGGGCTCGCCGTCGAGGTCGACGAGGCCCCCGTCGCGGAGGGCGAGCCACGGCAGCGGCGGGGGCAGCCGCGGGTGGCGACCCCGCGCGGCGCCCGCGCGCCAGGAGCGGCAGACGGCGCGGAGGCGGACGCGGTCGGGGAGGGACGGGAGGCGGAGGAGCACGAGGCCCAGCAGGTCCGCCGGGAGGTCCCCCCACGGCAATGGCGGCTGCGCCGCCGCCATCTTCCTCCTCGTCGTCGTCGGCGGCGGCGGCGGCGGCGGCGGCGGCGGTGTTTGGGAGAGAGGAATGGTGTGTGAGTGTTCTATTTAGATGGACTATTTAGATGGGCCACACGGAAGGCCCATTTCAAGCCCATGTGAAACTGAGTCTTATTGTTTGGCCCAATTAAAAAAAAGAGAGAGGCGAATTTAACAAAACTATAGATTTATTTATAAGGTATGGTATTACACAACCACATTTTTATTGTGATAAAGTTATTTAATAACTATAAAATTTAGAGTTTATAAAGCTGTAGTTGTGTGATAAAATTGAAGTTAAATATGTAATTCTGTGATACATTGTTTTAGATCTATAGTTTCATAACAAATATTCATGTTAGCTATATTGAAAAGAAAAAAAAATTATACTTGATTTGTTGTTAAAGTGTAGTGATTTTTGTTATGTATCTGTATGAGGATATGTCCAAATACATAGCCAATAGTTACTATATTTATATTTTGGAATGGATGGATTAGGATTTAGGTGTTTAGGGGTGAGGCGAGGTGTGGACTGGCCTCCGTCCCGTCAAATTCGGGTGCCCTGTGGAAAGTTGAAGGATAAAAACTTAATTAATGATATAATATGAAAATAATTTATTCTCCGTAATATATTTCATAGCAATCTAGAATGGCCTAAAATGATAATCCAATATTAGGGATTACCGGATTAGAAATTACCAGAAAGAATTAGGTCAGAGGCGCAGCAGGCGTCAGGCGGCACGATCGTACGAGAGAAAGAGGTGAGGCGTCGTTTACTCCTCTTGTTCGTTGCGATTGGCGATTGGCGAGATCCACAGTGGGAGGCGATTCAAGATTGCGAACCGGCGCAACTGTGCGAACCGGCAAAGGCGTGTAATCGAAGCCGAAACAACAAGAAAAATAACATATTTCTAGACTAGTTAGGCTACCAATTTACTTATTGAGTTGTATATCTAGTTTTGAAGTTTTGGGCTTAGGGGGACCCTGAAAATTGGGGGCCCTGTGCGGGCGCGCTGGCCGCACACCCCTAAGGACGGCCCTGCTAGAGTGCTAGGATGGATGAGAACTTTTAGTTTCCTTGTCAAACCTTCCAAGTGAGGTGAACATATTACACCTCCAATAACTCACGACATGTTCTAAAAAAAACCAATAATTCACGACATAAAGATAGAGAGGTAGGTTCTACAATGAATAAGAAATAACATTACAAAATGGTCATCAAGTCAAATATATATACAGCCCTTGTTGCCTTGGTCCTGATAGTTCATACATTGAAAAGCATGTGAAGGAACAGAAATGTTCAAATCTAGATAGGAGATGAGCATTTCTTGTTTCATAGTACATTTCTTGCTTCAATTTGGTTGGCATACGAGGCATCAGGAGTTCTCACCCCACAGAGTAACAGTGGAGTAAGTTCTCGCGTCATCATCTCTCCTTGGTTAATTTCAGTCCAAAAGATGGCTAATTACATGCTCGAATTAGATCAACTATAGATGAATATATGTCCTATAGTAACCAACCATACATTGCTTGTGTATTGCAGTTCCTGCCAAATCCAAGCGCGCCTGCGAAATTTCTGAGCACATTGTGCCATTGCCATTGTAGACAATTCACAGGCGAAATACGAAGGTTGGTCTCATTCGAAAGGTTATACGATGCAGCATTATGGCATATGCAATGTAAGTGCTTAGGTTATACGCCATGTCGATCTGGGACGCGATAGCATTGCCACGCGTTGGAAGGAATATTGAAGGACGAGGAAGAGCGGATGACAATTTGGTCTCAGATAGTATTATAGCGTGCTGTTCACAGGTTGAGAATGGTATTTTATCGAATTCATTTTGCCGAGTGGCATTGAGGTAAAACGAATGGTATTTTATCGAATCCCTTTTGCCAAGTGGCGTTGAGGTGAAACGCACTTTTAACAAATGGCATAATCTCGGATTTCTCCTAGCTAGATGAGAATGTCCTATGTAGTAACTAACTGTACATTGCTTGTGTACTATTCCCCATCTCTCTCAGTGGCAGAGTGTCGTCCGGAGCAGTCGTCGGAGCCCAGTACCACTGCCGCTCGCCACCAAGACAGAAGAACGAAAAGAGAGAGCGCAATTTTATTTATTTAGAGAAGGGTATTTTTGTTTACTCTGCCTCTACATCCAATCAGATATATGCAGCATTTTTAAATTAATTAGGAACTTAGCCTATCGAACAGGAAATTTAGCCCTCAAATAACATAATACAATTTTATTTATTTAGAGAAGGGTTTTTTTTACCCTGCCTCTACATCCAATCGGATATATGCAGCATTTTTAAATTAATTAGGAACTTAGCCTATCAAACAGGGAATTTAGCCCTCAAATAACATAATACAATTTTTTTTATTTAGAGAAGGGTATTTTTTTTACCCTGCCTATACATCCAATCGGATATATGCATCATTTTTAAATTAATTAGGAACGGAAAAGGCTATACGTACTAACTTTTTCTTACTAGATTCTTACTAACACTGATGTGTCATGCTATGAGTGCATCTAGATTTTTTTAACTTCCATCTACTTAAATTAAACGGTTGAGATGATTGTTAGTAAAAGTTTAGTAAGAAAAATTTAGTACGTGTAGCATTGCTCATTAGGAACTTAGCCTATTGAATATGGAATTTAGTCCTCAAATAACCCAATCTGAAATTCACTCCTATGGAGATTTAAACTCAGGACCTTAGGCTGCTACTCAGGTCATTGCAACTACTAGGCTACATGCCCTTTCACAAGGGGAGTGCAATGAACAGCCTGCTACGGCAAAGGCTGTAATCTTTCTCTCCACCACCATCCAAGAAACCGGAGCACATACACGAGCAAAGCAAAAAACAACCAAAGTAAAAAAATTACCACCGTCAGCTCGGAACTGGCCAGAGATCGACCAATTATCACCACTGATCGACATGAACATGGTAGGGATCAGGTACTAATTAATCTCTCTCTAATCAGCACAAACATATATATACCGTCAATGGAAATCTGGTCAACACGAGCTGATCAAAACGAACACACAACAGTTTGTTATACGCCATTTATTTTCTTTTTCCTTGATGACATCAGTTCGCCGGAGGCTGTTTCTGATCACGGCGGATGGCGATGGCCGCGGATCCATGGGGACTACACCGACATGTTGCAGGATGTGGATGAGAGGCTACTGCCGTCAGAGACAGCGCCAAACTTTAAAATATTTGAGTATGAATAATTTCGAAAATGTTTGTCATAAACATAGAACCATGTGTATAGAATAGTGTAATCCATTTCCATTATTAACAAAATGTGTATAGATTAGTGTTAAAAAGTACTTTAGTAAAATTTATATTTATTGATATTATATATATATTATAATAGAAAATGGTGGTCAAATTTATTTTTCGAAGACCGCGTCCTTATTCAAAACCATTAGTATTATCAGCTCTTCGGGAGTAGTAGCCAATAGCTAAAAATATCACAAGAAACAAGGTCGAACCTTGATAGACCTAAGGACGTCATCCCATGGCCTAGAACACGGGGGCATTTTCGTCCCCACCTTGTAAAAGGCCATTGTGTATCATGTTTCTTGACCCTATTCCTCGATCCTATCGACATGGGAAGTTTGCAACTATTTAATTTGCAGTCTAATAGGCCTTGATCAATACTAGTTCCATACCAAAGAAAAGCCTATGGAATTTTCACCTGGACAGTGCATTTAATTATTGTGCTATACCTTTTTCTCTATAAAAGATAAGACGAAGAAGAGCATATTGGAGTACACCATATGATAATGTGACTGCTTGTTCAATGTCTTTTTTTTTTAGGTTTGGCAGGTATTGGGAGCTTTTACTTTACCAATTTGTTGATTCTAGCTGTGCAAAATCTTCCTTTGGAGTGTTGTCTTGTACACGGGTAGGCCAGGGGGGATGCTATGACTTATGAGAGTCTGCAGCATTGACAGTTTGCTTCAGTTGTCTTTTACTTTCACTTTTGTATGGTTTTAGGCCCTGTTTAGTTCCCACGTAAAAATTTTACAACCTGTCATATCGAACGTTTGAACACCTGCATAAAGTATTAAATATAGGCTAAAAAAATAACTAACTGCACATGTTGTGACTAATTTACGAGACAAATCTTTTAAGCCTAATTGCTCCATGATTTGACGATGTGATGCTACAGTAAACATTTGCTAATGACGGATTAATTAGGCTTAATAAATTCATCTCACGATTTACTGACGGATTCTGTAACTAGTTTTTTTATTAGTACCCGAACACCCCATGTGACACCCTATATAAGACCTGATGTAACACGCCAAAATTTTACATCGCTGGATCTAAACACCCCCTTAATCCTATTGTCGATTGTATACCCATTCTCGCTGATCTTATCTTCATAAATCCCATCGGTCGGCATACTTTCCCCAGCCCATGGCTTGAATAATTGCATCATCATCAAGTCAAATATATATACAGCCCTTTGGCTTGGTCCTGATGGTTCATACATTGGAAGATTATGTGAAGGAGAAGAAGTGTTGTAGGCTAGAAGAGCATGTGATGAACCTTTCTTGTTTCACAAAGACAATGAGTTGTTTTCTTGGCGTAGGAGGCATCAGGACTACTCACCCTCAGGGTTCACCTTACCGTTTTGGGGGGGGTTACCGACCCCCCGCGGTATGGTGGTTACCGCGGTAACCGTGCAGTTACCGCGAAAAACCGCACAAATTTCGTTTCCAAATTTTTGAATTCAAAATCCACGGTATGGACACGGTAACCGCACGGTTTGGTACGGTAACCGCGGTAAGACGACGGTAACCGCGATATGTTGGAACTGAAATAAGAAAAATGAAAAAAATAATAGAAAAAAACTAAAATGTGAGTATTTTAGTTAATTAAGATGTGGTTATACAACAGAAAAATTCGGCATGACCTACTCTATATTGTGGAGTTCAAATCAATACAATAATTCATAACATTATAACAACAATAACAATCATCAATCTCACATTTCAAAGCATAACGATGTCCACATGTAGGTCCAGAATAACAATACAGTCCAGAATAACAATATAGTCCACAATAACAATAGAGTCCACAGTATAATGTCCACGATTACAATTCTAGTTCGAATGAAAGGAAATAAACAAGGACATGCATAGCTACGCATTCCACTGATTATATGCCATATTGTACTCCTCTGTGGACATGAGCATCAAGCCATGTGAATGTAGCAACCCCGCCTTGTATTCCTCCCAACTTTGACCTGTCCATGATGATGTTGTTTGCCACTGAGCGTACAATTGAGCATACCACTGAGGTTCTTGCCATTCATACACCCATGTAGTAGCAGGATAATCAGAAGCTTGGGGACGGTTGTACACATACGTTGGATAGCCACTTTCAAAGCTAGAGGCACTGAATGAGCTAGAGCTATCCTGTTGTATGTCACTGAATTGTTGCTGTTGTCGGACTCCCGGTGCAATGGTAGTTCGTTGAGAGCTTGGAGCACCATGATCCTGGTCCTGAGTAGCATGAGTGAAGTCGCCCTCACCTGCAAATCAAAAAATTGCAAGAAAATTATCCAGTACTGAATTGGAAGATGAAGGTTGAAATTGCAACTGAATTATATCACACCAGTGAATTGAACGGGGCTGTGGTGATCTGATTGTTGGGTGTGACCCCTAGGAGGCACATTAGTAGTGCCTTGGCCTCCTTAACCATCGTCGTCGCCGTCATCTGTTTCAGTTCTTGAGCTACTATCATTGGACTCTTGGTACTCTGGGCTTCCTTGGGTCTCTTCATCGCTATCAACACTAGTCGATCGTGGACCCTTGCCCTTTACCTTTTTAGATGGACGTGCTTTTGGCGGCTTTCGAGTCTTCCTTTTCCCAATATGAGTGTCACCTACATTCGTATCAGCCCACTCAGCAATACTAGAAGCTCCCGTGGTCCTTCGCAGGTCATCCAAGTTGACTAGGTCAGACACAAGTTGACTAGGCAGGGGAGCGTCACTCTCAGCTGAATCTTCATCTAGTTCGGGGCAAGCATTAGAGCGAGCATTGTCCATCCAGGCACTGATATGATTGTTAGTTTCATAGAATGAGAGGTCCGCTAATCTTTGAAGGGGATCATCGTCCTCCACCCTAATTTGGGCATTTGCTTGCTGAATTCGAAGGCGAAGGTTGTAATTCACGTACACTAGCTTGTTGAGCTTCTTGTGGGTAAGTCTATTACGGACCTTCGTATGTACGAATGCGAATGTGCTCCAATTCCTTTCACATCCACTGGAGGAGCAACATTGACCAACCAAACGCAACGCAAGCTTCTTCAAATTCGGCGTGTCTGAGGCGAACATAGACCACCATTGTGCTGCAAAAGCCAAGTAACATGTCATTTCATAATTCTGAATACATCAAGATCAATTAGATATATCATAGTTCCATGATTAGAAACATACCAGGTGAAGTTTTCCCATCTATGGCCATCCTTCTTGCTAGTGCCCTCCCAAATTCACCCGTCTTACGTCGGTACATCTCAACCTCCAGCAAAGCGGCGGCAGCCGTATCGATATCCGTCATCCACTCGAATGCCTGTCGGAGGTCTTGGAAGACAGTAGCACTTGGAGAATACGCGTAGTGCGTCCTAGGGTTCAATGCGGCAGCTACAAAACATGGCACAGGTTAAGTAAGAGTTACATAATATGCCATGTGGATTATGTTATGATCAATATTTACCGGCATTGATGAGAGTCTCATTGGTTAGGTTGTGCATCCTTCTGTTCACGATCTCCATGTATGCTTCAAACTTGTCCCTTTGATTCGCAAAAAGACTGTCGTACTCCATTTTGAGCAACTGATATCTCAAAAGTACCTCACTCAAATTGGGGTTCTTGTCCTCGTCAGCAAACCGAAGGAATGAGTACATAGGTTGGACAGAATTCACTACTGCCTCTAAGTTCTCCCACCAAGACAGACTAGATAGACATGCATGTGCATATTTACCTTCCAAAGTCCCACTAAATTTGCTTTGCATGAAGACAGAGGAAGCCATCCATTGCATGAAAAGATCTCGCTTCCTAAGGAAACTCTGGAGAAACATGTAGTTTGTTCCGAACCTTGTAGCATTCCACTTAACCAGTTCACCACCTATAGCTAAGACCATCATAGCATGCAACTTGTTATGATTGTATAGCCATCTGCAAATTTTCCTAGCACTCTCAATCACCATTTCGTGGTCTGGCATTTTCCCAACCTCCTTAAGCATCAAGTTAACTGTGTGTGCCACACAAGGTTGCCACACAATTGTCTTGTATTCTTGCCGTAGTAGTCTGCACGCCTTCTTGTAGTTAGAGCCATTGTAAGTGATAATTTGAACAACATGCTCCGAGCCTATTTCGCGTACTACCTTCCTTATCTCCTGCATTGGTAGATAACATAATAAAAATTAGTCCATGCCCCTAACACTGACGATAACAGGTGATGAAGTAATTTGTTGCATGAACCATACATACCTTCAGCACAAAGTTAGCATCCTGGCTTTGCCCGGTCGCATCAATGGACTTGTGGAAAAACATTATTCCATTGCAGTATATCAGAAAATTGATGACCGACATACTCGTCGGACCTGTCCAAGAATCACACATTATAGTAACACCGTACTCATCCCAATCCTTCTTGAACCTATCAAATTGCTTCTTCACATCCTTCTCTGTAGAATCAAGATATTTTCCATCTATCTCGTTACCAGTTGGAGAAGGTACACTTTCACCTACAATTGACGTATGAAATAAGTAGTGCGCAATGAGTTAGAAAAAAAGAAGTTCCTTAATAGATGCATACGTACCCCACTTTTGTGTCTCCCGAACGGCGCTCACAAAGTATGGATTATCGGCGTTTCTACCAGGAATGCCGGCGGTAAAGAAGAACCTTGCCCATGACTCACCAATGGCTTGCCTAGCTTGCTTCCCCTTCTTTGTGAAGAATCCTGTGTCAATGCGTGGCTGCACAGGGGCCTTGGCAGATGCTAGGTTGTAATCTCTCACAGCAGGTGACTCCCTATGAGACGTAGCCCTTCGTAGCATATTGGTAATTGGGTTACTTCTACCTTTCCGTGCCTCCGGCTGAGCGGATCCACTCCCACCGCCATGCTCATAAGTGCCACCACGCTCCTCAACATCCCTCCTAAAGTTTTCGTCTTGTCGTGAGACTGCAATGGCTGCTTCCATTTGTTCCTCCTCGTCGGCATCACCTGTTAGGTCATAATAGTTGACCCTTGCTGCTTCAACCCTTCTTCCGCTATCACTCTTACGCTGGTCACCTGCATCTTTTATCCTGTCCAACTCACGGCAGAAGAACTCACGGACATCCGGAGGCACTGAATTGCAATATGTAACCCCCTTCCCTCTTGCAGCCAAGTGTTGCTTTAGTCTTGTTGCCCCACCACCGCCCCTCTTTGTATGGCAATACTTACAGCGCCATCCAGGTGGGATATTCTCCCCGTGCTCCCACACAGGGTCCCTACTATCTGACATCTCCACCCTGTATCAAATGCATGAGAAATTATCACTGCTAATTATAAACATACCTCCCATTATGCAATAATACGACGTAATTATATGTACACTGGTAAGCATGCATCCAAATTCTTCCATACTATGACGTATTTAATTTAACCTATATGTACATAGACCAAAGCAATCAAATATACTTCACATGCATGGTTTTAGCCAAGCACGGGCAACCAAATGCCGAAATAAACTCATATTCCCAATGTATTTCACATGCATATTGGTAAAAATATGTTCTATTGATATGTCCATGCATATCACAGTAAAAAATACCATACCACGGTTCAAGCCATGGTAACCACGGTAGGGTGGACGGTTACCACGGTTTTCACACGATTACCGCACATACGTATATCGTCTCATAGATTACGAAGCCGATGGTAACCGTACAAAACCGCATGGTTACCGCTCCTAACCGCGCGAAAACCTTCAAAACGGAGGGATTACCTCTTGCCCGTCGACCCAGGCGGTTACCGTCGCGTACCGCGCGGTTACCGCCGCTTACCGCGCGGGAACCGGCCTCGCCGGCGCGAAGGCGGCGGATTTGGCGCGGGCGCACGCCGTCGCCCCTTCGGTCCTGAGCGCAGCTACGCGAGAGAGGGGAAAAACGGTAGGATTCGCCAGAGAAACGAAGCAGAGGCTTCCAAAGATATTTTCCTCCCATTGTGGGCCTTATTGGGCCTCGTGAACAGTGCATACTTGGCCCATTCCATTTAATCTTTTTTCTTTTTTATAATTCACAATAGGTTTTGCGCTCAAATTTGAATTTACCTGCATCTTTTTGATGAAATTTTTTCACCATAACAACATACAAAACAAGCTTTACATCCATGATTTTTTTTTGATTTTTTTCGATTATTTTTCAAATTTTTGAATTTGAGCAAAATTTGCCCAAACCCTACCGCCGGTTTTCGTTACCGACCCCCCACGGTAAGCCCGGTAACCGCGGTTACCGCGCGGTTACCGGCGAGAAAGTGAACCCTGCTCACCCTACAACGTGACACTACTGTAAGTTCTTGCCTCATTATCTCTCTTTTCTTTCAGTCAAAAAAATAGCTTACAAGCTCAAATTAGATCGATTTGATGAATGCCGTCCTACAGTAACTAACTATAAATTTGCACGCGTACATATTGCAGTTCTTGCAAAATCCTAGAGTCAGCGAAATGTTTGAGCACATTAGTCCATTGGAATTGGAGACATTTCACTGCCAAAATACAAATGTTGGACACATTCAGAAGGTTCCTTGGTGCAGCCTCATATCATGCCTGCAATTGAATGCTTGGGAGGCACAACTATGTTCTAAAAATGCCGGGTCAGTTGAAGGATTTGGACGATCAAATCTTATTAATGCCGAGTTGCGGAAATGACAAAATCAGTTATTACCCAAAAGAAAAAGGGAAAAAGCAGAATTAGAAACAAAGCATCAACAAACTACATTTATCGGAAGGTCGAAGATAATTTGGTGTAATGTAGAACATCAATATGCTTCATGAACTCAAGGTTTAGTAAGATATATCCTCATCAGTTCCGTCTTGGAGGCGTAGAAGCCAAAATCAGTGTGAAGGCACCTTTTGATGATTTTTGTGTATATATGTTGTCACACTTATGTTATTAAATTTGGTCGGTGTACGTACTTTCGGTAGGATCAAATCCCTAACTTGGTGTGATAAATTCGGTGCAGTTTTTACGTGACGTGATGATAGCTTTCCTGCATAGTTTTTCTTTAGGGATATTCAGAATTTTCATCAGATTTAATATTTTACCCTCGTGTGCTGATCAACTGGGATCTCTCCTCTCAATGGAGAGATATACTAACATTACATGAAAGGTAGGTGCAGAATACTTCTTGGCTGCAAAGTAACTGTCCTCAAGGAGGGATCAAATAATTCATCTGTCAGTGACATGGGTGATCTCGCACAACAGGATCCGCCCCTGCGTAAATCGATACTCACAAAGGTTTACTAAATTTTCGCCAACTTTAAACAAAAATTTACTAACAGGGGTTGAATAAATTGTATTTCTCCCTTTATGTTGGTGGCTTTATAACGTGTCTTCTCTTTATTTTTGGTTAGATACTTTATTTTGATTTTAAAACCAGGTACATTGTACTACGCGGATATAACTTCTGTTGAAGCAAAAGGCTGGATTTTATCCATTATCGAAACAAAAATACCTTGCTGCCAATTTTGCTCCATATAAGATGAGACATAAAAGCCCAAGTGGCAAGTGCTGCAAGCTGATAGAGTGAAATGATAAGAGTGGATCAGACCAGTGGCCCGGTTGCTATGCTAGGCCTGGGATGCACCAGGAGCTGTTTGCTCACAACGGGACAGACATGGTGATGCCGCAAGGCGCTGCCCAAGAGGTGAAAGGAGTTGCCATTCCCCCCAATCCAGCATCAGGTTTACCATCGCCAAGTAAACCTGACTCTTGCGATGGAGCAATACCGCCGCTTACTACTAGCCTTTGTTGGATTTCATTCTCCTTGGTGCACATAATCTACAATGGCTAGGTGATCCCAACTGCCATGTCCTGTACGTGAGATATATCCTTGCACATTGTTGAGCTGATCACATTAAATTTTGGGCCAATCAGTAAAACTCTCTGCGGTTATTTTGGGACAGAGTGAGCTGATTTCAGTGTCTGCTTATTGTTAATTGAATCCCTTATAAATCGACATGACTTCCACTTATTTCGTTCTTTTTTTTAAACGGCATGCACCAGACAGTGTGACATGTGCATGTAAATCATGTGGTTTGTTAGTCCTTGATCTTTTCATATGTAGTTCAAATTAATGTTTTCCACTTTGTGTGATATGAATATATCATACAAAAAATCTCTAGAAAATCATACGAGTTCAATAACAAGCTTCCTTAGTCTAAATAGAAGAATTCTCTAAAAAATGATATAAAAAGTTTGTAAATGAACAAGTACATGGTTACGAGCATGTTGATGTGTCTCTGACCCTGGTCCCGCTCAACCCTTCGAACTTGCTTGCGAGTTGTGACTCCAAGATCCCATTTTATTATTTTGACTCTATATAAAGTGTTGGGACCAAAGAGAAGTTTGAATTTTTGCACAAGCATTTTCATAGGAATTTCGAAAAATAAAATCATCTATCGTGGAAATCCTTGAATTGTTATAAGTAAACTGCAGAGATGATGCACACTGGTCTCCAACTAATCCTAAATTCTCCCACATTTTATATGTCATCCATGTACCATGTTGGAACATTTTACATATGTTGCCATATCACGCCATTCATGAATCTATAATCCTACAGCGAACCTTTATTTTTTGTGACACATGAGGGCATAACTAATTTCTTGCCTATCCTTTTTTTTATCTAAATTAATTGGCTCAACAAGACGGCCGTGAGTGTTCAACACTTAGTGGTGACATATGGTGGTGTGGTCTCTTTTTGTTCCATAAAAGAACATGCAGGTGATTGAGGCATCATGAGCTCTTCTATTACATCTACGAATCTTCGATTGTACCGAACATCATGACCCCCAAAGTGTAGACCTCAAATTTTGATCCTATGAATTTGCCATGCCAATTTGGTACAAATGTCGAGTACGTACGTGAGATCATGGGAGCATGCATTTGAGCTCTTTTGGCCACAAAGAAGTGCAGATAGGAGGATCGGAGAACTATGGCAGGCATTGATCTGATAGAGAGGATGAGCAAGACAAGGTGGCAGATCCTGTCTTCTTGCCATGGACAACAATTGGCCTGGGAGGCATAGGGTACAAAACTGGTTCTCAAGTTGAAAGATCAAGATCTTCATTCATCAGTCTCCGTTGGACATCAAGAGTCAATAGTTGTCCAGTGGAATGCTCCTGCACTTAGCTTATTGTAAAAGGTTGAATAATCATAATCGCATTCCACAGGAAAAATTAATGTTGAGGTGATTGATTTGGCATTTGTTGAATTTTTTTTAGATAATGAAAATGATTTACATCTCTGGTCTCCACCATAAGGCACAGAACCAATGATTTTTGTTATATGAAAATCAAGCCATAAGGTGATGGGACAAACCCCAACTAAAATTCTAATTGCTGAATAAAAACTCTGCATCCCGGGATCATTTTTTTCATGAATCATGATCCGTGCTTTCAGTCTATCATTTTCAAAGGGACTACACTTTTTGCAGGCAATTAAGAGATAATACTGTTCTTCATTGCCCTACAAAAAGATGTCACAAGAGCAGAGAGGCAGAGATCGAGCTCATATTATTCATATGGTCATATAGAAGAGAACTCCAATGGTGTGTGAGCATGGTAGCTAGGCCTAGGAGGCGTTGGGAACCTTTTTCTGCCACAGGCTGAAGACAGTACTGGATGTAATCCTTCAGCGCACGATAGAGTTGTTAAGCTCCTCCAGAGCAAAGCCACTAAGTGTGTGTCTGATTGCTCATAATTAAACTACTTGCTAGCTAGTTACCGCTTCTAAACTTTTACACTTCACTGAATGAGACCCTTTCAATACACTAAAAATATGTTGATCAGTATATTAGTATACAAGCACATGGTAGCGGCATACTGAAATACAACACTTCGAAGGTGGAAATGGAACTGCTTTGAATCAAAAAGTACATCGATCCTTATGCTTTATAACCATCTTCGTTGGTCCATAGAAGCACATGTGAAGGGAAAAAAATAACTTCTCTACCCTGACGTGAAATGAATAAATAACTCATGGGCTATTGGTGTTATAACAGTTCACTGTGTTTTTGTATCAATTAGCACGAAGTTTAGTTATTCATTGGAAGGACTCACTACTACAAAACCCATAATAGCTAGGTACCAGCTCATAGGTGCCGGTTAATTTAAATTCAGTACCTATTGGTCTTTTCTCTTCTTCACGGGATGAAAAAAATATAGAACCAGCACCTTTGAGCAACTATAGTTGGACACCAATACGATTAGTGTCAGTTCTTTTTAATGCAAGTTTTCTGTTACTAACATTTTTTATCTTTTAAATACATGTCCATGCAAACAAAAATGTTTCTTATACTCATGTCCACATGACAACAGATCTCTACAGAACATATATTCAGGCACACTTAACTCATTTATACAATATGGTAGGTGCACATGCATTGAACTACAATGTAGTTGAATGCATACACGATAATACGAAACAAGATCGGACATTCTAGATTTTTTCCGCTTTTTAAAATTTCTCGATGCTATAGTACATTTCATGGAAAGACCCAAACCTCCATACCGACAAACTCTATTAGGCTTATAAAAGAGAAATCAGGAGCTCCAAGCTAAGAGAGATAAAGAGTCGTCTGTGGTGAGTGCTGGTTCAGATGGAAGAGTAAAATTAGATCTAGTGCATTGCTATGTTAGGCCTAGGAGGCACCAGGAACTTCCTTGTTTGGTGCACCAGGAGCTGAAGCATTGCAGGAGACTAGAGACCAGCATTTTGGTCTTTCAAATCATCAGCAGGATACACATGCACGGGACTTCTTAGTGGAATAGAGCGAGTTGACAAATTATTCAGCCATAGATTCGATTGATTAGAGACACGGTCGTGTGGCGGTTGATCAATGAACTGGAACATTGGCACGTCCAAAGGATGTGCTTTTTGGAGATTCCATATGCATTCTGGCAAAGGCCATGTACAACATTGGTGTGCAAGGATATGATATATGTATTGAATTATTTAGAGAATTGTTGGTAGTCAACTGAATTTTTATGATAAATGGCATTGCAAGGATGAGCTTTATGGTTAATTGGATGCTAGCTTGGATTATGTAGAAAATTTGTGGTTGACTCGTGTCATAAACTGAAAGCCCACGAGCTTGATCGATGTGTAAAATAGTTAGTTTCATTCTCTTCAAGGAATTGCAGTATTTTACTCTTGTAGTCTTGTACCAGCTAACTTCTGTGAATTTTGTTGACTGATTGATGTACCAGCCTGAGTTTTGAATTTTGTTAATTGCACACACAACACACAGTACTATGTCCCTGAAAGACAGAGTATATAAAACCGTGTAACCAAGAAATCTGTTTTTATTTCACTTACACAAGTACAATTCATGAACACAGACCAGTGAATTTTGATTGATCATTCCTTGAAATGAAGAAACAACCTTATTTCTTATGACTGATGAAAATGCCATGCCTATTCAGTTTGTCATCACAATTTTTTTTTTCATTTTGTGCTTTGTACTAACCAGACACCTTCCTTCCTAGAGGAAAGAATTTTATAGTCCTTAAAAAAGTACCTTGAGGTAACTAAATTTTACACTAAAATTTTTTGTACCTTGAGGTATTTAGTACCTAGAGGTACTGAATTTTACACCAGAAATATGGTACCTCTAGGTACCTTTTCAAAAATGATAAAATTACACTCCTTCCTAATGAATGATGCGTCAATCAAAAGTTTGTCACGTTTGAAGTCTGAAGTCTGAACTTTGAACCTAATTGCTTTGAGCAGCCTTGGCATTGGCCTGACAAGGTGCCATATATTTGCAGGAAAATGCCTTCATGAACATTTAGCAGCTAAATTCCTCAAGAGATGCTCAGCATTACTGCTAGATACGGTAGACTCTGCATATGTTGGTTGCACAATGAACTATACATAACTTGATACTGGATTATAGATGCTGCATATATAATTACATGGAATCAAATATATAGTACATCCTTCAATCGATAGATCATGGCCTCTCTTGGTCCATATATCTAGCTAGCTATAAGAGATGAATAGCTAGCTAGCAGTAACAGATGGATAGTTAGATATACATCTGTCATGGAGACTGCTTCTATCACTTTGCCATGAGGCCTAGGAGGTATTGGAAAAATGTTGTCTAGCAACTCTAGCAATTTCCGGGAAATTGGACAGGAAGCTAGGCCCCTACCCACAGCGTCATAGTGCAACTCCCCTGCTTATACTATAGAGAGTGCAGACATGGAAAGATCAAGGTTGTAAAAATATGCTATCCTCGACTGAGGAATTTCGAACTATCGTACATCACTACATTTCTTTGTTCTCTTGCCATTGTAACTACTTCTTGAATGATACTATTTCTAGTCCTGCTGCTGTATGCACAAGCACAATGAACATGTAGACATTTCATAGTTAACTGTATTGAATCAAATATTAATACATCCTTACATACTATGGTGTCATGGTCCATAAAAGAGAAGTCAAAGAAGCATGAGTAAAGATAAGGTGCTCAATACTTGATTTTAAGAGCTCATATGATCCGTGTGTAAATTGCAACAATGCACAATATAGCTGTAATCTGTTAACAAGAAGTCCAAGAGTTATTCAAACATCATGAGTTCCGACTTCTGAGCCCTTGTGCTGATAATGTGCAACTAATTTTTTAGACAAGTTAATGGAACATGGACAGAGCAAAACATGCCAACACTGATGACTGCAGGCTCATAGCATGTCAAATTGAGGAGGAGCCAATGTAGCTTTGAAAAGCAAGCAATAATGTACAAACATGTACTACAGAAGTGGAATGTTTCCTCTCTTTGTATTGTTCCTTGTGCTAGACAGAGATCAAGTTTGTTTTTCATCACCATACTCATCCTCTTTGGATCATTTTGAAGTTACCAGGAGTTTCTCCGCTGTTGTAATGTGCTAGTAATAACTGTTGCTGCTGTGGTTTTATTGATTAGCCGTATAACGGTTTCTATAAAAAAAATATCACATCATGCATAAGCTGGAATTTTAGTTACGTTATCCCATATCTAAGAAAATAACACTCTAAAAAAACACAAATATTAGAGAACGACCTAATATCAAAAAATTAGAAAGGATGATGCTTCGAACCGAGGCTAGCTAGTCCACCACCTTGTGAATCTAACCGGAAGACTCCTAGGATATTAAATTCATAACTGTACTGAAATTTGTCGGTTATGTTCAACACTGTCACCTAATTTCATTGGGTCGAACTGAAATTTATCTACAACAGCATGGGCAGTTTAATTTATAGTGAGATCGGTAATTTTTCAATAAACATATATACTCCCTATGTTCTACATTATAAGACATTTGGACATCTCCATCCGTCATCTAGATACATTAATATCCATATGAATTTAGACACATATATGAAGCATACAAATGGATCCATACATGAATCTATTTGAACCCCAAAACGTCTTACAAAGGAAGTAGTGGGGATAGGCCCCAACAGATGAAGTGCCCAATCTGACATGACTGCATCTGCTGCTGAGTTAATACATGTAGTACATTTCGATTTCAGATGCATATCATATACAATCTCTTTTGGCCCATGAAAGATATTAGAGGCTAAGACAAACATGCCGATATATAGCAGTGAGTTCAGAATCATTTAGATACCACCAAACTGAAAATGCATTTACTTCGTTTTGTGGCTATGTAGGGTTGGGAGGCATCGAGAGTTACGTTATCACAAGTGCTGTATTTTCAATGAGAGTTTTACGAATTTTGGAGTGCTCGGTATAAGCCATGGAACCCAAGGGAAACATCATGAGGAGTTACCCCAGAGTGCAGTACGTACTGGGAAAACCAGCTCCTTTGTGGTCTAGTGGCGACTTGATATGATAGGATAGTCCGATCTCATCTCGCCTCCATCTGTCTTCTCTGACAACTGCATATGTCTGCTTATTCACCGAATATGGACTTCCCTTTTATCAACATTTATTAGTGATTAAAAATAAATTATGTGTGAACTGTGTTCATGTTATGTGTCGTCGACGAGATGACGTTCGCCACAAGGCGTTGAGGTCTGTACTCTGTTTTTTGGAAGGCAGAGTATGTAAAACCTTGGAACCAAGACAAGCAGATGATTTATTTCATTTGCTAGAGTACACTTCATGTGACCAAGGAAGCTGAACACTCCTGCATGTCCATGTGTTCAAGCAAAAAAGAAAAAAGAATCATGAACAGAGAACTGTCAAATCAACCGACCAGTCCATTTTGATTCATCATTCCAAGAATTGAAGAAAAAAAGTGGCTAACTGAACAATTTACATGAATACATGCCTTGTAGGTGCTATATTTTCGTTTCGAAAAAAAAAGAAGGAAAAAGGTGGTTAACTGCTTAACTGAACATCTATACATGAGTATGCCTCTCATAGGCACTGAATAACTAACAACTTGTAATCAAATAGAAGTACATCCTTGTGTAGTTGTGTGATATATATGTTGATCTCTTTCCTCTCTATAAAATAGCTTGTGATGAATAAGCACAAGTAGAGCAAACACTGGGTGATAGCTAGTTCTGTTCATGGAGGCTGCTCCTCTGACTTTTGCTGTGGTAGGACTAGGAGGCACCAGGAGCCCTTGTGTTAGATTGGGCTACCCTGAATTTACCAAAAGGTCTTGAGCATTAACTGTGTCCTACATGCAGTTCAAACAGTTCCCTCTAAGATGTCGCAGCTGATGTGATGAAGCCATCAAACCAGTGCTTGACAGATGTTACTTGAAACACATTTAGCTCTTGTCCAAAAATGATGGATGAAGTGTCAAAGCGTCCAAATATGATGCCATTTAATTAAATTTGGTATGGTTACTGCCAACTGAATGTCCACAAGCACCTCTAGATCACAGTCTACTGGTTAGGTTGAGTTGGCCAGAAATGTTCAAATAAATTTCGCCTAATATTTTGATTTATACGCAGTTCCGGTCTCCCAATTTAAAACTGAATGCATCTAGCCATGGTGACATGGTGAACAGAAGAAAGCTCCGCGGTGATGAGCAAGTGCATTCCATGTGGTCGCGAGTTGTGTGGAGTCAAGATGCAATGCAAAACCATATATATTGGCAGGAAAATTCTAGTCAAGCTAAAGCATGAACGCCTCAAAATGCAACGGAAATTGTTAGACCTTCATTGGCCTATAAAAGAAAAATCACAAGAGATGAGAAGCAGAGACTTGTCAGCTAATGCTCGAATGGAAGTAACAGTGTAATAGTAGCTCCAGTGACTTGTCAGCTATCGCTTATCCATGGTAGCTAGGCCTAGGAGACACCGGGAGCTTTCCTGATATGTGTGGACTCAGAGATATAGTGGATCAAGTTTTGAATAGAGCACTGAGGGGGACAGAAGACCAGCATCTGAATCTTGTAGATGTTCAGCAGGATACAAATGCATGGGAATTCTCTTCAGGACAAAGGCCTTGCTGAGCTGATGATGGACTAGGTGATATTCAGTACTGATATATGGACTTGTTCATATTGTGGTACTGAAGCATAGGCTTTGTCTCGGTACATTGGGCGACTGTAAATTTGAATATAGCATTTCGCTCTTCCTAATGGTTCATCTGTTGTGACTTGTGAGTACAAAGAATACTAAAACCAACATAGATATTTAGATTTCAATTCCTAACTCCAAATTTTGTTGAAATTGGATACACTTCAAAACTGAAGATACGTACTATCCCTGATGTACATGTTACGTCTGAATTTTGGCGATTTATACAAAAATGATCACCAGTTTTACTGTCTCTCCCTCACTCATCAAATATATGGTGCCACATGGTAGCATGGTGATACTGTAGCACCTGATGCTCCCTTGAATAATTGTGCATTTTGTGACCTTGTGTAGATATAGAGAACACTTCTCATCCTCCATATATGAATGGCATGAGAGCTAGCACTGTTAACTGATGAGTGAGAGAGAGAGAGAGAGAGAGAGACACGGTAAAACTGGTGAGTGCATGTCTATAATCTGCATGGATGTTGGAAACTCTGCTCACTGATCCTATTGAAACAATTCCCATGGTCAGGATGGGATGCATTGGGAGTTCGACTATCCCTGTCTTTGCTGAGTCTACATCGTCCATGACCCATTGAAAATAACACATGAGAGTAACGAGAGTAGCTACGCAGATGGAATTCCTTGTATTTTCAGAGCAGCATGGACACTCTTTCTTGGATGCGTCGTTTATGTGTTACATCCTCCATTCCAAAATATAAGGCACAACCACCCTTAACACAAAGACCAAGAAACAATTATTATCATCTCCTAGTTTGGACCATCCTAATAAATATAATGCATGCATCTAATAGAATTAGAGATCTTGAGAGTGGGGGATTTAAAAAATAATAATTCAATGGAGAAGATGTCCTAGTTAATTGTATGCATGCATGCATGCCTTATATTATGGAACATCAAAGAAAAGTAGTTGTGCCTTATATTATGGAACAGAGGGAGTACCAAGTACATATGAATCCACTGTTCCAAGCTTACTGTCACTACCAGAAAGAATGACGTTTTGGTTTTATGTATGTGCTGCTGTGATTTAATTGATTATCACTACTGCAGTTTTCTAGAAACCAAAATGCAGAAATCTACATAATTTTTTTTTGGGTTATGTACACAAAGGCCTCACCATTCACTCACTGGTCCTTATATGCACATAAAGGCCTCGTTTGGCTTATAAAAGAGGAACCAAGAGCTATGAGCTGAAAAGGGACAGAGTCGTCCATAATGAGTGTTAGTTCACAACTTCGCATAGAAGTGAAACTGGCTCCAGTGTCTTGTGAACTGTCGCTTGCCCATGGTAGCTAGGCCTAGGAGGCACCGGGAGCTTTCCTAATATGTGTGGATGCTGAGACAGTGGGTCGTGTTTTCGGTAGAGCATTGAGGGGGGCAGAACACCAGCATCATACTCTTACCTGATAAAGATGCATGGGAATTGTCTGTAGGACAAAGCGATATGATGTATAATCATGAGGCCCAAGGATGAGACCTTGTTGAGCCATTGATTGGAAAAGAGGATTTTCCGTAATCATGGACATGATTCATATTCATGAACTGGAGCTTGGTAGTTCTCTTAGTACATAGCTAAGCGAGCATAAATTTGAACTAGCATTTCGCTCTCATCCTAATGGTTCATTTTGTTGTGTGTACAGGAATGTAAATACCAAAGTGGATATATAGTTTTGAATCGCTAAATACAACGTTCGTTAAACTTGCATATACTTCAAAACTAAAGAAACGGACTATCTCTGATGTACATCTTACGTCTGAATCTTGGCGATTTATACTAAACTGGTCCCTGACTTTCTCCTGGTGGTGTGACAAACACTCCATTTGGTTGCCTAATCTTGGAGATATATATTTGAAATTGCAGCCAAATTTTACTTCCCTTGTTTCAACCATAAATTGAAATGAACTGATCAGCTGATTATTAAATCATAGCTTTAATCGAATGGTGAGCTACATACAACTCTAAGCAGTGACAATTGCACAATGGATCGGCACATACATACTGAATAATTAATTACATCGAATCAAATATTATATCCTAACAAGATATTGCCAGAATATAGGCCTAGGATGCTCAGCAGTGCTGGCCTTCTGGAAAAGGTCATCTTGTCGCAAGCATGTACTGGATTACGCAGAGAGCTGGCAGTTGATTTGTGTCATGAACTGAAAGCACACCAGCTCGATGTGTAATACAGCCGGTTTCAAAGAATTGTAGTGTTTAACTCGTATATCTGGTAACTAATGAGAATTTCCTCAATGGATTAATGCATCTGGGTGAATTTCTGAATTTTCTTAACTGCACACACACGTAACAGTCTGTACTCTGTTCCTGAAAGACAGAGTATATAAAAACCTTGTATCCGAGATCACTGATTTTCTTTCACTTATTAAAGTACACTTCATGAACAGAAAGAACCAGTCAATTTTGGCCGATCATTTCTGACTTTGTGCGTGTTCAGTTTACCAGGGTCTAGTTTCGTTGTTGCTCTTTTCATTTTGTGTTTTGTACTATAGACCCATTCCATCTTGATACAATGATGAACAAGTTTTCTGCGTATTCCCAAATAAATTTGTCAGGTATGAATCTCAGGACATTGGGAGAAACTAGAGTTTTGACATTGGCCTGACAAGGTGCCATTTGTAAGGTGTCAAATAGTTGCATCTATCTGCCACATCAAGTGATTGGGCCGGACACCGCTTCACATGGGTCTACCGATGGAAGAAAAATAGTATTGCAGTATCTGCAATACTGCTCTCCCTACATTACTTCATCCATACATACATTTATCAATCTTTAAAGTATTTTTTTCTAAACTGCTTATATGATATAATATCTGATTACACCATCGTATTCGTTGTAATTAAATATTTATGATAAGATATCATACGATTCAGTGTGCATTTTCATTATATTTCATAAAATTTAGGCAACTACCTGCTCTTATTCTTTTTCCTACCATACTAATTACTCTCTCTCCACTCCATGCATGCACGCATGCATGTAATGATCTTCAAAATAATTTTTCTCCTAAACTATTTATCCAATCTACGATCCAAACGCAACATTGTATTTGTTGTAATTCATTTTTTACAACAAGCTATCACATAATTATATTTTGATGAAGAAAAACAAATGATTCAACCCGCTAAAACTCATTGTTTCATAAGTGATAGCAATATATTTCAATGTGTGTTCTTGTTGTATTCCACAAAATTTTTAAATGTTTTAATTACTATTTTTTTTATTTCACCATGTATAACTTAATGTTTCACCAATTGATCAACTAAAATATTTGATCGCTCAACTTTTTTTGGATCAACTGAAATATTTGATCTGCAACTTCAGAAAAAAAAGTGGTTGAGAAGGATGCATAGGTTGGTTGGAAGAGAGTTGTTAAGAGTATGCTATTGACAAGAGTGATCGTTATGTTCCCCCCATCATTTATTTTTTATCAATAATGAATGCTAAGTCCATCCTTGCCATTTTTTTTCCAAAAAAGACAAGAAGAAGAAAAAAAGTTTGCTAACTGAAAGTGTGTACATCAATACATGCCTTGTAGGTGTTATTTTATTATTTCAAAAAAAAGAAGGAAAAAAGTTGGTTAACTGAACATCTGTACATGAGCACATGCCTCTGGTGTACATCCTTGTGTATTTGTGTGATATATATGTACTGATCTCGTTTTGCTCTATAAAAGAGCTGGTGATGGATAAGCACAAGTAGTGCAAGCAATGAGAGATAGCTAGGTCTGTTCATGGAGGCTGCTATAGGCCTTGGAGGCACCAGGAGACATTGAGTTTGATTGGGCAACCTACGATTTCACAAAACATATGGAGCATGGTCGCTAGCTACCTGAACATATTAAACATTGCCTGATGAACTACTACAGTGTCCTAGCTATTGCATGTCGTAGCGAATAGTTCGATATATTTGAGCACCTTTCCCTCTCGGAAGCAGAATGATGGAGAAGCCGACGTGATGTCCCTCCAAACTAGTGCTCGACAGAAGTTGAATCGAACAACAGCCTCATCCAAAGATGATGGATGAAGTGTTATGAGTGACAAGTGTGTGTGGTTGCTCGATGGAGGAGGCTGCATCGTAGAGAACAGAACCATTGTATTGCCCAAGATTGGAGTGTTGTCACGATAACATTTGGGGATGCCACATATTTAGATGCAACATCTCCTCTTAATCTTAATAAAATTTTTTGGGCCTTTTCTTCACCGTCAGTCCGGTGAAAAAAAAACAAAAACAAAAACAAATTTTGTTGATCAGCTGTGGCTTTATTGTCGATGGCGATTGTTGATCTGATCCACATAACCATGGTTCAAAATTTTGGAAAGAAATTTCCGAAATTTCGGTTCTATCGGACCCCCCCCCCCATGATATTATTTCGGCAGGAATTTTTAATTTGTTATTCATTTTTTTGAATTTGGCAATATTTTGTTCAAATTTGACCAAGTTTTGTTCAAAATTTCAGTATATCGGCACCCCCCGATACAAGTTTGCACCATGGCTGCATGATATATAAGGATCTGTTCCCTAAGATTGGTGGATTGATCAAGTTTGCTACCTGCGGATCCCTAAGGAGGCCAATGTCATACTGTCATGAGATATCAAATTATAATACATAACATATTCATACTAGCTAGTGTATCTTTTTTTTTAGGGAAACGGCGGCAGAAGGACTGCCGGAATATATTAGACGAAATAAAAGTTATTTACAGACAAGAAAACACAAAAAACACAATAACAAAAAATGGAGCAAAAGGGAAAAAAACAAGGGCAGCATCAAGGGGGTTGGAAAGCCAAAAGTCTTTGATCAATGTCTTGAAGAATTAGGGTAGCCACCCTATCAACCGTTGTGGGAGTTTTTTTGGAAAATACGCCTATTCCGCTCCAACTAAATGTTCCACCAGGAGGTTATCAGACAACCTAAAATTCTTTTTTGCAAGGGCTTCGGTTGAATGGCTGAGAGAGCGCTCCACCAATTTTTTAAATCCAAATTGTTAGGTAGGTAGTTTTGACCTAACCCCTTCCAAGTGCAGATTTTGTTCCACACCTCAGAAGTGAAAGAACATTCTTTGAACACTAGAAATTAACATTCTTTGTACTAGCTAGTGTATCATGTAGTGCCTTGTATAAATTAACACTAGAAAGAGTGGGTTAATATTACTCCACTCTATTGGCATATTGTCACATGTGGCACGAAGACGTACCCACAAGAGGATTCTCCATGCGTGATTGATTAGCGTGTTCACACTATCAAGATTAGCGCATTGTGTAATTAGCATGTCATTAGGATTAGTGAGTTGCATATTTTTCTATTGTACAGCAAACTTCATATTGTGCAAACCTTAACTTTCTATTTGATAGGAAGACCTTCTACTACTTAACCTTTTTTTACTACATTATGAAACTTCCATTTCAATCCAAAGTCTATTCAAATAATAAATAGAATTTTACTCATAAACTTTCTACAAAAATAAAAAATATATGTTCAGAAACTTTATACGATAGTAAAAAAGCAGTTTAACTAGCAATTTTCTAAAGGAATAAAAAACTTTCTACCACAAAAATTCTAAATTGTATAACTTTATGCTAACAAACGTTCATCGGGAATGAAAACTTTATTTATACTTAGAAACTTTGGACAAGAATAAATAGTATTCAAATTTTAGAAAGATGTTAAAACAACAACTCCAATATCAAATTGATAAGCATAACAGAGTTTACTACTCTGTTAAAAAAAAACAATCCTAGCTACAAACCTGGATACACATTTATCTAGATTTATAGTTGTAGGATTGGGTTTTTCATGGAACGGATGGGGTACATTCTTGTTTTGAGCTGGGCCAAACTAGTAATTGGGGCAAAATCAGCCCAACAGCAAGTTTATTCTCTCTAAGCAGGTGACTTCCCGCATTCAAACAAAATGGAAGGAGGGTAATGAAAAGGAAACACAGTTGGGCCAAAAATTAGAAGGATTGAAGTTAAAGAATACTCTGAACCTACACAGCTCACTTTCAGCTGGCAACCCTGTAGCTAGCTAGGTTCCCAATTTAATATAGTTGCATGTAGTGAATTAATAAGGTGACAATGTTTAACCATATATACAATATCTTTTTGGACCATATATATGAGAGATGAGAAAACTCTAAGCCTGAAACATGAGAGTGATAGTGAATCGTGGTGACTTCATGTCCATATATGCATATGGATGCCCATACACAAAAGCCAAAATACTTATCTAGGTTTGGAAGGCATCGAGAATTGTCATGTTACATGAACTTTCAGTATCATGTTCTCCTTCCAACTTGTAGATAGGCTGGAAACAAATAATGCTACGCTGATGCAGATATAGGCTAGCTCTCTCCTGGATAACTTCTAATTTTTTTGTCCTCTATGTTGACACCAACCAACGAATCAAGTTGAGGAAGATGACCACATAAGAAGGTTTCACAAGCTTGGTAGTCAGCCAAACATGCATGTAGCTATGGACCTTCAGCTTCGATGCATGTATATATGCGGCAGAAGTTTGGTCTGAAATCTTTCCATGGACAAATTACATTAATTAAGTTTATGGCATAGCCAAAGAATTTGCAAGTTGGTGGAAGAAATCTGGCATTGCCCACCATTTAGTGTGTGGAGCATTTTGTAATGATCTACCTTTTTCTTCTTAGGCCGGCAAACTTTAGCACAAAAAAAATAATGTGCCTTTCGACTTTGTAAAGCTTTCACACAGTCACCCATTTACCTATTCTTTTTTTTTTCTAAAAAATGCAGGAGAACTGCGTTTCATTTCAAGGGGAAGAAAAAACAAAGAACAAAATATTTACAAAGTAGGAGGACCCCCGCCCTCCCACCACCGAGACCCACACATCCAAGACTACACCAGGGAGTGCTAACGTTAACTGTCTAGGTTAGCCGTCTCACTAAGGAGCTTTTGAAAGTGCCAAACCTATTATTATCTATTCTTTTAAAAGGAATTATATGCCTAAAGAGATGAAAAAGAAATTAAACGAGTTGCGATCTACAATTGTTCCAACATCTTAAAAAGAAAGACACAGAAAGAGATGGAAGAGCAGTTTTAGGGAAGCGTTTACAATGACGACGGCCATCCCTTGCAATTGTCAATACACATGTGCGGTGAGTTCAGCATAGTGAATTGTATTTTCGCCGAAAACATGCAAGATGCAACGTGAAAGGAAAAAAACTAAACATCGATCACAGCATTAATTAATTAATTAGTACATGCATCATGAAGCTTTCATACAGTAAGTATAAGTGCATGGAATCAAACAGTGCTGGTTCACATGGAAGTAGGCCTAGGAGGCACCGGGAGCTCTCCACTCACGACTAGAGGTTGAGGTAGTGGATCAAGTCATTACAAGCATAGAGGGACAGAGAAGAACAGCAGCTCTCTCTTGTAGTTCTTCAGCAGGATACACATGCACAAGAGACTTTTCCAACTATGATGGATAATCGTGGGGTTAAGGATGCAGGCCTTCTTGAGTAGATGAAGGTGGATGTTATGCCTGATGAATATGTTAATTATGTCTGAATATTGGCGATTTTATGCAAAACTATTCCCTTGACATGATTTGTCGAGGTGTGATGACCACTCCATTTGTTTGGCTAATCTAGTAGATATGTTCAGCGTTGCTACTAGCTAGATTTGATCTCTAGATCTATCTATGTTCTACTTGCCCTGTCTCAATCATGATAATTCATTTAGTCATAGCTTTGATCAAATGGAGACTTACTTTCAAGTGTTTGCAATGACAATAGCTCCATGATTGGAGTATATACACTGAACCAAATACTAGCTATGGCTGGAATATAAGCCCAGAATGCTAAGTGGCGCTGGCCTGCTGTCAGAGGTCATCTTCTCGACAAGAACACTGCAAAAATGTACTGGATTATGCAGAGAACTGGTAGTTGACTTGTGTAGTTGTGTGTCATAAACTGAAAGCGCATGAGCTCGATGTGTAAAACAGACAGTTTATTCAAGAATTGCAGTGTTTAACTCGTATGAGGCAACTACTGAGAAATTTCTCAACGAATTGCTGCATCAGTGATTTTCTGGATTTTACTTAACTGCGCACATAACATTCTGTACTCTGTTTCTGAAAGCCAGAGTTTACAAAGCCTTCTAACCAAAAACAACAGATTTTTCTTTCGCCTACGTACGCAGCGACGCTGCACGAGTAGCAGAGGCATTATTGTGATGGCTGGTCCTTTCAGTTCAACGCTAGCTGTTGGCGCGATCGATCTCAGATCCATGGCATCGATGGCACACGATGGAGAAGTTCAATGGAAGCGAAGCGATGATGAACTATATATTATTCAACATGGGGGTGAACTATATATTTTTGCTGGCACATGTGACAGAAAAGGTGATCAACTGAATAACTGCACGGAATCAAATAGTACATTATTCATCCTTGTGTGATATGCGTGATGATCTGTTTTGGTCCATAAAAGGGCATGCAGGGTGAAGAATCACACAACTGCTGCAACCTGCAAGCAATGAAAGTTAAAAAAACAATTAGCCCATGGAGTTTGCTAGCTCCTGTGGTTTTGTCTGTGGTAGGCCTAGGAGGCATCGGGAACTCTTGTGCTAGTTTGGTCAAGCTTTGATTCTACCAAAATGCATGGTTGCTAAATTGAAGACCTCAAATTTGAAGTGATGAATTGGCTGGGTCAATTGAGTACGGATGTTGAGTATGTGATCTCATGTGAGCATGTGGCAAATTATGTCTTACTAGGTAGCTGATTTAGGTTCTTGCAATGACCAACATTTTGCCTATGAGGAACAGTGGTAGAACTGGTAGTTGATTGACAATGTTGTGCAGGATGTTACCTCGATTTTGAATTGGAGATCTTGATTCAATAGTTGCATTGGCTTAAACATGGTTGCAAATGGAATGCCAGTGTTCTTAACCGATTGCAGCATCTTGATCAATTATAGTCGTATTTCACAGGTTTTTATAATTTGGATAGGATTTTGAATCTGGCATGTTTTGAGAGCTGAGCTCGCATGTTTTTGTTCCTATTGGTAACAGCAATTTTCATAGCTTCTGAATTTCTGTCAGATATAGTCATCCACGAATTCTTGACGACACGAAACATCCCTATATTAATCAGTGTTCTCTCACCTAATTTCATCGCAACCTTTTTAATGCTCAATTGAATAATCCTGATCCCATAAGGCAACTGGAAGGCCTCACCATCTTACATCTGAATTTTTTAAAAGTTAATCAAACATTCAATAGTAGGCTGGTGCACATTGAACTACATTACAAATTATCCCTAAATTGGTTCTTCTTTTATCTATTTCCCATTTACCTATCCCGGACACCATAGAGGATCATCACAAATATCCTTTCTGGTCCATAAAAGAGAGTTGAGACAGGCTCTGAAAATGGAACAGGTGAGTGCACGTTTGTAATCTGTAGGGCTGTTGGAAACTCTACACACAGTGAACTGCCTAGCTAGTCAGCATGGGAAGCATTGGGAGTAGCACAGTTGCTTGTCTTTGTTGGTCCAGGACTCCATGAGGAATGAGCTATTGAGATAATAGTACATGATGGTAACAATTAGCCAGGCAGATGGAATTTCCTGTCTTTACAAACCCACTGGACACTGTTTTTTGGGTTGTTTCCGTGTTACCAATTATCATGAATTCACTTTTCTATATATGTTCTAATTGTTAATCATTGTTGGTCTGTTGCTGCCACAGAGAACGGAATTTTGCTTTATCTATATGCTGCTGTGATTTCAGTGATTGTCACTATGGCAATTTCTAAAAACTGAATGCAGAAATCTACTCAAATTTCATTGGTTGTGTTCAGAGCTAGCTACTGCCCAATTTCGTCCCCGTCTGATTGAAATAGCCCTTTATGCACACAAGGGCCTCACCATTGACTCGCTGGTCTTAAATGATTAACTGCATGCTCCGATGCTCGTCTGAACTCTGAACCTAGCTGATGAACAGCATTTTTTCTGATGGTGCCATTATCGACAGGAAAATTTACTGACAGTTACACGTCCAGCGTCAAGTTTCACAGATCGATCTGACACCAGTTTATATTTTCTGTGCAAGGCAATAGCTGTCGGAAATATTTTTTCTATCAGTATACCGCTAGATAATGAATTTTTCCATCATCTTTTTTCTGACCTATAATTCTGTTGCTCCACTGGTAGAAATATAATTTTTGACAGCCCTTTTTACAGGAGCAGCAACACAGTAAGGAAAAAAAAGACAACTTTAGGCTAAAAACTTTAGGAAGCTACATTTGAGCAAGCACTTCTTCCCTTGTTCTGAACAGGCTAATAAACATGTTGACCACATCTTCCACTGTCTCATTGTAAACGTTGTTGAAAACTCTTTATCATTTCGCTGCAGCCAAATGCACCATGATGTGTATATGATGACACCATCAAATATCCTTCGATGTTCCTTTACTAGCTTTCTCCTGCAGGTTTCCCACCAATGTAGGATATCACCCCCCGAAATATAGATGGCCATATGGGCCCGCCCGGCATGGCACAGCCTAGGCCTGGCCGTGCCTGGGCCGAGGCTTGTCGGGCCAGCACGGCCCGACCGATGCACCGGCCGTGCCTGCCAACCCACGTGCCGCACTCACGGCCCAGGCATGGCCCAACACGACTCGGGCCATGCCCGGCCGGCCCGAAGGCACGACGGCGCATCGTGTTTTTCCTCAGAATAAGTGTAATTTTCCTCCCTCCTATTGGGCTGTGATCTATAAATAGCTAAAATAAGTCTATTTAACATCCCTATTCTTTGGACGGTGACATTTATATGTCTATTTTTAGTCCCTATACTTTGTGTGCCGGGCCTGGCGGCCCATCGTGCCGGGCCAGCCCAGCGTGCCGGTGGGGAGGCCCAGGCACGGCCCGGCACAGGCCCGACCCAAGTCGGGCCGTGCCATGCTTGAGCCAGGCCAAAATGCCGTGCCGTGGGCCGAGCCTTCGGGCCTCGGGCCTTATGGCCATCTATGCCCCGAAAGCATGGGTACCCGGCAGGTGTAATCATAGGCGCGTAAAGAGCACTCTCCATACTTGCTTGGCAAAAACACAATCCATCAGTAGGTGCCAATCCTACTGATACAAAGCTCCACAGTCTGGTAATGTCCAGCTCCTATTATGTGTTGTATTGTACGTGGAGTACATTTACGGTGATCTCTACTAGTAGTATTCTACTATCAGTATTATTGTAGTAGAAGTGATGTCAACCATTGATTTATGAGTTATACTACCATTTGAAAAACTTACAAACTCTAACAATTCTACTACACGTAGTAGATGCGTGGTAGTAATAGTATAAATGGATATGATCCATTGAATTAGAAAAAGGAAACGTTTTAAATTAGTTCCAGTGTAAAACACCTCCCATAACGTATGTTAGTGGTAGGTGCTGCATTGAAACAGAAATGTAACATTGCTATGGTCAATGGTACCTACAGCTCTATATATACATGGAAGAGTAGACTGTCGATGAAGGAGCTGCAGCGATGCTCAAGCTAAGAGATGATAGATGGACATTTCTTGTTGCTTTGGTCAGAATAGGATGCATCAGGAGTTGCCATGCCACAAGAATCATGTTCAGTAAGTTCCTACATAGTCACTATTAATTACTTTTACCTAGCTTGTCGATAGTTGGTTCACCGTTCTACATGCTTAAACTAAAATTGCGCAAATAACTGTTATATTGCATCCTGCGTACAGGATCTGCGAGCAAGAGGTAGAGGACAAATGCTTGAGCATAGCGGTTCATCAGAATTATGAACAGTTCTCATTCAGAAAGGGAATGTTGGAGCTAGTATTCTCTCTGCGGTGCAGCCATGCAAATCCTCTTGTTTATAAAAGCAGATTGACTGATAACCGATGTCGATGCTCCATGTAGAGTGGTTTATGGTCCAAGGGGTTGGGACAGTGGCAGCCATGTGATGAATTCACAAAGACCACTACTGTTCCACCGTACAACTCGAAGAACTCATGGTGCTGCGGTGAAGCTCCTTGTGTCTGCGGAAGTGACGAATGCACGAAGTAGATCATTGTGGTAAAGTTCACATGTGAATAATTGTTGGAATTCAGTTTAATTTGGTCTAGCAGATAAAGGGATTTGTGCAAAATCAAAGTGTTTTTTATTATTATTCTATCATGAACAATTGGCATCTGTGATTATTGGTTTTAATATTTGAAGATTATTGGCGAAGTGGTTTTGGAGATGATAGGATTTACATGTGATATACAGGAACTGCTGAATATGTGGTCTGGTCAGACCGGGCATGTGCTGCCGGTCAGACTGGCTTGTATTGCGCGGTCTGACCAGCCGACTTTGTGTCGGTTTCGGTTTCGAGTTGTTTATTTGGATTTCATATTTATGGCTTCTAGATGGATACTATGCGTATGTAATACTGTTGTTTGCTACTAATGAGTCAAGTTGGAGATAGCTTGGTCTCGGAATATGGTTTCTTTGTTTGATTCATGTGTAGGTGACTTGATGCCTCGGGAGAGTATTGCCGGTGATGGATCGGGAGTCAGCTTGGTGATAAGACGATGTCCATGATGGTCAGATATCATGCGGGATACTTAGGCTAAAGTTCAATGCACATGGTTGGTGAAGATTCCATATGGCATACGATGGAGGTATTGTGTGCGTATGGGATGCGAAGTCAAATTTGGAAGGAGTCCAAATTTGGTATGATTGGAGTTTGTAAAGTTTGTTTCTTGTATGAGAAGGTTTCCTAGGTGGATTAGGACTTCTAGTATGATTTTGGTTCGTGGCTTTAGGCTGCCTACCTCATGTATAAATAGAGAGGGAGCGTGAGGCTTCTCGGTATCACTTTTGAGAGCATTGAGCTGTGAGTTTAGTTAGGGTTTCGAGTTTAGTCGAGATTTTCGTGAGGAGTGTTATTGTTGCACTTTGTAAACACAGAGAGAAGTAATAAAGTTGTCATCTACTTTAAGAGTTCTTCGATTTGTGTTTTCTCGGGTTCGGCGGTCTAACCGGCGAGTCACCGGCGGCATCGCGGCAGTCAGACCGGTGGAGTGAAGGCGGTTAGACCGACGGCGGTTTCAGGCGACGGCAGCTGATCAGGTGGTCAGACCGGAGATACAACCTCTTTCAGACCGACGGCTTCCAGGCGGTCAGACCGGCGCAACACCTTCGGTCAGGCCGTGATCCGTCGAATTTGAGGGTAACTTTTTATTCCGCAAAAAGTTTGGGGTTTTGGCTTAGTTCTGGTGTTTCGATGATACAATTTGGTTACTATACCTTGACATTCTTGGTTACGCCTGACTTGGTGTGATGAGTGCTGTTTTTGTGTGGCTCAAAGAGAACTTTCCTGCCTATTTTTGTCTTTAGACATGTTCGCAGATTTCTCTTAATTACATCTCAACATTTGATTGGATGGCTGTGAAGGTTCCTAATGCTTCCACTAAATGGAGAGATGCACGTCTATGAAAAGCAGCTGGACAATTCTTCAGGTTCTATATACGAGTAACTGAGAGGGGTCAAACAATACACTCTCATAGTCATATGTGATGTTCGAATCTCTCCTTGATCCATGAATAAACAGAGAAGGGATCTGAACTTCAGAATAATTGTAACAAACTGAGGTATGAACAGTTCATCAAGGGCCCCATCCATCTGGGGTTTATCGTGGCAAAATTCTAAATAAAAAGCTGAATAAACTCTCAGAGACTCTGAGAATTTGAGGCTATGCTTGGGATAGGAGGCACCAGGAGTTCTCTTGTTACTTGAAGTGATCTTGCATGCCCGTCAACGAGGGCATGCCAACGGAGCGTCAGCGCAGGGCCCCACAAAAATTTGGGGCCCCCAAATCAGAGTGACCAGCACAACCAGCCAGCCTTAGCATATACAACTGACGTCCTATGTGTGTTCATGTGCATGCATGCGAAACCAGCTTTTGAATCCTTGATCAACAATGACACCTTGAGCAGCTGGCCGACTACCTCGTCAACCATATTAGAGTAAGACTGGACAACTGGTAATTAAGTCAAATACTGAATTGTTGAATTGCATGCATGTATCCATGCATGGTCAATTGAATGTTTCAGTACTCTTCTTTTAAATCAAATTACCATGAATATAATTTACTAATTTAAATGATCAACTCAATCAAAAGTAAATTTAGGATCTCAAATTATATTTCGTTCCAGGGCCCCCAATTCCTGGAGACGGCCCTGTCAAGTTGGTACTTTGATCACCATTCCACCCCTGAGGGAATTCAATGACCTGAACATGCCGCCATTCGGTTAAATCTTGGCCCCCATTAAAACAAATGAAAAATATAGGAATTCCAAAGGATTTGTACCCTATGAAGCCCTTTCGATATGAGCAGGTATGGTGTAAACAATTGGAAACTTATTTGTGCAAATGTTGATACAAATAAGTTTATTTGCACAAACCAGGTATGGTGTATCCTATGGCTGCTATGCTTATTGTACTATGGGTAAAAAAGGGAACCTTTAAACTAATGGCATATACACATATCATGCGTACACATTGTTCTCTTTGTTTAGCACATTTTGTGATTACCAAAAGCCGAGAACGACTTTTCTTGAAGAGATGATGTGGATCTGCCAACCAATTGCACACATTGTCCTTTGCATGTGGATTAGAACAAAAGGTGATATCATTTTTCTCAAATTCTAAGCATGAAATATATGAGAATTTGATGTTACAAAATATTTGTCACTTGATTACTTTCAGACATGAGATATTTGAACCATTGGCATGCATAAACAACACGTGGGTCTAGGGAGATGTAGCTTACATAATTGTAAAGCTTGTCAAGTCTACTTTCCAAAGGATCCAATGGCACATCATTCGGAGTTTTCTATCACCGACAATTGCAAAATGAAGACATGTTGCGCAAATAGATTGGTTGACGCGCGAGTAGCGGCGCTGATGATGAACATGGGCCTTGCACGACATGTTTGGATGGGGATCTATTTCCAAGGCAAATCTTTGGTTGGGATGGACTCCATCCACTAGTTCCCCATGGATTGAATCCTTCGAAAACAAGGAGTTTGAAGATAAGAAAGAAAATATTTGACTTGGATTCGGTTTGGGCCATCCTGGATATGCTTGGACTAAAACGTTTTTTTCTCTTCGTCCGAAGTCCATTTTGGACGTGTGAGCACTTGTTGGAAAGTAAACTTCATGGCCCACATGATGGAGAGGCCCACGGACACAAATTCATTCTGGTTCCACCACAAGAGCCAAAACAAACTGATGGTGCTACCGAGAGGTTTCCATATTGTGATGTATCTGCTCTTGTTCTTTTCCTAGGTTTTGTGCTGTCAGGCGCCAAACTAGGGATAGTGATTGGGAGTTCTGCCATAGATTGTTCTTGCTTTTCCTTGCAGGGAATTGAGGGAGCTAGCAAGAGATCCAATTTTGCATGGTCGAGTGAATCAACCTATCAAAGTGTGTTGTTTTGTGAGTTCATGGTGAAAGGTGCGTTGCACAAGTTCCCCCGCATCACCTTTGAAACAAAGGAGTGATTCCTACCGATTTATTTGAATTTCCTATGGAATGAACTATTGTGGAGGAATTTTGGAGGAAGTAAGTATGAGGTCTTACCTCTTGTTTTCTTCTTCCCGTATCTTGAATTCCTACATTTTTCTTGTGTGACAATCAAACTTTCCTATGTTTTCAAATCCTTCAGGAATCCAATGAATATGATGTTCTATTCTCATGTTTTTCCTACTCCAATGTTTTGATAATCCTGCATTTCAAAGGGGGGCAATATAGCTACTGGTTCCTCCATGTCCACATGCACCTCTAGATAAGGGTGAAAACGGTATGGAAATTTCCCGACCGTACCGATACCGTTTCCGCAAAACTAATATAATAATAATATTTTTACCGATGGTTATCGTTTTCAAAATTTAGTTTTTTTTAATTTCTATCAGCATGTCATTGAAGTTGACACTAATAGATGAATTCATAAATATGGAAATTTTCCGACCATTTTCGTTCGTTTTCAAAAAAATAATAAAATAATGATACCGTTTCCGACCATTTCCGACCGTTTTCATCCCTGCCTCTAGATCATGGTCTAGCACTGATCAGCTTGAGTTGGCTAGAACTGTTTGAGAAAAAGAAATACCAAACTTTTGAAGACCTAACCACTGATGAGCTACGTTTTGAAAGGTAAGATAAAGGAATTTAAAGTAGAGTAGTTTTCGGTAGAACAAAATTTAGACCACATTTGGAAGGTGTAAGAATATGGTGCGGAGCAAATACTTTTAATTCACACACACAAACAAGAAACTAAGCCCTGGCACCCTTGCCCTACTTCTAGCCCTGCTTGTCTGTGCAAGCACAAATAATGCACGATGAACATGATTTCAGACATTGCCTAGTGAAATGCATTATGTACAAAGGACTTGCTCACTTTGTCGATCAGCGATGAGATGGAAATACACATCCTTGCTCACTGTCAGGTTACAAAGAGTATATGGGAGCAGTGTGGGCACTAGATAACATGCGAATCGATCAATGGGATACCATGGACACCGTGGAGAAATGGTGGACTGCCCTAGCTCAAACACCCTGAATAGCAAAGAGCCGACTGTGCTCGCTGATCCTTCTAGTCAGCTAGGAAGTTTGTGCAGGAAAATAACTCTCTAATGTAAAGCAAATGCTCCCCATACCTCCCAAACCTACCAAAACAAAGACATCGCATACATCATAGTGCCGTACACCCTATGTATCAACTCTCATTCCCATTTCCAGCATTTGGCACTTGCACTCACTCGTATCATCTTTTATAGAGAAAAGGTAGCATGATAATCTGTTCAATTCAGGGGAAAAATCACTGTATGATTGAGGGATTTCTTTCACGTGGAACATTATTCAAAGCTAATTAAAAAGTTACATAAACGACTATGGGCTTGTTCAGTTTGCCACCACTTTTAACCTGCTAATTTTTTGAGTTACTAAAGTTTGGTACCATAGCAAGTTGAACAAGCTCTTGTCATTGTTATCATACTAACGGCTCTCTCTGGCCATCTTTGGTGAGCTCTGATCCAAGAATTTTTGGAGCTATATATTTCAAGCTACATAAATCCACGGATCTAGATATGCGATTACGTTGATAACATTTAGATAAATCATTATGTTCGCATTTTAATTGAAATTTAAGATTTTAAACCACTATAATTTAACATATAAATTTTAAATCAAACGTGAATCTAAGATCTGGAGCTGTGCCAAACAAGACATAAAAATTGGCATTTCTGGAAATTTATTCTCATTAACACATGATCAAAATTTGGTAAGCTCCAAACCAAATACATCGAACGTTGGTAAAATTTGGTAAGCTTAAATTGATTCCATTGTAGTTCTCTCTCTCTCTCTTTAATTAGTCCAAACAATAAGCTCTACTTTCTTTTGGGGTAAAATGGGCCACCAATTTGGCCCATACAAATAGTCCAGCCCAATATCTTAAATGGGCCTCCAATGTTTTCCGGTTGAAGGACGAAAATTGGATTCGTTGATAAGTTAAGGGACCACAAGTGAACTTATTCCATACCTTAACTAGTATAGTACCAGGCTGGTACTACTGACACCGCGAGCCACCCGCTGCCACCACCGCCGTCACAGCCGTGGCTGACGAAGAAGATGGGAGCCTCGGTGGTGCTCCCATCTGCTTCGCCGTCGACAACCTGATCTTCCTGATTCACGATGATATATGTCGGCTGCTCCCTACTGAACCCAATCTCCACATCACCAGTGTTACACATTGTTGTGGTCACCATCATCTCCTGCTCAAACAGGATACTCACACGGCCACATGGAATTATATGCACTGAAGCGTATTACGATTTCAGAGTTCAGACATGGCCTTCTTGCCAGGGAAGTTCTATGCATTCACCAAAGCAGAAGGGCTCCATGTTCTTGATCTCAAAATAACAACAATGGCGTCGGCAATCTTCCATATGCAAACGCTGGAATCCTTCTGATGGCTGAGCATTATCGGTGCAAAGGCTGCAAGCTGAGCAAAATTTAGAATCCTTTTCATGGCTATACCTTTTCTTTGCAAGCTATGCAAACTAGCTGGTTTCCTTTCTTTCAGTGATCAGCTCAATAGTTGGTGTGGACGAAATGGCTAGGATTTGATGTGTACTTTAATTTTGTTTGATTATGTATTGTACAGGTTAACGTATGTCTTAGGGTGAAGGGAAAATGAGTGATCTCATCCCACTGAAATGCTGATGATTTTGGACGGCTCAACAACCCTCAAACGATCTATATATGTCTTTACATGTGTCTAATATTGCTTTGCTTATCCTTTTGCTCTGGAATAAGATAGGGGCGTTATGGCTGTTTCTTCCTACTACTATTCTTTCCATCAGTACAATGAAGAAAATCACGAGAAAGTCATAGCTAGTTGTGTGCCTGTACTTTGTCTTCCCTAAATTTTCTTCTGAAGTATTGTTCAACTGGAAGAGTCATATGCAGTATATACTGTCCAGCAGGATTGCAGGAAAGACTTCAATTAGGAACCAAAAGAGAATGCATAATTAATGGTTATCATACATATAATTGTTTTGGCAACCGTTACCACCATGTTCTGGAGTTGGGGAGAGCGGCATATATAAAGTCTTTCTGAATTTTCTGGTTTCTTCGAATTTTCCCTGCCATTTTCTTGTTTTGATTGTTTGAAACAGTAGCAATCCCTTCCAATCCACTGTCCATCCAAGCAATCTAAACAAGCTAAGGGATGGAAGGCGATTGGGAGGGAGGGGATTGGGTGTGGAAATGGAGATCAACGCGGTCCCCGACTCCCCACATGGTTTGATTTCCCCCGGAAGGAATATCCCAACGTACCGAAAAAGGCCTAATAGAAAAACTCTGTTCCTGTTGCTTTTGTTGTTGTAGGCCTAGGAGGCTTCAGGAGCTCTTGTGGTACCTTCATCAAGCTTTGATTCTGGAAAAAGGCATGATTTACAAATTTATGACCTCGAATTTGAACCAATAAGTTCAATGGGTCAATTGAGTACACATGTGTAGTATGTGAGATCATGGGGCCATGTCGCATATTTTGAATTCCGAGAAGTGTAGAAAGGGGCAAAACTACAGAATGGGAGAGACTGATAGAGATTATGCAAGTTAGCAGGTGGCAGGTCCGTCCTTCTTGTTATATGAGCGCCTTAGTTTGTATCATGTTTCGCAAAAAAAATTATATGGTTATAAAATACCATCAAACGAATGTATGTGAACGTTTAAACAAGACCAGATTGTACATTCAGGAGTAGGCCTAGGAGGCATCGGGAGCTTTCCACTATCGAGCAGAAGTTGACATAGTGCGTGAAGTCATGGACGTGGCATTGAGGGACACAGAACACTAGCAACTCTCTCTTGCAGCTCTTCATAAACTGAAAGCGCACGAGCTCGATGTGCGAAACAGACAGTTTAACGAAGAGTTGCAGTGTTTAACTTGTATGAGGCAACTACTGAGAATTTTCTTAATGGAATGATGCATCAGTGTGAATTTCGATCTGGTTTTTTCTTAACTGCACACATAACACTCTGTACTCTGTTTCTGAAAGGCAGAGTTTATCAAGCCTTGTGACCAAAGGCAACTGCTTTTGTTTCAGTTACTCAAGTACAGGACATGAACAGAGAATAGACCACCGAATTTTGATTTATCATTCTAACAATTAAACAAAACGACCTCACGTCTGATGACTCTGATACTCATCTTGTGCATGTTCAGTTTGTCAGGTCTATTTTTGTTGTTGCCTTTTCGTTTTGTTACATGGAAGTGTCTACCATCTATGGCGACGATGGCAATGCCTTGCCTTGTAAACATGCACATTCGGTAGCTCTTCGAGGGTATATACGTTCCTGAGTTCAGCGCGGTGGACTATATTTTTGCCAACAAAATGCGAAGTAAAAAGGAGCTGAGGTAGATTAACTAACAACATTTAGGCATGGAAAAACTAACAACCTGTAATCAAACAGCAATACATCCTTGAGTGATATGTTTATCTCTCTTTTGTCTATAAAAGAGCTGGTTATGAATAAGCACAATTGCTTGGAGCAATTAGAGCTAGCTAGTTCTGTTCATGGAGGCTGTGAGCTTCTGTGGCTTTTACCGTACGTGTTAAGCTTAATTAGGAGGCACCGGAGCCCTTGTGTTAGGTTGGGCAACCTATGATTTTACCAAACAGCATTGTCGCTAACTCCAGAACGAGTTAAGTATTGTTTGTGTGGTATTAATTTTAATATGGCATGCATTAAAAATCCAAAGAAATAAATAGTTAATAAAATATCAAGACCGTCGAGCCCTTGAGCTGATAATGTAGTGTACATCAGTATATATATGCCATCAATTCATAGACAAAAATTGATAAAAAATATAGTTAACACATCAATACGTACACATGTAGAACAGTAGAAGAAGAGTAATCATGTATTATACTCCGTCCATTCCTTTTTCTTTTGTTAGTTCAGGCCTGTGCGCTGTAGTTCCAGGGAAACTCTGTCTACAACAACAACAAATGACCGCAATGATGGCCGTTCCATGCCTGGAGTTGTTGCAAGAACTCAACAAATGTAAATATATTCCTCTGCATTCAATCCACCCAAATGAGAGCGGTTTTTACATATTAATACATGGGGTATACAACAGGAAATGACTTCGGTACCCCTAGGCCTATGAGGAATCTGAGGTGCTGGCCAATGGGTCAGCCCTGGGTCTATTAGTAATCTCATAGGTGACAAGGAGGAGGCGCCTATTAAGGTAGCAGCGCCGGTTCCCGAGGGAGCCCGCTATTACCTGGATAAAGGCATCCCCCGGGTAATATCGTGCTCCGTCTGGTCATCATCGACAGTCTCAGAGGTGGTTGGGGCGCAAAGTGTGCATTTATTCCAACCCACTAGTCGCCTGATTCCTAACTTGAGCCGTTGAGGGCATATTGAGGCTCGATTCGCCCCGGGCAGCATCTCGAGCTTCGGAGGCCTCCGGAGCTCCGAAGTCCCTGGCCGCCTCCGGAGTTCTTTTGCTAGGCTCCGGAAACCCTCTGAGTTCCGGAGCTCGAGATGCTTCCTGGGGCTCCGGAGCCCACGGATGTTACGGCCTCCCGGAGCCCTTCCGGCGATCTCCAGATCCCTTCCAGGCTCCGGGGCTCTCGCCGTCCACGGGATCCGATTATCTGGGATCCTTGGTAGCCTCCGGAGCGGCCACCTCGGTCGGGGACCGACATGGCCCCGATCCACGGTCATCTCCCTGGGAGGATGGTCTCCGGAGCGCTTCAACCCTTCGGAGGATGGCTCCTCAATCCGGAGCCACTCCCCCAACACCTTGCCTGGTTAACTCACGGAGTGAACTATATTTTCATTGGTAACATGCGATAAAGAAAAGGTGATCAACTGAATATCTGAACACAAGCACATGCCATGTGGCACTGAATAACTGCATGCATGGAATCAAATGGTACGTCGTTCATCCTTTTGTGATATGCATGATGATATGTTTTGGTCCATAAAAGGGCATGCAGGGTGGAGAAGCACACAAATGCTGCAAGCAATGAGAGGAACATACATTAGCCCATGCAGTCTGCTAGCTCCTATGGCTTTTGCAGTGGTAGGCCTAGGAGGCATCAGGAACTCTTGTGCTAATTTTGTCAATCTTTGATTCTACCAAAATGCATGGTCGCTGACATTGAACTGACGAATAGGCTATGTCAATTGAGTACAGATGGTGAGTATTAATTTGATCTCATGGAATCATGTGACCACAATACTAGAAAACCTATTTTGCCAGACGGGCGAAAACCGCCTTCATAGGCGAACTGCCAATCCACCTGTAGAAAAAGGTCTGCGAAAATCAATTTTTTTCACAGGCGGATATATGGTGCCAAAAAAACTTATCCACCTGGAAAAATGGAAGGGCCTCGTCCACAAAAATCGTTTTCCTCGTAGTCCCATTTTTAGCTTACTAGGTGGCAGATTCAATTTACTAGCTTAGGGCGTGTCTAATTTGGATAGGGTTTCAATATATTGCATGTTTTGAGAGATGAGCTCCCATGTTTGTTTGTTTTTTTTACTGAATAACATTGATTTGGATATAAGGACAGTTCATGTCATCAAGAATTCGTGGATGACTATTAAATGGAAATTCACAAGCTATGAAAATAGCTGTTGCCAGTAAAAAAACAAACAAACATGGGAGCTCATCCCTTTATTTTATTCTCTTGAATATATAATTTCATCTCCATCTTTTAATGCTCACTCGAATGATCCTGAATCTAGAAGGCACTGAAAAACCATCTTACAACTGATTTTTTTTACAAAAAAAATAATTAAACACTCAATGGTAGGTGCACATTGAATTACTGTTATCCCTGAAATGTTTCTTCTTTTCCCTATTGCTCTTGTATCTTCCCTATTGGACACCCTAGAGGATCATCACTACTATCCTTTCTGGTCCATGAAAGAGTTGAGACAAGCTCTGACAATGAGACTGGTGAGTGCACATCTGAAATCTGTTTGGACAAGAGTTGAGACAAGCTCCACTTTCTTTTCGGCCAAATTGGGCCTCCAATGTAGCCCATGCAAATAGTCCAGCCCAACACCCTGACCGGTGTAGTACCCAGAAGCGCGAATTTTTTTTATTTTTAATTTTTTTTATTAAAAGTTTTACAAAAATAATTTTTCATTTTGAAAATTGACAGAAGTGGTCGCCTACCGCCCTCTGGGAGGGCGATTTTTAAAAATCACCATCCCAGAGGGCGGCGAAAGTGACGTGGCAGACGGCCGTTCGCTCTCGGGCGACGGCCGTCAACGAAATTTGCAGGCGGCCCCCTTGCCGCCCTCCGCTAGGGCGATTTTGTACTGTGCGGGGGGCCGCCTGCAAATGGGCGGCGGGGGGCCTGGAATTTTGCAGGCGGCCCCCTTGCCGCCCTGGGGGAGGGCGAATTTATACTGTGCTTTATATTTTTGTATAAATATCAATAGTTATCAAATCTTTTTATATTGAAAACTATACAAGATTAAAATCTCCAAGACTGGTAAAATACAATTTTATTATTTTTTAGGGCCTATTTGGAATGTTACCGTACAAATATTTTGTTAGTGCCAAAATATAAGCAAGTTTTGGCACTACCAAATATTTGGTAAGGTAAAATTGCATTTGATCATATTTGGTTTGCTGCCAAAATGTAAAATTGTAGTGAAGAATGTTCTACATAATCTCAAATCTAGATTACGTATTACCAATGAATAGGCTTCAATCGAAATCAAACACAAGTACTATTCAAATTACCAAAATATTGGTAGGGCATGTTTTTGGTAGCAATCCAAATAGGCCCTTAGTCTTACGCATACAAAAAAATCACCACCATAATTAAACATTGTAATGATAAGATAGATAAGAAGTGCCATCGATACACGGTACAAATTTGTCGATCCCGACGAATCAAGCATGCGGTAACCTATCGGCACCTTCTAGGTCGGTCAGAATGCATTGCATTCTCGTGGTCCTTCAATCGTTGATACTCTACTTGTGTTTCTGACTCTGTTATCTTCTGGCCATGATATGATGGAGTGACATTGTCGATCCATCGAGTAAATCCACCCATCCTTGGATTGCCCTGTAAAAAATAGTAATGTTATTCAGTTTGGGTAGTAATTTTGTGCAAATCATAGCGGATTTTGTAAATGGTTAGACATACAACGAAATCGTTGTCTACATTGGGGCAGACAAAATATCTCCTTCGAAATGTTTGTTCAGCAAAGGATGTAGCCACCTGCCAGCGATCTCTGCACCCACACTTTGGACGCTCGGACCATTTAGGTAACCCTAATGGATTGTTCCTCCAGTCTAAGCTTGCAATTTCCACCCAACGTTCGTACTCCATCCAAGCATGAATGAACTGTATGGTCGGTTCAGGTTGCGTTATCGGCCCGCCACTTGAAGTAACTCTGACTGTGTCAATCCATTGTACGAATTGACATTTCCTTACATCCTCCTATGTACATTTATTTTGGGATAGTTAAGTTAATGATAGTACTGAGGAGTGATGAAAAGAATAGTTGTAATTACCACGAAATCATCGTCGACAATGTTTGGACACAAGAAACACCTTTGTCCTCGAGTTCGGTGCCTTACGGACCTTATGACCTGACAACGGTCACCACAACGACACTCCGGACGCTCACGCCACGTGGGGAGTCCTAGGGGATTTACGTGCCATTCTAAAGCCTCAGCAGCAATTCGACGTTCATGCTCATCCTTCCACCTTAGGTAGTCCGATCTTGTTTCACTACGTGGGTAAGCACGGGTTCCGTCGTTTTGTGGGTTCTCCATGTCTACCCACTCGATAAAGTTGCACATTGGACGATATGTCTGCGTAAGATGTTACAATTGTGTACGAAGAAGTTAGTTTTTTTATCCATTTGAACTTCGAATAGATGAAGCATACCTGATGAAAGTTCGCGCATTGGAAGAATCTCCTGCCCCGAGTTTGTATCATGAGGGAAGACTTGAGTATGCATCCATCCCCACAATCGCACAAAGGACGGTCACACCATGGTGGAAACCAACCAGCAAAAGGATCGCTTCGCCAGTTGAGACGCTCAAGGAATGGCGCTTCCATTTTCGTGTGTTGTGTGCTAGTGGGAAAGAAGATATGAAGAGGTTGCCTTCAGATTGTCAGTTATATAGCGTTGTTTTCACTGCAATATATGTGAACTCAATGAGATACATTATTCATTAGATGTGACAAGACGATCACGAGTGGGCGTGATTCACTTTATGTCAACAGGCAGCGCCGAAAGTTGATAGTAACAACTCGAGCTGCCGCTTTTCATGTGTGCTGTTGTGGACTGTGCGCGCTACTGGATCTGACACTACCGTGAAGCGCCGAAAGTGTGTTGTCGTGAGCATAAGTTGTTCTAGCACCATATGAATGAAAAGAACTATGTAGACGAGACAAACACAAGTAGTACTGCAGTAGTAATAGCAAAAGTAGTACTGCTTTACAAGTTTGTAAGCCAAAAGAAACGGTCACATAAGGACTGAAGAGGTAGAACACTACTGACGAGGCCTCTCACCCCTGTCCCTCCTACCCTGCGCCCTAATGTGCCCCTGGGAGTACGTGAGTCGGTCCGGGGGTACGGCACGGCCAACCCGTCCTGCCTGTACAGGTGTGACCTCTGGCTGCTCCTGAGTGTGCGCCTCTGGAGCTCCTCCAAGCTAAGAAGAGCCTAGTACGTCGTGGTGGTGTGCACCGTGCAAGTCGTCGTCGTAGAACTGGCTAGTAGGACCAGTCCTACCGGCGTGAGACGAAGAGGCCCCAGTACCGAAGATCCCGGCTGCAAATCCTGCTGGACAAGGACCATCAGTTTCATACAGGTATTTAATAGTATTAATAAAAAGTAAAGTACCGTGTGGGCGAGGGATCGACGCTCCGAACACTCATCACGATAACATTATGATACAACACCGAATAGTTCGCAATACTACTAGTACAACAATAGTCGGAGGTACTCATTACAACAACATTCAATTGAAATTACACGATACAAGTATTTAGTCCGAACACTCATCACATCACAACAGCATTTTATTTCCTAAATCGATAGCATTGTTACACCATGGAATCGCCTGCTGCGCGACGACGCCTTGGCCTTGCGCGCCTGCTTGTTGTTCCTTCACCAGGTGGTCGCCTACCATCACTTGCCTGTCCAGATGGACTAGCATCTGCGCCGCTTGGAACTTCTGCATTCTTCGGGCATTTCTTGTAAGTATGGCCGCGCAGATCACACTTGCTGCAGCGTAAAGTCCTCCCACCTGCTTCTGACTCATCCATATCATTTCTGATGCGTCTAGTTTGGTGTCGACCCTTTTTCACCCTTAACTTAGATGGATCTGGAATGTAAAAAACTTGGGCACTCAGCGTTGTGTAAGATCCTGAGATCCCGAACCCATATATCTCCTCACTCTATGTATGAAAGATTGCTTCTTTCCTGAAATAATTTGAGACGTACACATTGGGAGATATGCCACAATCACCGGCAGCAGCAAGAACGTGTGAGCAAGGAAGGTGATGAAGCTTCGGCTTCATACAACTGCAGGTACATCCACCATCCGCCTTCAAGACACATTCCTGCACGGCTTGCTTGCGATAGATACCACGCCTGCTCCTATCAACACACATTATTTCATACCGATGCACTTGTGTGCCTTGAGCAACAACTCTATGTCTCCGTGCCTTTTTGATTTTATCTTCCATGTACTTTGTCACTACGTTGCCAAACACTATGTTGTTATCGGCCATGGACGGACCAATTTTCTTGTATCGATCCCTAAAGTACGCTTTCGTGCCGTGAAGGATGAATTCAACAATAGCAACCAATGGAAGTATCCAAACTCCTCGCATTACCCAGTTGTACACCTCTGCCAAATTGGTTGTCATTATGCCATACCGAGATCCATCGGTGTCGAACAATAAAGACCACTTCTCCTTAGGCTCATTCTCAATCCACTGAGTGAAATTTCTGATGGACGACCCTGACCTCCTTCTCATTGTTGGTGGGTCATCATGTAATGCACCAAGAGGTATGGGAGGCTCGTCACCTTCAACTTGTGGTCTGCGAGATTGCTCATCTGTTTGCTTCGTTGTCAACTCATCCAACTTGTCCCACAACTCATTAAATTTCTTCTCTTGGTTCTGTGCACAGAGCCTCTTAAAGAGCTCCATAAGATGCTTGTTCTTGAATTTCTTGTAGAAATTTGCACCCATGTGACGCATGCACCACCGACTCCGAACATCAGGCCACTTAGCTGGAAGTCCCTTCTCATCCCAACCGTTCTGCAAGTAGTCAATAGCCCGCAACATACCCGCATGACGATCATGTATAAGGCAAACGTTGGGCCTCATACGCACCACTGCAATGTGCACTCTCTCTAGGAATCAGTACCAGCTTTCAGTGTTCTCACTCTCTACAAATGCAAAAGCCATAGGTACAACCTGGTTGTTCCCATCACACCCAATTGCTGTCAATATCTGACCTCGGTATTTACCTGTCATAAAAGTTCCATCTATGCATAGAACAGGTCGACAATGCACAAAAGCATTGATGCAAGCACCCAATGAGAAAAAGGCTCTTTGCAGCACACTCTTTGTTCGATCATCAACCAATGTAAATGTATGTAGGTCATAGTAAGTATTATTATTCCTCTGGGCAATGGTGGCTAACAAACGAGGCAAATTATCATAAGAAGCTTCAAATGTGCCATACCTCATCTCAATAATCTTTTGTTTGGCTCTCCAGGCCTTTGCATAGCTTATGGTGTACTTGAATTTGTTCTCGATGTGCCTAATAATTGATTTTGGTTCAAAGCCAATGTTACCAACAACACTGCTGTACATCTCACTTGCCACAAAAGCTGAAGTGATGTTTCGGTGATACTTCTCCACCCCTTGTAAGTAGCACTTGTGCTCGGTCATAATGCTAACTTTCCAATAATCATTCCATTTACCCTTATATGCATGGACACGCCACGGACAATCTTCCTTCATGCACCTCACTTCATACACATAATTTGTTGACTTGACCACCCTAAACTCTCTCTGCAAGGAAACTGCCCAATGCTTCACCGCCTCCTTCATCTCATCCTTATGAGCATACCTTGCACCGTCAATTACCTCGTTCTCCTTATACTCCCAGGGTACATGATCACCCTCTGATATAACAAGTCCAGAGAAGTCCTCATTTGCCCAATCAGTAGCCATTACATCACCTTCCTCATCGGATGATGCGTCGTCGTCCGCTTCCTCATTATCCGAATCTTCCCTCTCCATTTCATCAACAATTATACCGACTCTCTCCCCCTCATCCGCCATGCCCATGGCCTGCTCCTCCCTTGGTTGATTTTCCTCATTTTGCATCGATGGTCCAACAACATCCCCTGCATTGATAGGACCCTCTACATCTTCGGTTTGCATTGAAACATTTATATCTTTCTCTTGTACCGACACAAATATAACGAGGGGCCATGACCGTTCAAAAGCCATTTCCACATACCGTCTCCAAGCAGCAGTGCTGTCCATCGGCATTAGTTCCCAAAAATAACCTTCTGTTGCACGACTCACTACAACTGATACTGACATTGTGTAGACTTCTTGGTCTATTCTAAATCCTCTCAACAACCAACTATAAATTGACTGAAATGTTCTCTCCGCAGGCCTATCGATGCCCTTAGATGTCATTACAAAATCTGACAGATCAACACCATCTGGACCAAATCTAATATTTCCTTCACCGTGAACTATCTGAAATGTGACCTTATTTGACATTGTGCCTGATGAAAACAATAACTGCGTTAACCTCGCATTTCTGTACTACGCCCTAAGTTACATTCTCTACAATATTGTTCTCCAAAATTCTAAAAGTAGGTTACATTCTCCAGATCAAACTAAACTACATCTTACAATTAACACTACTGTCTATGTCTCAATTCATAGTATTATATTCTATGCTCTGGATCTACACATATGTGCTGTGTGCTACAGATATGCTAAAATATATGGAACTAAAACTAAAACGCAACATATATACTCAAACATAACATATTAGTATAAATGCAAAAGATGTATGGGAGCAAACCTGTGATGAACTGAGCGAACCAGCAGGGCTTCGCCGCTCCCCTTCTGCTGCCCTCCCCTCTCTCTCTTTCGTTTTTTTTGGATTTTTAGTGAATATAATGAAATTTCAGAGAGGGGGGACTGGGCTTTATAGGGGGGAGGCAAAAATCGCCCTCCCCCAGGGCGGCAAGGGGGCCGCCTGCAAAATTCCATGCCCCCTCGCCGCCCATTTGCAGGCGGCCCCCCGCACAGTACAAAATCGCCCTAGCGGAGGGTGGCAAGGGGGCCGCCTGCAAATTTCGTTGACGGCCGTCGCCCGAGAGCGAACGGCCGTCTGCCACGTCATTTTCGCCGCCCTCTGGGATGGCGATTTTTAAAAATCGCCCTCCCAGAGGGCGGTAGGCGACCACTTCCGTCAATTTTCAAAATGGAAAATTATTTTTGTAAAACTTTTAATAAAAAAAATTAAAAATAAAAAAAATTCCAGAAGCGCACACTCCCTAGCATATCCCTAACACCCAATTCAAATATCAGAATCCTTTTGATGGTCGAACATTTTCTGTGCAAGGCTGCAAGCTGTGCAAAATTTTGAACCATTTTGATGGATATTCCTTTTGTTTGCAAGGTATTAAAAACAGGGTGCCTTCAGGTGGTCAGGTTTATAGTTGGTGTGGAAGAAATCTTCAGCTGATCACAAGTGCTCTTTAGTTTTCTCTCTCTCTTTTTTTTTATCATGTCCTGGACAACTTTATATAAGTCTTAGTCTGAAGGAAAATACAGTGAAGATTCTTCTGAAATATTGATGTTTTTGGATAGCTTAACAGCCCTGAAAGGATATGTCTCTATACTTGTGTTTGACATTGCCGAAATATTGGCTTCTCCTTTTGCTGTGGAATGAAACAGGGCTATGACTCTTTCTTCGTGTTGTTGTTGTAATCAGTAGAACCAAGAAAAAACACTATCAAATTATATCAGTTGTGTGCCTGTACTTTGTCTTGCCTAGAATTTCTGCTGAAGTATTGTTCACCTGGAAGCTTGATATGTAGCAAGAGCAATTTTACCGTACTTAAGAAGGTACCATGAGGTATCACTTTTTCTACTGTAAATTTGGTACCTCTTGGTACCTAGTTACCATGAGATACCAAATTTTACACTAAATTTTTAGTACCTCATGATATCTACTCAATGACCGTAAAATTGCTTATGCAGAAGAACAACTGAAGTCCTGATGCCTCCTAAGCTCACCATAGCAATCCGACAGGCTACCCTTCATGACCCTTACATCTCTCTCTCTCTCTCTCTCTCTCTCTCACAGTTTGTAGCATCTGTGTTCATCTGTCTATTTTTATATTTTAGGATGGAAGGAGTAAGTGTTTTGCCTTAGCTTTAATTTCAGCTAGTTATCCTTTCAGAGGAGTTGGGGAATTGTCCCATAGCTTGACGTTTCTTTTCTTTGTTCGCACTGAAACCTTTTGGAGCTGTGTGCTTGTCAGCAGATACTGGAGATGCAAATCATTTCCATTATCCAAAAAATACTAGGACCTGCTAGCAACCCTGTCCTACTTCTAGCTCTACTGGTGTGTGCACAAGCACAATGAACATAATTTCAGACATTCCATAGTTAAATGCATTGAATTATCCTCGCCAAAAAAAATAAAGACAGTACATCCTTACATGATACAGTGATCTGCTATGGCCCATAAAAGAGAAGGCAAAGGAGCACAAGTGTTGCAAGCTACTAGTAAGACACTGACAGTTAGTCATGGGGCCTGGTCGAATGTCATTTGCTATGGTAGGCATCAGAGGCATCAGGAGCTCTGTTCATCTTTCAACAAGCTGGGCTCTTACATAATGAACCAGGAGCTCTGTTCTTTTTTAACAAGCTGAGCTCTAGATCGATCATCAACCAGGAGCCCAGTTCTTTTTTTTAACAAGACGAGTTTTTACAGGATGGCCAGCTTGTTTTGTTTTGTTCTCTTTTTTTTTTCAAGAAGAAGAAAACGGGTGGCCACCTTTTGTATATTATAAGCACGCACTGCAGTTATAATATGTAACTAAAAAACTAAATAAATAATTATTAAAAAATCATGACCGTCAAGGCCTTGAGCTGATAGTGTGCCATCAATTCATACAAAAGTAGATGAAAATATGGAATAAAAAGATCAGTTCATGATAATGAAAATAAAACTATTGATTTAACATGCAATGGTGTATAGGTGAGTATTCATTATCCAAAATAGTATGGGTAAGTATTGAAATTGAACTCCACTTTAATTGTTTTTTGTAGATGGAAGGCTAGCCTTGACAGCATACGGAGTTTACTAGGATTGCCAATTAGTAACCTCTGAACTTGCTAGTTGACAAAAGAAACACAAATTCAGAACAAAAGAAATAAAAACAAGGATCCTTTGATTCGAGGTCTTTGAGACAGAACTCATCGATGGCCATTGCCGGTGGATGAAGGTGGACACCTTGGGTGGCCATGCAATCTTCCTTGGTTTAGAGTGCTTCAAGTTTTCAGGTTGCGTGTGTAGTGTGCCTTCAGGTTATAGTTGACCAAAAGGCCTGGGGCTCAATGACCCGGCCCATGGCACGAGGTTTTGGCCCGGCCCAAGCACAGCTTGCCCGATTGGTGTCAGGTCTGTACTGGTCCGGCTCGACCTTTGGGCCGTGCCTGGGCCTCTAGCTCGGCACGGCGGAGGCAAATAGATGAGGGAGCCAAAATAGACTTACTCCAGCCATATAAGGCATGACCAAAGACACGAGGGATGCATAGGGATACAAAATAGACTTTTTTTAAGGAGCACAGTGAACTTTCATGCCTTCAGGCTGACCCAATACGGCCCGAGTCTTATTGGGCCATGCCTGAGCTATTGGTGCAGCACGTTGGCGGGCATGGCCTAACCCAGTGTGTAGGTCGGGCCATGCTGGCCCGATTGATATCGGGCCTGTGCCTAGTCGTGCCTGGGCTAGGCGGGCCATTTGGCCATCTATACTTCAGGTGGTTAGGTCAATAATTGGTCCGGAAGAAATGGCTAGTATCTGACAAGTGTGCTTTACTTTTGTTTTATTATGGCATGCATTTAGTCTGAAGGTAAATGCAGTGAACATCCTGCTGAAATACTGATGTATTTTGGACAGCTTAACAGCCCTGAAAGGATCTGTCTCTATACCACCTGTGTTTTACATTTCCTAAATCTTGCTTCTCCTTTTGCTATGCAATAAAACAGGGATATGGTTCTTTCTTCTTTTTGTTGTAATCAGTATAGCCAACAAAAACATGATCAGATCATACAGTTGTGTGCCAGTACTGATGTTCATCTGGAAGCTCCGCATGCAGTGAACTGTCCAGAACTGCAGGATGAAAGCATATCTGCAACTGCTGATGATTCCATGACATTACTACTCCATCAAATGCATGCAGTATTGTTCAATTGGGCACCTACTGGGCTAGAAAAGAAACTGAATCATAGTGTTGTCAAATTACATCGAAAACCATGATCGTCAAACCCAAAAAAAAAAATTGCAAACATCATTTAGGCCATATACAACAATATTGAGCTTCCTAACCAAAATTCTTTTAATTTTTTTTCCAAAATGAAATTGTTATCGAAAGACAACTGCGTCATGTCGAAAGATGTGGTTCACTCAGTGAGTTGATAGAATAGTAAAAGCAATATATTAATTGGTAATTTTTTTTGGGATCCCCCCATTACATGGCCCTAGGGGGCTATTTATAGTCTTAGTACAGGCTCATACCCTCTAGAGTTTTAGTTAGTATAGGAGAATTTACAGGGAAACCCTTATGAAAGGGACATTAGTGTGGGTACACAGTGTCTTTTGTATTTATGGGCCACCAGGCGATCTCCTTGGGCCGGCCCACTGATGGCGAAAGGCCCCAATGGGCCATAGGGCCTCCCAAGCCCATAGTCGAAGGCACCTCCAACCCGGGTGAGGACCTCTCACTTTGCCTTATGGCCTTCGCCCTTAGTGGTGACTTGGTCGAATGGCGAGCTTGGGGGCGAACCCATCGGTCTTCGTCGCTTGGCTTCGCCCAAGCGCTTCACCCTATTGCTTCGCCCCGAGCGCACTCCTTTGGACTCAGTCGACGCCTAGTGGATTCGGTGGTTTCAGCAGGTCCGGTCGAAGGGCCTCGTGACATGCCAACAATAGAGATATATCTAGCGGGTAAAGGGTAGTACTCCTACTATCGAAGCATTATTATCGGCGAAGACTGTTGTCCCATGTCCTAGGGCAGTCCCACTAGTTGCAACCGCTCCTCGGCATGCTTGTGGTCTCTGCAGAAGGATAGGGGCGACGCCGAGTGGGTGACATGGAAACTCCTGGCTACTCTGTAGCAACACACTGCATGGCTGGAATGGCTTCAGCATCCATGTATGGAAGATTACATCTCACAGACAATTCTTTGCCATTCAGCTGGCATGTCAACACTGCCATTGCCGTTCAATCCAGGGCCTGCCACAGCGATGTTCTGTTGAAGTAACAGAAGAACTCCTGATGCCTCCTAAGCTCACCATAGCAATCTCCTGTGCCAGCTCTCATCACCCTTACATCTCTCTCTCTCTCTCTCTCTCTCTCTCTCTCTCTCTCTCTCAGTTTCTAGCATCTGAGTTCAGTTGTCTATTCTTATATGGAGCAGAGAGGGGAGAAGTGTATCGTATATGAATGCACAAATTGTTTCTATGGATGTAGTTATTCAGGCTTGCAGCTGATCGAATTTAATGTGCATGTACAAGTGCATTTGCTCGATCAACCATACCCAACTCTTCAGTTAAACACCCATGATGCAAGTGAACGAAGTAAATAGATTGCTCATGATGACCATGATGCAAGTTTAAGTATGTCTTAGTCTGAATGAAAATGCATTGAACATCCTGCTGAAGTGTTGATGTTTTGAACGTCCTGAAAGGATGATCAGTTTCTGTACATGTATTTGTCATTGCCTAAACCTTGCTTCTCCTTTTGCTTTGGAATAAAAATGGGTTATGGCTCTTTTTCCTTCATGTAATTAGTAGTACAACCATGAAAAATCATGATCAAATCATAGCTAGTTGTGTCCATATACGTTGTCTTCCCCGGAGTTTCTTTTGAAGTATATTTCTTCAGCTGGAAGCACCCTATTCCGTAATCTGTCCAGCAGGAAGGCTAATTAAGGACCAAAAGAGAATGCATATCTGCAACTCCAAGCAGTATTGTTCAATTCAAAGCGAGTCATATTATCGTCAAATTACATCGAGAAACCATGACCATCAAACAAAGATTGTGAACGGATTGGCAAAACATCATTTAGCTCAACGCAACAATACCGAGCTCTCTCAACTAAAATCTTTTTCTTTTTCCCCAAGATAAGTTCTGAAACCACTATGTTGGAAGTTGATACCAGGATGCCATTTCCTAGATGGTGTAGCATGTGCGAGAACGAGATGAAGCGTGAGCCTCCACAAAGACAAGTAGTCCTGCCAACTGTAATAACAGTTCTTCAGCCATGTCAGCACTGCCATTGGAGGTCAGTTCAGCACTTGGCACTGAAGAACTGTACAACTGTAACAGAAGAACTCCTGATGCCTCCTAAGCATACCATAGAAACCCACATGCTCTTGTTCGTATGTCCTTAGTTGGCCTAGTGAGCTAGGTGTGGTGACAACTCCATTTGGTTGGCTAATCTTGGAGATATGTTCAGCAATTGTTGCCAGTTTGATCTCTTGCTCTGATGGTATCCAAAGGCATGAACATCTACATCCTACTTTCCCTGTCTCAACCATAAACTGAACTAAGTTCATCAAATGATTATTCAGTTATAAGCTTTGATCGAATGGAGACCTACTCTCAACTCTATGCAGTGGCAATTGCTTAACTGCCCATATAGCACTCTGAACTCTGTTCCTGAAAGCCAGAGTTTATAACGCCTTGCATCCAAAGAAATACAACTCATTTTCTTTCACTAACTCAACTACACTTCAAAAACAGAGAACAGACCAGTGAATTATGCTTGACCATTCCAAACAACGACAGACCATTTGCAGGTAAATACCTTGATCATTTGGTATGATCAGCATTTCTACCAGATTAGATATAATCCCGGCTTTCCATGGCTCGATCCTACGGCTACCCAAAGTCATGGCCATATCTAGCTACCTCCTACTCCCTGTCTCAACTTCTACACTGAACTGAGCTTCAGATGATTAATCAACCATTCATAGCATCGACTGAATGGAGATATATATATCCTTTGCATACATACACGTTCAAGGTAGTTTCCCAATGAATTACTTTGCTACTGGACTATAGACGCACAATATATAATTACAGAATCAAATGATACATCCTTTATATAATAGCAAGGTCTCTCGGGCTCTCTTTTGGTCTATATGTATACATGTTAGCTGATAGCTAGCATGCAGTAACAAACGAACAGTTAGATAAGGAGACCACTTCTGTGACCCTGCTATCGTAGGCCTAGGAGGCATTGGGAGCTCTCGTCTTAGGAACATATCACTCATAAGAGCCCCACTGCGATGCTCTCTACTGGTAATAGAAAACAATCTGAACCATTAATCTTATTTCATCGAATGGTCTATATCTATTTGTACTATTACCCCAGTTGGTGGTAGTAGAAACATGTATGGGCATTATTATCCAAAGATGTGTCGAGGGGTATAATCATCATTTAGCAGTGATTAAACCTTTTTTTTCTCCGTTTTCTTGTTCTGATGGAATATGAGTGATGCTAGTGGAATGGATGACCAGATCGATCTAGACGAAAAAAAATGTAAATGATAAAATTACTCCTAATCACTGAATTAGTAAATTATTAACTTACCCTTAATAACAAACGGTTCAGAGCCCTGGAGCATCACTCCAGAGGTAGAAGGACAGGCCTCAACCAGATATCTGTTAGATTTAATTGGGTAATTGATACATTTAAATCAATTAAATCAAATAAATTCCAAGGCTCATTATGCTAGGAATTCATGTGAATTCATTCTCTTATGGGATATCAATGGGATGAAGAGTTTTGAGAATTAATCCATTTGATTAGGGAATTGGTAACTTATATCAATTAGTCCTAATTGATGGATGGTTGATGGTTGTGTAGTGGATGATGGTTCATGGCTAGTTGATGACAATTAGTTGCTCTATTCCTCTTCCTATTACATTGGTGATGGTTGTGTAGTGGAGGATGGTTGATGGCTAATTGATGAGAATTAGTTACTCTATTCATCTTCCTATTCCATGACTCTTACTCTTCATCTTCCATTCCTCTTATAAAATGAGAATGGATTTGATCTCCCGCGTAAGAGGAAGACACACTTTTATCCATTTTCCAAAGCTGTTGCTGCTACGGTAATCCCATTCCAACGAGTGTGTGCACACGCGTTGGGAGAGTAGGCCTCCGAAACCACGCGTTGCTGTGACGTTTGCACAGACGGGCGGGCGATCAGGTTTTTGGGAGCTCAAGGCGCGACTACTCACTGTTCGTCAACATCTACTTCACCTTCACCAACATGTCGAACACTGGAGACAAGGAGAAGGAGACTCCCGTCAACACCAACGGAGGCAATACTGCCTCAAACTCCAGCGGAGGACCATTCTTGGGGTATAACCTTATTACATTATTTCAATTAGAAGTTTTACTGTTAATGTTCATCGCAATGTCAACATTGTGTTATTATGTGATTGTTGATGCTTATTCTACGTTAAGCATGCTCATGTTGATTACATTCACCACTATCACTGGATCAAATCCTATTGTAAATATCATGTTTATTATCTTGTTATTTTGGATTAAAATATGCCGAATTATGACCAAATTTCCAACAATATCAACATGTGCAAGTCCCTTCCTTTGTCATTTTGAATGATTGTTCATAATTCAGGTGGATTTGAGGAAGAACTAGAGTGACTCATTGGCTATGGTAGGCCTTGGAGGCATCTGGAGTTGTTGGGTTCCTTTGAAACAAGTAGAAATATGTACGGTACGGACAGACGGAGTTATCATCGTCATTGGTACTTTCATGGATATGGAAATCTTGTTTTACCTGGTTGGAGTTCATCTTAGTTTCCATATGACCAAATGATAAAGCTAGCTACTTGTAGCTGACAGAAGAGCCGCATCTGGTAGAATTCCCTGTTTTCATCCCTCTCTAAGAAAAAAAATCAATTCCTACTATGTCTATGGAGAATAACCAAGATTGGAAGTTATTATGAATCACATTCAGTTATATCCTTATAATAAATTTGACTAGAGTTGTCTATGAGTCATGTTAAGAAAATGAGAGTAATTGTAGAATATTGGGTCTCCATCCGATGATCCAGATCTGCCCATCTATTTGCTTCAACTCTAAACTGAACTGATCAGCTGACTAGAAACATTTCTAGCTAGGGTAGAAGTGAAAGTAGATATATGTACAAATCCAAGCAATGCATGGTAGGTTCGTAGCAAACCGGGCTTACTTCAATTGGGTTCTGAATAATTGCTTGAAACCAACCAAGCAGTACATCTTATGCGATATTGCAATCTCCTACGGCTAATTGGCCCATAAAAGAGCAGGCGAAGAATCAGACAAAGAGATGCAATCTGATCAAGTTGGATCGATGGACCTTATGGTGCAGATTAGCTAGTGCCTTCGCAATCGTTAGGATTGGAAAGCATCATGAACTCTCATATTGAAACGCTAGCTAGCTAGCTATCGGCCTAGCTAGTTGAAAGGAGCCTACGTTTTTTAGTCTGACTCCTATGTGGCTAAGTTACTGTTCCTCGGTTGGTCAATCAGAACCATAGTCACAGGAAACAGGATCGGTGGCAGTATTCCTCAAACTGGGAATACGGAGGCATCTTCGTCCCCACCTTATAACAACGTCTCGTAAGTAGCGTGTCACATTCCTCGACCCGATAACTTTGTGACTATGATCTAATCATCTGAACTGATTGCTGACAACCTGGGTGTGCTAATAGGTATTCTTCTCTCATTTCATTATGTAGCAATTTACAATTAATCAGGAAATACAAGTAAATGTTTATCCAGCATATCTGCAATTGATCTGTACCACTTGTCCAGCTACTTCTTGCAGTGTTGTTCAATTAAAAGTGAGTCATACTATTTTCAAATTACATCGAGAAACCATGATCATGAAACCAAAATTTTGAACGGACTGGCAAAAAAACATCATTGAGCTCAACACAACAATACTGTCTCTCTTAGCCGAAATCCTTGAATTCAGAAACCACTATGCTGGTAAAAACCCTTCAAAGCTGACATCACGATGCCATTCCCGATTTCGGAGTAGCATGTGTGAGAACAGGAGGAAGCATGAGCCTCAGCAAACACCACTACTCCTACCGACTGTAACAACTCTTTACCACTCAACAGCCATGTCAACACTGCCATTGCAACCTACTGCAGCACTTGCCACCATAGAACCGTCCTTGTGTAACAGAACAACTCTTGATTCCTCCTAAGCCTACCATAGCAACCCACTGGCCTCATGCCTCTTCGGTTGGCTTCAGCAATTGCTGCCACATTTTGATCTCTGGCTCTGATGGTACCCAAAGGCTTGGACATGTCTATGTCCTACTTTCCCGGTTTCAATCATAAACTGAACTGTTGATCAGCAATTATTCAGTCATAGCTTTGATCGAACGGAGACTTGCATAAAACTCTATGCAATGCCAATTGCTCAATAAATTGAAACATAGATGCTAAATAATTAGGAGGAATCAATTACTACTCCCTCCGTTTTATAATGTAAATCATTCTAGCATTTTCTAAATTCATGTTGATGTTAATGGATCTAGACATATATATCCATCTAGATTCATTACCATCAATATGAATATGAAAAATGCTAGAAAGACTTACATTGTGAAACGGAGGATGTACATCCTAGCAAAATATCACTAGAATATATATAGCAATGGCCTTCTTAGTGACAATAATACTGCAAGGATGTACTTTGTGTCTGTTATGGGCATTGGGCCTAGAGACCGAGGCCCACAAACACCCTAGTTCGAGGGAGATGCTACAGTACCGGATTGGGTACTATTAATCCTAGTTTGAGGCGAGTGCTGCAGACCCGCCTTGAGCTGGGCTGCTCGTGGGCCTCGGTCTAGCCCAATGCCCATAATAATGTCATGAACTGAAAATACATGAGCTTGATGTGTAATACAGATAGATTATATTTAAAGAATTGCAGTGTTTAACTTGTACTCCCTCCGTCCTAAAATATAACAACTTTTAGCACTCAGAATTTATCTCAAAATACAACAACTTTTCTACCAACATTCCATTCCCAACCCAATCACAACCCTCCATCATTCATTTTTTCCACATACCTTTACTTCTCAACCAATTACAATCTCTCCCTATTTAATTTTACCTACTTTCTTAATAACCGTATCCAACTCAAAAATTACTTATATACTGGGACGGAGGTAGTATCAAGTAACTGCTAAGAATTTTCTCAATGGATTAATGCATCATCATCCTGAATTTCCGGATTTTCTTAACTGCATAGACAACATATATTTATGTATTACGTTCCTGAAAGCCAAAGTTTATAAAACAACAACCGATTTTGTTTCACTTACTCAAGTACACTTCATGAACAGAAAACAGGACAACGAATTTTGCTTGATCATTCCAAGGAATTAAAGAAACGACCTCATGCCTGATAACTCTGATGCACAATCAGTTTTCTGCATGTTCCTAGTAAGTTTGTCAAGTCATTGGTCTTTGGGCAAAATTAGAGCTTTGGCATTGGCCCAACGAGGTGCCATATTTTCATGTATACACCTTCTTGAAGGGATGCTCAGTATTGCTGCTAGATTTGATCCCAGCTTTCTATGGCCCAATCCTATTGTCGATCTCTCTTACTCTCTTGGTCTCTATATTTATATATATATATATATATATATATATATATATATATATATATATAAATATATATATATATATATATATATATATATACACTAGTACATAGCTGATAGCTAGTACTAGAAAGTAATATGTAATAGACGAACAGTTAGATCATGGAGATGCTTCTGCGACTGTTGTATATGGTAGGCTTGGCAGGAATCTGGAGCTCTCATAGGAATATGTCATCTCTTAAGGCATCCACAATGTGCTCCCAAACCAAGTAATAGGCAATATTTTAATCTTCATACCAGGTAGTAAGCATTGTGGAACCAGTAAATAGCTACTACCAAGCAAGAGCACTACAACCTAGTAGTAAGGAGTAAAAAAACATTTATTCTTTTGGCATGTATTGATCCTCATCACTCTCCCTTCATGCTATTGGCTTGGGCCCACCTTATTACTAGTTATACATTGTGGAACTTTTAACAACAAATACCTACTTTTACTAGGTCCCACCTTATTTACTACTCTGTCGAGGAGTGATCCTCTCTAGCGGGAGATCGTGAGACCCTCCTTTCGTGAGTTTGGCCGGGGAAAGAAGCTCGCCTCTAGAAATCGCGTATCCATCCCCAAGACTCCTAGCTAGCTTGCACACAACCAAATTATACATGTTCGGGCCGCTATGAAGCGTAATACCCTACTCCTGTGTGTAGGATTTAGACTGAGAGTTACAAGGGTTCCTAAACTCGGAAGAACATTCTTACTTCCCTCCTCCACAAGCTCAGATTTTCTGAGAGTCGTCCACTTTCTCGGTGGGCAAGGTCCTCCTTTTATACCTCAAGGGAATAACACATGCACCGCCTCTACCTACTCTTCTTTCGGGTGGGGACCCACCCTATCTTGACTGGAACTCGACCCGTGCTTTCGCCTGGAAGCTAAACCACAGCTTGTCCTTGAGCGGGGCCCAGCACCGTCCCTCGCCTGACACGGGGGACAGCCCTGTCATTCCCTCATTAATAGGTGAAGACTTGTGGTGGCCGCCGTCCGAATGACCCCCCGATGGGACGGGTCATACCTACCTCCACTCCGCCGGAAGCAGATGCGACGTGGGAGCACGGTTGTCCATCCAGTCAGACGTGACCGGTGTCAGGCCGGTCACAGACCGGTCATTCTTGACCATCGCGCGTCAGTTTAGCACGCCGCACATCTGCCCCACTGCATTAAATGCGACAGGGGGCAGTTGGGGCGCTGCGCGCATTAAAGGAAGTTCAGCCTGGGCCCCCTCCTCGCTTGCTCCCCCCGCCAAATGGCGGCTGGGCGAGGGCCTCAGGGCGAAGCAGTGCAAGGGCCCGAGGGGCATGACGTGGCACCCCGAGGCCCCGACCCCCCGGCCGCTCCTGCGGTTCGCGGAATGCAAGGACAGGACCAGGCTGTAGGGACACGTGGTAGGATGGGAAGGTAGATTCCCCTCACTTCGCATACCCCCGGGCCCATATCTCCGACAGTAGCCCTCGGCACCACATCGGACATTGGCCTCCTGAGGTCGGTCTGACGTGGTGCCTCACGACTTCCCAAGCTGGGGTTGTGGGCCTGGCAGGGAATCTAAGCGGATGCCGCCGCATGGCCAGGTTGGCGTATCAACAACAACAGCGGTTTGACCACCACAGACCGCGCTGATGATGAGGATGCTTAAGGCGTGAAAATCAGGGGGTTAGTTGGACCACACCTCGACTCCCTCGCCTGCCACGCATGCGGCGGTACTAGTGACGGTTTGCCCAGATTACGCCCGTGACCATCGCACGCCCTACGCCGAGTGTGCCGCTGACAGGCGCACTAAATGCGGGGCGCGGATTCAGTGGGCAACATGATGAGTGGTCGTAGGAAATGACGAGGCGACTGCAGGCGCGAGAATCGTGGGGGCAACCGAGAGGGCGTGAAACAAGGAGGCGAGCGAGGGCGAGGCAGGGATAAAAGGATACGGAGGCGGGGACTTTGCCTCCTTCCTTTCGCCAACTGCACACTCGCTCCCTAAGCCCTAACATTCTCGCCACTCCACGCTACTCCGCTCATCAAGCCCCTCGTCGTTTCTCCGCCGGTCATGATGGCTCAAGATGCCAGCGACGCAGTGCTTCCGGCATCGCGTATTATGACGGATAGACACCTTAGTCTCCCCCGCAAGATCATGCCGGAAGACGCCGCCGTGAGGGCAGGGGAGTCGCGGCCGCGGCCGCGGTACCCGGAGAGATCCGTGCACCTCATGTCCTTTGCTATGGCAGGGTTGATCCCGCCATTCTCCGGATTCTTCCATGAGGTTTTGGATTTCTACGAAATCCATGCCTTGCAACTCGCACCCAACGTCGTGATGACGCTGGCCATCTTCGCTCATTTGTGCGAGATGTTCATCGGGGTGCGGCCAACGATGCGGCTGTTCTAGTCTTTCTTCGTCCCGCAGCTGCTACAAGGTGTGGTGGTGGGGGGATGTTACTTCTAGCCCCGGCCAGGCACAGCGGGGCAATACATCGAGAGTCATCTCCGCAAGAAATGGGAGGACTGGAAGAAGGACTGGTTCTACACCGCGCTGCCGGACCACCGGCGACTTCGGCTCCCCGGCGGCCCTCCCGAACGATCCGCCGCATGGCTGGCGGTTTCAGAGCTGGGCGAGAAGTACGACGCAGTGCGGGATCACCTTAGGGGCCTGCGAAGCCTGGGCCTCACAGGGGCTATGGTCTTTAGCGATTACTTCCGCCACCGCATCGCGCCTCTCCAAGATCGATCCCATGGCGCGTGGGAGTACTCTGGACCCAACGATCCCATGCGCACGCATGTGGGCGAGCGCTGGGATGGGGCGAGGAGGACACGAAGACGGTGATTCGACGGGTGCTGGGTCTGGACACCGCCGAGCAAACACTGATTCCAGACGGGATCCTTCCCCTCTGCAGCGACCGCGACCGGGAGAGTATCATGGCTGTGATGTCGGCCGTCGGCGCCGGCAGGGGTCGGTCCCGCCGGGGCGGCGCCGGTGACGGCGCTGTCGGCGTGGGTAGCGGTGGCGCGACCGTAGGCGGGAGTCGGACCAGCGGCTCCGGCGGGGGTGGCAGCTCCAGGGCACCCGGCCCGAGCCGTGGACCCGGGATCGACTCGGCCAGCGACCCAAAAGGGAAGCGGAAGATGTCCAAATCTCGACCGCCCTCTCCCCCGCGCGAAGGGGGCGCCGAGCGCGTGGCGGACCGACCGCCGGCGGGCCACAAGCACCCTGCCGCGCCCGAGGCTGGATGGAAGAAGAAGCGGCTCCGGAAGATAGGTCAAACGGAGCCGTGTCGGGGGAGCTTCATTGAGCCCCCGAAGTGGACTTTCAACCGCCCTCCCCGCAGGTATGACTGCCGGCACCCGCTTCGGTGCTTTTTACTCATCTTGGTCTCTTGTTCCTTCCTCTTTTTTTCTTTGTTAACGCGATCAGGGTTCTTCTGTAGCGAGATTACTTCCCATGGGATCTCGGGGTTCGACCCTTTGTAGGGGACAAAGTCCGAATGCTATCGCTCGCGGCGGCAGCGTTTCTCCCGGGGGCGACTTCGAGGCTCGGATCCATGCGGAGCGCCACCCGGGAGCGGGGGCCGAGGGAGGTCGCGGCCCGGAAGCCAAGGCTGGAGGCGGCCCTAAGCCCGAGGCCGAGGCCGAAACTAGGGGCGGGCCCGAGCCCGAGCCCGAGGCCGAATCTACCCGAGGGCCCGAAGCGGGGGGCGAGAGGAACAGCCACTCCCCCTTGCACTTGGGGCGCCCTCGGGGCTGGCCGCGCAGAAGGTGGGCTGAGAGCAGCCCCCAATCTCGCGGGGGATCCAGCAGCACTCCGTCGTCCCGGGGGTGGACCGCAACTTTTTCTTCTCCGACTCCGGCAAGTATGGAGCCACTCCTGCAGGTGCTCGCCGCCGCCGATTCCACCGTCCGGGAGGGGCTCAATGCCCAAGTTCAAGCCCTGGCGGAAGAGCGAGCAGCCCTGGAGGCAGAGTGGGCACAGCTCGCTGCGGACCGCGCGCGGGTTGACGAGGGGCGCCGCGCCGTGGACGACATGGTGAAGGTGGGACGCAAAATGTGCCAAGCCCAACTGGCTGAAATCCAGGCGCGCGAGGAGACGCTGGACATCGTCATGCGGGAGACGGAGGAAGAGCGGCAGGCAGCACTGATTGCCTCAAGCGTCCTGGATGAAGCGTTGGGCGACATCCGCCTATAGTACGAGGCCCATGCCGAGGACCTGGCGAAGAGGGTTAAGGACGCCCGCGTAGTCCTTGATGCAGCTGCCGCCCAAGAGCAGCGGGTATTGGAGGCCGATGCCTCGCTGCGGGCTCGGACGGCAGCGCTCGAGGCTGAACGCATGGCCTTAGATGAGCATGCCCGCTCCGCGCAGGAGTTTGAGGCCACGATTCGTCGGTGAATTGAGGTCCTTGACCGGAGCCAGCGCGAGCAGGACGAGCGCAGCCAGGAACAGGCACAGCGAGCCCATGAGCTAGAGAGGCGGGCTCAGGCGCTGGAGGAGCGAGCGTGCCTGCTAGATCAGCGGGAGTCCACCTTGGCCGCCCACGAGAGAACGGCGGCGGAGACGGAGGCCTCCCTTGGCCTTCGTGAGGAGGCCACAGCCGAGCGTGACCGGACCACCCTCGCCGCGAAAGCTTCGGAGGCCCGTCGCGCGGAGGAGCTACGGCTCCGGGAAGAGGCGTGCCGAGCGCGAAGCCGAGGTGAACCGCCGTGAGGTGGCCTTGCGCCGGCTGGGCGAGCAACTCGCGAAACGCGAGGAGGCCGTTGCCGGGCGCGAGGCTCGGCATCTGGAGAGTGCTCGTGCCGAGTGCGCGGCGATGGCGGCAAGGGCTTCTGAGCTGGAGGCCCAGGAGAAGGACCTGGTGGCGGGTGGGCAGCCTGGTGACGCAGAGTTGGTGAGCCAGCTTACCGCGGCTCAGAGCACTCTTGCCGACCTAGAGCGCCTGGTGCAAGACAAGGCTGGGGAGATCGCGGCCTCCGCCTTACCAACGAGATCGGACCCGGGCAGCTCTCCGATGCCGTCGATCGACTGGAGCACGCGGGGCGCCGAGTCGGCATCTCCGTGCGCTGGGATAGCAAGCTCCCGCCCACACAACCAGCACTCGCGCTCTGGCTGGACGGGCTGGCGGCGGATCTAGAGAGGCTGGAGGAGGAGGTCGGCGAGACCGTGAAATCGTCGTCGGCTTCCTTGGCGCGGGCCGCGGTGGAACTGGTCCTCGCAAGCCACCAAGCCCGCGACCCTGACTTCGTCCCATGGCGCGCACTCGAGGATTTCCCCCCGGGGACCGAGGCAAAGGCTCGGGAGCAAGTCCGGGAGGCGGCCGACGCGATCGTCTCTAACTTCGAGGGGTCGGCCCCTCGGTTCACCTTCGGGCTTGCCTCGGACGAGGAGAGCAGGAACGGAGACGGTGGTGATGACATCGACGGCGAGGACTGGGACGACGTGGTTAGCAGCGCCGGCCTCGGGGGCCCGGGCACTCCGTGATTATCCCCACTTTTAATTTCCTTTTGTTGTGTGCCTGCAGCGGACACTTCTTGTCTTTAGGCCATCGTGCCGTCTTGTCTGTAAATAAAGCTTCCCCTTCGCACTTTCTACCCCTTTACTTTCTCCATTGAATGCCTGCGGCACGGAAAGAAGAAAAAACAAGAGCAAAAGTATATAATTAACCTCCCTGTGATCGAAATGCCGTTTTTACCCCATCCGCCCCCGCCCCCACCCCCCCCCCCCCTCGGGCTCGTTCTTGTGAAAAGATAAATGCGCGCTCGGTTCGTGGTACCTAAGTACTGAGGGGCAAGACCGTCGCCCCGAGGGAGCCGCCCAGCGGGACTGGCCAGACCGAGGCTACGACGACCGGGGGTCGAGGACGGCCGTGTGTAGGCCCTTCCGAGCCCCTGGGGTTCGGCGCAACCTAGGACGCGGCCCTCATTTAGGCTCCCTTTCGGCGCTTTTCAGGTCGCCCAATGCCACTTAGGGTTTGGAGTAAGCGCGAACTGTCCTTTGAACCAGGACAAGCCAGAGGAAAGAGTGAGAAAAAGGGGGCGTAACGGCCTCCACTTTAGGTGGAAAAAATTTATTGCCTGGAAAGGGAAAAAGATACAAAGTAATTCACAGCAGTAGCCCCCGTCCAACCCCGCACAAGCCGAGGGGTTGTGCGGGGGTTGGCCCAAGCTCCTGGAAAGCAAAAAATCGCGACGCTATGGATAGAAGCGATGGAGGTGTTCGATATTCCAGGGGTTAGGCAACTCCGTGCCGTCCTCTGTGGTTAGTCGAACAGAGCCTAGCCGGAGAACGCCGATCACTTTGTATGGCCCTTCCCACATTGGCGAGAGCTTGCTTAGCCCCAGACGCGACTGCACGCGGCATAGGACGACGTCGCCAACTTTCAGTGACCGGTCCCGGACGTGGCGCTGATGGTAGCGCCGCAGGCTTTGTTGGTAGCGCGCCGCACGTAGGGCCGCGCGCCTTCTCCGCTCTTCAAAATAGTCGAGGTCGTCGCGGCGAAGATCATCCTGCTTGGCCTCATCGTACAGCGCGACGCGAGGCGATCCCAAGGAAAGCTCCGAAGGTAGGACCGCCTTGGCGCCATACACCAGGAAAAAGGGCGTTTCCCCCGTGGCACGACTTGGAGTAGTCCGATTTGCCCACAACACGGCGGGCAACTCCTCGAGCCACGAATCCCCGTGTTTCTTCAGGACGTTGTACGTCTTGGTCTTGAGGCCTTTGAGGATTTCGGCGTTGGCTCGCTCGACTTGGCCGTTGCTCTTGGGGTGGGCGGGCGAGGCAAAGCACAATTTGATGCCCATGTCGTCGCAATAGTCGCCGAACAGCTCACTGGTGAACTGGGTGCCGTTATCTGTAATGATACGGTTGGGCACTCCGAATCAGGACGTGATGCCCCTGATGAACTTGAGGGCGGAATGCTTGTCGATCTTGACGACCGGGTAAGCTTCGGGCCACTTGGTGAACTTGTCGATAGCGACGTATAGGTGCTGATACCCGCCTCGAGCCGCTTTGAATGGTCCAAGGATGTCTAGCCCCCAGACCGTGAAAGGCCAAGGGAGTGGGATGACCTGCAAGGCTTGGGCCGGCTGGTGGGCTTGCTTGGCATGAAACTGGCACGCCTTGCACCGCCGGACCCATTCTTGGGCATCTTGCAACGCAGTCGGCCAGTAAAAACCTTGTCGGAAGGCTTTACCGACTAAAGTGCGTGAGGCCGAATGGACCCCGCACTCACCCTGATGGGTGTCAGCTATGAGCTCGATGCCTTACTCCCGAGAAACACACTTCAAGAGTATCCCGTTGGCGGCACGCCGGTAGAGGGTCCCTTCTACAAGCACGTACCGCTTGGAGATGCGCGCGAGCTTCTCAACTTCTGCGCGATCCTCAGGAAGAGTATTTTTGTCGAGATACGCCCGGATGTCAGTCATCCAAACAACCTGACGAGGGGGGTCGTGGTCGACCCCCTCGGGCCCCGAGGCCCGCAGGTCGCCAAGGGTCGGGGCGGAGGGCGTGGTGTCGGGGTCCCTCGTGGGGTTCGGTCGCGCCGACGGCTGTGCGAGTCTTTCCACGAAGGTCCCAGGGGGAGTGGGGCTCGTGCCGACGCAACACGCGACAACTCATCAGCGACTGTGTTGTCGCGTCGGGGCACGTGCCGGAGCTCGAGTCCGTCGAAGTGGCGTTCCATGCGCCGCACTTCGCGGACATATGCGTCCATTTGTGGATCGGTGCACTGGTACTCTTTGGATACTTGATTCACGACCAGCTGGGAATCGCCTAGGACCAGGAGACGGCGGATGCCCATTCCGGCCGCCGCCCTCAACCCCGCGAGGAGTCCTTCGTATTCCGCCATGTTGTTCGTGGCTCGGAAGTCGAGCCGAACGACGTATTTGAGGACGTCCCCGCTTGGCGAAGTCAACGTGACTCCGGCACCTGCACCTTGAAGGTTGAGGGAGCCGTCGAAATGCATAACCCAGTGCCCACCACGAATGTCGGTGTTTGGGTCCTCTCCATCTCCGGGGAGGGAGGGAACGTTGGACGGAACAGGGTCATCCACTGGGGTCCACTCCGCGATGAAGTCAGCTAGGACCTAGCTTTTGATCGCGTGCCGTGGTTCGAAGTGCAGGTCGAACTCAGCAAGCTCGATGGCCCACTTTACGACCCGACCGGTACCCTCTTGGTTGTGCAAGATTTGGCTGAGATGGTAGGATGTCACTATGGAAACCCGATGTGCTTAGAAGTAGTGGTGCAATTTCCTTGAGGCCATTAAGATTGCATAAAGCATCTTCTGGGCCTGTGGATATCGGGTCTTCGCCTCTCGGAGTGCCTCACTGACAAAGTAGATGGGCCGCTGCACCTTTCGGTGGAGCCGGTCCGTGCTGCCAGGGGCAGATGATCTGGGGCGCCCTTGCCTAGGGGCCCCGGGGGGGTCTCGAGTCATGTCAGGACCATAGGCCTCGGGAACACTCGCCAAAGCCTCCCCTCCTCCCACGGGGGCCTCGGGGTCCTCCTGGGGGTTGGGGGCTTCGGGCACCGGGTCTTCGGGGGACGAAGGGCCATCGTGAGTCAAGGGGGCCTCCGGTCCGCTCTCTTCGCGCTCGACTACTAGGACGGCACTCACCGCATGGGGGATCGCAACTAAGTAGAGCAGCAACGGTTTCTCCGGCCCCGGGGCAACCAAGATGGGGGGAGGAGATGAGGTAAGCTTTCAGCTGATTGAGAGCTTGCTCAGCTTCCTCCGTCCACACAAATGGCCTGGAGCGCTTGAGGAGCTTGAATAGGGGCAGCGCCCTCTCTCCCAGCCTCGATATAAACCGACTTAGGGCGGCCATGCATCCACTGACGCACTGCACATCCCTAAGCTTGCTGGGGGGGCGCATCCTCTCTATCGCGTGTATTTTCTTGGGATTAGCTTCTATGCCTCGGGAGGAGACTAGAAAACCAAGGAGTTTGCCCGCCGGCACACCGAACACACTTGTCGGCGTTCAGTTTCACGCGTGTGGATCTAAGACTGTCGAAAGTCTCGGCCAAATCCTGCAACAACGTGTCCTAGTGGCGCGTCTTTACCACCAGGTCATCGACATACGCCTCTATATTGCGCCCTATCTGATTACTCAAAGTAATACGAGTCATACGCTGAAAACTAGGGCCTGCATTCTTTAACCCAAAAGGCATAGTTGTATAACAAAAGGTGCCCACAGGAGTAATAAAGGCAGTTTTTCCTCATCTTCCCTAGCCATGCAGATCTGGTGATACCCAGAGTAGGCATCTAGAAAACACAAAAGGTCGCACCCCACAGTGGAGTCGACTATCTGATCTATGCGTGGTAAAGGGCAGGGATCTTTAGGGCATGCCTTGTTGAGATCCGTATAGTCGATGCACATCCGGAGCTTGCCGTTGGCCTTCGGGACGACCACCGGGTTCGCCAACCACTCTGGATGGATAACCTCGCGGATGAAGTCAGCCTCCAGGAGCCGCGCCACTTCCTCTCGGATGAAGGCCTGCTGCTCCGGGGCTTGACGCTGCACTTTTTGCCGGACGGATCGCGCATCCGGCCGCACGGTGAGGCGGTGCTCGATCACCTCCCTAGGGACCCCGGGCATGTCCGACGGCTTCCATGCAAAGACGTCGGAGTTTGCCCGCAGGAAGAAGACGAGCGCGCTTTCCTATTTGGCGTCCAGGGTCCCGCCAATTTTGGCGGTCTTGGACGGATCGTCGCCAAGGGGGATCTCCTTGACGGGCACCTCGTCAGCCGAGGTGAGGCGCTTCTTGGAGGCGCGGGATGCGGAGGCCTCCGGGGCCTGTGGCTCCGTGGCCACTGCCAGGTTGTCGGCGCGCTGCTCCGCGCAGGTGAGGGCGACTTTGACATTGCCAAAGACGGTGATGGGACCACTAGGGCCCAGCATCTTTATCTGGAGGTAGGCGTAGTGGGTGGCGGCCATGAACTTCACCAACGCAGGTCTGCCCAGGACCGCGTTGTAGGGCAGATTAAGGTCCGCCACATCGAAGTCGATCCGCTCGGTACGGAAGTTGGTGGAGTCGCCGAAGGTTACCGAGAGCTCAACGTGGCCGAGGGGCCATGTGTGTCCCGGAGTCACGCCGATGACCGGCAGCGCGGCTGGAGCTTCATCCCCGGGGCCTTGAACGCATCGAAGGCGGCTGGGGAGATGATGCTCAGGCTGGCCCCCCCGTCAACCAGGACGCGCTTCATCCTAATGTTGTGAATGGTCAGGGAGACCACGAGGGCCAACTTTCCACCTCGAGCGAGCACTGTTGGATGGTCGCTCTTGGTCAAAGGTGAGCTTCACCTCCGACCAGCGTGCCTTCCGAGCCGCTTCGTGGGTCGGGACGGCGGCCAGAAGCTCTCGCCTCATAGCCTTGAAGCCTCGGCGGGAGGTGTGAACGCAAGCCCCCTCCTCCCCCCGGTCGATTGTGGCGACGGTTCCCTGAGGTATCTGGAACTCCAGATCCTCGCTGTTATCGCCATCATCGGCGGGAGCCTTCTTCTTGGCCTCCCCTCGCAGGTCTTCGGTTGGGGTCGCGGGGGCTTTGCCCTCTCGTCGACCCTGCCGCTTCTCCTCATCGGCTTTCTGGAACCGCTCGGCCAAATTCTTGACCGAGCGGCAGTCGGCGAGATTGTGCCGATAAGTGTTGTGCACCGAGCACCACTTGTCTGCCGATCGGCCCTCGCCGGATGGAGCAGTGGAGCTCGGCTTGTCGCCGGTGGCCTTTCCCTTGCGCGGGGCCCGTGTGGGCCCATCAGCCGCAAGGACATGGCCCTCGTCATCGGAGCGGGCCGGTTTCCTTTTGCCCCTCCTATCTCGCCGCTTAGAGAGGGGAACAGACTCGGGGGTAGCCGCAGCCGCCGCGCCGGTGCCGGGGGAGTTCCAGGCCCACACCTCCTCCTTCCGAGCCACCTTGTCCGCCAGCTCGAAGAGCTCGGCGGTGATCTTGGTCTCCTTGGAGGCGATCTTCTCCAGCATGCGGTTATGCCGCACGCCATTCCGAAACGCATAAACGACCGCATGGGCCGGAATGCATGGAATAGTGTTGCGGACCTGGCAGAAGCGCTGTATGTACGAGCGGAGGGACTCATCGTCCTTCCGCCGCACAGCGTGCAGGTCCGCCTCTTCTCTTGGGCGGGGATATGTGCCCTGAAAGTTTGTGACGAACTGCTGGTACAGGTCCTCCCAAGAGTGGATGGAGTCGGGGGGCTGGGTCATCAGCCAGCCGCACGCCTGACCCTTGAGGGCCATGGGGAAATAATTCGCCATGACCCAGTCATCGCCCCCTGCTGCCACGATGATCGTGGTTTAGATCTGGAGGAACTCGGAGGGATTCATGCTGCCATCATACTTCTCCGTGAGGTTGGGGCGAAACTTCGGGGGCAACCGGACATTCCGAAGACTCGCCACGAAGGCCCTACAACCAGTCCCTCCAGGGGTGAGCGTGGGGGGAGGGCTGTCTCGTGAGGAGGAACGCGGCACTCCAGATGAGGAGGCGCCTTCCCCCATGCGGGTAGCTCGGCGCTCGTCCCGGCGTCGCTCGATATTGATTCGAGCATCCTGCTCCCCGTAGAGACTATCGGGACACCTCCGGCTTCCCGAGGCCCCCGACGATGTTGGAGCCGTGGACCGCCTCGAGGCCGTGGCTGATCGACGGGCCCTCCTCCTCGCTGACGAGGAGAGGGTAATGGGGGTACGCGACGTACCGGTGACGGCGGGTCGGCCGCCCGCGGCCAACTGCCGCTGGGCAGTGGTGACCAATTTGGCCACGTCGTCCAACCAGCGCTGGACAGGGGTCTCCGGCTCCGAGTTCACGGGGGGATGCCGCAGAAGGGCACCCGCCGCCTGAAGCGTGCCTCGGGGCGAGCCGCCGTCACCGTAAGTGAGGCGGCGCCATGCCCCGATGCGTCGTGGCCTCCCTCCACCCGGGGGCGGGGAGAGGGCCAAACCACCCGAACGGTTGGGGTCCTCCCTCCGCGAGGGGTCGTGGCGGGGAGGAGTTGGAGAGTTGCGGCGGTGGTGACGAGGGCCGTGGCTCTCGCTAGCATCCTCACTCCCAGACGAAGTGGGGGTGAACACCACCGCCTCCTCCTCCAGGACCTCGACCATGATCATCGAGGGTCAAGGGAAACTTGGGACGGAAGGAAACGACTTCTCGTTAAAGCGCACGACTTCCCCCTACCTGGCGCACCAGCTGTCGAGGAGTGATCCTCTCTAGCAGAAGATCGTGAGACCCCCCTCCCTTCATGAGTTCGGCCGGGGGAAGAAGCTCGCCTCTAGAAATCGCGTATCCATCCCCAAGGCTCCTAGCTAGCTCGCACACAACCAAATTATACAGGTTCGGGCCGCTATGAAGCGTAATACCCTACTCCTGTGTGTGGGATTTAGACTGAGAGTTACAACAGTTCCTAAACTCGGGAGAACATTCTTACTTCCCTCCTCCACAAGCTCAGATTTTCTGAGAGTCATCCACTTTCTCGGTGGGCAAGGTCCTCCTTTTATACCTCAAGGGGATACCACATGCACCGCCTCTACCTACTCTTCTTTCGGGTGGGGACCCACCCTATCTTGACTGGAACTCCACCCGTGCCTTCGCCTGGAAGCTAAACCACAGCTTGTCCTTGAGCGGGGCCCAGCGTCGTCCCTCGCCTGACATGGGGAACAGCCCTGTCATTCCCTCATTAATAGGTGAAGACTTGTGGTGGCCGCCGTCCGAATGACCCCCCGATGGGACGGGTCATACCTACCTCCACTCCGCCGGAAGCAGATGCGACGTGGGAGCACGGTTGTCCGTCCAGTCAGACGTGACCGGCGTCAGGCCGGTCACAGACCGGTCATTCTTGACCATTGTGCGTCAGTTTAGCACGCCGCACGTTTGCCCCACTGCATTAAATGCGATAGGGGGCAGTTGGGGCGCTGCACGCATTAAAGGAAGTTCAGCCTGGGCCCCCTCCTCGCTTGCTCCCCCCGCCAAACGGCGGCTGGGCGAGGGCCTCGAGGCGAAGAAGTGCAAGGGCCCGAGGGGCATGATGTGGCACCCCGAGGCCCCGACTCCCCGGCCGCTCCTGCGGTTCGCGGAATGCGGGGACAGGACCAGGCTATAGGGATACGTGGCAGGATGGGAAGGTAGATTCCCCTCACTTCGTATACCCCCGGGCCCATATCTCCGACATACTCCCTCCATTCTAAATTGATCTACATATTTCATAGGTACAACAAGACCAAGAAAAGCTAATAACTCTCTCATACTATATTTACTCTAGCAACAAACTCAATTCATGCATCATCCCCACTACTTCCTAGCCAATAGCAAATCAAGATATTGCATGTGTGGTATAAATACTTGTGTGCATGGATGCATGAATCAATATCCATTTACTCCAATGCATAAATAACGAATAGACTTAATAAATGAACACAAATATATAGATTATTTAGGAATAACCTTAAAAAAATATATGTAGATCGATTTGGAATGGAGGGCGTAGTTGGTAAATATACATTGGTGATGCCCTTAGGAATTTGGAAAGAGATGCCCCATGGTAGATGCCATTATATGCAAGTTCCTACCTTTGTCTTTCTTTCTAGTTATGTACTTCGGATTGACTCGGATAGTATACCCATTTGTTATACCCCTAATGATATATCTACCTTGTGCAAAACTTGGAGAGAGGCAACACAAATATGCTACCTTCATTCAGGCAATCTTAAAATATACGACATTTATTTCTTCTCTAATCGTTGTGACGACTTCTTGAATGTGTAGGTTTTGGAACTTGGGATAGGCATGCCATTTAGTTATACTTGTGGATAAAATTGGCACAAATGAAAATACCAAAGAATAATAAAGTTCAACATTAATAATGTGTGTATTCATATCCAGATATTTTTCCAACATCTTAGAGCCCTGAGATGAGTGAGTTCTTGACCTGACTTTTGTACACAAGCTAGTTGATGGCAATGTTCCATTCGTTTCACAAATGGAGGGTGCATGAAGTCATCAAGACCATGAGTGCAAGCAAGGAACATACTAGTGTAGACATCATATACAAGAGTTATTATTACCCAAAATTAATTACTTGCAGAGATGAACAATTACTTTAAGCAAGACTGCAAATAAAGTCAACAACTACAACTACTAGCTATAGAGAGGAAGTGCAGTATTAATTGTCACCAAATTGCCTAATGGATTCTTTATATGGAGGGGTATATCTTGTGGGCACTCTGTCCACTTGTGTGAACAGACTGTTCTATGCATCCTTGATGCAGAGACCAAAGGTATCACACAGGTCTCGTTCGATTCTCCAATATGGATGAAGATTAAGTGCACACGCAAAAGACATAAGTCATTACCACATAATTAATCGAATTTTAATTATTAAAAACTTGAAAAAGAGATTTATTCTATTTTTTAGCAACTTCTATGTAGAAAGTTTTTATACTAAAAACACATTGTTTAGCAGTTTGAAAAGTGTGTTAACGGAAAACGAGGAAACATTTGTATCTTGTTGGAGTTTTAGAAAAAAAAACGAGGAAACACTCTTGCATCATCTATAAGAAAATCGCTAAACTAGTCATGCAATATCTTTGAGTTAGGAGTGCTGAGAAGGGAAAAAAGGACTCATTTAAAATGGTTGTTCAAATTCACGTGGATTTCATGGAATGAGAGTTACTTGTTGGCTAGGATAGGCCTAGGAGGCATCTGGAGTTGTTGGGTTACTGTGAACCTAGCATACACTATAATAGATAGAAACATTGTGGTATTAATTGGTTGCAATTCGTCTTAGTTTTTCAAAATGATAATGTTATATGCATGTGAGATATGTGCTTACCGGTGGGGGGCGAAATTTCAATCCCTGGTTCAAAGTGGAATGGTAAATTTGAGTAGGCCTGTCTGTGGAGCAATGTAACTGTTTTGTTAAGAATAAAATGAATTGGATTTTAGACTGTTGGATCACCATCCAACGATCCAGACCTGCCCACTGTTTACTAGTATAACTTTAAACTGAAGTGAGCAGATGACTAAACATTTACGAACTATGGTCTTCAAATATCTGCAGGTGCTGAATAATTGCACGAAATTACCAAATCAGTATATCTTACGCAATATCGTGATCTCCTATGGCAGGCAGTTAATTTGGCCCATAAAAAGAGCAGGTGAAGATTCAGAAATAGAGATGCAAACTGCAGCTACTGCAATGAACCGTTCGTGGTGCCCGATTGATCTAGCTTAGCGTCTCTGCAAGAATGGTATATGTTCAGGAGGCATCAGGAAATTTCATGCTTAAAAAACATTGGTACGTAATTACCCAATGTTTTAGGAGCAAACCCCTCATTTGAGTCTGACTCTTATGTGGATCAGTTACTGTCCCTCGGATGGTCAATCAGAACTCATTTCTGGTACAAGCAGAGCAGGGAGAGTAGAGGTAACTGAGCTTTTCGTTTCATTACGCAGCAACTTACAGTTAAGAAAGAAATACAAGTGTTTATCCTACACTCCTGAGAGAAGTATCTATGCGGTAAATTGGAAGAAAAAAAAACTTCCTAGTAAAAGTTCTGTACAACGGCTGATTTATACAAGTAGGGTTAATTATTGGAAGTTCACATATTTGATTTTATCTCCAATCATTCAGTCATGTACTCTGAAACTGTGTAATAAGTATGTTATGTTAACTCAATATTACCTCCGTCCCAAAATAAGTGCAGTCGTGGATATCCGTATCCAACGTTTAAACGTTTGTCCGTCTTATTTGAAAAATTTAAAAAATTAGTCACACATAAATTACTATTCATGTTTTATCATCCAATAACAACAAAAATATTAATCATAAAAAAATTTCAAATAAGCCGAACGGTTAAATGCTGGACATAAATAGTGCAAAACTGCACTTATTTTGGGACGGATAGAGTACTAATTCTCTTGTCCTAGCATTTTTTTTAAACAATGGGTACTCAAAATTACTTCCCAAGATGTACGATTACTTTAACACCAATAAGAATATCAACCATTGGATCTACATAAAATGGATGATCCAATTAATCTTGGAGTAAAGTAAAAGAAATCCATTAACTTTAACTTTAACTAAGTAGCTGACTAAACATTTACGGGCTAAGATTGAATGCTGACATGTACGCACATCCAAGCAATGGTAGTCTCACAACCGAGCTTCAAATATTAGGTGCTGAATAATTCCACGAAACCAAAGGAGTACATCTTATTTATAGTTGTATACCTATTGGCAGAGACCAAAGATGGAAATCATTTTTATTATTTTAAAAAAAAACAGTACATCTTACGCAAAATCGTGATCCCCTGCGGTAGTTTGTCTCATAAAAAGAGCAAGTGAAGATTGAGGAATAGAGATATGCAAGCTGATCAAGCTAAGCTAGTGAAATGAACCGATCATGGTGTCCGATCGATCTAATGTCTTAATTTACAATTGTAGGTTTGTGAAGCATCAGGAATTCTCATGTTTAAAGGTTTGTCGTTGCCCAAGCTTTCAGGCGCGATTGCTCGAGTTGGAGTCCGACTCCTCGTCCTAGCCATGTAGTTCAAATACTGTCCCTCGGATAGTCAATCAGAAGCTAAGTCATCTATGGTTATCTTCATTCAGATTTCTCTCAAATCATTCAGGGCTGCACTTTGAAATTGTGTAATTATAAGTTTGTCATGTTAACTCGATACTAATTCTCTTCTCCAAGTATATATGTATAGAACCTTATTTCCCTTATTTTCTAAAGCACCATAAGTTTTTCAACTACTAACTTGAAAGTTTGGTGTACAAAAATTGACCAAGGAAAACGGAACACTGTACATGCGACTGTTTGCACACATGCACATTTCATGTGCATGTGGTACATCCTTGTTAATTTCGACAGGTTTTGATCCAGAGATTTCTGCAATTTTCAGAGGTTCAGAGCCCTAATTAGGTCCTAGATCTGATAAGGTGTCACTTGATTAAGAGAGATATGATGACAATTCTGCTGCCTAATTTTGTATGTTATCTGAATATATTCCTAATCATGATGATCTATCGCATTTGAGATTAATATAGAATATCATGCAAACGGCGACCTTTCTCACATCTTCAGCCATTATTGGAGATCAAGAGAGTGCTATATGTGCATGGCCATCAGCATCATGAGTGCAAGAAACAATTTACTGGTCTTCCTGATTTGCCCAAATGAGCATGACAGCAACATAATTTTTTTTTTTTTTTGGTGAGGAGAGACAGCAACATAATTAACCATTGTAAATTGGACACCAAAAGTTCATTCCTTTTGAAGAGTACTAGGGTTTGGGGAAGGGGGTTAGGGTTGTTTTTGTTTTGCAAAAACACCCCTAACCTTCTAGTTTTCAGAGCGCAGTCCAATTTTTTGATTTTTCGCTTCTTCCTATAGAATATTGTTTTCTTCAGAGGTCCTCTAAGTAAGAAAGCACAACGTTAAAACTAAGGCCTAGGGACCTATTACAAATTATTAGGTAAATGAAGGGCGTTTTTGCAAAATCGCCAGCGACGACGCGGACGCCCGAGAACTCGCAAAAACCACCCGCCATCCAGCGCCTCGCTGACGCGTCGGCACACGCCGGTGGCCACGCCAGCGTAAAATTCTCTGGAGGGGGCAAATTCCCGGAGGTTTGAAGTATTTCAATTATCTTCTTCGCAAAAAATTCCATGTATACTCACTATCTTAAGCGCAACAGTAACATCGATTTTTCCATACTCACTATCTTGAGATAAGTGGACCAAGCAAAACATCGAATTCGTCCACAGACCCACTTATCAGTGACCATCGCGAAAATTCATTCTTACTCCTTTGTGACTAGCATATTGGACTGCCTGTAATTAAAGAGGTGTCTGAAAGGAAGGCTTCTCTTACAAACTAGCTTGTGCACACAAAACAGTGGTACATATGCTAGCAAGATAGCCCTGAATTGCATCCGGATATTTTCGCTGGATGCCAACCGCAATTGCTGACCTAAAAGCTAGCGAAAGTTGTTGTGGTTTGATGTCGCTGCCAAGAAACTATTGGTTGCTAGTGGCCACCCTTTTGGTGATGAGCCTCCTCTTCTTTTTCACTCATTCAAAGAATAGTATATAAATTCACCACGTGAGCTTCTAGATGTTGCTTCACAGATTAGGCCTCTTCTCAAGACCACATGATTGCAGGAGCTTCTTATCTGATTGGCTGCATGACATCCTCACCGTTTTTTTTCCCCTTTCATAGTAGTAATCTTGTGTGCTGTTCCCTCCGCTTCTTAATATATACATAACATTATTAACTTTTAAACATTTGTCTTGTTAAAAGATTATATAAATTTCAGGTAAAAAGTTATAGAAATATGCAACAATATAAATCTTTCTTAAAGTATCAAAACAGATCACAACAAAATAAATGTTAATTACATAATTTTTAATAAGATAAATGGTCATAAATTTATGGTAAGAGTTAATAATGTCATATATTAAAAACTAGAGAGAGTAGGATATATCGCTTCTTACCATGCAAAAATAAAGAGAGAGATATACTAAAATATGTGTGTCTTCAGCAGAAGTGAGATCAGAATCAGATACAATGAACCATAATTGTCCCTATGTTTGGGTTTTTTTAGTACTATAGACAACAGCTGTCAGAGAGATTGCTGGAGATGCATCATGCATGTGAGTAATGAGCATGTACGGTTCAACTGCAACTAGATCCAGCACGAGTTTTTTTCTATCTTTTATTTAGGGGTCAAAGCTTATCATCTTTCAAGGTTCAGACTTGCAGGAAGGAGAGGACTCTGAAGAACACACTTAGTGGAGGGCACATTTTCAGTTATCTTTGAAATTCTTGCTCATGGTAATGCAAAAGCATGTGCTTGTCACTCCGGTTTCAACACAGTTCACTTGTGACGTCAGAAAGACCATTCTGGTCATAGCCTTCAGGCTACTGCATCATAACCAACAATGGTTGGCACACTGCACAGAAAATTGTCCATTCACAAACTTGTTTGGACTTTGAAGAACATATTTAAGCCATGAAAACCTGAAAAGGTTGAGTTTCTCAACTGGTGAACAAATTTTCAGCTTCTACTACTATAGATTTTACTGGTGAACAATTTATTTCAGCTTCCACTTCTCATAGTAACTTCTAGTTTATTTTCTAGATTTTACAACTATAGATTCTCATAATACAGGTTAGAATCTAGGCCGTTTAGGAGAGATGAAAATTCTATGAGAAGCTGCAACTTCTAATAGCTCCCTCGACTAGAGTGGTAACATATATGACATTTTAACTTTCTGCATTTTGAGCTAAAGAACACAAAGAGACACCACCTCTAAATTAATAAAAAAAAAAGGGCAAAAGAGTTCCTTGATCTTTCAAAGTATGAAGACTGTTTCAGTACTAAGCTCCTAGTGACTGATTAGCTTGATTTAATCGCCCTGAATTGGACATGAGGATAACTTATATATGTCCTCTAAAATCAGTTGAAATGTTGAGGACGATGTCAGTGGTTAGAGTGAAGCATCAAGTGATCGACTTAAAAGACAAAATAACCTTCAAGTTAGGGGAAATTGACATGGATCCTGAAGGTGACACCCTCTTGCTGCAACCACCACACAAAGTTGCCCCTCACACAAAGCCATTCATCCTCCATTGTCGAAACAAGATTTCGGCAATAATAAAAAGGGTAGCTATCAAGCTAGGAAAGTGGATGGGTTTGGAGACAAGGAATTTTATACAGGTTCAGGCCTTCTTATTCAAGAAGTAATACCCTACTCCTGTCCGGGGATGATTCCGCCGAGTGTGTTATTGATTGTATAAACTGGAAAAAAGAACCGGCCCCCAAGAGGCACACGGACCCTCCTTATATAGGGGAAGGAATCCGCTTTACAAAATATAGTCCATATCCTAACGGAATATGGGATTATAGATAAAATACAATCGTAACCGACTAGGATCCCGGGTATTTCCTTGACATACAAGTTAAAAACTAACCCGAGTCCCCATAAAGATATTCTATCTATATTTGGTACCATATATCCGACTAAAGTATAACTGTCATACAGATATGGGGTATCCATAATCTCCACAGTAGCCCCCGAGACCTTCGCAGTTGACGAAATAACCTTCTCGAAACAAAAAACAATAGTCCGAGTGCTTCAATTCAACTTGCTCTAGCTTGCCGAGTACTAAAAATCAAAAACTGTGAAGGGCGAAAATAAAACATGGTGCATCGAGTAGATGCACCTAATTAGGTGTAGCCCCCGACTATGTGATTAGTTGAAAAACTAAACATATAGTCAAGAACCAAGTGGTTTTATAGCGAAGCACGCATGGTACTTAGTAAGATACCCAGCCACCTGCTTCTCAACTTGAACACACCAAGGACAAAAAATACAAGAAGGGCCGAGTGATAAACACTCAAAGGTCCAGAAATAGACATGTTTGATAGGAATCCGGGTAAAAATCTCATAAAATGACCCACCAAACATGATAGAAAATCATGGTAATTAATGAGTCTAATAGCTTAGGCTGTGACCCTTACCATAACCAAAATAAGCATATAACATGCTAAAAGAATGACTATTAATAAACCAGTCATCTCAAATCAACCCAAACAGCTTTTGCAACCTAATAAAGCTTACAAAAAAGGATATAACACCTTTCTGTCGGGCACCTTTTTATGTGCATCATAATAATTTCAAAGAATTATTAAATCGCGTTAAAAAGGATTTTAACAGCATTGGGCCACACCATTGTGAACACAAATTGCCAAAGCAAAAAGTGCCTAAGTCCTTAGGGATCACAACAGGCCACGCTGATTATAGTATTGGGCTGAAGTACTGTACAGGCCCAGGCCCATTAGTACTCCCGATACCCTAATAATACCAAAGTGAAAAACGTCTCTTTGTCTTCCCCGCCGAGACTCTCGCCATTTTCCCCATTTCCTGCTACAGTGTAAAACTGCGCCGGGCAAACTAGGGTTCATCAATCCGCTCCAATCCACTCTCAAAAACTTTACAAAATTTCTCCCCGCATCCATCGCTCCGATTCCCCATCCCTTTCTAGCCATATCTCGAACTAAATCAGACCATCCAGTTCACATTCATGGCGGAAGAAAGAGAAAGCTTCGAGAGTCAGTGGGCGCCCTCCAATGTGACGGAAGACAATCTGAAGGAAATGGTGGCGCACGGTGTTCTTCCAGCAAAAGAGATCATTGGGTGGCGACCGGCATTTGGTGAGGCATTCCCGACCCCCGATACACACGAAATCGTAGTATTTGCTCATTTCTTCTATGGCGGATTTTCTCTTCCAACCTCAAGATTTTTCCGGGGCATTCTGAACTTCTACGGGATTAGCTTGCATCATCTGAATCCAAACTTCATAGTGCATATTGCCAATTTTATTCATGCATGCGAAGCTTTTCTGGGCATTAGGCCTCATTTCGCCTTGTTCCGCCGCATCTTCTTCCTCAAGCCCCAGCCAAATAAGAGCAAACCATGCGTCGTTGGGGGTGCTGGTTTCCAACTCAGGGGAACACTAAGCCAAAAATACTTCTCCATGCCCTTCAAGACCTCAAATAAAGGCTGGCACGCAAACTGGTTTTATGTTCAAAACCCCGAGCCTGTTCTTCCCGAGTACTCCTGTCTTCCTCCAGTTTATCGGGATACTTGGAACTCACTGCCAACGGGAGATGAAGCTGCACAAGCAGTAGAACTGATGGAGAGGATGATAAAGCTGAAAGAGCAGGGCCTTTAAGGAGAACAAATCACCCGGCACTTTATCAAGTGTCGGTTAGCTCCAATCAAAGAAAGATCTCGCACAGCCTTTGAATTTGACGGCAAGCATGACCCAAACCGTGAAGATCCAGATTCTCTTGACTTCAAGGTCATGAAGGAAAGGATGTATAAGATCTTCTCAAACGCCATCGTTGTCAGCTACTCACACTTGCTGCCAGTCGTACCGTTCAATGCATTCAATCCTCCTCCACCGGTACGTATTCATACACTTCAACCTTTCTCAAAATATGATCTTGTTTTCTTGTTGAATCAGTTAACAATGAAGGATATTACACCCAGGAGTTTGCTTTGATGAAGTTGGATCCCCCAATCGCTCAACGCCGATCTCCCCGCCATCAAACTGGGCAAGGGAGCGGAGGACCAAGAATTCGGTCTGAAACTCAACCAAGTGCTTCTGATCCAGTCGGCCAGTCAGATTCTCGAAAGAGAAAGCTGGTTCTAAGTGATGACGAAGCCGATGATACCACCAGGAGGCCTGGAGACCGAGAGACAACCAAGAAACTACCAAAACAGGCTACTCCAAGGAAGAAAACATCCAGTCGCCCTGTGCCAAAGATCAGGAAGTCTTCTAGGTGCAACTCATATAACGATCTCTCTTGCATTGATGCACACCCATTGCGGCAATAATACTGATAATCAAATTTGCAGGAAACCATCTAATATAGATCCGTCTGGGAAAGACTCTGACCCGACTAACACGGACACAAGTTCTTCCAAAGAAACCGGGCCAACTGCTGGGGATCATCCGAGTGACAATCAGCCGGCAACCGATAATGTAGAATCCGGTGATCAACCCCCGACTGGAAACCAGTCGGCCGAAGCCGAAGCCGGATTTAATCAGGAGCCCCCGACTGGAAACCAGTCGGACGCAGGGCCAAGCCAAGAGATTCCAGAAGTCGAAACCCAAGCAGACAGCCCTCGCGGACAAAACGCCAGCAATAACCAGAGATCTGGATCTCCTTTAAAGGCATCCGAATCCACTCATCCTCGTCCAGAAATCAATACGGGTAAACACTTTGTCTGAAACCATGTTGACCTGAATAACTCTGATCAATTGTCTAACCTTTGTCAGTGAATACATTAGGACCAATGATTGGTGATGAAGAAGAAATCCCCCGTATACGAGCAACCGAAGATTCGTGCCCTCCCATTCTGGTCAAGTGGTGGGATGACAACTTGCAACCTCAAGGAATTGTAATAAACCGGCAAAAAGAAGACGAAGAGGTCTGCCTACTGAAAAAGGCACTCAACCAAGCGACTCGCATTGTAAATGTAAGTTCCTTGACGCCTGACCTCAGCCATCTTGTTTGCCATCTGGCTCGAGCGCTGATTCATCTTAGGAACGAGGCGAAAACCGCGACCCTAGAGAGAATAGTCCTCATCTTGGAACCCTCGAAGCCACCAGGAGTCAACTGCACGAGGCCAGAGAACTTGCCAAGAAGAATGAACACGATCTGAGGGATCGTATTGCTGAGCTCTAGGAGTCCAATTTCGAACTGAGTGGCTCATCAAAAGGTTCGCGCAAACTCTGCCCAACTGATTTGCGCTGTTATCTCTGTAATCTTGATTAACCGAAGTTAATGTAGTGCAAGCTGCCAAGATATCTCAACTAGAGAAGCAGATCCAAACTCTGGAAAATGACAAGGCTGAGCTGGCAAGACAGAGGGATTCGGCTTTAAAGGAGGTTGAAGGTACCAATAATCAATACTTCGAAAGCCATTATCTTCTATATGCTGATTCATTAATGTGAATCTGTTGATGCAGACCGCAAGATCAAATCTCAAGCACAGTTTGATGTCTTAGTTGACAAGATCAACAAGCTTGAAGGAGCCAGGGATAAAGTCGCTAATGCCGCTACTCCACTCATCCAGGCCATGTTCTTCAATAACGCCGGTTCGAGTACACTTGATGCTACCGAAATCTTCGACAAGCTAAGAGTCGCTCCAGATACTTATTTCAAGAACATCAAAGAAGCTGGAAGTATGGGAGCAAGTCTGGCGTTGGTGATAACCAAATCCCTTTATCCAAGGGTTGATATGGATGCCATTGATGGCTTTGCAGACAGGACGAGCGAAGAAGCTGCGCTTGACCTCATCAGTAATGCGCAGAAAGCCGCTGACAAGATTGCTGCTGATGTAGTTGAGAGATTCCAAGATGTCGACCTTCAGCCGACTGGGTTTGATAAGTCCAACGATGAAAAAACTGATACTGATTGATATAACAATGATTTTGATGATCAATGACGGTGGAGGCTCAATTTGTACAATACTGATGAATTTATGCTATGCTTGGTGTTCCATACTTAGCTTCTGATTTCTTAAAAGCCTTTGTGAAGCCTTATTGAGCCTAAAACCCGCAAAAGCTATTAAAAACCTTCAGTCCTCATTAGCTAAGTTGAAAGACCAAACAGGGCAATGATAAATCAAGTAAGCAAATTGAATTGATAAAAATCACACTCCATTATTATTATAGTAGCCCCCTGACTGAAAACTTCAAGGAAAAACTTGAAGTTAGCAGTCAAAGAGGAAAGATCCAAACGAAATGCCTAAGCGTAAAATCGACGAAGGTGTTCAATATTCCAAGAATTGTTGATGAGAGTATCGTCTTCGCGCTTGAGTCGATAAGAACCTGGCCGAGTGACTTCAGCAATTATGAACGGTCCTTCCCATAAGGGAGATAATTTATGCCGATCCTGTGTTGTTTGAATTTTCCTCAGAACCAGGTCGCCGACTAAAAAGGCTCGCGATCGAACATTCCGATTATGATAACGGCGCAACCCTTGCAAATATCGAGTCGACTGAATTAAAGCTGCTTCTCGGGCTTCTTCTAGTCGATTGATGTTGTCTACTCGGCCCTCTTCATAGCCCTCCTCGTTGAAGTTCCGAAATCGTAGTGATTCAAATTCCACTTCACTCGGCAACATTGCTTCTGCGCCATAAACCAAAAAGAACGGCGACTGGCCGGTAGCCCGACTAGGAGTAGTGCGTAAATACCAAAGTACGGACGGCAGCTGATCTACCCACTTGCCAGCATAGGGACGTAGTCGGTCAAAAACTCGTGCTTTGATCCCTTAAAGTATCATGCCGTTAGCGCGCTCGACTTGTCCGTTACTCATAGGGTGTGCCACGGAGGCGTAACAAATTTTAATGCCGAAGTCTTCACAAAAGTCTTTAAATGCTCCGCCAGTGAATTGAGTGCCATTATCAGTGATGATCCGATTAGGTACCCCAAACCGATGCACAATGTTGATGAAAAAATCTCTAGCTTTATCTGCTGTGATTGTGATGACCGGTTTAGCCTCAATCCACTTGGAGAATTTGTCGATAGCCACAAAGAGATGCGTGTAACCGCCGACTGCCCTTTTAAACGGGCCGACCATGTCAAGCCCCCAGACCGCAAACGGCCAGGACAACGGGATGGTTTGCAACTCTTGGGCTGGCAAATGAGTTTGCCTGGCAAAAAATTGACAACCTTCGCATGTCCGCACAATCTTGTCCGCATCGGACACAGCTGTAGGCCAGAAAAAACCTTGCCGGTAAGCTTTGCCGACAATAGTCCGTGCAGCAGCATGATTACCACAAATACCAGAATGTATATCCTTCAACAACTGTCTCCCTTCTTCCAAAGACACACAGCGCTGCAGTATTCCTGATGGACTTTTCTTGTACAGCTCAGTCTCATGAATAATGTAAAGTCTGTTGCGCCTGGAAATCCGCTCGGCTTCATTTTTGTCTTGAGGGAGTTCTTGTTTGCTCAGAAATTTTGTAAATGGTTCTCTCCAGTCAGCTTCGATCATGCTTACGCCTTGAATATCCATGGCTTTGACTGTCTCTTTTCTGGGTACGGTCGGTTCGTAAAGATGTTCGACGAACACATCTGAAGGAGCTGCTTCCCGTTTTGAACCAAAATTGGCCAGTCTGTCGGCTGCCTCATTGTTATGTCGGAGAACATGGGTGAGCTCGAGTCCATCGAATTTATTTTCCAACTTGCGTACCTCTTGTCGATAAGCGGTCATATTATCATCTAGACATGACCACTCTTTCATGACTTGATTAACAACCAACTGAGAGTCTCCAAGGACGATTAATCGGCGAATGCCTAAAGAGATTGCAATCCTTAATCCATGGAGTAGTGCCTCGTATTCCGCCACGTCATGGGACGCAGAAAAAGGTATCCACAATACGTAGCCCAATCTTTCTCCAGTCGGGGAGATTAAAACAACCCCAGCTCCAGTGCCTGTAAGCCTCTTCGACCCATCAAAATGCATAGTCCAATATTCCATCTTTTCCTCTGGCATGTCTTCTTGGCACTCGGTCCACTCGGCAAGGAAATCAGCTAAAGCTTGTGACTTGATCGAAGTTCGTGGCTTGAACGATATGTCCGAAGACATCAATTCTAAAGCCCATTTCGCGATCCATCCGTTTGCTTCGCGGTTATAAAGTATATCCCTGAGTGGAAACGATGTGACTACCGTGACCGGGTGACTTTGAAAGTAGTGAGATAATTTCCTGACGGTAATTAAGACACCATATAGTAACTTTTGAACCTGAGGATATCTTGTCTTGGAGTGGGCTAAAACCTCGCTAACGAAATAAATTGGACGTTGGACTTTTTGAATATGGCCTTCCTCTTCACGCTCGACAACCAGGACCGTACTCACAACCTGGGAGGTCGCCGACACATATAACAGTAGCGGCTCTTGCGGATGTGGCGAGGCCAAAACTGGTGGAGTGGTGAGAAGTTTCTTGAAGTCTTCAAAGGCTTTCTGTGCTTCGGGTCCCCACTGGAAATTGTTAGTCTTCTTCAGCAACTTGAAGAAGGGCATCCCCTGCTCACCGAGTCGTGAGACGAACCGGCTGAGCGCCGCCATGCAACCAGTCAGCTTTTGGACGTCTTTTCGGGAGCTTGGCGGTTTCATGTTGAGGATGGCGTTGATTTTCTCCGGGTTGGCCTGTATGCCTCTTTGAGAAACCATAAATCCGAGCAATCTCCCTGACGGTACTCCGAAGATGCACTTTTCCGGGTTTAGTTTCATCTTGAAAGCATGAATGCTTGTAAAAGTTTCTTCTAAATCCGCAATCAGGTCATCCTTCTGCTTGGTCTTGACGACTACATCATCAACATAAGCTTCAACATTGCGACCGATCTGAGTTGAAAAGCATCTTTGAATCATGCGTTGATAGGTCGCTCCTGCATTCTTCAATCCAAAGGGCATGGTGATGTAGCAGTAGGCCCCAAAGGGTGTAATAAACGAGGTCTTCAAGCAGTCGGATTCTTTTAGTCGGATCTGATGATATCCCGAGTAACAGTCCAAGAAGCTGAGTAACTCGCAGCCGGCCGTTGAATCAACCACCTGGTCAATGCGAGGTAACCCAAAAGGGTCTTTGGGACAAGATTTGTTGAGGTCGGTATAATCGACACACATGCGCCATTGCCCTGTCTTTTTCCGAACCAAGACTGGGTTAGCTAGCCAGTCAGGATGAAGGACTTCCTTAATGAAGCCTGCTGCTAACAGCTTGGTTAATTCCTCCTTGATCGCATCCTTCCTATCCTGTGCAAAACGGCGGAGTCGTTGCTTGATGGGTTTGGCGTCTTCCTTAACATGTAAAGAGTGCTCAATCACCTCTCTGGGGATACCATGCATATCGGATGGTTTCCACGCAAAAATATCTTTATTATTCTGAAGAAAGGTGATGAGCGCGCTTTCCTATTTACAATCTAACTCAGCGCCTATTACAGCAGTCTTATCAAGATCAGAGGGATCTAAGGGAATCTTTTTTGTCTTGGCATCACTTTCTTCGGTCTTCGTCAGCTTGGTTGCAGGCACTTCTCCCTCGCTTGCCGTGGTCGCAGTCAGCCGGATCTCTTCGCGGGCAAGAGTAGTCTCGTGGGTTTGGGCCATCTCGCAACTTTCTTTGTCACATGTGAGGGCCTGCTTGATGTCGCTCCGTAGTGATATGACTCCTCGAGGACCAGGCATCTTCATCGTCATGTAGGTGTAGTGTGGGACGGCCATAAATTTAGCTAAAGCCGGTCGTCCAAGTATAGCATGATATGCTGTCTCGAAATCAGCAACTTCGAAACAAACATTTTCTGTGCGAAAATTCTCCCGAGTGCCGAAGGTAACTGGAAGAGTGATCTGGCCGAGTGGTGTAGCTGACAATCCTGGGATAACACCGTGGAAGGGTGCATTACTCGGCTTTAATTCCGTGCGAGGAATCTGCATATCGTCCAGGGTCTTAGCGAAAAGGATGTTGAGTGCATTGCCACCGTCGATAAAAGTCCGTCGGAGCTTGACATTGCGAACCACTGGGTCTAGTACCAGGGGGTACCGGACCACTCGGTCGGGATGATCTGAGCGGTCGAACTTAATTGCTATCTCTGACCACCGAAGATATTGGGGCGTATTAGGCTGAACCGCATTGATCTCCCGTTCTGTTAGCTTCTGTTTTCTCTTAGACTCATAAGCTAGGGGTCCGCCGAAGATGTGATTAAGTTCTTTGCGATGATCTTGAAAACCAGGCGGGGCATCGTCTTCATCATCTTTCTTCTTTGATGTGCCTTGATCTCCGTCTGAGGGTTTACGTGCGTTCTTAACGTATTGCTCCGCGAACTGTTTGTAGACGAAGCAATCTTTGGCCACGTGGTTGGAGTTGGGATGATGCGGACATTGGGAGTTCATTATCTTGTCGAAGGTGTTGACGCGGGAACGTTGTCGGGAAGATGGAGAGGTGGTCGCCACAAGTTCTTCGGGCTTACGCTTGCGATCCTTGTGGTTGTTACTTCCACTCCCTCCTGCGGTCGGCGTATCCTTCTTTGGCTTCCAAGTGGTGCCCGACTGCTTGGACGCCGTGATAGCATCTTCGGCTTTGGCATACTCATTGGCTTTTTCAAACATCTGTGTGACCGTCTTGGGAGGTTTGCGTCCGAACTTGCCGACTAGGTCCTCGTGGCGAATGCCTTTAGTAAAGGCAGCGATGATGACGTCGTCGGTGATGTCGGAGATCTTGTTGCGTTGCTCAGAGAAGCGTCGAATGTAATCTCGAAGAGATTCTCCAGACTTCTGAACGATGTTGTAGAGATCAAAGTGTGTACCGGGCCGTTCAAAAGTGCCTTGGAAGTTGGCGATGAAGTGATCGCGTAGCTCTGCCCATGATCCGATCGTGCCGCGGGGTAGCCCGTGAAGCCATGACCGGGCAGAATCCGCTAAGGCCACAAGTAGATAGTTCGCCATGGCTTTGCTGTCTCCTCCTGCTGCGCGGATTGCGAGACCATAGACGGTGAGCCAAGACTCAGGGTTGGTGGTGCCGTCATATTTCTCGATTCCAGTCGGCTTAAAGCCGGCTGGCCAATCCACTCGACACAGGTCGCTTGTGAAGGCAGCAACTCCGTCCACGTCGTCGTCGTAGCGATCTGGTGAATGATGGCCTCTTGCTGCACAGCGCTGATTGATGGTATCGCGAAGATCGATGGGGCGCCTTCGATGTGGGGAGTGTGGTCGTTCAACTCGGCGCTCCCTATATCGCTCGGGAGGCGAGCGAACGGACCGTTCATCATGTCCCCTGCTCCTGCGACTAGATTCGACGCCGGCAATGCTGAGGCTTGGCTGGTGATAGTCTTGAGATCGAAGATGAGGGACTCGGCTACCAGTCAGGGTGCGGGTGCTTGCGGAGTTGGCTGGAACCGAGGCAGCGATCATGGTCTTCGTCTGGTTCAAGATGTTGACTACATGATCAGCTTGGTTGAGTGCGTCTTCCTTGAGGAGGGTGTCGAGGAGAGTGATCGCTGCAACCGCGTTCTGCTGGGGGGTGCGAAAAACCGCTGTCCCATCGACGTCTTGTTGCCCAATGAGCTCTCTCGCTCGCCGCCCAGATTCCAAGGCATGTTGTCGTCGATCTTCAGCCTCCTTTGCAATCCGTTCGTGATCTTGTTGCTCACGCTGTAGTCGTTCTCGCTCTTGTCGCTGTCGCTCTTCCTCCAGTCGGCGACGTTCAGCTTCTTGCCGTGCGCGATCTTTGTCCGCTCCTCAGGCTTGGCGCTGTTCCTCCGTTTCGTTGTCAGCCATGAATACGCCGAAGAAGAGGGGCGTGTAGTTATCCTCATAGCTGTCGTCGAAGTTGTCGAGGTCACCGTGGTCGTAGTGGTAGCCGAAGTCGTCGTAGTCGAGGATCTCGGTTGGTCGAGAACTGACGCCGGGGGAGCTGAGGTAGCCATCCAACTCTTCCGTCGAGACTGTCCCAAGAGGTTGGAGTATAACGCCAACCTCCCTGGATCTAGATCGGATCGGGGCTAAAGCCGGAGCTCGCCTAGATCTTCGAGTGGGAGATGTCTTGACTGTGAAGACAGCGGCCAAATCATCAGGAAGTTTCATCAGGATTGAGGGATAGGACCCGTCGTCTTGATCTGGTCGTGGAAAAATAGATTGGATCTCGTCCGAGTGGTTTGAAGCCGACTCGGGAGAGATGATCTTGGCGTAGGCTTTGGCCGAGTTCGGAATACCGAACGGCATGGGGACCTGGTCTCTCCCCGACTGGTTTGAATCCGAGTCAAGGAGAGAGATCTTGCCGAAGTTTTTGGTGATGAAGTTGAGGCTGCCGAACCGGAACGCCTGCCCGGGAGGGAAGGCGAAGTCGTTGGTGACAGAAACGGAACCCATCGCACTTAGTCGGCAAAAACTTGACGCTGCCCCTACCTGGCGCGCCAACTGTCGAAACAAGATTTCGGCAATAATAAAAGGGGGTAGCTATCAAGTTAGGAAAGTGGATGGGTTTGGAGACAAGGAATTTTATACAGGTTCAGGCCTTCTTATTCAAGAAGTAATACCCTACTCCTGTCCAGGGATGATTCCGCCGAGTGTGTTATTGATTGTATAAACTAGAAAAAAGAACCGCCCCCCAAGAGGCACACGGACCCTCCTTATATAGGGGAAGGAATCCGCTTTACAAAATACAGTCCATATCCTAACGGAATATGGGATTATAGATAAAATACAATCGTAACCGACTAGGATCCCGGGTATTTCCTTGACATACAAGTTAAAAACTAACCCGAGTCCCCATAAAAATATTCTATCTATATTTGGTACCATATATCCGACTAAAGTATAACTGTCATATAGATATGAGGTATCCATAATCTCCACATCCATTTTTTATATTCATCACCTCACCAATTACATTCAACCCTGCAATATTCCCCACTATACTCCACCTTATATAAAGCTGTAACTTTCAAGTAAGGTAATTTCTCCCAATAAATCTATTGATGGTACTGTGATTTCGATGTCGCTTGATAAATGGAGCCAACAATTGTGGCACACTTTTCCTGTCATCTTGCATCAGAAAATATTCCACCGTCGAGGGTTTGAAATTTCGTTTTACATATTTACGAGATCTCGGAAATTTCAAACAACTTTTTAGTAACTTTAAACAAACTTTGACTAAATTCAAAAAAACATAATTTCAGACGAATTAGTTGCGTGCCGGAGGAGTCCAAGATTTTAGAAATTTCAAACACTCGTCCTTCGTATTAAGATCATGCATGCAACCAAATAGGCCCTAACCGACGACGAAGACGATGGGTACTATGAACACGACCTGAAGAGCTCTTTTTATCTCCTGTGTCACACGAGGCCTTATTAATTAAAAAGACAATCATTCGGCTAAGAAAAGCGATGGGTTCACTTAAGATAGAGAATCAGAATTGCAATTGCCATCTGCAGCTGCTGCTGCGTCATATTCCCTGGTAAATGCAGCAGAAGGAATCGTTTTTTTGTTCACTGCCGTGTAGCCTCTGCTGCCTCGTGCCAGGACACAAATTGGCACTGTAAAGCCACATCTGCATACACACACGGCAAAAGGCAGCAAACTGTGATCACATCCATCCATCTTGTAATGGTTTTGATTGCTGCAAAGCAACAATTCCTCCTTTTTGACCTCCCCCCCCCCCCCCCTCGTTTGAATTCGATTTCCGCTTCGATTGCGATCATGATTCGCCTTATTTCAGACTTCAGTCGAAAACAAGCTACCATGTAGATGAAAAACCAAAAATGATCTAACAAAATAACACTAGGTGGAAAGTTTGGTACTATACCACAAATTAAGTCTCGAAAGTATGGTGATACGCCTTGTGGCAAGTCATATGGTTTCACCTGTAGTTGATTATAAGCCGTAAAGATTACTAGTGACTTACAAATAATTTATGGATAAAACTTTTACATATGTGTTCTTAGTGACTTAAAAGCTAATGTTGAAAATTAAAGTATGATAAAAAAACATAAAAATTAACTCTAAAATTAAGTTTTAAAATTTAAATTTTTGTTGCGATTGATAAGCTGAAAAGAAAATGATGAAAGGTCTGAAATTAGATTCATGTATTCATCTGTCACACATGTGGTTTTACAAATAAATTCACATCTAGCTCGGATGTATGTGAAATGGCCACAATTTTCAGCAATCAAAAAAAAATTTGTCCCTTCTTCAATTTATTCTTGTGTGGTAGTAGATGGAGTTTATAGTCAAGGTCCATGGCCTGCTGGTCCATGGTCCAAAACTTTGACCAGGTTCATTGAAGGGAATCAAAACTTAAGGAATTATAATTAAGCTGATAATTTTAATGGGAAAAAACCATTTGGGAGAAAGGGACGGTTGGATTGGATGTTGCAGCTGGATGGCATATTCTAATTGCAAGGTGACAACAACTCACATATTTAGCATGTGCTCATTAGCATCTATATATCTATCCAATAATTCTACTGCTTTCAGTGCTTTGGCATCTCCATGGCATTGGTCAGTTTTTTTCGTAGTAAAAAACACTGTTGTGATTGTCCTGAAGATACTGGATGGCTACATCTATTTGCAATGGGAGAATTTACTATTTGGAATACGTTGGATGAATTCTAATTTAGTTGTTCCTAACATAATAGTGATATGAGTGTAAATTTGTTACTGTATGCCACGATGAAACACAAATATTATAAATTTTTCATAGGCGATGGTCGAAATTTTATGGCCAGAATCAATTCAGAAAAGACTTTCACTTGCTATATATTATATTATGTCACATCATATATTATATAACCACTTTGAGGAAAATTGTGGGTTTCGTGAATTAAAAAAAAGTACTTCAGCAAAGTCCATATTCTTAGACACTCTTTCATCATATAAAATTAAAGCTTGTTCAATTCACACCTTGGAGGATAAAATATAAAACACTAAAATAATGTTCACTTTTAAAATATATACTGGCCGGTGGAACATCACACGTGCTTGCAGAGTGAGAGGAGTTCAGACAGTGTGGCCGAGTTTAGTCCAACTTTTCCATCACATTAAAATTTTCCCACACACAAACTTTTAACTTTTTCATTACATTGTTTCAATTTCAACCAAACTTTCAATTTTAGCGTGAACTAAACACACCCATATTGAAGGCTTGTAAATGCTTTGTAGGTTATGCTACAGTTATGGCCGGATATCAGGCCATTTAGCCGACTTCTTCTCAGTTTCGTCACCATCATCACTTGTCATGTTCGGCTTCATTGGCATGTTCGGCTTCAGGCAGAGCAACCATGCTGACCTACTGTGATGACTGATGATCAAGGCTATACTGAATTTGGAATGGTATATGATGAATCCTGGAAGGTCCTCAAACCGCGTTCCTTTCTTTTGAGATCCACCCATGTATAGGAGTGACCGTGCTTTACCTTATCAGTGTCGGTTCGTAATAGCCATATCAGGGCCGGTTTTGGATCTGGTTGTTGTCGTTGGCAACAGTACATGATGAATCCGAGAGGGTCCTTGAATTTCTCTTTCTTTCAAGATCCCTCCATTCGATCTACATATATGTTGTCTTTTAATTTCAATGGTTATTGTTCATCATAAATTGATGTTACCAAAGGAGACGTTTAACCTCAAAAGTTCTAATTAATAATAACTAACAAGGACAAGCCTGTATACATCCAGTTGGATGTAGAGCATAGATTTTTTAATCCATTTTATAAAAAACAAGTAACAAGAATCGGGAGATCTCAAAAATGTTGCGATAATCTCTCGCAAATTCAACAACCTTTTAATTCCTTCGTACCACCATTGATCTAGACCAAGAACAGAGAGATTATGATTAGATTGGGAAACAAAAGGACATGGACTCCTCCTTTGGGCATGTCACAAAACAATAATACAAGAGGGCAGTGTCCTTTGGTGGATTGGATTGCTTGGTCATAGCCCATAGAGAAGTTTGTTGATGCTCATTTAATTGCTCAAGTACTGCTCATGAAAGTCCCCATGATGCTATTGTCATGCCCTGCTATTTATGATGTATAGATATCCTGATCTTCTCTTCTTTCTAGCAGTATAGCAAACAGAGTCAACAGAGGTGGACGCAGGGAAAAAGAAAATCAAAGGCAAGGAGGCGTAGGCAATGACTTTCTTCAACAATATGGCTTGATGGATAGCCATATGTGCTAGGGATCATCTTGTTTTTCCTCTTCTTTTTTGTTTGTAAGGTAATGTATATTGCGCACATACAGACGTACATGTGCATGCATATATAGATACAATTTTTTGCATTCGGATCATACGGACGAGGATGCACATCATCTTCCAAGCAAGGTGCGTGACAAACTATCTTCAGTAACATGCATCTTAATTTCAACTCAACGGATGTGGTTTCGGCTCCCCTTCTAGGATGTACTTTCTCCGTCCCAAAATAAATCAACCTCATACGGGATGTGGCACATACTAGTACGATGAATCTGGATACAACACAAAGATATCCGGATTCATCATACTAGAATGTGTTACATCATATACGAGATTGGTTTATTTTGAGACGAAGGGAGTAGACTATAGTGCCAATCATGATCATCATTACCCCACCCAACCACACACACATAAAATACCACCATAGACAAAGTCACCGTAACGGCACCACCAATTCAACACTTAGTTATGTTAACATGCTCGTACGTGAAATTCTGCAAGCGATGTGTGGTGGAATGCCATCGAAGGCGACGTCCTCATTGCCTAGCTAGGTTCCTTGTATTATTATTGGGAATCCATTTTTTTCTCCACCATTGTGGTGCCTTTGACGCATCTCCTCCTTCACCCTAAGCATATATATCTAGTACTCACGTACTACTTCCACCACTGCACCCGTGCTAACCTATAAGTCTGCATTCATCTGACCTACTACAAATTCTCTAGAAGGAATCCAACTCCTATCTAAAATTAACCGTGTCGTTGTAAGGTTTTTGGGTCCGGTTTCCTTTATAAACTGAATCAATTCTTTTATTTTATAGTGCATTGCAAGAGCTCTATTCCTGTTCCCTCGGAGAAAAGAATACCATTTTTTTTAGAATACCATTTGTCCACCTTCAATTGTTGGGTGCAAGATACTCTTCCGGTTATCCTCCTAGCATCACCCTGAGCGAAACCTCACATGCCAATGGTGAATAAATGACTTCGCTAATCGCTAACAAATACATACTGATGCCCTGTTATACGTTATGCATAAATAGATTTAGGGCTTCATCTTTTTGCTTATGCTTATATTTATTAGCCAAAATTTGAATTTTCAATCTTAAATTTAGAGTTGATTTTGAGGTTTTTTTTCATTGTAGTTTATTTTTCAGCCTTTGTTTTTTGATTGTTAAGAACACGTATGTAAAAGTTTTATTCACGAATTATTTTTCATTTGTAAATATGTCGTTTGGTAGAGCTATTAAACTGTAATGGCGTGTTCTAAGAGATTAATAGAGTTGGTATGGATTATTTGGGCCGCACTTCTAAAATACGTTTTTTAAAAGTTATTTGTTCGCTTTTTATAATATTTAGTTCATCGTTATGAACTGATATTTTTTTCTCTATATCCATAATCTATCAAAATCATCATCACCATGCCCATAAGTTACATGTTGAACCATTCTAATGCATACTGCTAATACCCCTAACACCCATTGCTTTGCTCCTTGACTCAAAGCCAAGATCAAAGATGCTCTCAGATCATAGTCTTTAGGTCAGCTATCAGCTCCTCTACTTAAACCTTGAACAGTGTTTGTCCCACTAATACAGTAGTAGTAATTCAATGTGCAGTGTACTAATACTAGTGGTAGACTGACTGAGCAGTGGGCCCCACACGGTAACTGGCAGTGTCAGTGACCCGTAGCCGCGGCGGTTGACCCCTCCAACCCTCTCTCATCTCCTCCTATATTTATTCTTCTTTTCCACTCTTCTCCAACTCCTCCTCCTCAATTCCATGGCGATGGCCACCACCCACCACTTACCCGGCTGAGCCAAGCCACCCCCAAGAACACGAGGGAGAGGGATACAAACAATTTCAAAGAGATTCAGTTGATCTCATCATCCAAGATTCAAGAAGACGAGACAGGCAAAGAAGAGGAAGAATTCTGTTCAATTGCAATTGATTTCATCATCCAAGATCCAAGAAGACGAGGCAGAGAATAGAAAGAATTCTGTTCGATTGCAATTGATTTCATCATCCCAAGATCCAAGAAGAAGAAGAGGCAGGGAAAGAATTGTGTTGGATTGATTTTGAAGAAGTGGAGGCATGGAGAGGCTGTTCGAGGAGCTGGCGGGGGAGGCGGTGAAGGAGCTGCTGCGGGCGGTGAGGGGGACGTTCTTCTGCAGGTCGACGGCGGAGCGGCTGCGCCGGAACGTGGAGCCGCTGCTGCCGCTGGTGCAGCCGCAGGCGGCGCAGGGGGGAGGAGGGTGGGGGCACGGGCGGAGCGCCGGCGAGCTGGCGGAGCTGGCGGCGCAGCTGAGGGAGGCGCTGGAGCTGGCGCGGCGCGCCGCGTCGGCGCCGCGGTGGAACGTGTACCGCACCGCCCAGCTGGCCCGCCGGATGGAGGCCGCCGACACCGCCATCGCGCGCTGGCTCTCCCGCCACGCCCCCGCCCACGTGCTCGACGGCGTCCGCCGCCTCCGCGACGAGGCCGACGCCCGCATCGGCCGCCTCGAGCGCCGCGTCGAGGAGGTCGCCGCCGCGCAGCAGCAGCAGCAGGCCGCGGCCACCGCCCTTCCACCCCCCGCCATCTCCCTCCCCTTCGCTCTCCCCCCACCACCTCCGCCGCCCAAGGCCATGGCGATGATGGCCATGGATACGCCACCGACCAAGGGCATGGCGGTGGGGATGGAGGTGGAGCTCCCGTTCCCGGACGACGAGGAGGACGAGAGCATGGTCGGCGGCGGCGTGAGGGTGGGCAAAGAGAAGGTGAAGGAGATGGTGATGAGCGGCGGCGGCGGCGGGTGGGAGGCCGTCGGAATCTGCGGCATGGGCGGCAGCGGCAAGACCACGCTCGCCATGGAAATCTTCAAGGATCACAAAATCCGAGGTAACCAACAAATCATCATCAAATTTTGCGTGTTTTTTGCAAAAATTATTCGATTCGATTCGATTCCTCGTGTGAAAAAAAGGAAAAGAGAAGGGTTTCACATCTTTTTCCTTCAATTATTGTGGCGGCTTAGGGTGTAAAACCTGCAAAATTATTGTGTGCTTTTTGTGCGCAATTAGGTAAAGTTGAGGTTGATGCTTCCGTCTTGTTCTTCACTACTGCTACCTGCTTGGTCAAAATTGGCGCTTTGACCAAGCTTAAGTGTGATGTGTACGATCCTAATGGGATTAGATTGCTGGTGGAGCACACAATTACGCCACACGGCCTAACTTTTTTGGAGATGCTGTGAAAAATTATTTTTGGTCCAAATTGAGTAGTAACTCGTTTTCTGTTCATGGCCTTTTGCCTTGAAATCATGGCATGGTATGTTCTTGCTTAGATTCAGATTGAAATTATGAGATTTGCCTAGTGTTCATTGGCATGGTTTAATACAAACCCCGGTATGATCATCTGTAAGTGCAAAGGGAGTTATAATTAGTATGTTGGTGAACTCATTCGGCTCAACGTAGCAACTTGTGTTCATGGTGCCAATTTTAATCAACATAACATTAGAACTTTCTTCGAATTTATTCGCCTTTTTCCTAATTGATCTGAGCAACCCCTTGGATTTTGCGTTAATTGTTTGCCATCAAGATCTGTTCACAAAAGACAGTTGTATTTGATCCTTTGCTGGTTTCTCTGGAAAGGTTTGCATGCTTTATTGTTTTTCATGGTGCTAACATATTTCGTTCTTGTTTCTGTAGGCTACTTCAGCGATAGAGTCTTCTTTGAGACGATCTCGCAGTCCGCAAATCTGGACACTATCAAGATGAAGCTATGGGAGCAGATCAGTGGAAACCTTGTGCTCGGTGCGTACAACCAGATCCCAGAATGGCAACTCAAGTTGGGGCCAAGGGACAAAGGACCTGTTCTTGTTATCCTTGATGATGTCTGGTCTCTCTCACAGCTAGAGGAGCTCATCTTCAAGTTCCCTGGGTGCAAGACACTTGTAGTATCAAGGTTCAAGTTCCCCTCGTTGGTCACCCGGACTTACGAAATGGAGTTGCTCGATGAGGAGGCGGCTCTTTCTGTCTTCTGTCGTGCTGCCTTTGATCAGGAGTCCGTTCCTCGGACCGCTGACAAGAAACTGGTTCGGCAGGTTGCTGCAGAGTGCAGAGGACTTCCTCTAGCACTGAAGGTTATCGGTGCGTCGTTGCGGGATCAGCCTCCTAAGATATGGTTGAGTGCGAAGAACCGGTTGTCGCGAGGAGAGACTATATCTGACTCTCATGAGACCAAACTCCTGGAGAGGATGGCCGCAAGCATCGAGTGCTTGTCAGGGAAGGTTAGAGAATGTTTCCTTGATCTGGGTTGCTTTCCGGAGGATAAGAAGATCCCACTGGATGTGTTGATCAATATATGGATGGAGATTCATGATCTTGATGAGCCGGATGCCTTCGCCATCTTGGTTGAGCTATCAAACAAGAATCTTCTCACCCTAGTTAATGATGCACAGTATGTACAGCTTGCCCTGTATTTCCTTTCAAAGCCTTTAATAATTTGGATGCGACAAAAGGACGGATTTGACATTTGGTTACTCTATGCAGGAACAAAGCCGGCGATTTGTACAGCAGCTACCATGACTTCTCGGTTACACAACATGATGTATTGAGGGATCTAGCGCTTCACATGAGTGGTCGTGATGCTCTGAACAACCGGAGACGGCTGGTGATGCCAAGAAGAGAAGAATCACTACCGAAGGATTGGCAGAGGAATAAGGACACTCCGTTCGAAGCTCAGATAGTTTCCATTCATACAGGTGATTCATTGGCTATTAACTACACTTTCATCTTTTTTTTTCTTGCTATGAGAAAAAAAAATACCATCTAATTTGTTTAACTGATGCTTAATCCTTCAAGGTAATACATAAAGTTCCATTTGTTATTAGTATTACCTGATCTTGTGAAATATTTCCCTTATTTAAAGTTCTATGGTAGTGTTACTTGCAATTATTTGTGTTTCCCCTTTGGACAAAATAATCTGACCAATTGGTTTCAATCTTCAGGTGAGATGAAAGAATCTGACTGGTTCCAGATGAGCTTCCCCAAGGCCGAAGTGCTTATCCTCAACTTCGCGTCAAGTGTATACTATCTCCCACCATTCATTGCAACCATGCAGAACTTGAAAGCCCTGGTGCTGATCAACTATGGCACCATCAGTGCAACCCTTGATAACCTATCCGCCTTCACCACGCTCAGTGACCTGAGGAGCCTTTGGCTTGAGAAGATCACACTTCCACCGCTACCAAAAACCACAATCCCACTGAAGAACCTGCGCAAGATATCCCTTGTCCTCTGTGAGCTGACCAACAGTCTGAGAGGATCAAAGGTGGATCTCTCGATGACATTCCCGCGCCTATCCAACCTCACCATTGACCACTGCATAGACCTGAAGGAGCTACCATCTAGCATATGTGAAATCAGTTCCCTGGAGAGCATCTCCATCTCAAACTGCCATGACCTCACAGAGCTTCCATATGAGCTGGGCAAGCTGCATTGCCTGAGCATCCTAAGGGTATACGCCTGCCCGGCTCTGTGGCGGCTCCCGCCTTCGGTATGCAGCCTGAAGAGGCTGAAATACCTCGACATTTCGCAGTGTGTCAACCTGACGGACCTCCCTGAGGAGCTCGGTCACCTGACAAGCCTGGAGAAGATCGACATGCGAGAATGCTCGCGACTGAGGAGCCTCCCGAGGTCGTCCTCATCGCTCAAGTCCCTCGGGCACGTCGTGTGCGACGAGGAGACGGCGTTGCTGTGGAGGGAAGCTGAGCAGGTCATCCCAGACCTCCGGGTTCAGGTAGCAGAAGAGTGTTATAACCTGGACTGGCTTGTAGACTGATGTTCCTGGATGCTTTTGGCTCCAAGCTCACCTTTGTACAGATGATGTGTATATTTTTCCCTGTCTAATACAGGATGGAGGAACAATCCACTCTGCAATTTTGACATGTTCAGTGTTCATGCAACTGACTCTCCAGCAGCAGCCAAAGCTTGCTGAGAAAATAGAACCATAGAATTAATAGAGATTTTTTCTTCTTGGCACAAAGCATATTTACATACACATAGCAAATACATTAACCAATACATCTCTTCTGTCTCTCTGTTTAATACAATACAGAACTAGGTTCCATACAATGCTTCTCATTTCTCAGTGTTCCCAAGAAACAGTCTTGCATGATATCATCCGGTGCTAAATTTTTGGCACAACATACATAATTACATACTACACAATCTGCTGCAACTCAGCTGCAGTATGGTTCATCAGAAATTCAGACTCAAGAACTAATAGGCAGCAGAGCCTGCTTCCTAGTAGCCTGAACACAGATCTCTTCTGGAGCTCTACCTGCTCTGAAACAAGCTGATTTTCAGTGCAGTTTCATTGCAAATGTTGAGATGATTACATGGCATATACGATCTCTCCGCTGCTCTCAATGTCAAGGTCAAGGTCCGAGTCCATATCCTCCATGTCGTCGTCGAGGTCAAGGCTGTCAGTCAAGAACTGGTTGATTCCACTGGTGCCTGCTGCTGGAATTGTTGCTTCTGCCAGTATCTGCATGATCTCGTTCATATTCTGCATCGGCTGGTCAGGCTCCTCGTACTGATTGCTAACCATGCCATCATCCATGAGGTCAGCCGGGATGTTCTTCATGAACCATGGGTGGTTCTTTATCTCAGGCATGGTGATCCTCTGCAAGAGCAAATGATTGCATATGTTGTCTCACATCAGAGCTGAATAATTGAAGATTGTGTGGCAGGAATAGAATTGGTACTCACACTAGCTGGGTTGCCAACAAAAATCCTCGTAATGAGATCGCGGCACTCCGGAGATATGTGGACATAGTCTGGAATTGAGTACTGAACACCCAATATTTTCTGCAAATTGAGATCAGTATTTAGACATTATTTATCTAAAAAAAGTATTTAGGCATTACTATTTAGCTGGCTGATTATAACTGTAAATTGTGGTGCTGCAAAGCTGAATGGTTGGCAAGGATACCTGAATTGTCTTTCTGAAGTTCTTGGGATCTTCAGGATCCTCGAAAGGGTATGCGCCAACCAACATCACGTAGAGCGTCACACCGCATGACCAAACATCGGCAATCTCCATCCAAAGACAAATTATTAGGGATTGAGCTAACTAATGCATTAAAAGGGTTACTTCACAAGACCATACACTACCCATGCCATTGAAACATGGATCAACACCTTTACAACACAATGGCAGCTTCTATTGTCGAGCAAAAGGCATAGAAGTTGGGCAGCTGCTGGTATCAGTGTATCTTTGCATGCAGGATGGCAACTTTTAAAGCACAAAGGGGATAGATAATACCTTTCCATCGTATTCTTTCTTGAGCAAAACTTCTGGAGCAATATAAGCTGGAGTTCCAACTGTTGATTTTGGTTGTGAATGAAGAACCGATGACTGCAAAATCAGAAAGCAACAGTACAATATTATCCAGGCAGCAATCACATCGAGAAAAATCTAGCGAAAGTTCTCTCTTCTTTTCACTACTACAGAAAGTAATTTAAGCCACATTGTGCACCCTAAATGTCTTGTGGATACTATCTACCTTCAGATCATCAAATCAGTATCACATAGTATTGCCAAATGATCAAAGTAATCCCAACTAAAAGCATAGCAAAAATAAATAGAAAAACATTAGTACCTTCGAGTAACCAAAGTCACATATCTTCAAGCGAGGAGCAGTACTTCCATCTAGCAGAGTGTTCTCCAGCTTTAAGTCACGATGGCATACTTGCTGAACAATGCAAAAACACATTAACAAAATCGCTTCAGCTCAATGCAGCAAACCGCTTATAGTTATAGACAAGCGAAAATCACACGGTAACTTTGAAATCAAAATGATACTGTACCATGGAATGGCAGTAGCTAACTCCAGATATCAGCTGCTGGAAGAAGAAACGAGCCTGAAAGTACACCAAAAGTTCAGAGTTAGCCAATACAACAGTACAATACAGATACTACACAATTATTGGTGAAAGAAATAGACATGATCATAGTGTATCAGGACAGTGATATCGACCTCGTCCTCGCTGAAGCGGCCGGCGCTGCAGATGCGCTCGAAGAGCTCGCCGCCGGAGGCGTACTCCATGACGATCGCGAGATGCGTCGGCGTCAGAATAACCTGAAAAGATTCGTCAGAGTCGGAATTGCAAACGAAACAAGAAGGAACAAACAAAGGTGTCCTTTTACATCATTCAGCATCAGCAATCAGCATGATCTCCAAAGAAGAGAGGAGGAAGAGGAGAATCGTGTCATGGTCACCTCCTTGAATCGGATGATGTTGGGGTGGCGCAGCGACCTGTGGTTGATGATCTCCCTCTGCACGTTCTCGTCAATCTGCAGTCGAATTCCACGGTCGATCAAACCAGCTTTGATTTTACCCTTTTTTTTCTTCTCAATTTTGCTAAGCTAAGCTCGCAGCAAAGAAAAGAGAGGAAGGAAAGAGAACCTTCTCGCCGCGGTCGATGTACTTGACGGCGACGAGGTCGCCGGAGGCGCGGTTGCGCATGAGGCGGGCGACGCCGAAGTTCCCCGACCCGATCTCCTTCACCAGCTCGTACCTGTCACCGTCGTGCATTATCGGCATCTCCATCCCCAGCGGCCCCGCCGCCGCCCTCTCCATCGCTTCCGCCGGCGACCAAACGAACACAAACGCAAACCTCGATCCGACTCAACACGCCACCTCCTCCCCTCTTCTTCCTCCTCCTCCTCCTCCGATCTCGTGATCTCTCTCTCTCTCTCTCTCTCTCTCTCTCTCTCTTCCCCTCTCGCTTGCTCGTGTTCTTGATTTTTTTTTTCTCGCTGTTGTTTTTTTTTCTCCTTTTGCTCCCGCGCTTTTTCTTATTGCCGCGGGAAAGTGGGGGAAGACGAAGCAAAGGACGTTATCCACATACGAATCCTAAACCCACCCAACTACCTACCCACTCTATCACTTACACGTGGGTCCCGCATGACACCGGGCCCACATGTCATTGTGATTGCTCGTCGACGTTCAGGTGAGAAAAAACATCCCGGGATGCTGGGACGGATGCTTATTCTACCCGCATCCTCGGGTGGGTGGCTGACAGGTGGGCCCGACTGATGGTGGGGCTCACAGGTCGGTGGCGGGTGGGGATGACGGAGGGAGGCGGGGAAAAAGCGGCCGGAAATATCTCGCGGTGGGGCCGAAAAGCGCCAAGGGGTGGTTAATTACCATCGTGCCCTCGCGCGTCTGGAGCAGTCGGATGGAGATCGGACGGTGTACATGGGTTGACTTTTTTTATAGGGTTGTTGATATTTCCTTGGACGGCTGCGATCGGATTGGCGGCTACGCGGCCACAAGGACGGTGAGGGTATTTCAGTCATATCATCATCGTCTGCCGCTGCTCTTTAATTGGGCTGGTGACTGTAGATTTTAAGCCCAATTTGGGATGAGCATATTATGGGCCTATTTGAGAAGCCCAGATATTTTAACAGGTTTTGTACTAATGGGCCAAAAGCCCATCATTTGTACTGGATCAGTGTGCTTTTGAGCCCCTTTCTTTCGGGCCCATGTAGTTGAACAATGGACCAGTGATGGCCCCGTACCACTTGGAATTTTGGGCTTGTTCATTTTGTGAAAAAAAAACACTTAGTAATACTCGATTTTGGCATTATCAAGTTTCGGTAGGGTAAAATTGAGGTGAGTAGTGTTTAGTTTGATGCATTACCAAATACTGAGAAAAGTTTTTTGAATAGAAAGTTAATTATCAACTATTGATAAGGCTATTTTGGTATTACTAAATTTTGGAATGATTGATAATGGTAAAGAAGTGAACAAACCCTTTGTTCTCTCACCCTCGTTTGATTGTTCGCTTATAAGTCATAGATAAATTTTAAATTTTAAAACTTATTGAGATATTCTGTCAATTTTCTTTTTTCATCATGGTCTTTTAGACCATTCAGAGCAAAAATATAAAAGGTTCTGCTCTAAAATTATTTTCATGGTAGGTGACATGTGTGTGCGCGTGTGTTTATAGGTATGAGTGTGCATATTATAAACGTCTACGGTTGTGCTGTGTTTTTTTTAATTTCTCAATTTCATAATACTAGTACATATAGCTATAGGTTATACAAAATTCATTGATTCGTCGTTATTCATAGCGGGTGATTACCTGCTCGACTATGCTTAAATTGAAAGATTATAAATTTGACTAGTTTTCTTTCTAGTGAACAAAATAAGGGGTGATTTTATATCATGAATATTGGTAAACCGAATTTGAATTCGGGTCTAAGGATGGATGGTGCAGCACTTAGTGCTATCCAATGGAGATCTCAGTATCTCATTCTCACCCAGATCGGATATCATCTCCATCCATATTTTTGCTGATCGATGCATCCTCCTGCTCCTGTCATTTTCCTCTCAAAGCAGATCAGCAGAACGAGAAAACTTGCAGAGATTCTTCCTTCCACGAGACACAAATTGCAGTTCGCAACAAACAGCTAATTAATCTTTTGCTCCACAGAGAGATTGAGAGAATCGATAGTTCATTTCATTTGTGAGCAGAGTTTTTCAGCGAGCTAAGCGTATCATATTCTTCAGAAAAAGGGCTTCTGTATTAGTACTCTTGTGTTCATTTAGGCAGAACAGCCGATCTTTTCCATGGCACGCAAAACATTTTTCTTTCTTTGACTCTTTTGGTTTTACTCAATTCATGAAAAAAAAAATTAAACTATTAATTTATTTTTATCCATAATGGATTTATGTGGGCTAATACATGAAATTCTTATGATGTTTGGAGGGATTTATTATTCTACTAAGGGGTCTATGTGTGGAATACAACTTATTTACTCCTGAGCAAAACGAGTAATGTGGGAGCAAAACGAGAAGAACCATTAGCTCGTGATTAATTGAGTAGGACTATTAATTATGATAAACTCCAAATTTAGATTTATATTATTTTCAGAATAAATTTCTATATAACAAGTTTTTCAATGAAACATAACATTTACTCCGGTGGTTTGGAAAGCGTGCTTACGAAAAACGATGTAGTCGTTCAATGAAGAAGAGAGGATTCAAACACAATCCAGAATGTGTTTATGTTGTTAGGTAAGGCAAGAGATTCTTCTCCATAATTCAGGTACAACAACTGCAAAGAACCAACTTATCTGTGGTCCAACTGCAAAGTCAGCCTGTCCACCAGGAGAGAACTTGAGGAGAGGGGCATTCTGAATTCTCTGATCCTGAAAAAGCCAGCAGATAGCATACAAGAGAAAACAGTGCACATAAAGTCGAGATCCATGGAAAGGAGGAAAGAAATATACTCATACTACGAACGATGATAAAAAAAGAAGACGAATAAAGTCATGTGTGTGTGTATATATATGGTCCATTTCCATTGCTGAACTGTGTGCGCCACCATCAGCAGAATATTCTCTGCAACCACACGAACAAGATTGCAAATAAAGTCACCATATCAGAAAAGAAAAGAATTTCTCCTCCTCTTTTTTTTTCTTTTCTCTTATGTCCTCGTCGTCACGGTTGATTTTATGTGATAATAACTTTTTAGGTTAGTCTAGAAGATCGGATGAAAATTTTCTGTTCATAATAAGTCTGTCCATGTTAGTGGCAGAAACACAGGGAAGAGTTCATAGGCTGATGCTAGGATTTCAGTCAAGTTTCAGTTAAAAAATATTCAATGTCTAGGCTTCAGATAGCACCAAGATCAGAATGAATTTCTCTCCTTTTATCAGTCCACAGAATTGAATACAGTAGGTTTTTGAAACAGAGCACCGGCTGGGAATCAAACATGGAGGAATTCCTAACAATTTTTCACTCGAATTTCAGTTAAAAAAAATTCATTCATCCAGTTTGTAAAGGTCACTGCATACAGCATCAGAGTCAGAGAACCAGACAACCTCACCATTCACCTTTCAGGAAATTTCAGTGCAATTTTCCCAGATGCTGACGTGTACACATTCCACTCTCTCTCTCTGTGTGCCAGAGTGGTGGGCCCCACTACGCGGCGATTCGATGCCAACCTGTGCCACTGACAGCCTGCCACGTCAGCACCCGCTGCCAGGGAGAGACCGACAAACGCAGCGTGCGGTGCGAGATTCCCTTCCCTCTTTTCTTTTCCACACACACATTCAAGAGGAATCTCTTCTCTTCCTCCTCTAATTTTTTCCCAGGGGGAAAATTGCAAAATTGCACACTGCATTATTAATTTATTAATCATTTTTTAGTGCTAGAGAATCTTCTTAGCTACTGTACCAATATGATGCTACTACTGTTTGCTTATACTTTGCTTTATGTACAATTTTGGTTAGTGCAGTCTCACCTGCATCTTGATTTTTTTTCCCTTTTTAGAACATCATTGCTACATGCATGACCAGTGAATTTCACCAAATTCATATGAAAAATTGTGCGAAAACAGTGGGTTTGCTCGGTGCGACTAGGGGGTGTGGGTCACCGGTGAGTATTGAACTTTTTTTTAAGATCGGCATGAGTTTTGCGTACCTGTGTATATATATGGCATGTAGAATTCGTAATCCAAAGTCTCGGCTTAAAATTTTGAGAGGGAAAATTCGGTCAGGGGACAAGTGCAACTGCTACAACTTTGTGGTTAGTTTGGCGTTTGTTTGGTACCTTTTCTTTAAGACTCTTCATGCCAATTAAGAAAAAGGAGATAAGCTATGGACTTAAGCATCCCACACTTGATTAGTAATGACTGATGAGTCAGCTGGTGCCCTGTCACAATCTTGTGAGAATCTTGAGAAGAAGGTGCCTTGCCTGCCTGCCCATGGCAACACACCTTCACACAAAAAGGAGAATATCTGATGAATATGGTTGGCATCTCCATGCTCTTATAGCCCAACCAAAAGGAAGGGATTAGGATTTGATCTCACATCACCCTTAATTAACAATTCATCAAGGGTTAAGACATGATAACATAAGATACTAATATGTTGCATAATGCAATGTAAACACACATACACACACAGAGAGAGAAAGCTAGAGGAGAAAGAAGACAAGTTGTGCAAGTCTTTGGAGTAATCTCTGGGGGATCTCACAGAGATTCTTCTGCCCTTGAAATTATGTTGGTCTTCATTGGTTATTTTTCTACTACTCTTCTCTCTTTCTGTTGATGTTTTTCATGTGAAGGTTTGCAGCCAAGTCAAAGTGTGGCTCTTGGAACCCTGGCAGGGGCAACTGGCCAACCAATCCTGGTCCATATTTTTCATACCAGCTTACTTACAATTGCTACTTGGACTTTGAATGCTTCACTTTGGACCCTAGTCATTGTCATTAATTGAATAGTGCTTGTACTCCTACTTAATTAGATCTAATAAAGCTGTCAATTTTTTGATGCTGTAAGTTTATATTTCAGAGCTACCATTGTACTACCATTGCTAATATTATTAGTGCAGGCAGAAGCATTTTTATGGCCCACAAAATAACAATAGTTAAGTGTTTGCGTGTTAATTTATATATGGAGTACCTTTACGGTGATCTCTACTAGTACTATTCTACTACTAATTTTATCATTAGTAAAAGTGATCTTCACGGTTGATTTACAAGTTCTACTACCAATAGAAAAAATATTCTACTACCGATATATGATCCATTAGCTTGGAAAATATGAGCGGTCTATGTTAATTCCACTACCGTTAAGAACCATTACAGAACACATCTAACTTATAATAATAGTCTTATCACCAAGGACTGTAAAAAGTCACTAGTACAAGGGAAATTCTCTTTACAAATGCAAGTGCACAAGAGCCTTTTGGATGATTTTTTTTTTACCTACTCAACCTTATGACTACCAGTAAGATGGGCAGGCTTTAGGGGGACAGCCAAAGTCATCACATCCGGTTTGAGGCGCACTTGGAACTTACCAGATCAGCACACCAAAAAACAGCAGCACAAACTAAAAGTTGAAGCCATCTAGATTGGTAGTGGCATGTGTATGAAACCCACAATTGACCCGGAGATACGATAAGGATCTCGATAGGCGCAGGGCATCGTCCTGCGGTGATAACCTAGTACAATTGATCATGCATTCTCCCTTTCCTCCAGTGTGTGTATATATATATCGCTGACAAATTGAGAATATATAATTAATTTCCTTCGTTCTTAAGGAGCCCTAAACTTCTAGAGGATTATAAGTAGTGGCCATCATCGTTGTTGTCGTCATCGTCGTCTATCTCTCCACGATATATACAACATCCTTATAGAATGGGTGCTTTGGTCCCCAAGTGAATGGAGGAATCTCTCTCATGCAATTTTATCTCCTTATCACCAGTACTAGCTAGCTAGCTACACCATCACCAACAAACAGCATCAATTCAGGCAGAATGAGGAGGAGGAGGCAGCAAGTGATGTTTTCACTATGCAAGTGCGCAATCCACGCTATCTATCTACTAGAGCTAGCTCCCTTTCTATGTAAAGGCATGGCTCATGTAAAAGGTGGCAGCGTGCAGTGTTGGTGATGGCCCATGCATCAACAATGGCCTCCACCACCACCATTACCACTTATCCACTCAATTCATCAAGAGGGACCATGTCACCATATATGGAGATGGAACGAGAAGGGGATGAGGAGACTCGTATCGTCTGCCGTTCAATATAAGTTGATCGTATGTGGTTGGAAATCAACAAGTATAATTCCGGCGTTGATGGAAAATTGCTTGGGGGCCTTCTCTTCTTTTGTCAAACTAGGATATCAACGTAATTTCGACTGTGTAACACAATAGTGTGAAAATTATTATTTTTTGTTTATGTTCGTATATGCATGGTTCAATTTTCAATTCAATTGGATGTTCATGTTTTAATTTACACCTCTCTATCACCTTGTACATTTGGAATTTCACATAAAATAGTTCTAAGTCTAGTAAGTATATACTAGAAAGTTTTCCTTCATTCAAAATAGGCTTATAAGCTAAAATATGCATACAAGACATTTAGACCCCCAAGATTTTATCCTTGTTGCATCAGTGGTTATTTCTCACGGCTTTTATACCACATAAAAGTTGCGATGTAACCCATGAATTCCGAAGTGGAAGAATTCATGGTCCAAACCGTCCACCCTTGCCAAACCAAAGGTATAGCACCTAACCTTAATTTGAAGGTAAACAACAAATTTCAATTTCCACCTTTTCATGGTTCATTTAGATGCATGTAGCAACTTTTGTTAAGGTTGAGGTAAAATTACTCTGATGCTCCTATATATAAGTTCATTACTAGTTCGAAAAAGATCACACCCAAAAATGCAACAATATAACATAAATGTAGGGAATCATGATAGTAGTGCATGGTTCGATTGGAAAAGTACCACTCCAAAAATGCCTATATTTGCGGATAAATTTTAAACGCTAAAAATGTTTATATTTGTGCATGGGGAAGTATATGACTTCCAACATTATTATTTGCGGATCAATATTTTATTACAAATTATCTACAATTTCCATAGGAACTTCCATTCCAAAATTATCTACAAAATTAATTAACTTCCATTCCAAGTTCAGAAATGTATATAATTATATTGTTTGGAATCCATTGCAACCCCCATAATTACATTAATTAGGATATGGATTCTCTACAGTGGTCTCATTCATGCCAAGGGGGGATGCATATATGCTTGGATCAAAGCTGGATGCTGCTTTCCTCCAGATGCATGCGGTGATCGATATCATATGGTACGAAAAAGAGAGAGATGGGGAGAGTTTAGTACAGGGGCAGCAAAGAATCCAATGGAGAAGAGATCGAGAAGAGAGAATCCCATCGATCAATCGATCCAAATATTCGTACGATTTGCATTGCATGCGATGGCAATTATTCACGGTGTCGATCCCGTCCTTGCGTCCAAAGGCACATGTAGGCCCCCTAGCTCCCAGCCAGAATCTCCACAGATCCACACACCCAATCATGCCGTGTGAAAAACGCTTATGAGTTTTTTTATAACAAAAATCACTTTGCTTTTTTTTTCCTATAGGTGACCTTTGAATTTGGTCTGCCCGGCCTCTAGTGAGACCAAAAGTCCTACAAAGAAGAGAGAGAGAGAGAGATCTTTTTCAAAATCTTGGTCAAATTCAATCGGAATACGAAGAAATTTTATGTCAAAAGTAATAGTATAGATGACCTTCCCACCAAACACATGGGAGCGCATGCAAGTCATGGAATGTGATGTTTGTTAAGGTTGAGTTTGAAACAGCTTCTCAATTTGGCTACTTTCTTATTTTTTTTCATGAATATATATTTTATGAGTTATATTTGATAGTTCAGTGGCAAAGAGTATGTGTGGTTTTAACTCCGTGTTCTTGTGTTCAATCCCTAACATACTCATATTATTTTTCTTAAAATTTTTTTGATGGATGTCTCTCCCTCCAAATTTCATTTTCTTTTATAAGTATGTTTTCTGAACTGCTAAACGATACATTTTCTGCCAAAACTTTTTAGACAAAAAGTTCTTTTAAAAATTAAATAAATTTATTTTTTAGTTTGTAACAATTAATTAATACTCACTTAATTATGTGCTAATGGCTCTTCTCATTTTGTGTGCAGCCATCCCGTGGCATCAAATGCAATCAAGTGTATTGGTAGTTGGTGGCTGTATCACAAAGATATATAAGAAAGGAAAAAAATGCATATGTGTTTGATTTATGAAAAAAATAAAGGTGAGATGAATTTTTTGGGGGGAAATTCATTTTGGCTCTGAATTTGGATATAGTGGTTAGGGACTAGTGGTGGATACTGTTCAATGTTCTATCCCTCTTTTCATTGACAGCGAGTGCTTTTGACAAAATGGTGCACAAATGGGAGGATGCCAAATCATGGAATCCCAGCTTTATATATGCTTGTGGAGTTTCAACTTTCAACATCTGGAAGGCACCTCCTTGGTACAAAAGGGGGAGGTCAAAAAGAATAGCTTATTTCAGACTAATTGCATGATCAGATGTTCTCATTCTGATCTGTCAATAAATGCGGTTAATTGAAGCTTCAACAAACTGGAGCTTAAGTATGTGCTCTTAATTAATTTTAAATCATCTCATCCCATCTTCTAGTGAGATTAAAAAAATTGTTTTTCCCTGTAGTATTCAATTGAAAATTTGAGTAGTTAGCAAACGAAGCCTTAATGTTTTGGTATTGAAAGTAAAACTATTGCGCAATTCTAACTTTTACGAATTCAATTTTAGATTATATTTCCATGAATGAAGAACTTCTTACTTCAAGAAAGAAAAAAAATACTCCCTCCTTCCCACAATATAAGGGATTTTGATTTTTTTTCTTGCAACGTTTGACCACTCGTCTTATTCAAATTTTTTTTACAAATATAAAAAACGAAAAGTTGTGCTTAAAATATTGTGGATAATAAAGTAAGTCACAAATAAAATAAACAATAATTTCAAAAAAAATTGAATAAGACGAGTGGTCAAACGTTGCAAGCAAAAACTCAAAATCCCTTATATTATGGGACGGAGCTTATATTATAGGACGGAGGGAGTATATCTTTAGTACAATCAGTATACTCCCTTCGCTTTTTACTAGACATATTTTTAAGAGATTACTAGACATATTCTGATTTCAGAAATATGTATATCCTCTATTTAAAGAAACTAACTTCTGATTACAATCTAAACATAGATTTTTTAAAAAAAACTAAGTGAGTAGAAAATATTTGGGTTCGTTAGATGGTGTTTGGAGTAAATCTTTTGTGCACACAAAACATAGCGACATATTAAAATATGATTAATTAAGTATTACCTAATTTTTTTTAAAATAGATTAATATGATTTTTTTAAAAATATATTTTTATTGAAAATTATTTTTTATAAAAATAAGCAAGATAAGTTAGGAAAGAAGGGGAAGAACACAGCCTATAGAATCTTTGAGGCGGTTCACTTCACCCTAACCAAAAGAATCTTTGCAGCTTGGGAACGGTGACGTTGCCTTTGTCTCCTTGATGAGAATCTCTCTCTCTCTCTCTACTTTGGCGTGTCATCTCAGCAATGGCGGCAGCAAAATCCCATGGAGATCTCATCTCACCTCTGTCTTTCTCTCTCTCTCATGGCCCACTCTCTCTCATGGCCCACTCATACATGGAATCCTTAGCCCCTTGCCAAATTGCTGTTGCCAATAATAAATTCCAAACCTCTCTCCCAAATGAGGGAATCTCAATTGTCACTATGCCCAAACCACCTGCCACGTGGAGGACAGCCATTGGCTGGGAGGATGAACAATCTTTGGAGTAGTGGTTCTACTGCACAGAGACTTGCATCATGGCTGTGATGATGAAAATGATCATAACTTTAATTTGGTGAAAGTAAAAAAAAACACATGTCTTTTTCCATGGTGAAAAAGATACCAGAAATCAATTTCGTAATACCTAGTACTCTCTCCGTCTCAGAATATAATAATTTAGAATCAGATGTGACTTATCTTAGTGCTATGACTTTAGACAGATCCCCTTTCCAGATTCATAGTACTAGAATATGTCGCATCCAATTCTAGATTGTTATAGTGGATAGGGATAAGTGGAGTACAAAGCTATCTATTGTCCTAAAATATAAACACTTTTTACTGAGATAAAGGATAGTTGTGATAGTAAGAGATGAGAAAATGTGTGGAGAAGTTATATGCATGAAAGATTGTTGTGATTGGTTGAGATGAAGGAGAAATCAGATAAAATCTCAACATAGAACTAGCTATATTTTCGCACTGAGCGAGTAACTAATTAATTACTCTTATATATGGGCTTTGTGCACTATACTATGTGTAACTTCTGTGTCAAGGCACAAATCCTTTTCAGATTTGACAAGGGTCAGATGCTTGAATTATTGCATTAGCTACAGTACTTGTTGGAAAAAATAGAAAAGTGAACCTCTCACTTTCACGGGATCAATGCCATCGAGATAGATATCCCTAATTAATCTATTGCATGCACTCCTTCCATTTCACATGTAAGACTTTCTAGCATTTCCTATATTTATATAGATGTTAATGAATCTAGACATATATATGCATCTATATTCATTAGCATCTATATGAATATGAGCAATGCTAAAAAGTCTTACATTGTAAAACAGAGGAAGTACTAATCTAACATTTACCAATAGCAGATAGAGAGAGAAAACAGTACCATGGCAATTCTCTGGTCCCCCAACCTCCCTAAAAAAATTAGTACTAAAATGACTTTCAAGATGCATGAAAGAGTGAAAAAAAAATGAAATAGTGATATATAGACTGATAGCTATTACTAACATATAGAAGAACTCGATCTGAATTAGGATGTCTTTTGTTTTCACATTTATTTGATGTCAATTTGCATTTATATGATGTCGTTGACATGCTCTTCCTACCGATAAGCACCGAAGGCGTGCTGCATGAGGTAGAAACAAAAGTCCAACACACTTTTTTGGTCATGAGTGTCATGGAAACCTCATGAAATCTATCTCCTAGGTCACATTAATTTTATAGTTGGTACATTGGGTACTTTGACTAAGGATGCTATTTATGAATGGTAATAATAATGTGATTCTCAATAGACCTACCCCTCCTCAAAATAAAAAAAAAAGACAAACCGTGCGTCCGGGTTCGTAGCTAGGATTTTTTTTGACAGAATAGTAAGTCTCATAAAAAAATAAGTAAAACGGAGACATAATTTGAGTAAGGAGGTGTGTTGGCTAGCTCATTAATATAATGCGGGGTAGAAAGGTTAGAGAATGTTACTCCTTGTGTTTTAGCATCTATCGGTTGGCAAGTGATGGTAACAGCAATAAATTTATTGCCAGAAAACCACAAAGCAACATATCAATTTCTTTGTTAAAGAAAACCAGGTTTGACCATTAGCTAAAGACAGAATTTCCATAAAACTAAACTTCTATTTCATGAGGGAAATCTTTCAAAGAAAATGATGATAAGTAGCTTTAGCTTCGAGATGGCACCGACGAATCGTCAAGCATGTATGTTCAAAGCTTGTTGGTGCCGCATCGAACCGGCTCAAAAAAAACATGAAGAAGAAGCAAAATAATTAAGTTTAGAAATTTTGTGGAAAGGAATGTATTGTGGGATCTAAACACATAGACCATTTTTATCGAAAAAAAAACAATGCCATCAATTCTTCTTCGAAGAAAAGGAAGAAGAAGGACGAGAAAAGAGTAATAAAGAACACACGAATATATCCGTGTGTATCCCTTGATGAAACCTACCCCTCACCAACTCTTCCCCCCTGATCTCAAGCATCTAGCATCAACAAGAAGAGAATAGCACAAAACCTCCTTGCTAACGACAACATAGGAAAGGAGGAAGAATCAACTTTCCAGCAATGGATCCTCTTGTCTTGCTGTCCCCCTCCCTTGGTTTCTTATTAATTCACATCGCATCCAAACACACACAGATTCTCCATCTTTTCTTTTTTTTTTCTTTGCAAGGACAATTATTCTTATTCGAAAAGCAAATTAAAGAAACTCGGTTCGGTTTCAGTTGGAACACAACAGACGCCGTCGCGATAAGGCAGAAAAAGAAAAGAGGAAGTGCCATTTACAATAGATTCTGCAAGGTACGCAGGGACGTGCGAGGACGATTTCTCTACTTATAAAAAACCCAATGAAATTAGGTTTGGTTCTAGTTGGAACACAACAGATGCTGAGACAGAAAAAGGAATGAAAAGAAAAAGAGATAGTAAGAGCTGTAGAATATTGGTGCTCCACCAGCAAGTGCAAGTGCAGGGACCTGAATGAAAAACCTGAAAAGGACCCATATGAAATTGAGGGGAAATGTGAGGGGGTGGTGTGTAAAAGAGAGGGTGGTGTGGAGGAAGAAAGATTCGTGGGGAGGCGGTATCCTGACTGTGTTTGGTGATGGTTGGGTGTTACGCGACGAAACGCCTCTGATCCCCCATCCATATTCCACGGGCGGCATCTTTTCTCCGACTCTCACCTCCCCTCCCCTCTCAATTTACCATCCTACCCCTCTCCCCTCTCCCCTTCATTTCATCACTAGTAAAATAATACTACTATTCATGCTATGTACTATTATTTTTTTTTTCTAAACAAGCTATAATTTTTTTAAAAACAGGCTATTCATGCTATAATGGGGTTGTTCGGTTGAGCTAGCTATGCTGTGGTAGCCAGCCCAATACAACTATACCGGTTGTAGTAACCAATTGCAGCAGCAGCGTGTGTTCAAACTTGCAGTCGAATGGCTAGGGTTGCGTAGCATAGTCTAGATCGCTGCAACGACAGAGTATCGAACAACCCTAATACTACTACTTCGTAGGATTTTTCATTGTTCCAATCTAAACTGAATTTTCTTGTGAAGTTCTAGCAAAATTCTTGTTTGGCATGGCTCCACGTCTGGATCAACTCTTGGAATCTCGAAAAAAAAGAACTTATACATTAAATTAACATGCATTAATCCTCTTATTTTAATTTTAAATATGAACTAAATATTTCGTATTATTGAAATTAATCAACCATCACCTACAACTCATGAATTTCCGGAGCTAAAGATGTCTCGTTATCAAATATTCCATCCGTCTTTTTTGATATTTTAATTTTGAACCAACCAACATCAAATATTAAAGGATGGTGGCAGTAAAAAAAAAACTTGGAGATTTTTACGTCTAGAAACCATCGTTACACATAAATTTAGGCAGGAAAGTTTTTTTTCCCAACTCAGAGCATTTTAGTTGCAAAAGGTTTATGCAAAATAAAGCAGAAAAAAAACTACTACCAGTATCTTTTACATGCACAGATCAGAAGGAACCAGTGGTTGTACAGATAATAGCAGAAGCTAGTGGTATCTTCCACGGCCGATTCTATACTGTTCCACGTCAAATTACCATTCTACCCTCCATTCTGCCTGAACCGGAACCCCCAACCTTCCTCCGGTATAAACGCGGCGAGAGCGCGACGCCGCAAACCATTTCCACCGCCACCGTCTCCTCCCGAATTCCGGCGAGGTGTTGTGGACGATGGGGTCGTCGTCGGCGTCGGCGGCGCAGCACGAGGAGGCGGCGGCGGCGGCGGCCTTCGTCCTCGGCGGCGTCGACATGCGGATGCTGGCGGCGAGGACGGCGACGGGCGCGCTGGCGAGGGCGGGCGGCGGCGAGGCGGCGGCGGCGGCGGCGGCGGCGGCGAGGTTCGAGGATTGCATCCGGAGCCTCGAGGCCGAGAAGGCCAAGATGGAGGTGTTCCGCCGCGAGCTCCCCATCAGCGTCCACCTCATCGCCGACGGTGAGCTCTACCTCCACCCTCTACCTGCTCGATCACTCGATCTGCCTATAGATTTCATGGATGATTATTCGCTGAGATCTTCTTGGGCGTCCAGTGATCGAGTGGCTCAAGGACGAGGTGGAGAAGCAGCGGCTGCTACGGCGGCGGCAGGTGGAGGCTCCGGCGGCGGCGCCGCCACCGGAGATGTTCGCGCCGCCGGCGACGGCGAAGAGGAAGTCGGCGGCGTCGGCGGCGGCGGAGGGGGTGAAGGCGGAGGCGGACGCGAACGACAAGCGGAGCTGGATGAGCTCGGCGCAGCTGTGGAGCTGCGGGAGCCACACAAGCACCAGCACCAGCAATGGCGGCAGCGTCAAGAAGCAGCAGCACAAGGTATTTTTGTTTGGTTAAGTTTTGTAGTTTTTTTTTTTATAAAACAAATCAAGTTTATACTAGTTTGAAGGGAAGATATGGGAAAAACATGAATATTTTGTTTGGTTAAGTTTTGTCAAGTTTGTCCTAGTTTGAAGGGAGATTGTTTTGGAAGGGAAGAGAAGGAGTAATGCTACTCCTACTAGATTTTTTTTGAAGAAACTTAATTTGCAAATTTATGCGATACTACTACTACTAGTCTAGTGCTACTAAAAAAAATGGAGAAAATTGTAATATTGGGACTGCAAACACGTGGGCTTCGCTGTTTTGACACTCCGAGTGGATGACAAATGGGTCCATCTGTGTGTATGAAATGTGGGTCCAGTGTCATTATAGCAAAGTTTAATGTTTGCCGTGTTATAATTGCAAATCCCCAAAAAAAAAAAATAGGAATCTTTACAATTCAGGTGTTCAATGAAAAATTCTCTCTCTTTTTTTGGTTTCTACTAGAAAGAGGAGAAACTTTTTCCCCATATCACCATGTAGAATAGAAATGGAAAAATACAGAATAAAACAAAAAAAAAACAAAGATTCATTTTGTTCGATTTCTTGTAATTTGTCAATTTTTTCTATGTTATTCCACCAAGAAAATATTAACACATGTTGAGCATGCATAGCTTTGTTGTCAATCTCATGCATATTTGTCTGTATTTTCGCTAACTTTTTTCTCAAAAGAGTATATTTTTTCCTAACTAGTTCTGTCAATTTCAAATCATGATCAGGTGTCCAATGCGTTCATGCCACTGGCCACCTTGCCGGCGTTTGCAAAATCACTGGAGAAAGCCGACGCCGCCGTGCCAGACCTGTCCCTCTCCTCCCGGGTGGCGATGGCCGACGCCCCGGCATGTCCGGCGGCGCCGAGCGCCACCAGCAGCGCCGTCACGGATGTCGCTGTAGCGCAGCGGCAGCAGGCGGTGCAACGGAAGGCCAGACGGTGCTGGTCTCCGGAGCTCCACCGCCGGTTCGTCGCCGCGCTCCAGCGCCTCGGTGGCCCACAAGGTGAGGATCATCTCATTCTCATCAACCTAAATTGTGCAAATTGCCACATTTTATTTTAGATTCGATTTTTTTTTCCAATGATAATTTTAGATGATTGTATTTTCTTTCTGAACTGTTTAGATGATTGAGTGATAATTTGTGGTCACATTGTTGATTGCTCCTAGTAAAATTGTTTGATTAATTTTTTGATTGGTGCGCTGAAACTTGCTTAATGTTTTTTTATTGTTGATGCAGCTGCAACTCCCAAGCAGATTAGGGAGCTGATGAAGGTTGATGGCCTCACTAATGATGAAGTCAAAAGCCACCTGCAGGTTTGTTCAGTCTCAACTCCTTACTTTTACAACCTAAAAAATATTGCCATATGTCGGTGGCAACAATTTGGTACGCCTCTTTTATAAAAAGTTCACGAACCTCAAAGCAAATTGTGCAGAAGTACCGGCTGCACACGCGGCGGGCATCCGACGGCGGTGATGGTGGCGGTGACCATCAGACGGTTGGCGGCCGTCTATGGCCGCTGCCACCGGAGCAATACACCACCTCGCAGCACAGCACATCGCAGTCTGGCTCGCCGCAGGGCCCCCTCCAGCTCACCGTGTCGTCGAGCCACGCCGTGTCAGTGACCGCCGGCGATAGCTGCGACGGCGGTGAGGAGGAAGAGGAGGACGGGAAGTCGGGGAGCTATAGCTGGGAGATGCAGAATGGGGCAAGGGCATCATCATCATCTTGAGCACCATTAATTAATTGTCTCCAGGTGCTGCACAGCAGCAGTGACCGAAGAACTTAGGCCTATTTCTGTACAGTGGTTGAGAGCTTTTTTTGGGCTTTTTTTTTGGAGGATGAGATTAAGTACGGGAGTTACCCATGTGAGTAATTTGAGTTGTTGTTGTAGAGGGTTTGAGAATATGAGAGGTGTTAATTACATCACATTGTATAATCTTTGGGCTAAATTGTGATGTCGAGATTAATTATTCTTATGTGAGGAGAATATTGCTAGATTATTGTCCACCTTTGATGCCTCCTGTTGTGCAAATTTATTTATTTTTTTGAATATGCAAGGAACACATCTTTTTATTAAGGGGAATAAAGTTTATTTACAACGATAATTTTATACATTATAAGCCATAATGGCTTATCAAAAATAAAAAGTATTTTACGAAGAAAACTTTTATATATGTGAACAAATTATGGGAAAACACGCTAAAAACTGTAAAATGATTCCAAAATTGAGTTTTAAAATTCAAATTTGACTACAAGTTATAAGTGAAAGGCATGTTGATTTGTTTGTAAAATTTCATCAGGCACACTACTGGCTGTGATAATAAAAAAAATGTAACTGAAAAATTAACAACTGAGGTAAAAAAATGAAAGTGAGATCATTCGATTAGTTGCTTGCATCTTGCAGTGGATCTTGATTGGAGATGTTCTCTTGTGCCAATGAATCTGGATCAGGATCAGGATCATTTAACCCTTTTTTTGGTAAGTGCATTGGTGAGCATCAAGAGAGTGGTTCACTCTAACCTACTCATATTAATGCTTAATCAATCAAGTGGTTGGTACTGCGTGCAAGATGGTATAATTATGAACTTCGGATCTTGACTTTTGCCGTGCATTTCGTACTGGTTTCATCCTTTGGCGGGAATTGGTAGAGGAAGCTACCTCTAGGGTTCATTGTTCATCTCTTCACTGTACGAATTTACTAGTTTTTTTCTTTAAAAAAATAAAAACTGTACGAGTTGAATCAGGAACAGTTTATAAATTTGTGTCCGGTTTATTGGGTTTGAATTGAATTGGGCTGAAAAAAATGCAGGTCCATTTATTTCCTGGGCCGAAATGGGCCATCCCTTTTCTGATTGAGCCGAATAAATTGGGCTAAAAAATCCAGCCCAATCCACAGTGGTAGTGAGGGGAAAACCTCCACGATTTCTCGCGCCGCCGCCGCCGCCGCCGCCGTTTGGCTGAGCACCTCGCCGCCGGCGCTATTCCCCACCGGGGAAACCTCGCCGGCGTGTCTGTGGAGATTTCTGCTGCGAGGGAAGCTTCTTCGTCGACTCCGCCGGTGCGGTTGCGGTTCAGGAGCTCGCCGAGCGGCGGCGGCGGCGATGAGGGAGGCGGTGACGGTGCAGGTCGGCGGCTTCGCCAACTACGTCGGCTCCCACTTCTGGAACTTCCAGGTGAGTCGCCCTCTCTCTCTCTCTCTCTCGTCTCCGGCAAGACCCCCAGCTTGTTGCTCCACCTGGTGCAAGAACCTGACGCTTCTTGGGGTCTTCTTCTTCTTCTTCTTCTTCTTCTTCTTCTTCTTCTTCTCCAGGATGAGTTGCTCGGGCTCGCCGACGACCCCGACGCCGATCCGGTCTTCAAGAACGCCGCGCTGGACATGGACGTCCTCTACCGCTCCGGCGAGACGCACCAGGTAAAGCCGCCGCTCATCGCTGGCATGACAAAATGCGTCGTTTCTTTTCTTTCTGTATTTGTTTCTCTTTTTTTTTTGGCGTTGTTGTTCATCTTTTACTGACTACTAGTATACACTGCTTGATTTCACTAGGGTGTTGCTACCTACTGCCCTCGTCTGGTGTCTGTTGATTCTCGAGGTAATTTGATGCTGAATTTGGTCCGAATATTATTGTAGTGCGTAAAACCCCATGTTTAGCATTCAACTTATAAGCATAAACGAAAATTTTGAATCTTAGAACTTAATTTCAGGGTTGATTATGGGGTTTTTTTTTTCATCATGGTTTATTTTCCAGCATTTTGTTTTAAATCAGTAAGAACACGTATTTAAATTTTTTTACCCATAAATGATTTTCTAATCGCTACCAGTCCATTTCACTTATAATAAGTATATAAGCGAAACGATGAGGAAATAAGAACTAAGAACTGTTATTTTGTTATTGGTAGTGTATATACTGCATGTTCACGGTGGTATCATTTGCAGGGTCTCTTGGCTCTTTGAGTTCATCCGGTAATCTCGGTCAGTCTAGTACTGCTGCAGATCAACTCAATGTTGCTACATGGCAAGTGGCGCTCTAACTTCTTTAGAATATGTTTTCATGTTTGGTTTTGCTTATTGTGCCCACCATGAATAATTGACCACTGTGATTTGGCATGTACGACCTGCGCAGAAGGCGGCTGTTGTTTCAGTTTAGTTTTGGATTGCTTGTGCGAATGGGTTACAGATGTGCTAGGATCGTTTAAATAAGCTTGCATATCTATAACTGGGGGTAATTCTGACAAATGGTGAAATCATGTCTGCATCGTCAAAGCAAGCAGATAGCAAATACAGCAGCTTTACTATAGCACTGTTATATTGATACAGTTCTAGGAAATTTCTGCAGCCTGAGCAAACAATGAGCTGTTCTTAGGCTGATAATAAGAGAGTAATAAACTGGTAATAATGATTCATATGCTCATCCAGCTGCTGTGGAAGTGATGCATTGCATCTGCCTATTATTCTCGTAGAGTTGCATTCATCTTTTGCCTTACTGTTGCTTGTTTTGCACTGCTATGTGCAAATCATTCAATGTATTAGTAACTATATATATATATGTTGAATAATGTGTCGGGCTCATAGGTTACCATGATGAATTTTCCTTGTTTATGTAGGTCTGGAAATGTAACAAGATCAGTCTCAAAACCTCATGGGCGGAACTTGTTTCTGCAAAGCTTAGTTGAAGAAGGGCAGAATCCAAGCACTAGCAATGGTGGCAGCAACTCCCAGAAAAGTGTTGAATATAAGGACCTGATTGAATGCCTAGAGAATGGCATCAACTTTTGGACAGATTATTCAAAAGTTCACTATCATCCTCAGAGTTTGTATGAGTTATATGGATCATGGACAGACTTTGACAAGTTCGATAACTATGGCAGCGCACAAGAGGTTGTTTCAGACTGGTCGCAAATAGAGGAAATGAATGAGAGGCTAAGGTTCTTTGTTGAAGAATGTGACCATATTCAGGTCCTACCCTTTTTTCCCCAGTAAATTATCAGCAAACTCTACTTACAGTTTTGCAACAAGCTAACGTTCACTTATGCAATCATTTTTGCCATCATGCATATTATTTAGACCATTATTTTAAGCTTAATTGATTCATAATTTACCACAGGGCATCCAGTTTATTGTGGATGATTCAGGAGGTTTTTCCAGTGTAGCTGCACAGTTTTTGGAGAACATTGCTGATGATTACACAAATACACTTGTATTGCTTTACTGTGTGAGGGATCCAATGACCCTTGGACCATCCAGGAGGAATCAAAGGGAGTCCATTATGAGAGCTCTTCATGATGCTGTTTCATTTTCAAAACTTTCGTCCTTTTGCAACCTGATGGTACCCATAGGACCGCCTTCATTAAGTAGAAGTATACTATCCTTTGCCTGAACTCCACATTTTTAGTTTATCTTTTGTTATTGTTATTCTGTGATTTTATAGGACTTCTTTCTGGTTGCCTAGTTTTGCCTTTGATTGCTTCAAGTATACTGATATTGTGCCTTAAGATACTGCACTTGATTGCGTTTCTATTAAATATCAACTCCTTTTGTTCAAGCTGTATATTCACATTTGATTTCCATACAATATTACTTTCATGAATTCCCTTAAAAAAATACTTTCATGAATATACAGAAAGCTTATTCTGAATGAGATTTTCTCACAAATTTCCTTTCACTCTGTTTCATCAGGTTGCATGTCACCGTACCTTTATATACAAGATGAGAAACCATTCCATGCTAGTGCTGTTTGTGCTGCAGCAATACATTCAATCACTGTTCCATTTAGATTGCAACGAACGGGACCGAGTTCAGACTTAGCACATTCATCTGGTAATCTTGACATTGGCGAACTTGTGCACATTTTATCTGATCAAGGTCGGCAGAACATGGTTACTGCTCTGGATGTAGCGATGCCTGCCCCTTCTTTGACAGGTATACAACATAACATATGCCCTACTGTTATACCAACATTGGATGGAAATTTAATCTTGCTTGCTAATTGCACACTTTAATTTGCAGATAGAGATGCTATGGGGAACATAGAGATGAAGCTGCACTCTTTGACCCCTGAAATCAGCGATGAGGACGAAGATCCTTATTCAGTTGAATCGCTAGTGGTTCATGGAGCTCTTGATAGAGGTCTGCACATCTTATCTTTTGCCTTAGGATCTGATTAACTCCTATTATTTGTCATGCCAACAGAACTTATTTTTCTATTGTTGTTAATACTTACAATATTGAACATTTAACAACATTATAGGCATGGTGGCTAAATTTTGGTTATACATGTAGAAGTACAAAGAATTAACAATTGAAATTTGTTTGCACAGGCGGGCAAAGGACTTCCATATCACAAGTGAAGGACTCGGTATGTTCAGTCTACGAAGCCAGAGAGACAAAGCCAAAATTTTCCCATCTCTCAGCATCTCTTTGCCCCCTCCCTGTCCCCCTTCCGTTCCCGTCAATCTTCAGAGGCAACATTGGCCGGCACGGGGAGATCCTTAGTGACCATACAGAAGAATCCCAGCCAAAGGGCTCACTTGACATCGAATCGATACCAATGGCGGCACGGTTACGATCAAGCAGCGCCGTCCTGCCTTTCATAGAGAGGCGATCGGGGAGCCTCCAGAAGCACGGTGTCGCGAGAGGCGCCATCGGGTCTCTGGTCCTCCATGACTGGGGCTTCGGGAGGGAGGAGGTGGAGGACATGGGGGAGCACCTAGCGAAGTTGCTCCGCCCGTTTCACCCTGAAATGGATCTTACTTCGGATTCCGACTAGATCATCTTCGAAAAATCTTACTTCGAGAATCAAGCATGATCCATCTGTTGCAATTTATGTGGATTGTAGTAATACTAAATCTTTTTTTTTCAGAGGGTTTTCAGATACTGAAAATTCATGCTCATGTGGCTGGCTGTTGTGAGATCAAGAATGAGAGATCTGAATCTATGGCCCTGTTTAGATCCGGAGGGCTATTAAATAGCCCTCTGGAATCTTACTATTTAAGAGTATTAAACGTAGATTACTGACAAAACCCATTCCATAACCCCTAGGTTATTTTGCGAGACGAATCTAACGAGGTATATTAATCCATGATTTGCTACAGTGATGCTACAGTAATCAGCCGCTAATTATAGATTAATATACATCATTAAATTCGTCTCGTAAAATAGCCTAGGGGTTATGGAATCGGTTTTGTCGATAATCTACGTTTAATAATCTTAAATAGCAAGATTCTGAAGGGCTATTTAATAGACCAGAGGTTCTAAACAAGGCGTATGGCATGGTAGACCTTTTTTGTGTTCTACTCATGTGCATTTGAGCACGGGTGTAGGCTGTGTATGCCACATGCTGCTGCCGTGACATTCTGCGGTGTTTCAGGCCATGTACAGATCAACCGGGCCCTGGCTTCTGTCAAGTCAAGCAGTTCCATTTTCGTTGTGATGTGAGGTCACACTCCGTCGGTCTGTGACAGTTTCACATGAAACTGGAGTACTCAATTTCTGTTAAAAATAACTAAAATTCCCGCATTTCAAATATAAAAGCCGATAGGCTGTATATATCGGGTTTTAGCCACATTAGGAACATGGAAAATTTTCGCCATTCCTATGGAGTTATTCTATAAATTTCAGCCTCTTTTGGAATGTTGGATTTTTGAGGAATTTCGCATAAATTGAGTTGTTTCCTGTAAAAATCCTACGGAGGGTTTTTGGAACAAAAGAATTTTATAGGACTTTTGATCGATTGTACTCCTAAGGAAAATCCTTTAAAAAACAAAGATGATTTCGGGAAGATTTTCAACATGATATCGAATCTTTTGGAAAAATTGATTAACGTCTACCTATCTTTTCTTATTCATGTATTTTTCTTGCTCCATTCAAACAATCATTTCTGTAGTTTTTACATGTTTTTCTATCCATAAGATTTGAGTATCAGTGTCTTAAAATTTCTGCCATTTTCTAAACAGTGACAAAAAGGCCTCCTATCATTTTCCTGGACCGAAACATTTCTTTCATCTCTTAACCCAATACCTTTCATGCCTCTCCATCAAGCATCTGTACAAATCTTGTTGACTAACCAAGTCCATTAGCACGGTCACCAAGAACAACACTAAAATTAAACTGTCATTCAAGTATACAATACGGTTAATAAATAATTCAGAGCTGTCAATCAACGAAAGTTTGGCATTTTTCGCATCAATGATTGGTGGCGAGCATCACATGGCCGGCCCGACCGGTCATGTGTCCGAAAACGCGTGAACATGTTTATAATTTAAAAGTGTATTTGTAAATTGTAATCGCAAAAACAAAGACACGATGATTTTTTATAATTATTAGTAAAAAAAAAAGGAGAGACTGACTGACACACACACGACCAAAGACATGGATTGATTGATTTTTTTTAGTGCAAAGCGATCCGGATCTTGAGGTGATGCGCTCTTTCTTAATTGTCGTTCCATGCGTGTTCAGGCTCCCATATTTTTTTTAAAAAAAGATAATAAAAATAATTCCAAAAGTTTGATTTTTCGGCGTGTTTTTTTGGATGTATGCATTTTCTTTTTTGCGATGAAGTTTCCTATCCTTTTCCTTTGTGAAAAAAGTTATGTGTTTTTTTTCCAAAAGGAAAAGGAATAGAATCTCTAGGTTCTTTTTGCCTTTTTCATAATTGGTGGATGGTATCAAGGGAAAAAGTAACCTTTTTTTTATGTGCCTGTTCTAACAGGTTTTATTTTTGAAAGCGACTTTGTGTTGACCGATGAAAATTAGACACACAACACCAAGATTTTTCTTAAACTTTAGCCCTCTTAACTATAAAATTCATGACCAGGAGTCCAGGACCACTTGACCGCTAACTCTTTTTTTTGGTGCAAATCTGATAACCTGTCTTAGCTTAATCTAGACCGGTCTCGGAAATCCAAATATGTCTGTTGATCGCTTCCATTTTTACTCAACCAGCCGCTGCCCGTTGGTGTATTACGATATTCTAAAGAGCCGTAATATTTTTCACAAACGTTGAATGTTAAAAATTCGAAAATTATGTACATCCTCCGCTTAAAGATGACTATGAATAGTTGAACCCACAGAAGGAGGAAAGAAAGAAAAATCTCGAGTTTGTGAGGAAAATGTCCAGGCAGTACTTATCAATGAAGAAACTAAAATCTCGAGTTTCGTCCTTAACGACGTCGTTGACTTTTCACATAACATTATACTAAAAGAACATATAATTTTTTTATTATAAATTATCTTATCAATAAAGAAACTAACTTATATTTTTTAACAGGGATTATCTGTAATACTGCTGGTGCAGTAGCAGAGGCTGACACGTGGGTCCACATATGGGTCCGGACCCATATGTGGACCCATGTGTCAGCCTCTGCTACTGCATCAGTAGTATTGTAAAGGATATGCATCATATATTTATATATATATATACACTAAGCTTTAATTAAAATAAAATAATCAAACGTTACGTGAAAATTTAACGATATCATGGATGAGGACAGAATAGTATTTTTCATAATAACACAAGTGGTCTCAAAGACTGGTGCAGTAGAGAGAAGAGAATAGTGTGGTCAGTAGAGAGGAGGAAAAGCCTCTTGTCGTCTCTTTGACCCAACGACCCCGCCATTGCTCACCTCCACCTCCACCTCACCTCCTCCTCCTCCTCATCCCCTCGCCGGAGCGGCCACGCCGCCGGGAGGGAGGGAGCTCGCCGCAGCCGCAGCCGCAGCCGCAACCAGCCAGCTACTGCGTGCTGCAACCTGGGATTTTCTTTTTTCTTTTTTTTCTTGTGGATTTGATCTGAAGTGGAGGTGGGAGGAGGAGGATGGAGAGCTACCTGGAGGAGAATTTCGGCGGGGTGAAGGCGAAGAACTCGTCGGAGGAGGCGCTCCGGCGGTGGCGCAAGCTCTGCGGCGTCGTCAAGAACCCCAAGCGCCGCTTCCGCTTCACCGCCAACCTCGACAAGCGCGGCGAGGCCCAGGCCATCAAGCACGCCAACCACGTACTCCCTCCTCCTCCTCCTCCTCCTCCTCTTCCACTCCCGCTCGCTCGCTCGCTCTGGGATCTGGGACCTCGCCGCCGAGGTTGCTAGGGTTTTTCTTATCCATCCTGCAGAGCGATCTGGAGTTGGGGGCAGTTGGTGTGTGTGTGTGTGTGTGTGATGTGATCTCATCTCCACCAACTACTAGTGTTTGTAGCTGCACACTGTGTGCGTAGGAGGAGGATCTTGAGCTTAGCAAGTAGTAGCAAATTAGTAGCAATTTTGTGGATATGGATGCGGCTGTTGCAGCGAGAAATTGCGGAGTCTGATAGTGATGGCTGTTGCTGAGCTATAGGAGGGGATCCTTGTTGCTTCATCGCTTTCGACATGTATTGCGGTGGTGTTGATTTTAGTATACTCGCTATGGTTTGGGAATTAGGAAACCCGGTTCGCAAGATCGGAGCATCTGCATGTAGGCGCTTTTCTTGTGAACATTGTGTAGCAAGCCCGTCGATCAGAGCCTACTATCCTTTCCTTAATTGACTCCAGAGTGCAGCTATGTAGTAGCTTCGCACTCACGAATGGATTTTCGAGAAGTTATAGTTGGAAGGTTTTCGGTGCTCACGCTGCTGCATTCCTAGAGCGTGCTAAGCTTATTTTTCGCACTTAATTCTAAGAGGTTACTGAATTTCGTACTGTGGATGGTTTTAACAGGAGAAACTGCGGGTTGCGGTGCTGGTATCGAAAGCTGCACTACAGTTTATACAGGGTAATCATGTAATGATTGGATGCTGTTTCATAATGTAGAACGTGCCTTGTTTTGGTATTTTCTTATATTTCTGACCATTTTTAGTACCTAATAAACATGCCATCAAAAATACAAATACTCAGGTCTTTCACTTCGAAGTGAGTATGTTGTTCCTGAAGAAGTCAAGGCTGCAGGGTTTCAGATTTGCGCTGATGAACTGGGCTCTATTGTTGAGGGTCATGATAGTAAAAAGTTGATCACCCACGGTGGAGTTACTGGAATAGCAGACAAGCTTGCGACATCACCAGCGGATGGGTTAAGTACAGCTGAGGAAAGCATTAAGCGCAGGCAAGATGTATATGGACTAAACAAATTCACAGAAAGCGAGGTCCGGAGTTTTTGGGTGTTTGTATGGGAAGCACTTCAAGATACAACTCTTATAATTCTTGCTGTCTGTGCCTTTGTATCGTTGGTTGTTGGCATTGCCATGGAAGGATGGCCAAAAGGTGCTCATGATGGTCTGGGAATTGTTGCAAGTATCCTCTTGGTCGTGTTTGTTACCGCAACAAGTGACTATCGGCAATCCTTACAGTTCAAGGACTTGGACAAGGAGAAAAAGAAAATACAAGTGCAAGTCACAAGGAATGGTTTTAGACAAAGGCTATCAATATATGATCTTCTTCCTGGAGATGTTGTCCATTTAGCAATTGGTGATCAGGTTCCTGCTGATGGGCTATTCATTTCTGGGTTTTCTCTACTGATTAATGAGTCCAGTCTCACTGGCGAGAGTGAACCTGTTGTTGTAAATGAAGATAATCCTTTTCTTTTGTCGGGGACCAAAGTTCAAGATGGTTCCTGCAAGATGCTGATTACAACAGTTGGCATGCGAACCCAATGGGGAAAACTAATGGCTACTCTCAGTGAAGGTGGCGATGATGAAACCCCACTACAGGTCAAGCTTAATGGTGTTGCAACTATTATAGGCAAGATTGGTCTATTTTTCGCAGTCATAACTTTCATTGTCCTTTCTCAAGGGTTAATCAGCAAGAAGTACCATGAGGGGCTGCTTTTAAGCTGGTCAGGAGACGATGCACTGGAAATGTTAGAGCATTTTGCTATTGCAGTTACCATTGTTGTTGTTGCTGTTCCTGAGGGGTTACCCTTAGCAGTTACTTTGAGTCTGGCATTCGCAATGAAGAAAATGATGAATGACAAGGCATTGGTTCGTCACTTAGCCGCATGTGAAACAATGGGCTCAGCTACGACCATCTGCAGTGACAAGACAGGAACACTGACGACCAATCATATGACTGTTGTCAAGGCCTGCATTTGTGGAAACATAAAGGAAGTTAACAATCCTAAGAATGCATCTGATTTGTGTTCTGAGCTTCCAGAAACTGTTGTCAAAACCCTTCTGGAGTCTATTTTTAACAATACTGGTGGTGAGGTTGTGATTGACCAAGATGGGAAATATCAGATTCTAGGTACCCCAACAGAGACAGCTTTGTTGGAATTTGCATTGTCACTTGGTGGAAATTTTAAGGCAAAGCGTGATGAAACTAAGATTGTGAAAATGGAACCCTTTAATTCAACAAAAAAGAGGATGTGTGTTGTTCTTAAGCTTCCTGGAGGAGGATGCCGTGCACATTGTAAAGGTGCTTCAGAAATAGTGTTGGCTGCCTGCGATAAGTTTATGGACGAGACAGGTGCTGTTGTCCCCCTTGATAAAACAACTGCTGACAAGCTTAATGGGATTATTGAAAGCTTTGCTAATGAAGCTCTTAGGACATTGTGCCTTGGTTATCGGGAAATGGAAGAAGGCTTTTCTGTTGAAGAACAAATACCACTGCAAGGGTATACATGCATTGGGATTGTAGGTATTAAAGATCCTGTTCGCCCAGGCGTGAGGGAGTCTGTTGCAACCTGCCGATCTGCTGGAATTATGGTGAGAATGGTCACTGGTGACAACATAAATACAGCAAAAGCGATCGCTCGTGAATGTGGCATACTTACTGAAGATGGCCTGGCTATTGAGGGACCGGAGTTCAGAGAGAAAAGTCTTGATGAACTACTCAAGTTGATTCCGAAAATTCAGGTTTGCTATGCATATATTACCTTATTGACTTAAGTTTTTACCATCTATATACAAACATAATTCTTGGTGATTCTGTGTATTGAAGGTAATGGCCCGATCATCACCACTTGACAAGCATACACTTGTAAAGCATTTGCGCACAACATTCAATGAAGTTGTTGCTGTAACTGGTGATGGCACAAATGATGCGCCTGCGCTTCATGAAGCAGATATTGGACTTGCAATGGGCATTGCTGGGACTGAGGTTAGATTATTTAACCATTTGAAGAGATGAAAACTTCGAGTTCTATTCTCTCTGGTCACAACTGTGTGTCATTTTTGGATGTTGACATGGCGTAGCAAATGCAACTTTGACCACTAATTTCCATTGCGATAATGATAAAACTCAGTAGAATTAATATTATGTAAGCATTTTTTTATTCATATTTTTTTTGTAAATCCAACATAAACATTCGGAGATGTTAGAAACATATGGTTAGAAAACATCATTTGTTTTTGACTGGATGGACTAAATGGTATTAATCAACTAGCAGATATTTCATGATTTATAATTTTTTATTCAAGTCATGCATTTAGTCAATTTATCCAGCACCATACACCCATACAAAACCTAAATATTGGTAATCTGAAATATCCTTATTTATGTCATCCAGTAACTAATGCTTGCTTATTCAGGTGGCGAAAGAGAGTGCCGATGTCATAATTCTGGACGACAACTTCTCCACAATTGTTACTGTTGCCAAATGGGGACGCTCTGTTTACGTCAACATTCAAAAGTTTGTGCAGTTTCAGCTGACTGTTAACGTTGTGGCTTTACTTGTCAACTTCTCTTCAGCTTGCTTTACAGGTATACTTCATATCATTGATGATTCTGTTAACTCCAGAATTTGGATATCCTCTCCTGACCTTTTATATTATGCAATCGCAGGAAATGCACCTCTGACAGCTGTTCAACTTCTTTGGGTGAACATGATCATGGACACCCTTGGCGCCCTTGCATTAGCTACCGAGCCACCTAACGATGACTTAATGAAGAGAGAGCCAGTGGGCAGAACAGGGAAATTTATCACAAATGTTATGTGGAGGAACATTCTGGGGCAGTCTTTCTACCAATTCATTGTTATGTGGTATCTCCAGACGCAAGGGAAAAGCATGTTTGGCCTTGATGGCCCTGATGCTGAAGTTGTGCTAAATACAATTATTTTCAACTCGTTTGTCTTCTGCCAGGTATGTGTACCATACCAAATATGTTTCTTTTTTTCTTCGGCTAGGAGTA